>NC_044313.2:52900367-54100367 GCF_007474595.2 Lynx canadensis | reverse complement strand
AGAAGATAGGGGCGCCTGGGTGGCGCAGTCGGTTAAGCGTCCAACTTCAGCCAGGTCACGATCTCGCGGTCCGGGAGTTCGAGCCCCGCGTCAGGCTCTGGGCTGATGGCTCCGAGCCTGGAGCCTGTTTCTGATTCTGTTGTCTCCCTCTCTCTCTGCCCCTCCCCGTTCATGCTCTGTCTCTCTCTGTCCCAAATAAATAAATAAACGTTGAAAAAAAAATTAAAAAAAAAAAGAAGATAAAGGTTTATGAGTGATGCAAAGTTAACAGCTCTGGCCAGGGCTTCTGAACAATATCTTAGAAAAGTCTTTTAGTGAAACTCAGAAGAACCTAAATGGGGCCTACAACTTTGTCATTTCATTAGAAACTTAGTGAGAAAGAAAATTACAATGAAGGTAAATACTTCTTTCTGCTCTAGGCTGTTGGGTAGCCGTAGCTCTCAGAGCCTACTCAAATATATTCATTATGTGTATCTTCAATGTTCAGTCTTTGCTTTTAAAAGCAAAAAGAACATTGATTCCTTTGCATAACCCTTAAAGCTTCACTTTCTGTTTTGTGTTTTATGCCCTTATTTGAACATCAAAATATTATTTTCTATTATTTCTCTTTATTCTATAAATGTCTGTGAAAAGTGATATGGTAAATCTGTTCAGTCCTTTACAAAGACGTCACCACTCAATTTTATTTTGAAATATTTATAACTGCCAAGTAATTGCATTGAGTAGCTTTTCACTACACCTTAATCAACAGTGGTTTCATTCCCTGTACAACCTTCAGGTCATGTATCTAAAGAATTGTATCTTATTTCATTTGTATTATTCATGACTCATTGTTTCTGTATTTCTCTTATAATAGAATAATATCCTATTTCCCCCTCTTTCGTCTTTGCGGGTTTTATTGTCAGAGAAGATAGGCTTAAAACAGAATACTTTTCAGGAGCAAAATTGGGTGGGTCTTTCCATCTAAATAATCTGTTTTGGCTTATGTTATTATGGAAGACAGTATAGCTTATAGAGTAGATGGTTTGTTGTTGTTTTTTTTCCTGCTTGTGTCTTTGTTTTAGAAACCACTTCTTCACAGAATCAGTAGCAGTTCTAATTTTTCCTGTATTTCTTCTTCTAGTTGGCTCTCATTTCCCCCTACTTTCTGTTTGTCTACTGTAATAAAGACTCAGTGCGCCAACGAAAGCTGCAGGATTTTTATTTAATGCAGTAGTGGAAAGAATGAACAAACATTTGCCACACATACACAAAAATCCAAACTCACAAATCCAAATTGTTCAGTTTGTTCCTCAGTAGCATCCTATGCTATTAATTTATCTATGCGTGTCAAAAACTCTGAAAACAGAGCTTGTTTTTCTTTTCATAGAGAATCCCTAAATCTATTCAATTCCCGTTCTCCAATAAATGACCTTAAGCTGTAATAAATAACCTTAAGCTTCCATTATATATTCTTAATATTTTACTGTGAAAATTTAAAACTTTTTGATAGTTGGAAGAATAATGAATCCCGTGTATCTGTTACCTATCTTAATCAGTTATCAACCACATGACCAATGTGATTTCATCTTTACCCTTAGCCATTTACTTGCACATGTGCACACACACACACACACAAATACTAGATTGTTTTATACAAATTATTGTATCTTTTTTTTAATGTTTTTTTATTTTTGAAGGAGAGAGTGTGAGTGGGGGAGGGACAGACAGAGAGGGAGATAGAATGTGAAGCAGGCTCCAGACTCTGAGCTGTCAGCACAAAGCCTGATGTGGGGCTTGAACTCACACAATGAGAGATCATGACCTGAGCCAAAGTCGGATGCTTAACCGACTGAGCCACCCAGTTGGTTATCATATCATTTTTCAAAAACTAGTTTAGGGGCGCCTGGGTGGCACAGTCGGTTAAGCGTCCGACTTCAGCCAGGTCACGATCTCACGGTCCGTGAGTTCGAGCCCCGCGTCGGGCTCTGGGCTGATGGCTCGGAGCCTGGAGCCTGTTTCCGATTCTGTGTCTCCCTCTCTCTCTCTGCCCCTCCCCCGTTCATGCTCTGTCTCTCTCTGTCCCAAAAATAAATTTAAAACGTTGAAAAAAAAAAAACTAGTTTAATATATTTCTCTGACATATAAGGATAGCCACAACATCATCATCATCATATCTAAAAATGTCAACAATATTTGCTTAATATCATCAACTAGTAATTATTCAAATTTTCCTAAGTATCCCATAAATATTCTAGTGCATTGGGTTCATTTGAAGCAGAATCTAAACAAAGACCATACACTAAATTCTCTTTCCTCACTTTTATTTAGCAATATAAGTGAATATTTATTTAGAATGAGAAGACCCCTCCCCCGTTCATGCTCTGTCTCTCTCTGTCCCAAAAATAAATAAACGTTGAAAAAAAAAAATTTAGAATGAGAAGAGAGGTCCAACAATTCACACCTTTTAAAAGCTAACAGGGGCACCTGGGTGGCTCAGTCAGTTGGACGTCCGACTTCGGTTCAGGTCATGATCTCGCGGTTTGTGAGTTCGAGCCCCGCGTCGGGCTCGGTGCGGACAGCTCAGAGCCTGGAGCCTGCTTCGGATTCTGTGTCTCCCCCTCTCTCTGCCCCTCCCCTGCTCACACTCTGTCTCTCCCTCTCTCTCAAAAATAAACAAAAAAAAATTAAAAATAAATAAATAAAAATAAAAGCCAACAAATATATATTCCCAAATAATAACAAAACATTTTTATTCGTTAACTGCCTAACACACTTCTGTAGTATTTTTTTATTCCTACTTTTTTTTGGTCTTCATACTCTTAGATGACTTCTTCATGTGACATTTTTCTACGATAATTTTCTGTAGAGGTTAAAAGCTAATTTAGCCTTTATTTTAGCATGGTTGATTGCAATTTGCTTCCTATTGTTGATAGTTTGGATGGAAAAAAAAAAACAAATTTACACATAGATGCCCTTATTGTTTGTAGTATTACTCCAACTAGGAGTATTGATTCATTCCATTTTTGCTATTTCCAACAAAAATAAAGGTCTGACGCATTATAATTGTATGCATGTGTTATTGAATATATTTCTGACAGAAGAGAACTTCCATTTTGACTAGGTGTCAATGAGATCTGAATCTCCCACGTACGTATTTTCTTTCCCTTTCCCTTTTTTTTTTTTTTTGTTGAACAATTCAGGCCATTTAGGCAATAGAAATTCCACATAGAATTTGCTAATCCTTGTGGCATCTTTTAACTTATTTCCCTATCTTATTTCCCTATCTCCTGTATTCCTACAAATTGTTAATTAAATCTAGAGGTGAGATCAGATTCCAGTTCAGTTTGGCAAGAATACATCACAGGTGATTCTGTATGTTTTCTATTGCATTATTTAGGGGGCACATTGTTCACATATCTCTACTTTTGTTAAGATATATTAGCATTACCCCTCCAATTTTAGTTTAGTTTTGTTTTGTTTTAAGCAGCCTAATAACTTGATGTTGAGATTTTGTTTAAAAAATATCAATTTGGAGGGTGGGGGTTCCTGCCTGGCTCAGCCCATAGAGCGGGCAACTCTTGATCTCAGGGTTGTAAATTTGAGCCCCATGCTGGGTGCAGAGATTACTTAAAAATAAAATAAAATCTAAAAAATATATCAACTTGGGGTACATTTGACTGGCTCACTCAGAAGCGTATGTGGCTCTTGATCTTAGGGTATGAGTTCCAGTGCCACATTGGGTGTAGAGGTTACTTAAATAAGTAAATAAACTTAAAATAATTATTTTAAATATCAGTTTGGAACTTGTAATATACCAAAACAAATTGATGTTTTTCTTTTGTAATGTTACATATTTAATGTTTTCTTCTTTTTTTGAAAGTTACTTATTTTGAGAGAGAGAGAGAGAGAGAGAGAGAGAGAGAGACCAAGAGAACGTCTGTGTGCAGAGGAGGGGCAGGGAGGGAGAGAGAATCCCAGGCAGCCTCTGCACCGTCAGTGTAGGGCTTGATCCCACTGGCTGTGAGATCATGACCTGAGCCGAAACCAAGAAATGCTCAACTGACTGAGCCACCCAGGCACCCCAATAATGTTTTCTTTAAAAAAAAAAAAAAGACTTAGAGAACAACTCTAAGTCGCAGAATAGGCCTTCATTTAAATGAGAAGTATACAATGAAAAAACTTTTTACTTAGATTAAGCAAGGTTCTCTTAAGTTTTCTTTTCCTTCTTCATTCCACTGATATCGATACATGTAAGAAATACATATTGAGTGCCTGTTATGTGCCAGGCACTATAAAGGTGGCATGATTCCTGCTTCCATGGAACTTACACTCCAGTAACGGAAAGGGTATTAATCAAATAATCTCACAATTAAATGTAAAACTATAGGGGCATCTGGCTGTCTCAGTAAGAAGGCTGATTCTTGATCTCGGGGTCGTGGGTTTGAGCCCCACATTGGATGTAGAGATTACCAAAATGAAACTTAAAAAAATGAATGTAAAATTATAAGTTCCTAAGTGCTTAAAAGAAAGAGATGAAGAACTTGAAGAGTATTAGGTAATGGAGTGCCTGGCTGGCTCAGTCAGAAGAGCATGTGGCTTTTGATCTTGGGGCGGTGAGTTGGAGCCCCATGTTGGGTATAGAGATTACTTAAAAATAAATAAATGAACTTAAAAATATTAAGGGGATTTGAGCTAGTCTGGTTATATGAGGGGGTGATTGAATGAGATCCACAAAAATGAATATGCATTAATCAGATGGAGGAATAAACTGAGGTCTTTCTCTAAACAGACTGAATGGGGAAAGACCCTATGCCTAGAGAGGAGAATGTAGAATTTAAGTAATTACAAAAACACCAGTGGACACTGAAGTATACAGTGAGGAGAAGGCTGGTATGAGATGAAACCAAAGACATATGGGTAGGGAGTAGGCCACAAAGGGCTAAGGCAGCTATGTGGAGACCTTTAATTCATTAATTCATTCTAATATGCAGTAATTTTTTGAATGAATGTGTCTAATATGTGCCAGTTACACTGCTCTTGGTGCCAGGAATGTGGAGTTGAACCAGTCATGGGTCTTGTTTTCCAGTGGTGATGTAGGCAGAAGGGAAGGGGATGAAAACAAATCAGTAAGAAACAACTACACAGTGAGAAGTGCCAAGAATAAAATAAAGCAGAGTTGTGTTCATAGTGACTGTTGAGCTACTTCAGATTGAATGGAAAGAGAGGACTCTTCTGAGAGGAGCTTTTTAATGAAACCTGGTTGGCAAGAAAGAGCCAATCATGTGACTCTCTGTGGAAGGAATATTCCAGGCATTGAAGAGTAATTAATGTGAGGCTGTAAGGCCAGCACAAACCTGGCCAGTTCAGGGAAGTATAAGAAGGCACTGAGCTGGGACCCAAAGAGTGAAGATGACAGAGGTATGATATACGGTCAGAGAGGCGTGTAGCTCCTGTATTGCTATGAAACCATATTGCAAACCTAGTAAATTTCAAGTGGCCTTAATTTTATGTGGTAGTGTTTTACTAACATTAAATTAAATGGCCAACTTGAAATATGATTATGGCACTGATTACCACTGCTCGGATTCTTTTGAGTTCAGCGTTCATATGTTACTCTGTGTGCTGTGATGACTCAACCTCCTACCATTATTTTTTTCTTCTTTTTGAAATGATACTAGAGCTTTGTACTATCTGTCATGATGTCATTTGGCTGCACAGAACTTCTTTGCACTAACACAGTATGAAAACAAAAGTGGAGGTGAGTTTCATAGCATTACTCCAGTCATTCTAGGTTATGCTTTTTTTACAGTTTAGATAGCACAGCTTTAAAAAGTGACCTTTGCTCTGGTAATTAATGTGGTTTCTTAAGTCATTGAGAAACAATACTTATTGTATGGCTTTTCACACATAGAAGCAGCATTTTCTTTTATTATTTGGATATCTAAGTGAGTTTAAAACCTGACTTTGGCCTTAAATAAATACCATTATAAGGTGATTCATCTTCAGGAAGTGGAAAGGGGAAGACTTTTTAATAATTCCTCATTAACAACACAATCACCTGAAATAAAACCTAAATGAGAGTCTTGAGAAATACATTACCTATTGTTAATATTTTAATGACTTCTCATTGGGCCAGTTGAGCTTCTTCTGAAATATTTTTTAAAACAACAGCAACAAACCACTAAAAGGTGCTTCTCCTTGGAGTCAAGAACTTTTTATGTGTTCTAAGCCAGGAAAACTAAATAAAATTTGCTCAACTTTATTGAGTTCCTTTTTCATCATTTTTATTAAAAAAGGAGGCTAATCGTTATAATATAATCGAAGCCCAAATTTTAGCTCCCAGGTAACTCAGTTCTAAATTGTTTATTGGATGGGGCGCCTGGGTGGCGCAGTCGGTTAAGCGTCCGACTTCAACCAGGTCACGATCTCGCAGTCCGTGAGTTCGAGCCCCGCATCAGGCTCTGGGCTGATGGCTCAGAGCCTGGAGCCTGTTTCCGATTCTGTGTCTCCCTCTCTCTCTGCCCCTCCCCTGTTCATGCTCTGTCTCTCTCTGTCCCAAAAATAAATAAACGTTGAAAAAAAAAATAATTATAAATTGTTTATTGGAATAGTGAATCTGATTACTTTGGTTTTTCTGCCTTTTACTCCCTCTCCACATAGACATGTACCCTCTGTCTCCTTTCCCTCTTTTCCCCACACACATAAGCTTTGCTCAGAAAATAGACCTTAAATTGGACTTTTTACTGAAGTATTGAGTGGCTGGCTTAAGGGATGGCCAAAAGAAGATAGGGTGCTGGGAATCTTTTCCATTTTCTCAGCCAGGAACGTGTGTAATTCATAAAATAACATTTAATTATTCTGTTAACCGGTATTTATAAACTATTAGCAGGATAAACTAATGAAATAAAAAAAAACTTAAAAGCTGGGGTGCCTGGGTGGCTTGGTTGGTTAAGCGTCAGACTCTTGATTTCAGCTCAGTTCACGATTGCAGGGTTCATGGGTTCCAGCCCCATATCGGGCTCCGCACTAGCAGTGTGGAGCCTGCTTTGGATTCTCTTTCTCTCTCTCTCTGCCCCTCCTCAGCTCACATGCGTGCTCTCTCTCAAAATAAATAAATAAGCTTAAAAAAAAAAAAGAAAAAACTTAAAATCACTGATTCCCAACCAGATTCTGTTTTACTTAAACATCTAATTACTTTGCCAAATAGAAGCAAGTCAGTTATGGGGTTCCTGGGTGGCTCAGTTGGTTAAGCATCCGACTTTGGCTCTGGTCATGATCTTGCAGTTCATGAGTTTGAGCCCCACATCGGGCTCTGTGCTGACAGCTTGGAGCCTGGAGCCTGCTTCGGATTCTGTGTCTCCCTCTCTCTCTGACCCTCCCCTGCTCATGCTCTGTCTCTCTCTCTTTCTCTCTCAAAAATAAACAAACATTTATGGGGCGCCTGGGTGGCGCAGTCGGTTAAGCGTCCGACGTCAGCCCGGGTCACGATCTCGCGGTCCGTGAGTTCGAGCCCCGCGTCAGGCTCTGGGCTGATGGCTCAGAGCCTGGAGCCTGTTACCGATTCTGTGTCTCCCTCTCTCTCTGCCCCTCCCCCGTTCATGCTCTGTCTCTCTCTGTCCCAAAAATAAATAAACGTTGAAAAAAAAATTAAAAAAAAAAAATAAACAAACATTTAAAAAATTAAGAAAAAGAAAGAAGCAAGTCAGATGCAATCTAGTCAGTAAGCAACATGAAATAGGAAACTTTGCAATAATCTTCAGGCACTGTTATTTTATTTTACTTGGTGATAAATAGATGATTTATGTAAGAACTACTGAGGAAGAGAAAAATATGAATTTAAAGAATAGTCATGTTTTACAATGAGATATCGCCGCTACTAATGGATATTAGGTTTCTTTTGTCATATTTAGCAGTTGGCTTACCTTTTCTTCCACCTGCTATTTCTGAAACTCAGCCAGATTATCTTGTCTTTGGCTCATGATACAGAGCTTATTATCAGCCAAATGAGAAAGGATTCAAGTAAATGTTTGCCCTGAAATTAAATAAGTCTACTATAGAAATTTGTTTGTGAAGCAGGAACAGTCATGGGTTTCAGAAGCTTTGCAGATTCCCAAAATATTTTACAATTTTGACTCAAGAATGAAGTTTGCAAACTTTTTTGTTAAATTTTTAGGCGAATTCCTCATATTCATGGGATAGACAGCTATTAGATAAAGGAAATAAAACTTTAATGACCCACATTTTTAAGGTGTGCTTTAGAAGGAAGTATCTTTCCAGGACCTTGAGGAAGAGCTGGAATTGGTTAATTTTGTGGAAAGCCTTGAAACTCATAAGAAGTTTTGGCTTTATCATTTAAACAAAGAAGATCCAGTGAAAGCATTTTCAAGAGAGGATTGTATCATCCAGTTTTTATTTAGGCAGGTGACTGGTGTGCTCTGATGGATATGTTAGAAGGACAAAGGATTAGAGGCTATTGCAGGAGTAATTAACAATAGGGTTTGTTTTTTTTTTTAAGCGTTTTTGGATGTCATTGCTTTATACATTAGCCCTTTGACATCTCACAATATTTGGATTTATAGATGCAGAACCTAAGGCTTGAGGTAAAGAACTTGCTCAAATGCACAAAGGTAGTAAATGAGGGAGCTGAAATTCAAATCCATTTGTGATTCCAGGGCCATCTAGCTATGGTTGGATAACATGAATTTGTAGTAGTGTCATTTAACACAATTCTGTTGCCTTTTTTAACTAGTCCTGGCTTCCTCCTGTGACAGGAGTTGATGGAATGGACTTATCAGAAGTACGGGTTGGTGGAGTGGGTTTAAGACACCAAGGAAGCTGAGGGAGACCCTAGAGACCATAACTAAGATAAGGCTTATACTGAGCATGGAGAGTGGTAAAGCAAGGAGGTTGGGCCTAGAGATGCTGAGGGAGAATATTGAAATGATGTGGTAATTTCTTTTGGTTACACCCAGTAAGAAACCTCAAGGCTGTTCAGCACGTGCTTTTAGTAATAACTATTCAGTGTACATTTTATTAGTTGACTCCTTGGGGTCACACTTTGAACCAAGGTAATTTATAGTCAGATTTTTACTGACAGTTTCTTGAAACAAAAATGTGTGATTTATAGTATAGGAAAGATAGGCTATACAATAGTGGACGATAAGATGAAAGTCCAAACTGCCATTTCAGTTTTGTGGTGGTGGTGGTGGTTTTGAGCAAAAGGTTATTGATCTTAGAGAAAACTTGCATTGTAGCATTGGTGAGCCACATTACTATTTGTTGAGATCTTGATGTGTTCCTGTATGCACGTATGCATTTTGTAGAACTAAATTGACATTTTTATGAGATAAGTATATTTTTGTGCCTGCTGTAGTTATTTGGGTATAGAGATCCAGTGTCACCAGGAGACTTGATCTTTTATTAATCCATTTTAGTAAAATTTGTTCTGTAGAATCAGTGTGAGTCATTCAGATTATTCTTACATTTGGATTTTCTTTTCTTGACTAGGTTGCCACTCAATCCTTGTTTGCTGTTTTCTCAATGCATTAGAATGTCAGAGTGGGGAAAAGAAATCTCAAACCTAGTTTAGTTTGATACAGGAGGCATGCTATTAATTAATTAAAATGCATAAGTTGTCTTTGAGCATACTGTTTAATGATTGTTTTCTATCTCTGTTCAGGGACTGAGTAATGAGGATGTTTAAATTTTTGGAAAATAAGTTTCATATTAACCAACTTATCCTTGAAAACAAATGATAATTTCTCAAGATAATGTAAATGGTTTTTTTTTTTTTTTTTTTTTTTTTTTTTTCAGAGTTTTACCAAAAGACCCTATTGGCTTCTCGGCCTTATTTTGGTACCTCTAGAATTCCAGATAATGTCTTGTCCTTCTTCACAGATGTAACCTAAAGCACTCCCTTATATCTTCCTTACTTTTTAGGGGAAAAATAAATTTCATTCAGCCAAGACTGTGTCCCTTGTCATTTTAGGTACTGAATATACTTTAAGGCAATTTCCCATATAGAACATATTTTAGGAAACAATATTATTCACCTACTCATTAAATTTCTTTTTAATGTTTATTTTTGAGAGAGAGAGCGCGCACGCGCATGGGGGAGGGGTAGAGAGCAAGTGAGACAGAATCTGAAGCAGGCTACAGTCTCTGAGCCATCAACACAGAACCCGATGTGGGGTTCGAACCCACAAACTGAGAGATCATGTCCTGAGCCGAAGTCATATGCTTAACCGACTGAGCCACCCAGGCGCCCCTACCTATTCATTTTAGATGTGTATAGTGTTTTTTCCTTTAGTGTGGAAAGTATAATGGTTTTAATTTGAAATTTCAAGGTCTCTTCTTTATCATTGTGAGATAGAGACAGGGGACAGAGCAAAAGACAGGACAAAAGGAAGAAAAGGGACCTCTGATCTAATGACTAGAACAGAATTTTATAAGGAGAGTAAGAAGTTGAATACAGGATGTGAAGGGGCAAAGGAACTTAGTCTCTAGTGTGTAATCTTTAGTATTCATTATTGAAAATATGCTCTAAAATGGTATTTGGAATGAGGGGCTATTTTCTGACAATGCACAACATAAACTTACCATTGCATTTTGAAGCAAATTGTTGCAAAGCAATACAAGGAGGAAGTAAGCTTTATTCCCATCACTGGTTTAAATAATGTTTTATCAAATACTTGAGTTTTATGTTGTCTGTTTATTAGTGCCCTATGGGAGATTGGCAGAGTGGGACATCCAAGCCTTTGAGCAAACATAAGATCTACAGCTTGATAATTTAGTCATCGCCAAGACTCAGAGTTTCAAAATGTGCTTTAACTGTCACATCTGATTCTGGGATCACTTTCATCAGTGTCATTTCTAAGCTGTACTAAACATTAAATAGCATGAGGGCTCACTGCTGCCAGCACTTGGAACACAGTTTAGTTGTTAGCTCACTATCCCAGCCCCACATTCTGGATTTTTTTATAGATTGAGGATGACTCATGTCAGGAATCCAAACAGATTCCCAATAGGAAGCTGAAATAAGACCGCTTTTAGCAAGATGAGTAGAACCCATTGTCACATAAATTCAAATGACCTAGCCAGCTTGGACTGCTAGTGAGAGCTGCTGACCAGCCAGCTTGGAAATAACAGAGACAGAGGATTTTTTTTATGCGCCAAGACATCAACCCGCAATAAGACAATAAGATACACAGCTGGTAAACAACTCTGAAGACTGCAGAAAACCAAACCTTTAATTACAGAAGGTGATTAAAATCAGGCAAAATTTGGGAAGGAAGTGTAAAGGGTTCGTTAATTTGATATCTTTTGACATCTGTACTATAGGTAGCATATTTTTGTGATTTTTTTTCTGATTGTGAAATAATACATGATTACTGTAAATAATTTGGAAACTGCACAGACGTAGTCACCCGCAAGTCTATTTGTCATGTCCTTCAATCCCTACAGAGATGTATTAAAAATATAATTCAGCTTTATACTGAACAACATGTATTATAACTAACAGCACGATATTTTAACACATAGACCCAAAGAATTTTAAGAATTAACCCTTAAAAATCACCTAATCAACAGGGTGCCTGGGTGGTTCAGTCGGGTTGAGCATCTGACTTTGGCTCAGTCATGATTTCATGGCTCATGAGTTTTGAGCCCCGCTTCGGGCTCTGTGCTGACAGCTCAGAGCCTGGAGCCTGTTTCCAATTCTGTGTCTCCCTCTCTCTCTGCCCCTCCCCCACTCATCTCTCAAAAATGAATAAACATTAAAAAAGATTTTTTTTTAAATCACCTAATTGAACCTCCTAAATGGAGGAAAACATATTTGAGCCACGTCAGGGTGATGAAAGAAAAAATGACGTTGTACACATACACGTCAACAATGAGGGCTAAATCAGGTGGAAGAGTGCAACAAGGACTTTATAAAGTGATGTTCAGGTGAAATTGCTCATCCTAATCTAAACTTAATTGTAACATGCTATGGAAGTCTTATGTACAGCATTCTGCAGCTTCTTTTAATCTAAGTCTCAACAAACTGATTTGGCACGCTGCTTGAACAGATCTGCAAACAAATGTTTTCCTGGCAAATGACTTCTTGTAGCATTCTTTCACACTGCTGATGTTGGATTGTTTTTTTTCTTTCTTACCTGAGGCATTCAAACCTGTCAAGCCTGTAATTTATTACTTTGAAGATGAACTCATCTTAAAATATAATGTGTGAGGAGGAGCCTTCAGTTAAAGGTATCAGAGTGAAGATATTTTTACTCTCCTCCTTTGAAACTAAAAACAAGAAAGGAAAATAGAAGTCCATTGTTAGTGAAATTAGGCACAAGGCTAAGCCCAAAATACAAACAATGAGATATAACCTGTCAGATACTGTGAAATCTAGTCCACATGTGGGAAGATGCTGAAGTTCTCCTGGGAATTCCAAGCAATATACTGGTTTCTCTATAAGTAAGTATCATATTACTTTAAAAGGTCTAACCCGTGAGAGGCACCTGGGTGGCTCAGTAGGTTAAGCATCTGACTCTTGATTTCAGATCAGATCACGGTCTCCTGGTTCATGAGTTCTAGCCCCATATGGGGCTCTGCACTGACAATGTGGAGCCTGCTTGGGATTCTCTCTCTCTCTCTTCCTCTTTCACCCCCTTTCTCCCCCTATCTGCCCTTCTCCCACTTACACTCTCTGTCTCTCAAAATAAATAAATAAACTTAAAAAAACCATTTAAACATTTTATTTTAATGCTTATTATTTTCGAGAGACAGAAACAGAGACAGACAGAATGTGAGCAGGGGAGGGGCAGAGAGAGGGAGACACAGAATCTGAAGCAGGCCCCAGGCTCTGAGCTGTTAGCACAGAACCCAATATGGGGCTCAAACTGACCAACTGTGAGGTCATGACCTGAGCTGAAATCAGATGCTTAACTGACTGAGCCACCCAGGTGGCCCCCCCCCCCAAAAAAAAAAAATATTTGAAAGGTCTAAATGGTGAGGCTTTATTGGAGTTCCAGCATGTCTCATAGACACAAAGAAATTATAAACATGATCTGTTACAGAAAATACAGTGTAATTTTTTAAAGCCTTTCCGACATAAATGTTAAGAAGAGATAATAGGACAATAGAAGGAGATGAAAAATCAATGGGCAAACATCAGGAAAGAAATATAAGAGGAAAAGAAAAGCAGCTAAGGTAATGAAAACCACATTAGGAATTTTAAAGAGAAAGAGTACATGTAATCAGAGACATGGCTGAGGAACACCTGGGTGGCTCAGTCAGTTAAGTGTCCAACTCTTGATTTCGGCTCAGGTCATGATCTCATGGTTTGTGAGTTCGAGGCCTGCACCGGCCTCCACACTGACAGTGTGGAGCCTGCTTGGATATTCTCTCTCCCCCTCTCTCTGCCTCTCCCCCACTTGTGCGTGTGCGTGCTCTCTCTCAAAACATATAAACTTAAAAAAAAAAACAAGTCAGATATGGCTGAGAGGCTTGAGGAAATTACATACCTTTAAATAAGAAAATGTAGGGGCGCCTGGGTGGCTCAGTCGGTTAAGCGGCCAACTTCGGCTCGGGTCATGATCTCACGGTCCGTGAGTTCGAGCCCCGTGTCGGGCTCTGGGCTGACAGCTCAGAGCCTGGAGCCTGTTTCAGATTCTGTGTCTCCCTCTCTCTGACCCTCCCCTGTTCATGCTCTGTCTCTCTCTGTCTCAAAAATAAATAAACATTAATAAATAAATAAATAAATAAATAAATAAATAAAATGTAAGATATAAAAATTATAGAGAAGAAGATAAAGGAAAACAAAGGAGATGTATGCACGGGGCCAGCAAACTTTTTCTGTAAAGGGACAGATAGTAAGTATTTTAGGCTTTGCGGTCAGTGCAGTTTCTGTTGCAGCCAGTGAACTCTGCCCCCATAACACAGAAGTAGCTGCAGACACTATGTATGGTTGTGTTCCAGTAAAACTTTGTATACAAAAGCAGATTTGGGGCTGGATTTTACCTGCTCGTGGTTTGCCCATCTGAAACAACAAATGGCACTGAAAAAAAATTTAGAGCCTATAATAGAGGATAATTTTTCCTGACATAATTAAAACCTTGAATCAAAATGACTCCCCTATGGCCCGGGAACAGTTGCTATACAAGAACTGATATCCAGGCATATCCTGGTCAAGTTACTAACTTGGAAAAATAATTTTGTGGACATCTAAGTAGTGGGATAGGGACAGAACTTGGGTCTACTTTAGTTTCTTCCTCAATTAGAGACAATGTTAGAAAACAATGCATGACTTCTACCTTGTCCTGAGGTTTTACCTGAGATTTTTTTAACCTGCCAAATACTTGAAGCGTAAATACCACACATGGATGTACACTAGCATGGAAAAGCAGAGAAGTTATGTTTATGACACCCAGAAAGCCTTTTAAAGCAAATTACATCATGATAAAATGGACCTAATCAAAAGAATTAAAGAATTCAGAAATAAACCATGGCAAAAAAAGTGTGATAAGAAATTTAAATTCGTTTCATTACAGAATTTGTATACTTAAGTGGAAATTGTACTTTCAGAATAGATTGTAAATTTATAAACGTTGCTATTATGAAAATAATGTAACTAACAAATCAGGTAGGGAAGGGGATGATTGAACTGTAAGTGGTGCCCCTTTCCTTCATCATTCATAGCAAGGAATCAATAAAAACTCCTTAAAGTTTGGGGTGCCTGGGTGGCTCAGTCAGTTAAGCGTCTGACTTTGGCTCAGGTCATGATCTCCTGGCTCATGATTTCAAGCCCCGTGTCAGGCTGTGTACTGACAGCTCAGAGCCTGGAGCCTGCTTCAGATTCCATGTGTCCCTCTCTCTCTGCCCCTCCTCCATTTGCACTCTATCTCTCTCTCAAAAATAAATAAACATTAAAAAAAAATCCTTAAAGTTTAACATGGCTAAAAACTTGCTCCACTTTCATAGTATTTTTCATAATTTTTTTTCTTAACTCTAGATGGATGTTTAGGGACCAGTGTGTCATATATGCAGCAGTCATTAGGAAAAGTCTTCCATTTTAGATTTTTTCTTCAGATAATTCAATGAAAATCTTTTAAATGAAATTTTTAATATACTCTAGAAATAACATGTAGGAATTTGTTAGGAATGAGCAAAACATAAGAGGAAATTTATTTGGTTGTACAGTAGAATTCTTAAGAAGTCATTTACCCTTCCAGTCAGTTGGTATGTGCTTTTAAGTAGCTGATGGGGAATGATTAAAACTAAGAACCTGGTGAAGTTACTGAGCTTCCTTATAAAAAATCTGGGGGCACCTAGGTGGCTCATTTGTTTAAGTGTTTGACTTCGGCTTGGGTCACAATCTCACAGTTTGTCGGTTCGAGCCCCGTATTGGGCTCTGTGCTGAGAGCCTGGAGCCTGCTTCAGATTCTGTGTCTCCCTCTCTTTCCCTGCCCCTTCCCTGCTTGTTTGTGTGTGTTCTCTCTCTCTCTCTCTCCAAAATAAATAAGCATTAAAAAAAAAAATCTTCTCGGCAACCAGGCAAACAAGCAATCCCATATAAATGGGATGAGGACTGGTAGCATAATGTTATAATTTAAACAGTTGCATTTAGCAATTTGATTAGTAAAAACTATTATGCAGCAAAGTTATTGTTAATTTTTTTCTATGTCTTTTCACCACTGTGAATTTATTATTACTTACTGGACCCAGTTTCCTTCATCTTCCTCCTCCAGCATACACTGTAAAATCAGTTTAATTCATAAGCATCCAGAAAATAGTCTTTTGTTGGTTCTCTCCCTTCACCTGTTACTCTGTTGTCTCTCTGTTGCAAAGCAGATAACCTGTGTATATGCATTACATGTGAAATAATTATGGTGACTAAGTTTTTATTTTGGAGGTATACTCTCCTCAGGTGTGTTTGATTCTTACCCTTCTAGCTGGCACCAATTACAGAATACAGTAATAGGACCCCTTGGTCCTAGCTCTTTCCATCTCATCATATCCTTCCCCTGCAGTGTCAGTATTGTTTGGTTTTATTGACTTTACAACCTACTTAACAATAGCCTGAGGTATGCTGGCTTGCTAATACTTTATAAGGAAACTTAATAGTATTTTGGATAAGCATTTGAATCTCTCCTTTAGGTGTCACGTGCAGTAGCCACTGGCCTTGGATATTAGAATTATTATTGTCTATAACATTTCAGTTATAAAGTAGTTACTATAAATGAGCATTAAAAGAAGTACATGACACTGTTTCTACATTCAAAGGACTTGCAGTCTAATCAGAAAAGTATTGAAAATGTCAGTAAAAGTTTGAAGGAAGTGTATTATTTTGTATTAATAAAGTGATAAAGGGAGAGTAGTAGAGACTTATGGACATGAGTGATGCAGAGGGTTCTGACATTTTTATCCCAAAGGGAATTAACATTTATTGAGTGCCTTGCATGTACTAAGTACTTGAATAAAATTCAGTCAAGTAGTAACTCTAATCTCTAAATGTGGATAATATTTTAACTTGCTTTATTCTTTAAGAATTTTGTAAAATGGAAAATAGCTGTTTGAAAACAGGCAAAGTATTGTCCAATTTTGCTCTTGAAAAGAATTAGATGATAGGACAGTAATAGAGCAGAAAACTGAAAAGACTTAAACAGCTTATAATTGTGCGGCTGTGATGAAGTTTTGGGGTGATGGTGGAGGGGTCCATAGCCAATGGCCACAAAAGAATTCTTGAAGACGTCTTTGGTACAAAAAGGTGATTTTATTAAGGCATGAGGACAGGACCTGAGGGCAGAAGAGCTACACTGGGATCATGACAGGTAACTCATTATATACCCTCAAGTTGGGAGGGGGGCAGGGATAAATTAAGTCTCTATGAATTTTGGAAACAAGGTTCCAGGACCTTGAGGGGCTAGCTGTTGCTAGGGAAATGCCATTTATTACAGTTCAGTAAAACTCTGTCATGAGACCCTTCAGATGTGTATCAGGGGGCCATAAGCTTGGAGTATGATTGCCAGCATATATCTTGGGGCAGTTGAGATAAAGGAAGTTTCCAAAGGAATTTTTATGTTAAAGTTCCTGGGGGAGGGGGGAGTAGGGGGAGGGGATGGTGGTGGTGAGAATCAGATAAGGTTAAGCCAAGATTCTCTTTTGCCTCTAGCAAAGTGTCATCACTGAGGCAGCTGAGCTCCTAGAAGGAGGCCACTCCAACTGCTTTCAACGACTTGTCAGTGGGTTGTAGGCAGTAAGGGAATTTAATTTTTCATTTGCCTTAGTTTCCCACATCACCATGGCAAGCACTTAAACCCCTTTCCTTTATTCTTGGGTAGCCAGGAGTATCCAAGGAATATCACACATATTCTACCTGGGGTGGGGGGGTGCCACAAGTCTGTACTTTGCCCTCAGCTAGTCCCATGCTCCCTCATCAGCTGTTCTGGCTTTATTACAGATTTGTGATTTAGAATGAAAAGTGCCTCCTGGTAATCCAGGTCATTGTCCTGTGACTTCTCAGAATTTCATGTACTTCAAATGTAGAATGATTATGGGAGAGGATAGGCTGAGAGTGAGCAAAAACAAACCATGATCACTCTGTTGTGGTAATAGTGATATTCACTAGTGTTTTGCTAACTTACTCTATGAAAATAAAACCACAAGAACTGTTCCTAGAAGCCACTGAAGTTTTCCTTTGGCCTTCTTGATGTCTATGACTATTTCCATTTTAGAAACTTGAACTCCTTTAACACACCCTGATTATAGAATTGACCAGCTTTTATGTATTCAATTGTTGCTGAAGATCACTTTGTGAATTATTTAGTAGTGTTGAATCCAGAGACGGAGAATATGATATTCTGGCTATCCTCAAAGAACTTGTGTTGTCAAACCATAGAGAGACAGCATTGACTCCAAGCATTGTCTTAGTGATGCTGTTCAATGACACTTAAACATATTGGCACTGAGAATTATATGCTAGAAATAAAAGTAACTTCGACTCTTTATTGGATGCCATTTGAAAATTTGGTAAGAGAATAGTGTCTGGATCCTAACCAGCATCTCTCAGAATCAACAGCAGAGAGGGATTTAAGTCAGTTTTCATTAATTTGAGAAATTGAGGTAGGCCTTTTAATTTGCAAGTCATACATGGTTCAACTGAAAAGCTCCTTTGAGGAGATAGCTTTCACAGTAAGCGACATTTTGGTGAGAAGGAAGAGTGGCAATAGAGAAAGAAAGGAGGCAAGAAGACCATTTTTATTAACCATACACACAAATGTCTGTCTCTTTTCTGTAACCAAAACCAATGATACCCATTTACATATTTAGTTAACAAAAGGTAGGCCTTGGGGATTAACATTTCATATAGAAGCACCAAAGGAAATCCTGTGAGACCCTCCATTGGAAGGCTATAGGGGTAGGAGTAAACCTGAACCACTGCCTCTGTCTTATTCTCCCTCTCGCACATGCATATTCTCTCTCTCTCTAAAATAAGGGGAAAAAATGAGAGGCGTAATAAGGAATCACTTAATATTTTACTGGCAAATGATCGAGTAGATATCTCCTTTTGAATGTCTTAGTCATCCATTTGGCTAGGATTTTTAATGAGATTAATAACATGAAGTATCACAGTGTTTTGGTCAGTAGTAATTTCCTACCACATCCGGTACGTGTTCCTTTTCCGTTTTGTTTTTCCAAATAGTGACATGATACTAGATTTCACACAATCATCTGCCGTGTAACAACTTAGTATTGAGACCAGGACTTGAACTTTGTACATCAAAT
Source organism: Lynx canadensis (assembly GCF_007474595.2). Taxonomy (NCBI): domain Eukaryota; kingdom Metazoa; phylum Chordata; class Mammalia; order Carnivora; family Felidae; genus Lynx; species Lynx canadensis. Next base: position 54,081,614 of record NC_044313.2, on the reverse strand, counting down.
TCTATTCCTAGATTCATTGTCCATTCTGCCAATTGAAATTTGATTTTTGTTTATTGCTAAAGCATTCTCCCATTTTTAATTTTCTGACTTCCTATGATCATTACTTCTATCTAGAAGAAGTGGTGGGTTCCTGTACTGCAAGAAACAGAGTAGAAAGAAAAAAAAAGATCTATGATGGAAATTAAAGAGCAAAAGGTTTATAAGAGTTTTAAAAACTGTTTTTTTAAATTTTTTTTTTAAAGTAGGCTCTCCTGTTTCCGGTTCTGTGTCTCCCTCTCTCTATGCCCCTCCCCCATTCGTGCTCTGTCTCTCTCTGTCCCAAAAATAAATAAACGTTGAAAAAAAAAAAAAATTTAAAGTAGGCTCCATGCCCAGCGTGGGGCTTAAATTCACAACCCTGACAGCAAGACCTGAACTAAGAGCAAGAGTTGGATGATTAACCAACTGAGCCACCCAGGTGCCCCCCAAAATTGTTTAAAACCAGAACATTTGGTCCCCAAAGCCTGCATAAAATACAAGATTGATATTTTTCTAATAAAGCGTTCCCTTCATATAAATGAGGTGGTCAGCTAATTTTAAATTTCATCTGGTGTTTACATATTATGAGTTATATGTAGTAAGCTTTTGAAGACTATATACTTGTTCTAGGAAACTGGTTTAAAAGCCAATTAGTTATATAACTCTAGAGAGTAAGAATGACCCAGTCCAACCTTTGCTTCCAGTCTTAATAAGATTAATGCATGGCTGGGTTCTTAATATGAAGTTGATCCTCCTCAGCAGAAGGAAACTCAAGCAAACATCCTTTTTGCTTGACTTTAACTTCACAATGTTTAGTGTAGCAATATATTTTATTTAAAATCCTCACAACACTTTCTTGAAGGTTTTGATTTTGCAGGGATAGATAGCCCTCCAATCAAGCAAGAAATAAAGTTAAGCCCTTAATTGTCACCCAAAATGTCAGCTTTATTCAGCTGATATTTTTTTGTTTTGTTTTTTAATTTTTAATGTTTATTTTTGAGACAGAGAGACAGACAGAGCATGAGCAGGGGAGGGCAGAGAGGAGGGGAGACACAGAATCCAAAGCAGGCTCCAGGCTCTAGGCTCTGAGCTGTCAGCACAAAGCCCAACTGCGAGTTCAGGGCTCAGACTCACAAGAACCATGAGATCATGACCTAGGCCAAGTCGGATGCTTAACCTGCCTAACCACCCAACCCCACCCCAAAACTCAAATGGCATTAAAAGCCTCTGGAAATGACCACACTATAGATACTTGGCTATTTTCAATGCACTAGAACATTTGCCAAAATGGACCATGAGCTAGGCTGTAAAGCAACACATTTCAAAAGATTGAAATTATACAGAATATGTTCTTTAACCATGGTGGAATTAAGCTAGAAATTATAACATTTTTTAAGAAAATCTTCCAATATTTGAGAAGTACATCAAAGAAGAAATAATAATCCAAACTAACATGCTGTCAGTGCAGAGCCCCACATGGGGCTCCATCCCATGAGCCGTGAGATCATGACCTGAGCAGAGATCAAGAGTCGGAAGCTCAACAGACTAAGCCACGCAGGCACCCCTGTTTTTCTTTTTAATTTGGAAATTTGTAAACAAATTACAAAGAATTTTCTTAAATATTCACATTTGGTCATATTTTAATTTTTTAATGTTTTTATTTATTTTTGAGAGACAGAAAAAAGTGGGGGAGGGGTTGTAGAGTGAGGGAGACCAAGAATCCGAAGATGGCTCTGCACTGACAGCAGAGGGCCTGTGATGTGGGACTCAACTCACAAACTGTGAGATCATGATGGAAGCCAAAGTCGGATGCTCAACTGACTTAACCATGCAGGTGCCCCACATTTTGTCATATACCAAATCTGTTTTACTAAGAAAATAAATAATATGTTGTGGTCGCTCCAGCAGCACAGGTACTAAAAAAAAAAAAAAAAAAAAATGTGAAGAAAATAAGCAATATACAATACAATAAGTTAAAGCTGCTTTTGTTCCCATCCCCAATCTCAAATCCCTTTCTCTCCAAGATAATTGCCATAAAAATGATACCTTCCTATATGTTTAATATTTAAAATTTAAGTATGTTGAATATATTTATACATGTATATATACATATGAAAAGTAAAATAACATGTTTCTTTTAACTTCTACAGTATTTGTAATTTGCTTATCCTGCTATAATTTTTAAATCTTGAGATTTATCCAGTATAGATCTATTAACAGTTTTTAATTCTAAGTGAATTTTATTATATGAAATTACACTTAATTACCCATAATATTTATGCTGTTCCAAGTTATAATCTTTTCAAATCAAGCTGATTCTGCCCCAAACATCCGCTCTCGGTTTGGATTATTTTCCTCCCTCAAAGATTGACTTTCCTCTGTTGTATTTTAAGATGAAAAGATTCTCATCTTTTATCAAAGAATAATGTAAGAGAAGCACCTGGGTGGCTCAGTTGGTTAAGTGTCTCACTTCGGCTCAGGTCATGATCTCATGGCTGGTGAGTTCCAGCCCTGTTCCCCGGCTCTGTGTGACAGCTCAGAGCCTGGAGCCTGCTTCTGATTTTGTGTCTCCCTTTCTCTCTGTGCCCTCCCACTCACCCTCTGCCTCTCTCTGTCTTTCAAAAATGCATAAACATTAAAAAAAATTTTTTTAAAGAATAATGTAAGAAAAAATCATGTGAAATTTCTTGTTTATATCCATAACATTATTGGGAACCCAATATCCACTTTGTTACTCAAGCCTCCCATATAAAGTGCTGTGTCAAACATTTCTTTCAGAACTTTATTAGAAAGTATTTTGCCCTTCCTGAAATTTTTATGCTTCTTCCCTTCTATTAATGAGAATTATCACTGATTCTGTTCTCTTTTGTCTTGGAAGCCAGGAGGTTGTAATAGTTTTCTATTGTTGCTCTAACGAATTACCACAAACTTTGTGGCTTAAAACAACATCAATTTTTTAACTTACAGTTCAATAGGTTAGGAGTCAAATACAGGTCTTACTGGACTGAAACCAAGGTGTCAGCAAGGCTGTGGTCCTTCTGGAGGCTCCAAGAGAGAATCTGCTTTCTTGCCTTTTCCAGCCTCCAGGAGTTAGCCACTTGCCTTGGCCTCCTTCCTTAGCTACATTGGGCAGAATCTTTCTCAGCTTTCTCACACTGCCATCTGTCTTGTTCTGCATACCCACATCTTCCTCTAATTCTGCGAAGGCCCTGTGTAAACTTGTTCATCCAAATAATCCAGATAATCTCCCTATTTTAGACTCAGTTTATTAGCAATCTTATTCCATCTGCAACCTTAATTTCTCTTTGCCATGTACGTGCCCACAAATCCAGAGATTAGGGCATGAACAGCTTGGGGGTGGGCATTATTCTGGCTACCATAGAGGTTTAGAGCCCAATATGGAGCTTAATTTAGCAGTTGTGAAGGTTTTAGTGGCCCACATACCTTTTCCCCCAATCTTTGTTTTCTAGTATTTTTGTTTTCTTGGTCCTGGTTTTTTTATTTTAATTTCAGAATTTTAAAAATTAACCACCATTTTATCATATGTGTTTGTGTGATAGTTGGTTCAGATTCTTTGTAGAACCAACAAAGCGTGGGGGTTCCCGGGTGGCTTAGTCGGTTGAGTGTCTGACTCTTGATTTCAGCTCACATCAGGATCCCAGGGTAATGGGATTGCCTCACATCAGGCTCTGTGCTGAGTGTGATATTAAGATCTCTATCTCTCGCTCTCTCTCTCTCTATCTCTTCTCTGTCCCTCTCCTCTCTCTCTATCTTGCAATCCTCTTTCCCTCTCCCTCTCCCTCTCCACTCTCACTCTCCCCCTTTTCCCTGCTCCCAGTCTTTTTCTCTCTCTAAAAAAAAAAACCAAGGATAAATAAAATAATTTGAAAAATTGGACCCTGTGCATGCGTAGAAAATGAAGAGGATGGGAGTGATAGTGGTAATGGGGATCTCTCATATAGATAAGGCTCTGTCAGTCTCTCAGACCATGTAAAGTTTGACAGGACAGAGTGTATAACGAAGTGTAAGTGTAACTTGCACTCCCATGTTGCTTCCTTATTTTGTCTTTTGGTTACAGACTTGCTTAGTTTTCTTCCTCGCTAAGGATAAAATAAAAGGGGCAAAATAAGTGGTTAGAAGTCACCTCACATCTTCTTATATTAATGAAATAAACAATTTCAAACCAAAAGGAGACCTTCTATGATTTAATTTTTGCTTCAGCCAGTAATGAAAAAGAATGTAGTTACCACTCAAATATAAATATCAGCTTTTTTTTTTATTCCCCTGCAAGGAGAGGGATACAACAACTGCTATAAAAATCACTCTCTACCCTCCCACGTGCTATGTAATTGTAATAGACTTATACCACGAGAAGACCAAAACATAACATAAAAAGTGAAAGAGCAAGGTAGTCGGTTTGTTTCAGAATTCCTTTTCTATTTACTGTAAATTACTTTACCAAATTAAAAACAAAATAAACACACTGCCTGCATTTCTAACATAAGTGTCCTGCTTAATTGTAAAATCAATCCAGAATATGAGTAATAGACGCATGTACTAACTGACTGATAATGTTCCTTCAGTCTCTCCAGACTTTATCCAACAGGAATACCCTAAAGAACAACAAATCTACCTTCAATTACTTAGAGATTTAAAAACATTCGTAAGTGTTATTTGTCTTTAACACTGCCCTCATACAAATAACATAGATTTTGAAAACCTTTCCTCCCTTTATCTTTTTGGAAACAGATTTTTTAATTTGCTTAATTTTTAAAAATATTCTTAACAAAGCCATTCTAGGGTATAGTTTCAGATCATGAACACATAACTTAAAATTAATTCAACGAATAATAGTCATTAAAGATGCAATGCAAAGAGTAAGATCAAATAAGATAGTTGAGATGACTTTCATATATAATTCAAAACTGAAAATACTCAACCCGGGAATGGTCCACATCCCACATTCTCTGACTCCAGCTGATCTCTCCATCTGTTTAGGGATCACATGGGAACCAATCTCTCAGCAACCAATCCTGGTCAAAACTGCTTAACCAACTGAGCCACCCAGGCACCTCTTCTCTCTATTTTAAAGTAAAATATAGATTTATTTATTTTTCTGTAACCTTTAAAATGCAAGAGGAAAGCTAGGTTAGAAAAAAATACAGTTATCCTAAAAAGATTAGCCTCCATACACTTTCCCCGCATACCAACTTTTATTTATTCCTGTTAGGAAAAGACACAGAATAACAGTTTGGACTTCAATACCATGTTTTAGAGGGCATGAAGTTAAGAGAATGATTGAAAGTGTAAAAGATTGAATTCTTTGATTCAATATCCTCTTCTATGAATAGCATGTGTTTCCAGAAATCTAAAAATTATGTTTTGAGACTATAATAAAAAATCAGCTATCTCAGCCATCAAAGAATAAAAAAAAAACACACACACACACAAGGAATAAAACTTTGTTTTAAAATCTTATTAACCTTGGAGAGCCTGGGTGGCTCAGTCAGTTAAACATCTGACTCTTGATTTCAGCTCAGGTCATGATTTCATGGTTTGTGAGATCAAGTCCCGCCTCGGGCTCTGCATGGAGCCTGCTTAAGATTCTGTCTTCCTCTCTATCTCTGCCATTTCCCTGCTCATGTTTTTTCCTCTCTAAAAAACAAAAAACAAAAAATAAAAAAAAAAAACAGGGCATTTGAGGTTAGTATATAATATATTTATGTTTTTTTTCTCTCAACTTTTACTATGAAAAATTTCAAACCTACAAAAAAATTACAGAAAGAGTGTGATGTATAGTGTTATACCCTTTGTCTAGATTCATCAGTTATTAATATTGTGCCACATTTGCTTTGTTTCACCTTTCTCTCTTCATGTGCAGCTTGTGTATGCACACACACAGACACACACATTTTATTATTTCCTGATCCGTTTGACAGTATCAGTCATCATAATCCTTTACTGCTAAATGTTTCAGCCGTGTTTTTCCCAAGAACAATAATATCCTCTTGCTCTTATACAAAACACAGAATCTGATTTTACTTTTTCCTAAATCCTGTCTATTACCTGTGTTTTATCAGCATTTAAGAACAAAGGAAACAGTGAGGGAAATTATTAATAGCAGCCACCCACTTCACTTCCTAAGTTATTCACCACTATGTATCTTCCAGAAACCAAGTGTGAAAATGAAAGATAGAAGTTGATTTTCAAACCTAAATAAATACAAAGGAACCGATGGATAAGGCGCCTATGGCATTAAAAGTAGGCCCGATTTCTTGAGATACCACATATAGTTGAGCCATTCCCCTAAATATCTACTGGTATTTATTTTCATAAATTCATAGAGTTGGAAAGGCTTTATAATGTATGTTCTATAACCCGTTCATTTTACAGATGAGAAGAACTGAGGTTCAGGGTCACATAACTAGAGATGAGACTAGAATCTTGCTTTTCAAACTCTCAGTGTCATATTTTTTCTATTATGTTGTCTCCCAACAAGCTTTAGATGCTTATGTTAGGGTCCTGATGAACGAGAAAGGTAAAATGCCTGAGGGTACTACATCTTTCTCTCTAGTATAACTCGAGTTCCCTTAGAGTTCATCTGAGTGAACTATAGTGGTGCTGCTCAAACTTGCATGTGCATATGAATTTCCTGGTAGTCTTGTTAAAATGCAAATTATGATTAGATAAGGCTGAGGTGGGCCTGAGATTTGCATTTGACATGTTTATCTGATTCTGATGCTGCAGATCCTTGGACTATATTTTTGAGTAGTAGTTATCTAGAACCAGCACAGAAATCTCACAGCCCCTATGCTCTAGAAAAGTAGGAAAAAACTACAAAATATCTCAGTATATAAAGTAATACAGAATACTATAACTAACCCTGTTTACTCATCATCAACCTAAAACAAAATATTTCTTAAATTTCTTATTTTCCTAACTTTTATGTTGAAAAATTTCAAATCTACAGAAAATTTGAAAGAGTAATACAATGGGCATCCCTTTATCTAGATTCGCTAATTGTAAATATTTTCCAGTGTATACTTTTGTTTCCCACTGAGCCTTTTGAGACCAATACATTAATTTAGAGATGCGACGACCCCTTTTCCAATATTGTTATATCAACAGATACTGAGTTCAAGATTTCTGTGGTACTTTGGAGGGAAATGAATTTAGGTGATAAAAAATTGAACTTTAAGTCAAAAAGAGCAACCAATGAAGTTACAGCTTTACTCTCAATAAAAACATCTTTCAAACCAGCTGTATTTATTCCTTTAACATTTATTGAGAGTTCATGCTCCAACGTGGTTTGTGTTCGGATTTCATTCCCTTATGTCTAAATTTCTATGCTTCTTTGAATTGTACAAATGATTGTTGAAAGGTACAAATGCTAGCCAGGTTTTTTTGGGTTGTAGTTCTTTGAGGAAGGGATGCATTTACACAACTATAGTAGCTGAAAGTAAAATAGATATTTAATATATATGTGAAAAAATTTGCACTGTGACTATCTCCCAAAATGCTTACAGTAATCATAATTACCTCCTTATTTCCTGAGTAGTTTAGCAGTAAAATAGAAGTCAGTAATAATTCCCAAGGGAGGGAAACTGGGACATAAAGCAAAGTTGTAAAACTTGTCAAAGATATTAAGGTATAAGGAAGAAAATAAAGACAATGCAAATAAATATTTATTAAGCTTCTGTCTCCTAGGATATGGGGAGCAGGGTGGGTACCAATATAAAGAAATGAAAGCAGTCTTCTGGGTGATCATTACTTTGAAGGGGGAGGCAGACATCTAAACAGATATTAGAATACAATATGACAAATGAAAAAAGGACAAAATCTGAGAGCAATACAGGAAAGTTACAAAGGAAATGGAGTTGGAGAATGTAATGAATTTAGAAATGATAAAGGAGGGGCGGCTCAGTTGGTGGTATCTGACTTTGATTTTGGTTCGGGTCATGATGTCAAGGTCCTGGGATCCTGCTTCATGCTGAGTGTGGAGCCTGCTGAGATTCTCTCTCTCCCTCTGCCCCTCTCCCTGGGTCGCATGCTCACTTGCTCTCTCTCTCTCTCTCTCTCTCTCTCTCAAATTAAGTGAGATAAAAGAAACTGTAAGAATTAAGAATTTTTGCAAAATTAAAGGAATGGGTACATAACATGATAATATAGAATCTAGGTGAAAAGTGTAAGGGTGTTCACTACAAAATTCTTTCAATTTTGCTGCATGTTTGAAAAGTTTTATAATAAAACATTGGATAAAATAATAATTTTTTTAAAAACCCAGGTAAGGGGAACCTGGGTGGCTCAGTCAGTTAAATGTCCTATAATCTCACAGTTCGTGAGAGCCTGGAGCCTGCTTTGAATTCTGTGTCTCCCTCTGGCTTTGCCCCTCCCCCACTCGCCCTCTGTTTCTTCTCTCTCTCTCTCTCTCTCTCTCTCTCTCTCTCTCTCTCTCTCACAAATACATAAACATTAAAAAAAAATGTAAGATGAAGAGGCCAAAGTTTTGTGTGTGAATGTAGTTTTAATAAATAGAAGGGAAGGAACAAGGTAGAAAAGAACTTTCCAGTTCACGGTGAGAAAGGCAGGTTGTCACTTAAGAAAAGGAGAAATTCCTTACTCTGGTATCATTAACATATCCTGTCATGAGACCCAAGAGGATAAACATACATCCATTAAGGAAAACATAGCATTCATTAGGGTATAAACACATTCCAAATATAGGTGTAAAATTGCCTCGAATACTAGGGATTTAAACTGTACACTAAAGTTTTAGTTGTTATTGGACTCTTATTCTTGCACAGTATAAATCATATGTTGTAATTTTGGAGTGATACCAAAATCTAAAATAGAAACATTATTTATCAATGAAGTTTATACCAAATTCTCATAACTTTGTTAAGTTGTGATATACTAGAAATATCACTAATCTTTTACATGTCTTACAAACCTAGTTATTAATTTCAAGACCTCATGTAAGAATTGGCCCTAATGAGCATTTCTTGATACAGTTAAATGGATAAATATTTATATTTATTAGGATAAAATGATCTTTCATCAGTTCATATTACATAGAGTGATATGACATACAACTAGTTACAGTTAAGATTTGAGTGTTCTGGTTATTTTAGTCCGTTGCTAGATCAGCAGTGTTGCAGAAGTTTATGACTGAGGTCTTGCCTTGTATGCTTTTATTTGATCCTCAAAGCACTATTAGTGTGGAACAAGTATTAATTTTAAATAACTTTATTGGTAATTTAGGAGCTAGATTTAATTTCCTAACTCAAAATCTGATGTTGACCAGATGCAACAAAAAGCCCTTCAAAAAAAGTATAATAAAGTCCTCCATATTGCCTTGTTTTACAGATATGAAATTCTCTTGGAAATCAAAGGTATATAAATTGCTTCATGACTTACTTTAAAGTAACAATATATTCTAGTAGGGAAATGTTGCCTATATTATAATAAAATGTAGTCACTGTTTAATAATGTTTTCAAAGAGAAAATAATTTTCTAATATTCAACTGTAATATAATTTAACTCACAAAACATTAATACCACCTTCATTTAAACTGCATCGGAATCTTTGCTTCCTTGGTGAGTTATTGAAAGAAGAATAAAATATGCCTTATATTTAGTATAACCTTTTAAAATTTTTTATGGTACTACCTAAAGAGATTCTCTTTTTAAAACTTCAGATTTCTACTTTAAATATCATAAAGTGTTTATATTATATAATATCTCTTTGTTTAGAGGTAGTTGTGGCTTTCAAAATACATTATACTTATTAAATGCTTTTCAGTAAGAGTAAGTCTTCAGTAAGAGTAAAATTGAAGATTGAGTTTCTGAATATCTTACCTTTTGGTAGAACATCAGTCATTCAAATGTTATCACATTTATATTGTCATTACCCATAAATGAAATCAGCCTTGTGAAGTAGTCAAGTGTGTTGTCATTGCTGTTGTTCATTCAACAAATGAGGATACTGAGACTTAGGGGTGGAAACTCAGGATAGTAAGTTGGAACTGGGCCCAGGGTTTTTGGTGTTTTCCCATACATTAGATCTCGCGGATTTGGAGTCGCAGTGCTTATTTCAGTGAATGGTTAGAGTCGAAGTAGTGAAAAATTATCACAGATGTGATGCTTCAGCAATTATATTATATCAAGGACTTGGAAAAAAAACTGATGCCAAATTGTAGAAGCTATTATAGGTTTTTTTGTGTGTTAAAAAACAAAATTCAACTGAGTAGATTTGAAGATCTAATTGGCTTTATTAAACAATTCGTGAATTGGGCAGCATCCCATCTAGCAAGTACAGGGGAGCCCTGAGGAGTTGTACCAAATAGAAGGTAGGTGTATAGGTAGGAGGCTGGTGGGGCGGCAAGAAAGTTAATTAGCAAAAGGAAAGGATTGTTCCCTAGAGGGAAGAGTAGAGTTTTATCATAACAGATTATCTCTTCTTCCTTTGGGGAATGGAGAGGGTTCTGGTGGTGGCAGACTCAGTGGCACCCATTAGAAAATTCCTCATGACCAGTTAAGACTACATTTCTGGGGGAGGTTGAAACTGCAGTTAGACTACATATAAAGCTCTGGTTTGGGGAGTTGGCCTAAGTGACACCATTCAGGGCCTCTGGTTTTCTTTTTAAGAAAAGACCCAGATTTAGACCTTGGCTTTAGACCAACTGAAATAATTTTACAGTGTTTGTCTCTGATTTTTTATATAAAGGGGATTGCCTTCACTTAAATAAAGGAACTACCTTTCTCTTTCTTATTTTCCTTTCTTTTCTTTCTTTCTTTTTCTTTTTTTTCCCCCTTTCTTCTGTTTTTTTTTCCCCTTATGGTCTAGTGTCTAACTGGCTATGAATATTTTGGGGATATTGACAGGTTATTTAGACTTGACATTCTTCCCAAGTTGCTGACAGAAATGTGTTGCTGAGTTTGCTCTTCTGAACAATGAAAAGTGAGTGTAGGGGAAGTTGCATAATTTATGATAGTAGTAAAAAACTTTAAGTTTTGACTTGAATTTAATAGTTTGCTCTGAAGGCATGAGATGTCTTTTTAGAATACTAAAGTTTGATATTTTATTAGCTTGAATCTTATGACTTGGGAAAATTAAGTTACGGTGTTTTGTAGTCTGACTCTAACTTGATAATGCTAGCATTTTTCTTTTCTAAGGGTTAAGATTTAAGAAGTGGTTGTATTACCAGAGCAGATGTTGTACTTTAACTACAAGCCCCTGTTTTTCCTAGAAGTTCTCAAATTACTCATCAAAGATGTGGACTATTAGGACGCGCGTGGCTGAGTCAGAGTAGAACATGCAACTCTTGATTTCAGGGTTGTGAGTTTGAGCCCCACTTTGGGTGTAGAGATTACTCGAAAAAAAAAGAAAAAAAGATGTGGACTGTTTTGCACCAAAAGTATAAATCTGTCTTTTCTTTTCAAGGAGCTGTATTGACACCAAATCACTTTGTTCCCTTGGCATTGATATTGCCTAGAGATTTACTCTTTCTCTCATGATTTCTGCACATTTGGGTATTTGCTTTCTTAACCTTAATCTCCGTCTCTGCCTTTGAAGTTTAAATGCATGAATAAATACATACCACTTGCCTGAATGTGTTTCTTTTTTAAACTTCTTGAGGGTTTTTTTTTTAACTTTAAGCATCAGTCAAGAATTTATTAAAAGCTTTCTATCTTCTTGTGATTTATTAAGAATATGCAATTAAAACAGCAAAATATATTCAGTCTAGGGGAGTCATGGAATACAGTTTAGAATAGCAATACCTCTTTGGTCTCTAGCACTTACATTCCTCTCCTTGGTTTTTGTCTTTGCTTTGGTTTGGTTGGAATGTTGTTATGGTTGACACATTAGAAAGAAAAAGGGCAAGAGCAAAACCATTTTTGTTTCTATTGGCCTTATTAGACTATAAGGTATTAGAAGGTTTAAGAAAGGAAAGGACCTATATGTGTGTTTGTGAACACTTCATAAGTAATATTTCATAATTACCAATATCATTATAGAAGTGACTGGGAAGGACTTTGGGAAAGTGATTTATCTCAGAACTACAGAGGCAGGGTTCTACAGCAAGAGTCAGCAAACATTTTCTTGAAGGGCCACATGATAAATATTTTAGACTTTCTGGGCCATAAAGTCGCTGTTCCAACTACTTAACTCTGCTACAACTCCTCAATTCTGCCACTGCAGTGTGAGAGTAGATGACTGAGCTATAGACTGGAAGTAAATAAATGGGCTTGGTTTTGTTCCAATACAACTTTATTTACAAAAACAGGTGGTTGGCCTGCCAACCTATATTTTTTAGCAGCCTACAAATAATATTCATAAGCAACCATGTGTTTATGCAGTTCTTTGCCCCACAAAAACATTTTTTTATTGTCGAGGAGAACTTGCAAAATCATAGAGGAACAGAGGACTTCCCGTTTTAAAATGGCCCGTCAGATTATACATAAATATTTTCAGGTAATGCAATATGCCAGTTGGAATTTCCTTTAAGATACTCTGGGGGAAAAACTAGATGATATAGATGAACCAAATTTGACAAAATGTTGGTAAATATAGAAGTGGGTGATGATACATGGAAGAAATTCATCACACTGTGCTCTTTACTTCTTTGTATGTTCTGAAATGCCCATGTTAGAAAGTTGCTATTTAAGTAAATAATAGCCTGGTAAAGGCAGCAGTTTTTCCCTTCTCTTGAAATAACCTTAAAATAAGAAAGTGAATAAGAAAGCAAGCTCCATCTTTGCACCCAGAGAGATCTCTGCAATCCTAAAGCACAATATATGAAAAAAGGTTTACCAGACCTAATGAAGATAAAATGGGTATGTGAGAAGACCCTGAGAGATGAGATCTATGGTTCCAGATCCCCAACAAAGCCAAGAGAGCTCAGCTCTCCCAGAGAAGTGGTTGGCCTCAGTTTTTTCCAAAGCGGGGTTCAACACTAACCCTTTAACTAATACTTTCCTCAAAGAAACATTTATTTAGGGATTGTATGCCAATCCAAATAATTCTTTAATATGAAGGCAAAGACATTTTTTAACATGCCAAGTTTCAGAGAACTTTATTCTCATGAACCCTACTTCTACAGGATGAAATTCAGCCAACCAAGACATGAAAGGGGAAACTATAAAGTATTGGTAGTGAGCATAGAATCCATTGATCTATAAAATTAAGACATAGCCCCTGTGAATAAGAGGAGACTACTGTATTTACATTTTTAGTAAATGTCAGTCTCACATTTCTGCATGTTTTCCTAAGTGGGAAGGAGGTGGGAACTGAAGTTCACATGAAGGATATAAAGTCTGTTATGCATCATGGTTGTGTTAAGGTATGTCTTGTCATAGAGTCCTAAATGATTTTTCTTTTAGGGCTCATGGAATGGAATATGTTATCTGGCTCAGAGGCAGATATTGTGTTTTAGTCACTTAATGCCTTCCTTTAATACTTTCTGTGGCTGGGAGGGGCACCTGGGTAGCTCAGTTGGGTAAGCATTCAACTCTTGATTTTGGCTCAGGTCATGATCTCACGGTTTAGTTCGTGAGATGGAGTCCCACATGGGGCTCTGTGCTGACAGGGTGGAGCTTGCTTAGGATTCTCTTCTCTTCTCTCCTCTCTCTCTCTCTCTGCCCCTCCCCCACTTGCACGGCATGTGCACTCACACTCCACCTCTCTGAAAATAAATAAATAAGCATGAAAAAAAATTTTAAATACTTTCTGTGAATGGGAAAGTATACAAAGGGATAAATATAATCATTTGACAAGTCAGAAACATATTTAATATTCTTTTTGAAACTTAGTTTAATTGCGTGAAACTAAATTCCAGATCTAAATCTTAAATGACACTCCTCTTTGAGAAGGTAGTAAGATTATGAGTAATTTCCTTCTTAAATTAAAAAAAGGAAATTATTAGGGACTCAAGGAGTGAGGCTCCCTGACCAAATTAAAAATGAAAGAAAAAAAAAGGAAAGTGAACAGAAAGATGAGATTTCTACCCAATAACAGCAAATTCATGATACAGCTACTTAAATAACTGGCTTACACCTGGTTATGAAGGCAATGCATGTGTAAACGCTAGCAAGAAAAGGAAGCACAAAAGCTTCACTTTTGACTGGATAGCCCTTAAGCAAATATTAAGTGCTTAAAAAGCGGATGAAAAAACAGTTTGTGTGATGTGTGTGTATGTAAATATGTTTGTATAAAATCTTGAAAACAAGCCACAATGTTCATCACTGTTGTCTTAGGATGGTATGAGTTTGAGAGACTTCTTTAAAGTATATTTTTAAACTTTTCTACAAAGAATACGCATTGCTTAAATAACCAGGAAGTTATTTCTGTATGCACATAATTTCACATTTGTTACTGTGTCCTGACAGTGGATGTGTCTTTTTGTGTTTTCTAGGTGCACCAGAGGCTCTCTTCCTGGCAGAATTTGGGAGTTGTTTATTGCAGTACTGTTGTGCCCTCTGATGGTGAGTTTTGGCAAATCCATTTTTTATGTCTATTTTCTTTTTCTTAACTCAGTGTTTCTCATTCTCTAACTAACATACAAATTTACATATCCTACTCTTTCACTTCAGATGCACTTGGAGTCAGAGAGACAAGCAGGGGGAGGCAATGCTAAAGAGAAATAAAATTTGAATGAAGATATAGTGAATTTAGAGGAGAAATCAGAAAGAAAAGCTAATAGGCCCATCCAGTTTTCATAGATCAAGGAATGTTATTATCTCTCTCTTTATGTTTTAAAATTGGGGACAAAGGTAATGTGAAGATCACAGAAGCACTATCTTTGGTATTTCCTAACCACTGGGTCTTTATTCTATGTATCGTGATCAAACTCTCCAGCCCCTTCACGTCATCAGGGCCTAGAAAGAAGCAATTCAAAATCTGCAACCTCCTGCCTGATTGTTTTTTTCTTCCCTGATGGTACTATCCTTCTTTGATGTGGGGAAGAATGAACCGATGCTTGGAGACCACATGCAGTCCTTTGTAAATGTCCATAATGCTGCAAACTGACAACAGGACGGAGGCTGTTATTGCAGTAGTGGAGGGATATGTTTACAGCTCTTCTTGTCATTTCTCTCACTCAGTATTGGACACTCACAGGTTATATTATTTGCTTAATAGGGTTGAGTGTTAATATATTTCCTCTGTATAAAGTTTAGTTTGATAGAATTCTAATTTCAACCTTATAAACATTAACTTTATAGGCAAAGCAACCATCAAAAGAGCATCTAGCAAACTTAAAGGCACCTAAAGCAACGAAATCTCAGCAGAATTTTTAGAGTCCTAGGATCCCCGTTATTGATCAGAATCGATATTTAGAGTGTTACCAGAACCCTCCCCCTCAAAGCCGTTTAAATTTAATGCAGCTGCTATTATCCTGTATGGAAGTATTTCAGTAATGTAACTGTGCTACAGTTGTACTGGGATATCTAGATGAATATTATTCCAGGACATAAATGCTAGTAGGTTGACTGTATGTTGCATAAGGGGTTGAAGGCAATATTTTTGCAAAAGCTGAAGGGATACATACTTTAAAAGAAGTGTGGGTCCCCAAATTCCTACCAATACTATTGTCCTTCTTAAGAAAACCAATTCATATTAGTAATCAAAAAATAGAAGCACATAATTGGTTTAATGCAACTCATTGCCCATCCTATCCGCAAATTATACATCTTTCTTATTTTACTTCTAACCTAATTTTACCTTAGGTCTGTATAGTGTATGAGAAAACTCTGCTTAATACATAGCTACTTGTAGCCAGCCGTCTCTGTGATCATTTACTGCTCTTAGTTGAGACTGCCAGATCATATTCTTTATCAAATCATTTTTAAAAAGTATAAAATCTAAAATACCACATTATGTTTATATACCTAGTATATATGCCTATATACTACCTCTCAATAATTGCATGTTAATTATGTTGTTTGACCGATCTTCTATTTATGACTATAATAGCTCAGATAACAGATATAAATTATTTTAAATGTTTAACCTTCTTACCAAAGCAATCTAAAGGTTCTTAGTTTTTCTTATGTCACAAATACTTTTAAAGATCTGGTGAAAGCTCTCTCTATATATCTGCATGCATACATACATACATACATACACATACACATAGGAAATTTTACACATAATTTCTTAATGATAAAGACTCCCTCAAACCAACTCATGGACTCCTCATCTCATGGCCCTCAACCTCAGATACATTGTATACAGGTGCACAGGTACGTACCCATATCTGTGCACATGTTCCCTTTCATGAGAGGCATTATGTTTAGAGATTAAGTAAGAGACAAGCTTTGGAGTCAAGCAGATCTAGGCTTACATCCCAGTTTCACTATTTAACCACCTTATAACTTTAGGCAAGGGCATTAGCTTCTCAAAGCCTCTTTTCTCATCTGTGAAATGGAGATAGTAATAGTTATCACCTCTGAGAGAAAAACAACTTACCCTGCAGAAATAGTACTTATCCACCAGAACGACTTACTCTATAAAGAGTGCTTGTGGTAGTGTTAAAGACCTCTAATCTAAGAACCGTGGTTTGGGGCTTCTCATTTTAATTTCATTGTGCCCCCATCCTCAACCATAAAACTACGCAAAATTTTTATGACTGTATTGTTTGTACCTACTTAAGATCTCCAAAGCCTTGTTTATACCTGCTTAAGATTTCCAAAGCCTTTAGGGTGTTCCTCTTCACATTAATGAAAGTTAAGGATGAGAGTAATTCTGCTATAGACAGGTTGAATGTATAATTTGTCATCCAACCCAGGATACTTTTGAGAATGAAAAGGGGGCAACCAGAGTTTTCCTGACAGATTTTCATAGTGTAACCCAGGACGTATTGTCCCCTAAGCTTTTGGGAAAGTGTCAAGGGTGAGCTAGCATAAGAACAAGGAAAATAGCGCCTTCTAGCTCCCTTCCTTTCTCTATCCAGAATGTGATGCTACTCAGTTAACCCTGTTTTGAGAATTGTGGTAAGAGTTGTGTTTATTTTGTAGTTAACAAAAGATGCAAGATTTTCATACATAGAGAGCAAATAATTTTTGTAATAAAGGGCTATTGAAAATTCCTGCTAATAATAAATAACCATCTGTTAAATCAACCCAAGTATAGATAACATATAAATTATTTTTTTATTTTTTTAAAATATTTTTGAATGTTTATTTATTTTTGAGAGAGACAGAGAGAGAGAGAGAGAGAGAATGAGCAGGGGAGGGGCCAAGAGAAAGGGAGACACAGAATCTGAAGCAGGCTCCAGGCTCTGAGCTGTCAGCAGAGCCTGACAAGGGGCTCGAACTCACGAGCTGTGAGAACTCACGAGCCTGAGCCGAAGTCGGCACTCAACCAACTGAGCCACACAGGTGCCGCTGATAACATATAAATTTTAATCTAAGGTCTGTGGATGGTTTGGAGAACTAAATATTGCCCCATCTTTCTTCTTTGTTTTTGTCCTGTTATGTTTTTAAATTAAAAAAATTTTTTTTTTAATTTTTAAAAAATGTTTATCTTGAGAGAGAGAGAGAGCAAGCAGGGGAGGGACAGTGAGAGAGAGAGAGAGAGAGAGGAGAGAGAGAGAGAGAGGAAAGAAAGATATCCCAAGCAGGCTCCACACTGTCAGTGCAGAGCCCAGTGCGGGGCTGAATCCCACAAAGGATGAGATCATGACCTGAGCCAAAACCAAGAGTTGGATGCTTAACTGACAGCCACTTAGGAACCCCTGTCCTGTTCCTTTTTTTTTTTTTTTTTTAGGCTTCATTGAGATATGTTTTACATATCCTAAAATTCACCTGTCATTTCATAGCATCATAACAATCCAGTGTTAGACTACTTCCTTCACCCCTAAAAGTTCCCTGGTTCCTGTTTTGCAGTCATTCCCTTCTCCCACCTTGTTGCCCCCATGCAATCACTAATCCACTTTCTGCCTCTAATAATTAAATCTTGTCCAAAAATGTCATATGAATGGACTTCCTACAGTATGTAGTCCTTTTGCATGTAGCTGTTTTATGTTATCATAATGCTTTTGAGGTTTATCCCTGTTATAGGGTGTTGCAGCTCTTTCCTTTATTTTTATTGCTGAGAAGTATTTTGGTATATGGAAATATCACATTTTGTTATTCACCAAATGAAAGATATTTGGGTTGTTTTCCATTTTGGCCTGTTCATACTGCTGGTATCAACATTTGCCTGTAAGTCTGGGTGAACATATGTTTCCGTTTCCTTGGGTACTTAGTGGAAAGTAGGTTATATGGTATATGCTTAGCTTTTTAAGAAATTGCAAAACTGTTTTCCAAAGTGGCTGTACACTTTGCATTCCCACCAGCAACATGTAAGTGTTCCAGTTTCCTCATATCCTCCCCAACGCTTGTTTGATCAATCTTCTTGATTATAGATATTTAGTGGATATGTAGTATTATTTCATTGCATGTCACTGATGACTAATGATGTTGAGCATCTTTTTATTTATTTTTTTTATTTTAGAGAGAGTTTGCGCGAGCGGATGAGAGGGGGCAGAGCGAGAGAGACAGAATCTTAAGCAGGCACCGCGCTCAGTCCCGTGATCCCTGGGATCATGACCTGAGCTGAATCAAAAGTCAGATGCTCAACTGACTGAGCCACCCAGACGCCCTGTTGAGCATCTTTTAATGTGCTTATTAACCATTCAAGTATTTTCTTTGGTAAAGCATCCAAATTTTTGTCCATTTAAAAAAGTTGACCATCTTAGTCGTGATTTATAAGGATTCTTTGTATATTCTAGAGCTTTTCCTGTTGCTTTTCAATAGTTTTGGGGAAAAAAAGGATTTGTTTGAGTCATGTTACTAATGGTCACTTTTTATAC
This sequence comes from Lynx canadensis, assembly GCF_007474595.2. NCBI lineage: Eukaryota > Metazoa > Chordata > Mammalia > Carnivora > Felidae > Lynx > Lynx canadensis. The sequence goes on along the minus strand of NC_044313.2, from coordinate 54,062,742 downwards.
ACATTTGGAAATTCTGTCTTTACTGTCATCATCATATTGAGGGCACAAACTACCCCACCACTGTGTTTCAATTCCAACTGTTTTAAAAACTTGACAACAAAAAAGAAATGAAAACTAATGAAACCACTTAATCGCCAAAGATGCTAGAACACAAAGCTCTGGGGTCTTAATATGGCAGAGTTGTCACCAACCTAAAGATGGAGTTGGGAATGCTGAACAGACTATAGGTTTCCATTTAAAAAATATATCTTACAGTTTGGACTTTTTGTTTAAGTAGAAGTTTCAGTTAGAAACTACCAAAATGTGATTGCACTTGTTCTATCACAAAACCCTTTTTTGTAAGGTTCTATAAAAATTGACTTTCACATTGCTGAGAAAAGCTGCCACATGAAATTGGAAAGACCTTTAAACTTTATGTGCTGACAGTTTTGAACTGGCTTAGCTTAGAGTAGAAGCAAATTTGTCAAATTTCAGATGATGTCATCCAATCTAGGATTGCTGTCAGTTATTCCAATACTTGAAGTAAGTTTTGAATGAATTGGAAAACTATCCCATTTCCCTTCAGAATACAACTTGATGAAACTACTGATTTGCTCTAAAGCCTTAGTTCCTACTTTTTGTCTGTTAATAAGCATGCTGACACAATCAAAAAAAATCTCAAATATGTGTGATTCTCTTACGGAAATTAGAAAATCTGTTAACGTTAATGGCTGTAACCTTCTTTGGAAGATTGTTAAATTTCTTTGCCAAAATAACTACCAGAAAAAAAATTTTTTTGATGCTAAGGAAGATATTGGTACTCTCTGCACAGATGGTACATCTTCCAAGCTTAGTAACATGCATATTTATATTGCCTTAGAGAAGAAAGGAGCCCACCCATTGTAATAATGCACTGGGTGTTGTTGGTTTTTTTTTTTTTTTTTTCACTTGCACATACTGGCATTGAAGGCTTTTCCCAGAGTCCTAAAAGAAGCCTTGCCTGCCACCACAGAAGTAGTCACTATCATAAGATGATTTTATCAAAATAGAAAATTTTTCTTTGCTTGGTTAAACTTTTGACAGGAGTTTTGCTTTTTACTTGTTTTTATTTATTTGTTTTTTGAATTTTTTACAATCTAAATCCAAGTTAGTTACATATAGTGTATAATGACTTCAGGAATAGAATTTAGTGATTCATCATTTACATATAACAAGTGCCATTTACATGCCAACAGTGTCCTGCTTAATGCCCCTTGCCCATTTAGCCCATTCCCCCACCCAACACCCTCCAGCAACCCTCAGTTTGTTCTCTGTATTTAAGAGTCTGTTATGGTTTGTCTCCCTCTCTGTTTAATACTATTTTTGCTTCCCTTCCCTTATGTTCATCTGTTTTGTATCTTAAATTCCACATATGAGTGAAATCATATACTTGTCTTTCTTTGACTGACTTATTTCAGTTAGCTTAATGCACTCTAATTCCCTCCACATTGTTGCAAATGGCAAAATTTCATTCTTTTGATTGGCAAATAGTACTCCATTGTGTATTATACCACATCTTCTTTATCCATTCATCAGATAATGGACATTTGGGTTCTTTCCATACTTTGGCTATTGTCGATAGTGCTGCTTGTAAACATTGGGGTTCATGTGCCCCTTCAAAACAGCATACCTGTATCTCTTGTATAATACCTAGTAGTGCAATTGCTGGGTTGTAGGGTAGTTCTATTTTAATTTTTTGAGACCCTCCATACTGTTTCCAGCGTTGCTGTACCAGTTAGTATTCCCACCAGCCGTGCAAAAAAGATCCTCTTCCTCCACATTGTCGCCAACATCTGTGGTTGCCTGAGTTGTTAATTTTAGCCATTCTGACAGGTGTGAGGTGATAGCTCACCTACGTGAGCTTGTGGTTTTGATTTGTATTTGCCTGATGATGAGTGATGTTGAGCATTTTTTTCCTGTGTCTGTTAGCCATCTAGATGTCTTCTTTGGAAGTGTCTATTCGTCTTTTGCCCATTTCTTCACTTGGATTATTTGTTTTTTGGTGTTGAGTTTGATAAGTTTTGGATATTAACCCTTTATCTAACATGTCATTTGCAAATATCTTATCCCATTCCATTGGTTACCTTTTATTTTTGCTCATTGTTTCCTTCTCTGTGCAGAAGCTTTCTATTTTGATGAGGTCCCAGTAGTTCATTTTTGCTTTTGTTTCCCTTGCCTCCAGAGACATGTTGAGTAAGAAGTGGCTGCAGGCAAGATCAAAGAGGTTTTTTGCCTGCTTTCTCCTCTAGGATTGTGATGGCTTCCTGTCTTATGTTTAGGTCTTTCATCCATTTTGAATTTATTTTCGTGTTGGTGTAAGAAAGTGTTCCAGGTTCATTCTGCTGCATGTCACTCTCCAGTTTTCCCAACACCATTTGCTGAAGAGACTGTCTTTTTTCCATCGGATATTCTTTCCTGCTTTGTCAAAGATTAGTTGGCCATATGTTTGTGGGACCATTTCTGAGTTCTCTATTCTGTTCCATTGATCTGTGTGCCTGTTTTTGTGCCAGTACCATTCCATCTTGATGATTACTGCTTTGTAGTATAGCTTGAAGTCTGGAATTGTGATGCCTCCAGCTTTGGATTTCTCTTTTAGGATTGCTCTGGCTATTCGGGGTCTTTACTGGCTCCATACAAATTTTAGGATTATTTGTTCTAGCTCTGTGAAGAATGCCGGTGTTATTTTGATAGAGATTTTAGGAGTTTTGCTTTTTAAGAGAAGAGAAAGTTTAGTTAAAGGAAGAGTTTACTTATGCCTTGATTTATTTGGAAATATTTGGGACTTTATGAATGAGCATAATCTTCCAATTCAAGACCTTTCGGTCATTATTATGAATTTGGTAGAAAAATCATGAATTCTTTTAACCGAGCTGTAGCTCTGAAGTTGGTAATTAGAAATAGACAACCCTGTGAATTTTCCAACTGCAGGGGTAGGGAGTTTCTCTGAAGTCTACTCATGAATGGAAAGCTTTGTCAGTTTCTCTACAAGAACTGAAAAACCTCAGAGCTCTTGAAGATTACTTCCATTCAGAAACCTTAAAATTGAATTTTAGATTTATAATCTCACTTTTGATACTGCACCAAAATAGTGATATGAATTCAATTCTAAGAGTCTTAGAAAATTCTTAAGTTCCTTGCACACACCTGTCCTACCATCATCATCTGCCAAAGGGAGCTGTGATTACATTTACCATATCTTTCTCAGAGTCTCAGAGTGTTCACAACTTCTTTTCACAAAAACAGAAAGGCACAACCTTTTAGATATCAAAGATGATATTCTGGTTAACCATGACTTCTTTACGTGACTTTATGTGACTTCTTTATTCAAGCCAAGCAATAGCAGCCTTGTAATTGAAATGGTTTTTTATATAGTATTAAAGTTTATATTTTATTTAACTTGTACAATTTTGTTTTATCTCTTTAAAAAATAAGAAATGGCCATTAATTTTGGGTTAAAATGAGGAAAGTCCGTTTTTTTGTCAACATTTATTTTAAAAATATGTCAGTGTAGTAGTCTGCTTGGGCTGCCATAAAATAGCATAGGCTGAATAGCTTAAACAACAAAAATTTATTTTTTTCCCAGTTCTGGATGCTGGAAGTCTGAGGCCAGAGTACCAGCATGGTCTGGTTCTGGCAAGAACTCTGTTAAGCTTGCACATAGCCACCTTCTCTCTGTGTCCTCACATGGTGGGGACTGGAGAGAGCTCTCACCTTCTTATAAATCCACAGTCCTATCAGATTAGGACCCCACCTTTATGACCTCATTTAACTTTAATTACCTCCTAAAGACCCATCTCCAGATAGTCACGCTGAGATTTAGAGCTTTAACCTATGAATTTTGGCAGGGAGACACAATTTAGTCTGTAGCAGACAATATGAAGGAAATCAGTTTCTGATGCAATAAAATAAATTATATCTAAAATTTTTATGTATAAATTGTTTGAATTTTTTCAAGGAATAAGGCTATAGAAGGAATCCATACCCTTATCAGTGTCTCAAAGAGGTCAATTATCCCAAAATACTAAGGAACATGGAATTGGTTTATATAGCAATAACTAGTTTCCTTCTTGTTGTCCTCAGTGGAACAAGTCACTTTTGTTTTCTTGAGATTTAAAGGAATGATTGGAAATTTTCCATGGATGTATTACATGCTTTTAGACTTTGGGTTTTAAGACCTTAGTTTTTAGGAAAATCAAGAGAAACTGTTAAAGCAGGCATTTTTTTCATATATTCTCATTGAATCTTCTCTGCAGCCCTATGAGGTATTAGAATCCCTACACTGTGAGGAAACTGAGGTACAGTTATATTCAGTAACGTGCCCATGGATTTGAGGTATCTCCTGTGGTAGAACTTGAGGACTATCAAATCTGAGATTCCAAAACCATGCTTTTTCTACTGCACTCCACTGTCTATACTTTAGGATTGTATTCTGTTTATCATCCAGAAATTAAAGTGGATCAAGGATCAAGGTTTAATAAAGTTACTTTCATAGCAGCACCACCAAAAACATCAGTTTTAAAAATAAAATGTTACAGTACTATATTAGGACAGGATTTCGTTTTTACAAAAGCAAAAGAAAATTTTAATTCTCAGTAGAGTGAGTGCACGAATGGAAAGAAAGGGAGGGGATGACCTTTTACTTAGCACAAATGGTTTTGACATTTCTGAGAAATATTTTCATGAACTCATTTTAAAAGAACCTGAATTAACAAGAAGTACCTAGGTTGTACAACTATTTAGCATCAGACTGATAACACCATGTATAAAAAGATGATTTATAACTTTGTATTTTTCCAACTTTTACTATTTAAGCCCCATAATAACTCCACAAAAATTGTACATAGTTTACAGAAATTACCTTGTACAAATACTGATTCACCCAAGGTACAAAATGAAATACATAGTTGATGTGATTAAAATGAATTTATACTACTGGTTAGAAAGAAACAACTGGATTTATCAAGCTACTGAAGTTATGATTATATAATTGGGCTTTCTTATATTGCCGTGGAAAATTATTTCCTACGTAAAATTTACAAGTTTTCAACATAAGTATTCTTCAAATGCTGTTAATATGTGACAGACTTAGTATATTTAATATATTATGAATAATGTAAAGAAAATTTCAATAATCTATTTTTCATAGTTAAATAGATTCTTCTGAGGTTATTGTGAAGCAAGCACATTTTGTTTATACATGTTAATTATTGATATCAAAGATATTTTTGCCACAGTGTATAAGGAAGGGCCTTATTATCACCAAAATAATATTTAGTTTACTCTGTTAAATGGTAATCTTATGTTTTGTCTAACATATAATTTAATGAAAAAGCCTATGGGCTTTTGGAATTGTATTTATGAACATAGAAGTGAGTATTAAAGATAAATTGTGTGAAGCTATCTAGGCATGATACTAGTAAAAAAAAATCTGTAAAACATATATTAAGAAGAGTAAACTTTATTGAATGACACAAAAGAAGATAAAAATAAATGCAGAGTTATGACATGTTAACGAATGTGAGGACATCACTGTAAAAATTGTCCGCTTCCCCCACATGAATTTATAAACTCCAGTGCAATGCTAATCTAAACTAAACCCCAACAGGAACTGCTGAATTTATTCAAAACTTCATATGAAAAAAGAAAACTACACAAATACCTAAAATAAATTTGGAGTGGAAAAGGGGGGAAGGTTTGCCTCAACTACGTATTAAGATGTATTTTTAAAACCATAATAATCAAAACAGGTTCAGGAAAGATCGTAGAGTCAGATTAGAGAAACCTTGCATGTACGGGAATTTGACATGTGATAGAATTAACATTGTACATCAGGAGAAAAGGGAGACTATTCAATAAATGCGGCTGTTATAGTTGACTTCTTACCTCACAAAAGTAAATTCCAAATGGCATAAGGAGTAAAATGTGAAATGCAGAGCTCTAAAAGGAAAAGAAAAGTTGGCCAAATTTATATTGGAAACTAAAAACAAGGAGGGCTGCTAACTTTCTTAGCCTTCTTTTTATTTACAATAAAGAAGAAGAAAATCTGTTTTTTTTCCAGGGATAAATAAATTGTGGTATATTCATAAATAAAATTCTACATGGGACTTTAAGTTAATGATCCAGAAATCTGATTCAATTTGGATAAATGTCAAAGCATTATTGAGCATAAAAGGCAAGTTGTAGAAAGTTGAATATAGTGCAACCATTTATGTAATGTCTAAATACACGCGAGAACCATGCCATATTTAGTTATTTAACACCACATAGCAAATTACGGCAATATTTAGTGGCTTAACAATAATAATCCTGTATTATCTCATGTTTTATGGATTTGGAACTCGGGAGCAGTTTAGCTGGGCAATTCAGAATCTCATGGAGTTGCAATCCCATGCTCGCTGGCACTGCAGTCGTCTGAAGGTTTGACTGGGGCTGGAGGGTCCGATTCTAAGATAACTCACAATATGAGCTGAGAAGTTGGTACTGGCTCTTGGTAGGAGATTCTACTTCTTCTCAACGTTGGCTTCTCCACAGGGCTGCAGGTTTGTCCTTGTGGCTAATGGGTTCCCTCAGAGCATGTGGTCCAAAAGAGCAAGACAGAAGCCACACAGTCTTTTATGGCATAGTCTGGGAAGTTACACACCATGACATCTGCTGTATTCTACTGATTTTACAGACCAGCCCTGATTTGATGTGGGATGCGACCATACAAGGATATGAATACCTAGAGGCAAGGATCATAGAAAACCACCTCAAAGGCTGGCTTCCACTATACTATATACTGTATACTAAGCTGTGTCTCTGTGTGTGTTTGTCTGCCTGCCTGCCTGCATGTATGTATATCATGGATGAGACTGCTAAACACCAAATACCGACTTCAAGATAGTGGTTTTCTGTGGAAAAAGAAAGATTACCCTGCTTGAGTATGGATAGTTTTTTGAACAGGAGCAAGGCTGAAATGATGTAGGGAATTCACTTACAATATAGCTGATAGAAGAAAGGTGGTGGTGACCTGGACTAAGAAGATGGTGGTAATGCAGAGAATTGGAAGGACTAGAGTTGTTTAGAAAATAGAATGAAAGGACATGGTGACTGATTAGGTATGAGGGATGTCATGTTCTCGTTCTAAGTAGTCAGGGATATCATACAATTTTCTGGATTGGGCAAAAGTTAAATTATGGTGCTATTAGTGACTGAGATGAAGAATGTCAGAGGTGGGTGGTTCAGGGAAGATTAATTCAATTTTAGGATCTTTTTACTTTGAGATGTGCATATGGGAAATCCACATGTCCAGCAGACAGTTGAATATAGGTTTGGGACATCATCAACATTTAGAAGTTAGCTGGCAGTCGGGAAAGACATAAGATTGCCTAGAGAGTGTGTGGTTTAAGAAGCACAGAGACCTAGGACAAAGCACGTAGAAACTTTCAAGGGATGAATACAAGAATAAGAGCCTATGAAGGAAAATGAGAAAGTGTAGACAGAAAGTTGCAAACAACCAGGAGAGTATGGAATCACAGAAACCAAAAGGAAAGCTTTTTATAAAGTGAAGGAGCAGGTTTGATGAAGTTTTGGGGTGATGGTGGGATTCATGAGGTCTGGAGCCAACAGCCAAGAAAGAATTCTTGAAGACGTCTTTGGTACAAAAAGGTGATTTTATTAAAGCATGGGGACAGGACCTGTGGGCAGGAAGAGCTGCACTAGGGTCATGACGGTAACTCATTGTATACCCTCAGGTTGGGAGGAGTCTCTAATGTATTTTTGGAAGCAAGGTTTCCAGGACCTTGAGGGGCTAGCTGTTGCTACAGAAATTCCATTTATTACAGTTCAGTAAAACCTCAGTCATGAGACCCTTCAGATGTGTATCAGGGGGCCATAAGCTTGGAGTATGATTGCCAGCATATCTCTTGGGGCAGTTGAGGTAGAGGAAGTATACTTACAGGATCCTGGAAGTTGCGATAATATTAAGCTAAGGTTCTCTTTTGCCCCTAGCAAAGTGTCATCATGGAGGCAGCTGAGTTCCTAGAGGGAGGTCACTTTGCCGGTTTCAAGGACTTGTCAATGGGCTGTAGGCAGTAAGGGAATTTAATTTTTCATTTGCCTTAGTTTCCCACATTACCATGGCAAGCACTTAAACCCCTTTCCTTTGTTCTTGGGTAGCCAGGAGTATCCGAGAAGGAGTATCACACATATTCCACCATGGTGGGGTGGGAGTGGGGTGCCAGCCTGTATTTTGCCCTCAGCTTGCCCCACACTCCCTCATCAGGTTGACATCATTAGATATTGCTAAAACAAGCAAGTTAAAGGCCAAAATTCCCACTGAATTTAGCAACCTAATATCATACATGACCTGGGAGAAAATGACTTTTTAGTCGAATGATGAGATCCAAAATGACTTAGCATTGGATTGAACTGTATCAATTTAGGAATATCACTTAACCTTGCCAGACTTTATTGTTAGCTGCAAAAGAAGGACATTAGTAATGAAGTTTTGGGGTGATGGGGGGAGTGGTCTGGAGCCAACAGCCAAGAAAGAATTCTTGAGGATGTTTTTAGTGCAAAAAGGTGATTTTATTAAAGCACTAGGACAGGACCCCTGTGCAGAAAGAGGTGCCCTAAGGTTGTGATGGGTAACTAGTTATATACTATGAAGTTGGGGGGGTAAAGTCAAAAGGGAGGCCTCCAGAGGGACTTTGATATGCTAAACGATACCTGAGGCCTTGCTATTGTCAAGCTAAAGGTGTTTTTCCTCTAGTAAGGCATTAACATTAGGACGGTGTGGGGTTCCTGTAGAAATGTTGTACTCTGTATTTACCTCAGGTATTTCTCAATGGGCTGCAAGTCATAAAGAAATTTAATTTTACTACCATTTCCTTCCTGCCTTTGTTCCCCATATCACTATGGAGGGGTGATGTTGGGTCTCTAGGAAACTGAGTCTACAGGTTTCTGGAGATTAGGCTATTGATTAGATTGCCTATTTTTTTTCCTTTTTTTTTTTTTTTTTTGTAATTTACTAAGATATTTGTAAACTGATGGGAGACCCATGTCCTGTACGACTGTGATCTCTATCAGTTAACCAAGTTTCCTTCCTTTGTTCTTGGGCAGTGCCTGAGGAATATCACACATATGGGGCGGGGGGAGGTGGGGGTGCAGGGGTGGATGCTAGCTTGTTTCACCCTCAGCCTGTCTTATGCTCCCTCATTATTAGTCTGTATGATTTCTCTGTCTCTTCTAACACTAAAAGTCTGTGCTTATAGTTCACATTCTTGATTCATAGTAATACAGAAAGGGGGTAGAAATAAACAGACAAGATCATAAGCCACTGGAATCATCTATCATACATAAAGTACAGCTCTAAGTATCTTTGCAGAAAACACCCTATATGTGTTTTCTTATTGTACCAGTTCCCTTTCATAAGTCCTCAAGATATATACATTCATGTTCATGCATGAGATGATCTATTATGGATGAGATTTTACCCATTATTTTTGACAACAAATAAATTTCCTACTGTGAACTTAACTTTCCTACTTACCAATTGGCTAAAAAACAAGCACAAGCACTTATACTTTGCAACGTTTTCTGTACCTGATGCCCCAAAGACCTTTTTTTTTTTTTTTAATGTATTCCTTCTTCAACCCCAAATGTCTGTTGTCCTTGCGCTTCTCTTTTTCGTCTGGAAAATCCTTTGCCCTTTTGTTTTTATGCCTAAATCTGTTGTCATGTTCTGTTTCTCAGTAATCATATTGGTCGACCCATAATTCCTGAGTTTCTTTGAAGTACACTGTGCTAGAAATACTTAGATTATTTCTTTTCTTATTGAAATGGAAATCAAAACAAAAGATTAAAAATGAACCCAACCAAACCACCTGATGCAATTTACACTTAAAAAGAATATTTGTCTCTAGAGAATAATAGCTGACAACTGTCATTAGCTTGTAAATACCCATTGTGACTTCACTACCGCCAGCAACTATTTTACATATTGTTAAACTTGAGGAACTTTGGCAATTGTTCTTTGGTTGCAAACCGAGAGATCTGACATTTACATTACAATCCAGTGTGTGGGAAAGCAGAAGACCTGGGGATACATTTCAAAAGCAGTATTAAAATGAAGGTTTGTCAGTTCTGAAATGTGCTATTTTGTGCAGTTTCTCAAAGCTTTCATATTTCACTCCTTTGAAAGGCCTCATGATCTTTAGTGTAAAAAGTTAAAGTGACTGAGAAAGACCTTAATTTTCTCTGTTGACTTTATCTCCGTTATTTTAAAACAGTAACCCCTAAGCACCTACCTGTGAAACTGACGTTTAGTGAAATCTTCCATGCTTTTGTGTTTAAGATTCACATCTTTTATTTAAATTTAACTCTGTCTGCTTCTTGAAATCTGTGGCTGAATAGTTTTTCACTATAGCAAAAAGATGATGGAGGGGAGGGAAACAGGTAAACAAGTTAGTCACTGAATTTTATGATGCCATCATCTTTATGGACTCTAGAAGAAGAGAGATACTCATGTAAATGGCTCTGACTTTAAAGAAAGACTGGATTGCTAAGGATTCTTTTAGAAATGAGAAAGAAAATTTTCAAATATCTTTAGACATTAAAAACTTGAGATAGTACTTAATATGTACTAAGTTCATATTACTATCTTTGGCCTCTTCTTCCTTAGGAAATATAGATTACACTTTTGAAGAATTAAAGAAGTAGAGATTTCTGTCTTTTAAATTTTTATGTAAAAATTCAAATTATGTATCCACAAAGGATTAACTGCTATGGGAATTGCTGTCCTGCTGTCAACAACTAGAACAATGGACAAAATATGTAAAATAATTGTTTTTAGATATTGAACAATAAGGACAAGACTGATCTCTGAGAGAAGAAAAACAAGTTGGACTGACCCTATATCACCTCAGCTCACAACATGAGGCTTTCTAAATTCTGAATGACAAGAGCAGGCTAGAATAACTTCCAATAACAATTACCAGAAACTGTAAAATGACTACTTCTTAGTGCTCATACAGGGCCAGAAATCATTTGACTTCCCTCCAGCCAGAGAAGAGACATCATTGAATATATGAACATTCATTGTAGACTCCCAGAAGAACATACCTTACAAGTAGGGCCAAATTGGCCATATAACAAAAGAATCTCTAGGTCTGTCCTAAGAACCTTTCTAAAAGACTTGAAAAGATCAATATAATAAGCAAATAACTATACAACAGGATCCAGCACTCAGTAATGTAAAAGTCAACAATGTCTAACCTCATCAAAAATGACTAGGTAAGGAAAAAGCAGGGGGAAAAAACAGAAGAAAAATTCGTCAACAGAAACAGATCTAGAAATGACAGAGATGGTGCAATTAACAGACAAGGATTTTAAAAGTTATTATAAATGTGATCATTATATTCAGGGAGGAAAAGGAAAGCAAGCATAATATGAGGAAGAATAGAAGATATAAAAGTAAACAGATGTAACTCCTAGAGATGAAAAAAAATGTGAGATGCAAAGCAATATAGATGAAATTAACAGACTAGCCATTATAGAAGAAAATATCAGTGACACTGAAGTGTGTAGCAGTTAAAACTATCCAAAATGAAGGAGGAAAAAAAAAAAACCCCTGAAATATATGAAGGGATCCTCAGTGCCCTGTGAGACTATATTGCATAGTCTAATATAGGTATAATTATAGGAATCCCAGAAGGAGAAGGGTAAGAGCCAGAAAAAATATTTGAGTAATGGCAAAAAAGTTTCCAAATTTGATTAAAACTATGAGCTCACAGATGTGAGAAATTTAGCAGCTCCCAAGCAGAATACTTACAAAACCATAGAATGGAAAATTATAATCAAACTGTTGAAAACCAACGGTAAAGAGAAAATATGAAGAGCAGCCACTGGGCAAAAGACATATTATGTACAGAGGAACAAAGATAATAGTATACATTAACTTATAGTATATGCAAAGCAGAAGACGTAAGTTCTTTAGAGTGCTAAAAGGAAAAAGAAATCTGTCTACCTAGAGTTTTTTACAAAGCAAAGTGTTCTTCAAAAATGAAGGCTGGGAGGCCTGCGTGGCTCAGTTGGTTGAGCGTCCGACTTCAGCTCAGGTCATGCTCTCATGGTTCGTGGGTTTAAGTCCCACATCAGGCTCTGTGCGGACAGCTCAGAGCCTGGAGCCTGCTTCAGATTCTGTGTCTCTCTCTCTCTCTCTCTCTCTCTCTCTCTCTCTCTGCCCTTCCCCTGCTTGTGCTGTGTCTCAAAAATAAATAAACATTTCTTTTTAATGAAGGTAAAATAAACTTTTTCAGAGCCCAAATGTCCATCAATGGATGAATGGATAAAGAAGATGTGGTATATATGTATGTATGTATATGTGTATGTATATACACACATACATATACATACACATATACATACATACATACACACCACATCTTCTGTATGTGTATATATATATATATTTCTGTATATGTGTGTATATCTATACACACACATACATACACACACATACACAATGGAATATTACTCAGCAATCAAAAAGATGGTATATATACATATGTATGTATATGTGTATGTATATGTATGTACATATACATATACATACACATATACATACATGTACCACATCTTCTGTATGTATATATATATATATTTCTGTGTGTGTATATATGTGTATGTGTGTATATATATGTGTGTGTGTATACACACACACACACATACACACATACACAATGGAGTATTACTCGGTAATCAAAAAGAATGAAATCTTGCCGTTTGCAACTATGTGGATGGAACTGGAGGGTATTATGCTAAGTGGAATTAGTCAGAGGAAGAGAAAAATCATATGACTTCACTCATATGAGGACTTTAAGAGACAAAACAGATGAACATAAGGGAAGGGAAACAAAAATAATATAAAAACAGGGAGGGGGACAAAACATAAGAGACACATAAGTATGGAGAACAAACAGAGTTACCGGAGGGGGTGTGGGAGGGGGGATGGGCTAAATGGGTAAGGGGCACTAAGGAATCTACTCCTGAAATCATTGTTGCACTATATGCTAACTAATTTGGATGTACATTTTAAAAAAATAAAAATAAAAAAGAATAATAATAAATCTTCTGTGGATAATTGTCATAGTATAAATAAGACAATTTTATCAAAAATAATTGTATTTTCTAAAACAAAGTAGTGAGAAGGGCGGATTGTTTTCTATTTTTGCAAATCTTTTTTATGTTTGTTTTAATAGAAGTCAGGTAGATTCTTGTATCTGATTCTGCATTCAATAGGTTATTTTGTTAGACGTATGTGTAGAAAACCTTATCAATTATTGACATGTAGTTGGAAAAGTTAGTAATGACCTTTTCAAGTAATTGTAGATATTTTTCTTTGATTTTAACCAAAATTTTACTAGTGACAGCTCCCTAAGGTTGATTGCTGTATGGAATCTGAAATCATACCAATAAACTTTGGTACTCTTTTACATTATAAAAAAATTTTTTTAAATAAGCTTTTTCAGACTTATCAAAGTTGGGAGAATATATTGTCAACACATCTGCCCAATAAGAAATGTTTAAGGAAGCTTTTCAGGCAAAAGGAAAATGATGCTAAATAGAAATTTAGATCTATACAAAATGAGGAACACCAGAGGGTAACTATAAGTGTAAATATGAAAAGTATTTCCTCATTTTAAGATTTCTTTGGGGGGGGGGAATAGATACAAACAAAGAGGGAGGGAGGCAAAGCACAAGAGACTCTTAAATACAGAGAACAAACTAAGGGTGGATGGGCATGTGGGGGAGAGGGAAAATGGGTGATGGGCATTGAGGAGGGCACTTGTTGGGGTGAGCACTGGGTGTTATATGTAAGCCAATCTGACAATACATTATATTCATAAAAAATAAAAAGATTTCTTTAAAATGTAGTTAGTTGTTGAAGTAAAAATGATGTATGGTTTATAGCATGTAGTAATAAAATATATGAGGACAATAGCACAAAGCAAAGGGAGTGGAAGTGTATTGGTCTTGAGATACTCTACACTATACCTAAAGTGACGTATTACATAAAGGTCAACTGTAATAGCTTAAAGATGTATATTGTAAACCCATTAGCAAGATTCAGGAAGCCTAATAGTCCAAATCCAGGCTACTGCATATTTTTTTTTTTAATTTTTTTTTTCAACGTTTATTTATTTTTGGGACAGAGAGAGACAGAGCATGAACGGGGGAGGGGCAGAGAGAGGGAGACACAGAATCGGAAACAGGCTCCAGGCTCTGAGCCATCAGCCCAGAGCCTGACGCGGGGCTCGAACTCACGGACCGTGAGATCGTGACCTGGCTGAAGTCGGACGCTTAACCGACTGCGCCACCCAGGCGCCCCCTGCATATTTTTATAAATAAAGTTTATTGGAACACAGCCATGCTCATTTGTTTATCTACTGCCAGTGGCTGCTTCTGCCCCACAGTGCAGTCTGTAGTTGCAACAGAGATCTTTATGGTCCATAAAATCTAAAATATTTAATATCTAGCCTTTTACAGAAAAAGTTTGTCAACACCTACTGTAGGGAAACCCCTAGAAACATAAAAAGACATAGTCAGTTAGTCAATAGTAGAGATTAAATGTAATCATAAAAATAGTTAACCTAGGGCACCTCAGTGGCTCAGTCGATTAAGCATCCGACTTTGGTTCAGGTCATGATCTCATGGTTCGTGAGTTTGAGCCCTGTGTCAGACTCTCTGCTGTCAGCACAAAGCCTGCTTCAGATCCTCTGTCCCCCTCTCCCTTCACCTACCCCATTCACACACTCTCTCTCTCCCTCTCTCTTTCTCTCTCTCACAAAAATAAATAAACATTAAAAAATTAGTTTATCTAGGGGCACCTGTGTAGCTCTATCAATTGAGCATCCAACTCAATTTTGGCTCAAGTTATGATCCCAGCATCCTAGGATCAAGCCCTGAGTCTGTCTCCATGCTGAGCCAGGAGCCTGCTTGGGATTCTCTCTTTCTCTCCCCCTCTGCGCCTCTCCCCTGCTAGTGCTTTCTCTCTTTAAAATAAAAAAATATATGTAAATATTTTTTACAAAAGGATGTCTTATTAAAAAAAATAGTTAATCTGGGGCGCCTGGGTGGCGCAGTCGGTTAAGCATCCGACTTCAGCCAGGTCACGATATCGCGGTCCGTGAGTTCGAGCCCCGCGTCAGGCTCTGGGCTGATGGCTCAGAGCCTGGAGCCTGTTTCCGATTCTGTGTCTCCCTCTCTCTCTGCCCCTCCCCCGTTCATGCTCTGTCTCTCTCTGTCCCAAAAATAAATAAACGTTGAAAAAAAAAATAGTTAATCTAAAAGAGAGCAAGAATAATGAAAAAGTAGAAGAAAGAACAGTTTAGGTCAATAAAGTAAGTAGCAAGACTTATACACAAGTATATTTATATACATTTATAATTTATTAAATGTAAATAATATACACGCTTTAATTAAAAGGCTGAGATTGTCAGATTAGACAAAACAGCAAGACCCAACTATATGCTGTCTGTAGAAAACCCACGTTAAATGTAAAGACACAGATAGGTTATAAGGATGAGAAAAGGTATAGAACAAAGACATTTATCTCCACAAAGACTTAAAAGTGGCTACTTTACTCATAGTGGCCAAAGACTGGAAAGCAGTCCAAATGTCAATCAGGAGGAAAATGCATAAATTATGGTGTATCCATACAGTGAAATATTAGCAATAAAAATAAACTACCAATGCATGCAACAATGTGGGTTAATCCCAAAATCACTATACTGAGAGAAGTCAGATACAAAAGAGTCTGTACTATATGATTCCAGTAATATAAAACTCCAGAAAAACTAAATATAATCTGTAGTGACAAAAATTGAATCAGTGGTTGCCTAAGGATTTACTGGGATGGGGAATAGGGGAATTTGGGGAAGTAATGAAAATGCTCTTTATCTTGATTATTGTGCCAAAATTCATCAAATGTCCATTTAAAATAAAAGTATATTTTGGTATTTACAAAGTCTGTTTCAGTCAGGGTTACTTTTAAAATTTAAGTACTGAAAGAATGTAGTGTGATGCTGTTGTATATACTGCAAGCCTTATAAGTGGCTAGAATAGGCAAGGAAATAAGATGTAAATAATTACAACATTGCCAAGTGTGATGCGTTTGGCATCTCCAGAATATTAACCTAAAAACATTTCCTCTCAACTCTTCAATATTGAGGGGTATGAATCCTTAGCAACATTATAGAATGTATCTTTGGATTCTTAAAAAAAAAAGCTAATAAACATTATCAAGCAGTGTGCTAAGTGTTTTAAATGGTTTATTTTATTTATTCCTCACAACAATTCCATCAGTTAGGAATTAAATCCATGTTATACGTCAAGAAAGCAAGGCTCAGAGAAGTTACATAACATGCCCAAAGTTATAAAGCCAGGATTCCATCCCAGATTTGCCTCCAAAGCCTGTTTTTCTTCACAGGCTAGTGCTAACTTATCTTTAAATGCTTGGTTGCTTATGTAAAAAATTCTGTTTCAAAATTTATTTATTTATAAATTTCATTTGAAAATTATTTCAAAAGAGTTAGTCTGACATTTGTTTTAGTGACTAAGACTCAGTAAATCAAGACTATTGATGAAAAAGATAAGGAAATGGGAATTCTTTCAGTTTTATAGCTTATGATAATGTTTCCCTTAATAACTTTTTGTTAGAAAATCCCAAATAGTTACGTTGTGGCTTATAACTAGTCTCAGGACAATGTTTAAGAGAACATAAAAAGAATTGTTTTGTTTCTATCATAATACGTTCATATTATGTAAGAGAATACTTACTTATCAAACACCTTGGATATAATAATTATACTATAAATATGAAGTGACTTTCCTTGAGTAAGAGTCTCACTTATTAGTGTATTTTCACATATTATTCTCCAGGGGTTCTTGAAAGCTGTGGCTCCTCAGAGCCACCTCCTAAAGGTTATGGAGTCTGGCCCAGCAATCTCTGGCTACTTAGTAAAATCTTCCTCAGTAGAACTAGAGTTTATATTTACCAGTACCAAAATCTTTACCTCAAATTCCTGGGAAAGCCTCTCCCTGACCTACTTAGAAGATAATCCTTTGCATGCTTTCTTTTCTCTGAACAGTGAATTGTGTGATCTATATGATTGATCTTCCATAAGCCAGTTCCCAGAATAACCTCCAACTAAAGCTAAAGGGCATATTCTTAAACCTTTGAAAACATTTTAAACCATGTTAATAATAATAGACCCTATGTAAGAATAGTAACATTGTACCTTTAACTTATAATGAAATCTAATTATCGTATGATTATGGATCTTTTTCATTCAGATGTGACAGTGGTGTATCAAAATGGGTTACCTGTGATATCTGTGAGGCTACCATCCCGGCGTGAACGTTGCCAGTTCACACTCAAACCTATTTCAGACTCAGTCGGTGTGTTTTTACGACAACTTCAAGAAGAGGATCGGGGAATTGACAGAGTTGCAATCTACTCACCAGGTATAGTCACATTCATTATTAATTCTCACCCACCTGTCATTTCACCCCAGAATGCTTCTATACTCTACACACACACACACACACACATGTGTGTATGCACACACACACGCACACACATATACCACTGCAAAAGAATCCCATACTCTTAACTTTAGGACACATTTTTTTGCTTAGCAAATGTCCGGAGAGACTGTGATTTCTGTCTCAGTTCTCAGAATATAACTGTTCAGTTTTAGGAACTGAATATACACAAAAAGTCTTATTCAGAAGCACCTCACATACAATGCCATGGGCAAAGAGGAGCAGTCAATCACATTTTATGTTATTGAAACCTTTTATCATCACCTTAGGCATAAAATAAATTTTTCTAGTGGTTGAGCCCTCGTCTCTGGAGATATGAAATAATAGGACTTCTTTTTAGATCTTGTTCCGTCTTTCACATAGTTTGTAAAATAAAGACATATGTGACTGGAAAAGAATGTAAAATAAGGCACTAAAAAATTCCCATTTGACATGCATCTGTCCTATTTATTTAAGTGCCTTACATTTTTTCCCATTCTTTGAAAAATTTTAAACCTACAGAAAGCTTAAAAGACTATATTGGAAGTACCCATTTACCCTTGGATTTACCAGTTGTCAACAACTTGCCACATTTCTATGCTGTAAGTAGTTTAAATATACTTAATTTTCATCTTAGCTAGTAATATAACTGGTAGACCAGTATGGTGTACTTTGCTAACATCTGTCCCTACCAAATTATTGGTGACGAATCAGTAATTATCCTGAGAAGTACCATACATTAGAAAGCATTGTTGTTGTTGTTGTTGTTGTTGTTGTTTTACCCCACCAACTTCCATCATGGATAGATGTATGACATCCATGCTGCTCTCCCATGACCCGAGATTTCCAATTGACACTGATAGATCTATGTAATTATTTTACTTGTTGATAAAGTTTTGGCAGAAAAGTGTATTATTAAATCTTCATAGACTTAAGATCATGAAAGCAAAAAGCCTCAGATAATATAAGCTTTGTTTAGCATAGAATTTGGGGATGAGGCAAAAATGAACTAGAATTTAGAAGATATAATTTTTTTTTTAATTTTTTTTTTCAACGTTTATTTATTTTTGGGACAGAGAGAGACAGAGCATGAACGGGGGAGGGGCAGAGAGAGAGGGAGACACAGAATCGGAAACAGGCTCCAGGCTCTGAGCCATCAGCCCAGAGCCCGACGCGGGGCTCGAACTCCCGGACCGCGAGATCGTGACCTGGCTGAAGTCAGACGCTTAACCGACTGCGCCACCCAGGCGCCCCTAGAAGATATAATTTTTAAAATTGATTTTGAGGATTGCTTTTTCCTGGTCATTCTCAAACAATTAGGGATATATGACGAGTTTAAATTTTCACATTAAAATTTTTTTTACAGATGGCGTTCGAGTTGCTGCCTCAACAGGAATAGACCTCCTACTCCTTGATGACTTTAAGCTGGTCATTAATGACTTAACATATCATGTACGACCGCCAAAGAGAGGTAAAAAGTAACCTTGATAAGATCAGAGAAATGTGGGAGGGCTTTTGGAAAGAACTTTATTCTTCCCTGGATGACCTTGAGAAGCAGACAATATTCAAAGAACACTGAAAAGTCTTACATCCAGGTAGACTCTGTTTCAGTTGAAGAGCTCATTGAGTGTCTCATGCTTGA
The DNA here is from genome assembly GCF_007474595.2 of Lynx canadensis. Taxonomy (NCBI): domain Eukaryota; kingdom Metazoa; phylum Chordata; class Mammalia; order Carnivora; family Felidae; genus Lynx; species Lynx canadensis. Next base: position 54,043,514 of record NC_044313.2, on the reverse strand, counting down.
ATACCTGGCTAGTACAGTGATGAAAACTTAGATTCTACCTAGGCACCAGAATGCTTTATTATTGGATATAAATGCTTCACATAAATGAATGTTTCACATAAATGAATGTTCTGTGTAACTTAAGCTCCTTCCCTCCAAACAGGCTAAAAGTCATATTATTTTAATAACATCACAGGGGAATCTTTTTAAAAATAAATTATGGACTTCCCTGTCCTCTTAACATTTATAACAGGAATGAATTAATCTTTTTTTTTTTTTTTTTTTTTTTTTTGGCTCAAGGTAAGCAGTGCGAAAGTCAATTATATTGTATTATAATAGTCCTTAGGAACTTCTGACACGTATATGCTTTCATATAAAAAGTGTGATATACAGGGATGCCTGGGTGGCTTAGTCGGTTAAGTGTCTGACTTCAGCTCAGGTCATGATCTCATGGTTCGTGAGTTTGAGCCCCACGTTGGGCTGTTTTGACAGCTCAGAGTCTGGAGCCTGCTTCGGATTCTGTATCTCCCTCTCTCTCTGTTCCTACCCGCCTCATGCTCTGCCTCTCTCTGTTTCTCAAAAATGAATAAACATTAAAAAAAAATTTTAAGTAATCAAAAGTATGATATTTGCCTCAGGTGCAGATTTTAAGAGGGTGCCCCCCCAAAAAAACCCTCAGTAATCAAGATAAATAATACTTTAATGAACTATTTTAAAAAACCAAAGTTAATGCCAAAACCCCATGATGAACAAAATATCAAAAATTTAAATAAAGCAGTCAGTATTACTGATTTTGCTTTTTATCCCAGGCTCCCAATATGGCTTCTGCACAGTACTGATGCTAAATAGGCCTCTAAAATAGCATTTGATATGTGTCTTTTTCTGTCACTTTTCTGTCTCTGCCCTTGATCTTTATTATTACTTCCTGATGTTGTTAATGCCCCTTCCATTACCGCCACCCTCTCCACCGCCTTCTAGGGCATCCCTTCTTTGTAATTCTGCTTTTGAGAATTGTGTCTAATGTAGAAAATATTCTCAGTGAAAGCCTAAACATTGAATGCCTCCAAAATCTGGTACACATCTACTTTAAAAGTTTTCCTCTAGGGGCGCCTGGGTGGCTCAGTTGGTTAAGCATCTGACTTCGGCTCAGGTCATGATCTCACGGTCTGTGAGTTCGAGCCCCGCGTCGGGCTCTGTGCTGACAACTCAGAGCCTGGAGCCTCTTCAGATTCTGTGATTCTTTGTCTTTCTCTCTCTCTCTCTCTCTCTCTCTCTCTCTCTCTCTCTCTCTCTCTGCCCCTGCCCTGCTCACACTCTGTCTCTCTCTCTCAAAAATAAATAAACATTAAAAAAAATTTTTTTAAGTTTTCCTCTATCTCTCTTAACATGTTACCTACTTTTCCTCCACCCTCTAATCCTTTGCTGTTTCCTGAACTGTGCCTTGTTTTTTGCCATCTCAGTGTTTACTTTCTCTACGGTGCCTTTTTTCTTTCTTCCTAACCTCCTATTTCCCCATGTCAAAATCATCAAGGTCAGCTCTTCCATGAAGGCTTTAATGATCCTATTCTTAATGTTCTTTATTTCTCTAAATGCCAGCCAACCAGAAGTGACTAATCTGTTGTCTGAACTCTTCTTTATTAATGCTCAGACAGAAGGACTGTGATTTTGTATCCTCCATTGACTCAGATAGTCATACTATGTTGAGTGAAATAAGTGAATCAAGTTTGTAGCATTTTGTTTGTTCAGAAGCCAGATTATTTTCTGTGTGCAAGCTAGTTGAAGTGGAACTAGTTTAGAAAAAGTACAGTAAATACAGCAAGAGTGGGAAAAGTTTCCTTTAAATAGTAAGACATTACTAAGCCAGTTATTACATTGGAATAATTGAACATGTAGACCAGGGATTGTTAGCTATATATTAGCCAAGCTAATATGTTTTTCTTCTTTATTCTTTGATTTTTGGACTAGAAGTTCCCCTTAAGATAACAGAGGTACAGGCTTATTTTACTCAGTTTTTGTTGTTCTTTAAATTTGCTCTTTCTTTTCCAGCCTTATTAGCATAAAATTGACATACAGCATCATAAGTTTAAGGAGTACAGTGTAATGAATTGATACACTTTAATGTTACAAAATGATTACCACAATAGGATTAGTTAACACCTCCATCACCTCACATAATTACGTGTGTGTGTGCGCGCGCGCGCACGTGTGGTAACAACACTTAAGGTCTGCTTTCTCAGCAAATTTCAAGTATACAGTATAATATTGTTAACTATAGTCACCATGCTATACAACAGATCCCCAAAATTTACTCATCTTACAATTGGAATTTTGGTACCCTTTGACTGATGTAGAATACTGTATGATCCAGCAATCCCACTTTTGGGTATATAACCAAAGGAAATGAAATCAGGATCTTAAAGAGGTATCTGCACTCCCATGTTCACTGCAGCATTATTCACGTTAGTGAAGATGTGGAAACAACCTGATTGTCCACAGATGAATGATTAAAAAGGTGTGGTTTATGCATATAATGGAATATTATTTAGCTCTGAAAGAGAAGGAAACAACTTGGATAGGTCTTGAGAGCATTATACTGAGGAGAATTTGGTGTATGTGAGAACTCATTCTATTTAGATTTTCTATTTTGTATTAGTAAAAATTTTAGGGGCGCCTGGGTGGCGCAGTCGGTTAAGTGTCCGACTTCAGCCAGGTCACGATCTCGCGGTCCGTGAGTTCGAGCCCCGCGTCAGGCTCTGGGCTGATGGCTCAGAGCCTGGAGCCTGTTTCCCATTCTGTGTCTCCCTCTCTCTCTGCCCCTCCCCCGTTCATGCTCTGTCTCTCTCTGTCCCAAAAATAAATAAACGTTGAAAAAAAAATTAAAAAAAAAAATTTTAAAGTTGACTAATATATCCTTATGTAAAGTATAATAAGCAGGAAAATAAGCTTCCATATATTATGTTGTCAAAAACTAGAGACTTTTAATCAATGATTAATTGTACCCATCTTGTCTAATGCTGTTTTTAAAGCAGAAATGAGGGGAGCCTGAGTGGCTTAGTTGGTTAAGCATCTGACTCTTGATCCCAGCTCAGGTCATGATCTCACATTCATGAGATCGAGCCCCATATCAGGCTCTGCACTGGCAGCACAGAGCCTCCTTGGGATTCTCTCTCTTCCCTTCTCTCTATGTCCCTCCCCTGCTCACATTCTCTCTCTCTCTCTCTCTCTCTCTCTCTCTCTCTCAAAATAAATAAACTTAAAAAAAATAAAGCGGAAATGATTGTTACAGTGTTTTAGATCAGGCTATTCCCAAGTTGAATAAGGGAAAGTAAAGGTAGAAACTGAAAGGGGAAGAAATTATAGTTGATTCTCTGGGAATCAATTCAGCAGTCTGCCCAGCTTCCTTAGATGTCAGTTAGAAAATGAAGTTTGCAAGGGTCAAAAGTCTATGATTCATGGAATAATTGTAAATTGAAATGAAATTCCGTAAGCTCAATAGCGGCACTGGTGTAGAATTTTAAAAGATCTTTTCAACATTTAAAATATTTTCATACATCAAAGCTCTCTCACCACTGTTCTTAGCCAATGAGAGATTTTGCCATTAGATACCATTTCACACAGAAGCTTGAATAATACTGTTTTAAGTCCATAAACTCTTTTCCTCAAACTTTTGAAACATAGTAAAAATCAAAAACACAATAAGCAAGTGTTGGCAGGTTGTAGAGAAAAAGGAGCCCTCTTGCGCTGTTGGTGGAAATGCAAACTGGAGCAGCCACTATGGAAAACAGTATAGAAGTTCCTCAGAATGTTTAAAATAGAAGTACTCTATGATCCAGTAATTGAGCTACTGGGTGTTTACCCAAAAAATACAAAAGCACTAATTCAAAGGGATATATGCACCCATATGTTTATAGCAGCATTTTATACAATGGCCAAACTATGGAAGCAGCCCAAGTGTCCATCGATAGATGAATGGATAGAAAAGATGTATATATGTATGTATGTATATGTGTGTGTATGTATATATACATGCACACATGCACTAGAATATTATTCAGCCATAAAAAAAGAATGAAATCTTGCCGTTTGCAATGACGCAGATGGAGCTAAAGAGTATTGCTAAGTGCAATAAGTCAGAGAAAGACACATACCATATGATATCACTTATATGTGGAATTTAAGAAATAAGACAAAAAAAGACAAACCAGGAAAAAGACTCTTAACTATGGAGAACAAATTGATGGTTACCAGAGGGAGAGGTAGAGGGATGGGTTAAATAGATGATGGAGATTAAGGAAGGACACTTGTGATGAGGACCGAGTGATACATGGAATTGTCGAATCACTATATTGTACACCTGAAACAAATATAATACTATATGTTAACTATATTAGAGTTAACATTTTTAATTTTTTTTTTTTTTTCAACGTTTATTTATTTTTGGGACAGAGAGAGACAGAGCATGAACGGGGGGAGGGGCAGAGAGAGAGGGAGACACAGAATCGGAAACAGGCTCCAGGCTCCGAGCCATCAGCCCAGAGCCTGACGCGGGGCTCGAACTCACGGAGCGCGAGATCGTGACCTGGCTGAAGTCGGACGCTTAACCGACTGCGCCACCCAGGCGCCCCTAGAGTTAACATTTTTAAAAAGATCTTAAGAAAACATGGTAAAGAAAGTCATTTTTTTCTTTTGATGATATATAAAATAGGTTTTAATTTTGTTTCCGCCATATAATCTTCTCTCCCTGTCTGAGGAAGATATTGCTGGCATCTAAGTCACCACTAGTTTTCAGCTACATCAAGTAGGAGAGCAGTTTGAATTTCTGTATTCGAGAAGGTTGGCAGTCATCCACATGAGACAATCCTCTTCCCCATGTTGGAACCCTTTTTATTAAAAAGGCTAAACAGAAAAGAAATTGCAAGTACTAGGGCTTAGGTGTCAGACGATGAGGAGCACTAGGATTTTATAAACACAGGGAGCAGATGGAACAGATCTAATAAAAGTTAAAAGAAGGAATGAAGGAAAACTTTTCCAGGACAGTTTTTTAAGTGTTAAAACAATTTTTTCTACTCACCCCTCACCCCTGTAACTTTCACATTCCTCTCCTATTTTTCTTTTCCCTGCTGGCGGATAGCACTTTAGAACTAAAAATGCTGTATGAATGCTGTGAATCAGTAAACCTGAACTTCACACACTTCCATCAGGCAGTGAGGATAGGGGGCTTATTGATAGAGGATCTAATAAAGGCCCACTTAATGTGTATGTGGGGTCGACAGTCTGTAAGTATTACGGATACTTAAGTGTTGAACCTAACCCCAAATGAGAAAGGGAAGAGGCAGAAAAAAGCTGAGACGGAACCAAGGGGGCAGGTCATGGCAGTAAGGCTCGCTGCAGGCTCCATTGCATTCTCTTGGTTAGCAGAGCTGTGTATGGCTGGATCGCCCTCTGTCCGCTGCAGGATGAGAAAAGGAACTGTTTTAGCAATTAAATGATTTTAAACCCTAATCTAAATCTGGAATGGAGGGAGGAATATGGAAAGGGAGCACAAAAGGCCTTTTATCTCAGTCCATGTTGAAGTTGTAATTAACTACCTTCCACTTAATACTGGGAAGGAAGAGAATATAATCTAAATCACTGGTTGTTGAACGTTGTGCTAAGGAGAATCATTTTGATTGGCACCACTAAGCCCTTTTCCCCGTTTATCCTTCCAAAGGATATTGGAAACCTTGCTTCTCTCTTAATGATGTAAATAATTTGAGGGAAATGGTTGAGCAGGCAAACCAAATACAAACGATAACAAATACCTGACCAGAGACTAAAATAGCCAAAGTCCTTCTTAAACCATTCTAGTAGCTAAAAAGACTTTTAATCCTCAGTAATTTGCACATCTCCTTGCCTTTCTGTACCTTAATTTCCTGGCATTGATGACATGTGCAGAAACATTAATAAACACCTCATTGCATTTTTAGTGAAGGATACACACATCATCCAAAAGTGGTATTGTTTAGCCATTAGCAGATTTATCTGCTCTCTTCTTATAATTTCATCTCCAAATATGTGGGCAAAGTTTTCAGGGTCAAAGGTTTGGGATTGATGTTTTCCTCCACCATGATAATACCTTGGAACCATATTCTTCCTGACAAGAAAATCTAACAAAGCCAAATCTCTTGAGTTTATTGGGGCTTTAGTGATGCCTGATCAGAGTTGGTACACACACACACACACACACACACACACACACACACACACGCAGGAATATTAGCCATAAAAAATGAAATCTTGCCATTTTTAACCACATGTATGGAGCTAGAGAATATTATGTTAAGTGAAATAAGTCAGAGAAAGACAAATACTATATGATATCACTCGTATATGGAATTTAAGAAACAAAACAAATGAGCAAAGGAGGAAAAAAAGTGAGAAAAGAGAGGGAGGCAAACCATGAAGCAGACGGTTAGAAAACAAACTGATGGTTACCAGAAGGGAGGGAGTGTGGGGGGATGGGTTAAACAGGTGATGGAGATTAAGGAGTGCACTTGTTGTGATGAGCAGGGAGTAATGTGTGGAATTGTTGAGTCACTATATTGTACTCTTGAAACTAATATTATACTGTACGTTAACTAACTGGAATTTAAATAAAAACTTCAATGGAAAAAAAGCAAGAGTGAAAATGGGAGCTTGGAAGATCAGAGAAAAGTCACTAATTTTAAAGTGATGGCACAGGGAGATTAATCAAAGCTTGCCAAGGAACCTGAAAATTCAAATGCGTCTAACTATTAGGATGGGCTGCAAAGGAGGACCGATAGAGAAACCATAAGACCGTGCTGGCAGATACATACATTATCGGTGATAATGTAAATGTTCCATTTCTGCACTGTCCAGTATGGTAGCCATTAGTCACAGGTGGTTATTGAACCCTTGAAATGTGGCTAGTGTGACTGAAGAACTGAATTTTAAATTTTATTTTATTTTAATTAAATTTAAATAGCTATATGTGACTCATGGTTTCTCTTTTGGACAGCAGAGCTCTAGAAGGCTGCATCTGGTTGTGGGCCTGGATGTGCCATTCATCAACAGAGGTGGCAGTTGAGAAAAAAGAGCTAGATGCAGAGAATGGGAAAACAAGCACAAGCTAGCATCTCTAGGCACCTGCATCTGTCTCTCACTACTACCCACTACAGCCTTCAGAGCATAATGGCTTCTGCCTCACTTCCACCTTCCAAAATCTTACTTGAATTTCTCATTTGGTTAATGCTAACTCTGAACCATACATACAGGGATGGGTATTTTTGAAAACATAATTCCAGTTTAGCTAGATTGGCAAGGTATAAAACCACCAAACTGCTTTTCTCACCCAATGGTGTTTTCTGAAAATCTTACTATACCAGTACATAAAAAATTTCCCATTCTTTTTCACATTGTATTGCACTTGTATTGCATTGTATGAATGTATATCATCATTTACTTAACTGCTTATTTTATAACTTATTGATGGACTTTTATGTAGTTTTCATCTTTTGCTGTAGTATATATTATAGCATCGAATAATCCTGAATGTGTCACTTAGGAAGTCTCTGAGTGTATATATAAGAAAAATACCTGGAAGTGGAAGACTATGTCAAAGAATATGTGGATCAGAAAGTTAGATTTTGAAGAAGAAAAAGAAATATTTAAAGTAATGAAAGACAATCAAAAGAGAAATATTTTTATAACCTTGAAATGAGAAAAAGCTTTCTAACTATAACAGAAAACCCAGAAGCCATAAAAGAAAAGACTGATACAAAAAATAAACTTTCTACACAGCAGAGGCCATAATAGAAATATTAATTTTTAAACTAACAGGTTTTCAATGAATGATATTCTAATAGAGACTTGCTTTTTTGTAAAACAATTTCCAAGCCTGATTTCCAATTTTATGGATTTTCAGGTTATGATTGTCTCTATATGTTTGATCGTTAACATGTCCATGCTCCATTAGGAAAAGGAAGAGAAGAGATTCTGTTTAGTTTTGCTTACTTGCTTCCTTTCCTTTTTTCTTCCTCCCCTCCCTTCTTCCCTTCGTCCCCTCCCTTCTTCCCTTCCTCCCTCCCTCCCTTCCTTCCTTGGACTTCTAAGCAAATACATTACTGTTGTAGATTCGGGGTCTGGAGTTCTCTCTTGTCCAGGAAGAGAGCAGACGCAGAATTAAAATGTGAAAGAGGCTAATGTCCAGGAAGAGACAAGAGCCCCGAATAAAGGTCCTTGCTCCATTTTTATTAGGATCAGAAAGCTTACAAGCATGATGGATATGCACAAAGAGACAATGAAACTGTGAACATTAACTCCTGTGTGTGAGAGAAAGAGGGTTTTGAAGATATGCAGTGTTAGGGGTTTGGGTCAATACAAAACAAAATCCCAGCACCAGGCAGACGGTTGTTTAGGCAGGCATAAGGTGCAGCCTGTCTATCTTAGCTTGCCTAGGGGATAAGACCAGGTAGAGCTTACTACCTCGGGGTCAACAAGGCACCTTTCTTTTGTTAATTAGCTCCATTATCTCCGCTCTGGGCAAAAACTTCACCCTGCTGCTGTCTGTAGCCTATTTACCTCTTTACCCATTCTGGTCCTTCTCTCCTGTGAAAGCAGCTTTCTGCTATCCTACTAAGTTGCCCGAGGGGGGTGGGGGAGTGCGGGGGGGGGGGGGCACCTAGCTTTGATTACCTGATTACCTGATTTTGGATGCTTTCATCCTAAACCTTGTTAACCCATCATTGCAAGCTCAGGGAATTCCTAAACTTATTCCCCACATAATACTTGAAGTATTGAAAGTTAAAATGGGAAAAGAAAGAGCGTTAGATAGGAAAGCCAATGGACTACCCTTCAGATCTTTGTCCACTCCCTACTAGTTCTGCAATTTCATACATATTATTATTAGACCTCATTAAGGAGAACAGCCACCTCACATTTTATTTTTTTTCCCTCTGTAGTGACTAGATCAGTAACTTACACAAAAACATTTGTTAATCTTGTCTTTGGGGTTCAGGTTCCTCATTTATAAATTTTGGGCACCAAGTTTACTTCTGTTATTGTGAGAATAATATGAGATATAATATATGTGAAATGATTTCAATAACCATAGATAATTGATCACTACTTAAGGAATTGTCTTTTGAAAGGGGACTACACCTTCAGGAGAAATATTATTATATCGTGGAAACATTATAACTCAGTTCCAGTTATGGAGTCAGGAGACATCCTACCACTTCACTGTGAAATTCCAAACAAGTTACTGCCTTCTAGAGTACAGCTTCCTCTTCTGGTAACTTTGGAAAGTATAAAGCCACATGCAAACATGAGCTACAACTTCAATGCAAAGAAAACCTTGTTGACATAGATGACTTCTAGAACTCAAAGTGCTCTTGCTTTTGTCTGTTCCCATTAATTCAGCACGCATTTACTGAAGTTGCAAGAAACTGTGCTAGGTACTATATCCCATTTTACTGTATCAGCTCTTCTGTAATCCAACTTGCTGTCCTTATTTGAATTTTTCATTGATTGAATTTTTTGATAACTGTACTCACGGACATCCTTGAAAAAAGTTTAAATACACAGCTAATTTTGACTGTGGTTTATTTTGAATTAGAAGAGGGCTGACCTTATGGCTATACCTAACAAAATGTCACATTTAAGGCTAATAAGATTTATTTAATATTTTAGCTTTTGTTTTAAGTTTATTTATTTATTTTGAGAGAGAGTGCACGGACAAGCAGGGGAGAGACAGAAAGAGAGGGAGAGAGAGAATCCCAAGCAGGCTCTGCACTGTCAGCACAGAGCCCAACATGGGGCTCGATCTCATGAACCAGGAGGTCATGACCTGAGCTGAAATCAAGAGTTGGGTACTTAACTGACTGAGCCACCCAGGCTCCCCAAGACTAATAAGATTTTAAAACAAAAGTTTTATTCCTTGTGTCTTTTTTTTTTCATTCTTTGACAGCTGAGATAGCTTATTTTTTATTACATTCTCAAAACATAATTTTTAGATTTCTGGAAACACATGCTATTCATAGAAGAGGATATTGAATCAAAGAATTCCATCTTTTACACTTTCAATCATTCTCTTAACCTTCATGCCCTCTAAAACATGATATTGAAGTCCAAACTGCTATTCTGTGTCTTTTCCCAACAGGAATAAATAAAAGTTGGTATGCGGGGAAGGTGTATGGAGGCTAATCTTTTTAGGATAAATGTATTTTTATTTATACATTTGTATTTGCAAATTTGAAATACTGTGTATTTTTTCCTCAGGTGTTAAACAGGAAGAAAATCACCAATTGAAATGGCAAGACCACAGATAAATTCTAGATAAGCATTTTAATGAGCATAATAGTGAGATTGATTCTGAACCTCTCTACTAGTTTTTAATATACTGCCTTAAATTTTTTATGTAATGAAGATTATGATTATTTATAGCCTTATTTGTAGCATTTTGACTTCCAAGAATATAATGGTAGATGTTGGCTTCAAAATTTTCAAGTTGCCCAAATATGAACTTACTTTCTAGGATTGGTAGTTACCTCTGTTTTAAAAAGGGGGCTCAGGGGCGCCTGGGTGGCGCAGTCGGTTAAGCGTCCGACTTCAACCAGGTCACGATCTCGCGGTCCGGGAGTTCGAGCCCCGCGTCGGGCTCTGGACTGATGGCTCGGAGCCTGGAGCCTGTTTCCGATTCTGTGTCTCCCTCTCTCTCTGCCCCTCCCCCGTTCATGCTCTGTCTCTCTCTGTCCCAAAAATAAATAAACGTTGAAAAAAAAAAAAATTAAAAAAAAAAAAAAAAGGGGGGCTCAGTTGGACGTCCGACTTCAGTTCAGGTCATGACCTCTCAGTACGTGGGCTCAAGCCCCCCATCGGGCTCTCTGCTGACAGCTTGGGGCCTGGAGCCTGCTCTGGATTCTGTGTCTCCCTCTCTATCTGTTCCTCCCCTGTTCACACTCTGTTTCTTTCAAAAATAAATAAACATTGGAAAAAAAAATTTTTTTTTAAAAAGGAACTGTCACTTCCCTTCAATTGAACACTGAAAGAAACCGATGGTGGGATCCCTGTAGTGGATGACTCTGTCTTGTTCTTATCATTGTCTGATAGCCCTAGGAATAGCAACTCACCAGCTAAGGCATACGTTTAAAACAGTGTAACCCCTCTTTTTCAGACCTCTTAAGCCACGAAAATGCAGCAACACTGAACGATGTAAAGACACTCGTCCAGCAGCTATACACCACACTGTGCATCGAGCAGCACCAGTTAAACAAGGAAAGGGAGCTTATTGAAAGATTAGAGGATCTCAAACAGCAACTGGCTCCCCTGGAAAAGGTGCCAATTCAAATCTCAGACCTTCCTCTTCACCAGTAATTTTTCAAGAGTATATATGTCTGCTTTTTTTCCATCTGTCTCTTTTGGTAATTGAGCTATGTCATTCAAATTAGTCCTTTAGTTTTGGGGACTGAACCATAAAAAAATTCCAGTCAAAGCTAAGAAAAGACTTAACAAGGAATTAGAGGACTTAGAACTTTGAAGTCTAAATTTCTGCCCTTAACCAGATTTACCGCCTTTGCAACAAAAGATGAAATAATTGCTGATTGGAAAAAGTCCCGAGTGTAATGGATAATGGTTTTAGCCAAGTTAAGAATTAATATTATATGGATTATTATGCAGCTGTTAAAAATGATTATATAGATCTAATATGCAATAGAAGAATATTCATAATTTTATGAAAAGTATATTATAAAATACTGTGCATATTAGTACATACTGTGATCAATTTTTAAATGTGTTGTGCATATAGCTGTGCACATTTATGTGTATGTATAAGTATACACACAGAAAAAAGTCAGAAGGAACATAATCCAAAATGCTAATGGATAGTAGGATTATGATTGATTTACTTCTTGACATTTTTCCAGATGTTTATAGTAAACATATGTCATTCTTATTTTTAATGATGATGCAAATATTTTCAGAGGTTAAGAAAAGGAACAAAATACTCAATATTGTGCATTTTCTGATTTCTTTAAAAATAACCAGTGTCTCAAGGTTATCCTCAGTAAATTTAAGACCATTACGAATGTGATCAATTAAACTTGAACTGTTGTGAAGGAGGATGAGTTTTAAATTTGGTCTTTTCAAAATGTAAAGTATTTTTTAATGTATCGGTGTAACAAAATAAGTTATCATCCTTGTTGAAGATTTACTATGTGCTGGAAATTGTGCCAAGTATTTTACCTGTATTCTGTTATTTAGTCCTCAGAAGAACTCTATAATGACACTGACAATGATTTGCATATTAGGGCCTGAGTGCAGTTGCTCTGAATCCAGAGTTCATGCTCTGACTCACTGTGCTATTCTGTGCCCTGACAGGCCCCTTGCATAAGGAATGAGAATAGATTAAATCTTGTATACCACAGTAAGAGAACACTGGCATGTTTTCATATCCCTCCTGCAAAGAAGATAATTGTGTAGTTGGATGAAGAGTTGTAGACACTTACTTATTCACTGCCGTAGTTTCACCATATTTTCATCTACTTCTAGGGTGCAACACAAAACACAAATGTCCTAAGAAAAGTGTTACTCCTACAAAATATTTTCTCCAGTAGAAACTACAGATACTATTTAGGTAGACACTACATTTGTTAGAATTGAGACTAACATGTCTTGATTATGATACCTATTTCTTTAATGAACGTAGAACAGTTTAAATTTAAAATGCCTTATGCCTTATCGTTGACTGATCATGTGTTCCCCCTAGGTACGAATTGAGATTAGCAGAAAAGCTGAGAAGAGGACCACTTTGGTGCTATGGGGTGGACTTGCCTACATGGCCACACAGTTTGGCATTTTGGCCCGGCTTACCTGGTGGGAATATTCCTGGGACATCATGGAGCCAGTCACCTACTTTATCACTTATGGAAGTGCCATGGCAATGTATGCATATTTTGTAATGACACGTCAGGTAAGAATTCCTCTTCGAGTAACTTCTTATGAGATGAATGAAGCTTTATGATGAATGAAGTTTTGGTTGTCAAATTAGTTTTCTTTTCTCTTGTGTTCTCATGTTCTTTCTAAGGCCAATTCCCTTTAAGTACCCATTTATCCTACACACAACACACACACACACACACACACACACACGAGTATGTGCACCTGCATGCCAATTGTGTGTTAGGCATGATGCTGAACAGAAATCATCATAAATAGCCATAAATCATCTCTGGAAGGAGAAGGCAAGAAAAAGCTATAAGAGATGTAAAGAAAGAAAGAAAGATGGAAAGAAAGAAAATTGACATTATTCAAAGATTTTGTACATTAAAAAAATAGAAAAACATGTACATATAATTGGTTAGAATCCATAAGTCAATTTAATGAGGTTACTGAATACAAGGTTAGTATACATAAATCAACTGCATATTTATATGCCAGTAACAATTATAAAATTAAACTTTAAAAGATGTAACTTAAAATGGCTTTTAAAAATATTTAGAAGTATAACATCATAAAGGCCATATACAAAAGACCCACAGCTAATATCTTCCTCAGTGGAGAAAAACTGAGAGCTTTCCCCCTAAGGTCAGGAACAAGACAAGGATGTCTATTCTCACCACTGTTATTTAACATAGTACTGGAAGTCCTAGCCTTAGCAATCAGACAACACAAAGAAACAAAAAGCATCCAAATTAGCATGAAAGAGTCAGACTTTCACTATTTGCAGATGACATTATATTCTATGTAGAAAACCTGAAAGACTCCACCAAAAACTTGGTAGAATTGATACATGAATTCAGTGAAGTCACAGGATACAAAATCAATGTACAGAAATCTGTTGCATTTCTGTATACCAATAATGAAGCAGCAGAAAGAGAAATCAAGGAATCGATCCCATTTACAATTGCACCAAAAACCATAAGATACATCCTAGAAATAAGCCTAACCAAGAGGTGAAAGATCTGTACTCTGAAAACTATAGAACACTTATAAACGAAATTGAAGAGGACACAAAGAAATGGAAAAACATTCCACACTCATGGATTGGAAGAACATATATTATTAAAATGTCTATACTACCCAGAGCAATCTACACATTTAATGCAATTGCTATCAAAATAACACCAGCAATTTTTCACAGAGCTAGAACAAACAATCCTAAAATTTATATGGAACCACAAAAGACTCTGAATAGCCAAAGCAGTCTTGAAAAAGAAAAGAAAAGCTGGAGGCATTACCATTCAGGTCTTCAAGTTATACTACAAAGCTGTAGTGATCAAGACAATATGGTACTGGCACAAAACCAGGCACATAGATAAATGGAACAAAATATAAAACCCAGCAATGGACCCATAACTATATGGTCAACTAATCTTCAACAAAGCAGGAAAGAATATCCAATGGAAAAAAGATAGTCTCTGCAATAAATGGTGTTGGGAAAACTGGACAGCAACATGCAGAATAATGAAACTGGGCCACCTTCTTACACTATACACAAAAGTAAATTCAAAATGTATGAAAGAGCTAGTGTGAGACAGGAAACCACCAAAATCTTAGAGGAGAACACAGGCAGTAACCTCTTTGACATCAGCCATGGCAATTCTTACTAGATATGTCTCCTGAGTCAAGGGAAACAAAAGCAAAAATAAACTATTGGGACTTCATCAAGATAAAAAGCTTCTGCACTGCAAAGGAAACAATCAACAAAACTAAAATACAGTCTTTGGAATGGGAGAAGATATTGCCAAATGAAAGGGTTAATCTATAAAGAACTTATCAAATTCAGCACCCAAAGAACAAATAATCTAGTGAGGAAACAGCCAGAAGACATGAATAGACACTTCCAAAGAAGACATCCGGATGGCTAACAGACCCATGAAAACAATGCTCAACATCACTCATCATCAGAGAAATACAAATCAAAACTATAATGAAATATCACCTCACACCTGTGAAAATGACTAAAATTAACAACACAGGAAACAACAGGTGTTGGTGAGGATGCAGAGAAAGGGGAACGAACCCCTCTTACACTGTTGGTGGGAATGCAAAGTGGTGCAGCCACTCTGGAAAACAGTATGGAGGTTCCTCAAAAAAGTTAAAAATAGAACTAACCTATGGTCAAGCAATTGCACCACTATGTATTTACCCAAAGGATACAAAAATACTGATCTGAAGGGATGCATGCACCCCAATGTTTATAGCAGCACTATCAACAATAGCCAAATTATGGAAAGAGTGCAAATATCCATCGACTAATGAATGGATAAAGAAGATAAGGTGTGTGTTTGTATGTGTGTGTGTATGTATGTGTGTGTGTACACACACACATGTATGTGTGTATGTACACGTGTATATGTATACGTGTACACATATGTGCACGTATGTATGTGTACACATACATACACACATATATCTACACACAACAGAATATTTCTCAGCTATCAAAAAGAATGAAATCTTGCCATTTGCTATGATGTGGATGGAGCTAGGTGTATTATGCTAAGCAAAATAAGTCAATCAGAGAAAGACAAATACCACATGATTTCATTCATATGTGGAATTTAAGAAATGAAACAGATGAACATAGAGGGGAAAAAGAGACAAACCAAGATACAGACTCTTAACTATAGAGAGCAAACTGAGGTTGCTAGAGGGGAGGTAGGTGGGGAGATGGGTTAAATGTATGATAGGTATTAAGGAGGGCACTTCTGATGAGCACTGGGTGTTATATGTAAGTAATGAATTCTCCTGAAACCAGTATTACACTGCATGTTAACTAACTGGAATTTAAATTAAAACTTGAAAGTACAAAAAAAAGGGGGCCAAAATTATAATCTGTGCAGATTCAGCATATACCCAAAACCATGTTGTCAAGCATTTGTTTCTTTAATCAGGAGAGTAACAAAAATGAATTTGGAAATGTGTACCATTCTGTCTTTTATAATAACATTATAAGGAAAGTAGCAGTTTTGCATTTGGGAAAATGTCTTTTCCTTCATTTTTATGTCTATCATTCATTAAGACTAAGGGTAAGCATTATATTAATTCCCTTTAAGTATGCCCACTGAAAAATATACACATACACACACATATATACATATATATGTATACATATATACCTGTAAATCATGCAAAACATGTGCAAGACCCCTATGCAGAAAAACTTAAATGTAAAGGAAACTTAGTAAGTGAAATAAACATGTTCATGGACTAGAAAAGTAAATATTAAAAAATGCCAATTGTATCCAAATTGATTGATGCGATTCAGTGCAGTCCCAGTCAAAATCCCAACAGTTTTGGGGATGGGAGAAGAGATTTAAATAAGCTGCTTCTAGAATTTCTATAAAAATGTAAAAGGGTAAGAAAAGCCAGTAAATTCTTAAAGAAAAACTAGGTAAGAGGACTTGCCATACTGGATATGGAAGACTATAGCTTTATTTATCATACTATAGTAATTCAGACAGTGGCACAAGGATAGGCAAATAGTCCAATGGAATGGATGAGAGAATGTAAAAATAGACCTGGTATAAATGAACTTGATTTTAAAAAGAGCACTGCAAAGAAAGGAGAGTCTTCTTTCTATAAATATCTACATTAAAAAATGAAATGACTTTATACATCTTTAATTAACAAAAATTAATTCCAGATGGATTATCAATCCAAATATGAAAGGTAACACAATAAAGCTTCTGGAAGATAATATAGGAGAATATGTTAATTACTGTGGAATAGGGAGCGACTTCTTACCCAGAATGAAAAGTGCTAACTATAAAGAATAAGATTGATAAATCCCACTCTATTGAAATTAAGAATTTCTGTTTACTAAAGAACACCATTAAAAGGGCAAACAGGCTGGGAGGAGATATTTGTAGTACATATATCCAACAAAGGATCCATAACCAAAATATATAAACATATCTTACTAGTCAGTAAGAAAAAACCAGACAACTCAATAGACAACGATGGCAAGAGATTTGAATAAGCACATCTTAAAAAGAAAATGCAAATGGCTAATAAAAAGGTCTCAGCCTCATGAGTGATCAGGAAAATGCTATAGATATCCAAGAGAAATGAAAGCATGTTCACACAAAAACTTGTATGGGAATATTCATAGCAGCATTATTCATAATAGCCAAAAAGTGGAAACAACCCAAATGTCTATCAGTTGATTAATGGATAAATAAAATATGGTATATCCATTCAGTGGAATGGATTTATTACTTGACAATAAAAAGAAATGAAGTACCAATACATGCTACAAATGGATGAACCTTAAAAGAAGGCAGACACGAAAGGCTCAGGTTGTATGATTCCATTTGTATGAAATGTCCAGAAGGCAACTCTGTAGAGGCATAGATTAGTAGTTGTCTGGAACTGGAGATGTCAAGGGAGATAGGAAGTGACTACTGAAGAGTACAGGATTCTTTTGGGGATGATAAAAATGTTGTAAAACTGATTGCAGTGATGGTGGTGCAACTTCATGAATACACTAAAAACCATTGAACATTACACTTTAAATGGGTGAATTGTATATGAATTATATCTCAGTAAAGCTGTTTCTAAAAATGAAGTAGTACTTCTACACACACACACCAGAATGGCTAATATTTTTCTTTTAACTGCAACACCAAGTATTGGCAAGGATATAGAATGATGCCAACTCTCATATCCTGCTGATGGGAGTATAATTGGTACAATCGTTTTAGAAACCTGTTTGATATCACTTCTTAACTTGAACACAGGCATACCTTATGATCTAGGATCTCCATTCATAGGTATATACCCAACAGAAGAGTTAAGCCCAAAAATGTTCTTGCCAGCATTATTCATAATAGCCAAAGCCTGGAAGCAACCAAAAGTCTATCAGTAGTACGATGGATAAATAAATTGTGATGTAGTCATACAATAGAATATAACATAGCAATGGAAATGAGTGGACTATAAAAGGATGAATATTGCAAACATAGTATTAAGTGAAAGTAGCCATACGGAATACCTACTGTCTGACTCTATTTTTATTAAATTCAAAAAACAGGTAAAACTAAGACATAGAGTTGAAAGGGATGCATACTTAAGTAGGAAAGCTATAAAGAAAGAAAGAAAACAATTACCATTAAGGGCAAGATAGTGATTCATTTTGGGAGAAAAGAAAGGTTAATAATTGGGAAGGCACAAGGAAGCCTTCTTGGTTGTTGGCAGTGTTAGATTTTCTTTATCTGGTGATGATTAACATATTCATTTAGTGATGATTCATTGTGATGTACATTTTTGTTTTGTATACACTTACGTGTCTGTTTCACAATAAAAAATGTTTAAGAAATAAATATTTAACACAACACATCAGTATGTATCTTTATAACTGTGCACGTGTATTGAATCTGATCAACAGTTAGTAGATGCTTATTTTGTAAAGATAGTATTCTAAGGGGCATTCTAAGGACTAATAATTTAATTTATCCTTTATTTTTGTAGGAATATGTTTATCCAGAAGCCAGAGACAGACAATACTTATTATTTTTCCATAAAGGAGCCAAAAAGTCACGTTTTGACCTAGAGAAATATAATCAACTCAAGGATGCAATTGCTCAGGTAAGTTTTCCAAAAATAAAAATAAATTCCAGTCCCATTTTGTATGGTGCTATAGTGTTTCAATGGGTAAACTCTGAAAGAATGAGCCAACCCTCTTCTTCCTATATAAATTTTTCCTCAGTTGATAAAAATGACTATTTTAGCATGGATACCTCTCTGGAAAGTTTTAGAACACAAGCAGGTGAAAAGATGATGGGTCATGTCTGTCCTATTAACTCTAGCATATTGAAATTTGTAGAGCTATGTTTACTTTTTGTTTGTTCTTTAAGTTTGTCTATTCTTTTTAACATTTTAATTTTTTTTTTTTAGAGACAGAGAGAGAACAAGCAGGGGAGGGGCAGAGAGAAAAGGAGAGAGAGAATCTCAAGCAGGGCTTGATCTCACAAACCATGAGATCATGACCTGAGCCAAAATCAAGAGTCAGATGCTTAACTGACTGAGCCACCCAGGCATCCCAAAAGTTGGCTTTTTTTACTTTTCTCCCTTTTAAAAATCTTTTACAGTAATTCAAATGTTTTCCACCTATAATGTGTGGTAGCAATGGGGCAAAAATAAAATCCAGGTAAGAGAGACTACTAGAAGTGTTTGCCAGGCACAAGTCAGAGTTTATTGAACTGGAAGATACTTTTTTTATTTTTTTAATTAAAAAATTTTTTTTCAATGTTTATTTTTGAAAGAGACAGAGCATGAGCAGGGGAGGGGCAGAGAGAGAGAGACAGAGACAGAGACAGAGACAGAGAATCTGAAGCAGGCTCCAGGCTGTGAGCTGTCAGCACAGAGCCCAATATTTTCTTTTTAATTTTTTTAATGTTTATTTATTTTTTTTTTATTTTTTTATTTTTTTTTTAATTTTTTTTTCAACGTTTATTTATTTTTGGGACAGAGAGAGACAGAGCATGAACGGGGGAGGGGCAGAGAGAGAGGGAGACACAGAATCGGAAACAGGCTCCAGGCTCTGAGCCATCAGCCCAGAGCCTGACGCGGGGCTCGAACTCACGGACTGCGAGATCGTGACCTGGCTGAAGTCGGACGCTTAACCGACTGCGCCACCCAGGCGCCCCTGTTTATTTATTTTTGAGACAGAGAGACAGAGAGAGACAGAGGGCAAACAGTGGAGGGGCAGAGAGAGAGGGAGACACACAATCCGAAGCAAGCTCCAGGCTCTCAGGTGTCAGCACAGAGCCCGATGCAGGGCTGGAACTCACGAACCATGAGATCATGACCTGAGCCAAAGTCAGATGCTTAACCCACTGAGCCACCCGGGCACCCCAAAGATGCTTAAAAAAAAAAAGATTGATGTACTTTATTTTTCATAATAGTTACCTTTCAAAATTCTGAGTGTGCCTCCCTCTGATATCTTTGATTTCAGTAAATAAATCTTCATTCCTCTTCTCTGTAGTCTTATATGACTTTAGAGATTTTTCAAAAATTTCTAGAAGCTCTTCCACCCTCTTTAATGTTTGGTTGCCCTTCTCTGTCCCTTTTTGGTGATGGGTTGTGCTTTGAATAGGCTTAGTCTGCCTTCCTGCCTTGGCCTAAGTGGACTGGTGTCTTCTGTTGCTCCGTGTGGTGGTTCTCAGCTGGAGGGAATGCACCAGATCATCTCTGGAGCTGTTAAAAATACAGATGCTTCAGCCTCACCCTGAGCCTATTAATCCAACTCCTCAGGGTTGAGGTCCAGTGTGTGTGAATTTTGAAAGTGCTGTTGTTGACAGCAAATCCTGGTTTGTTTGTTTTTTTAAACTAAGTGAAAAACTTAAAACAACTATTGGACGAACAACTAAGGTCTGGGGCATAATTAAAATTATAAATTTGAATCTCCATAAATTAAAGTTCTGGATCCAGGCAAAGGCTTGTGAAATGGCTTTTCTCTCGAGAAATGCCATCAAGGTACATCAGATGCTCCCCCATGTTCTTGGATCCCCAAGTCCTGGCCTATTGACAGCATAGGCCTTCAGCCTTTTCTGAAGGCTCTGTTGACAGCTGAAACTGCGGGGACAGACTTCCATTCTGGTCCCCCTTTGTAGTCCTGTGCCTTTCAACCCCTTTGCCTCTGAGGCACTCTTATTTTAAAAGTAATTGAGATGATTTCTGTGATTCATAGTGATGCAGAAAAGAAAATTTCCTTTTCTCTGGAGACAGTAATATCACTGAACGCTTCACTAGCCAGTTTTTCTCACCTTTTGTTTCTATTTTAGGCAGAAATGGACCTTAAGAGACTGAGAGACCCATTACAAGTACATCTGCCCCTTCGACAAATTGGTGAAAAAGATTGATCTGCAAAGAGCCTCTGAATCCTGGCAGAAAGAACACCTGTTTATAACTATTGCCTTTTTAATTAAAGCATTGCAGGTGGAAGCTGGGAGCCATGTCGGGGTAGAGGGTTTTTACCTTTAATTAAAAACAAAAACAAAAAGGATCTTAGGGAAGAAGGGAATGTTAAAATCTGAGGATCAGGCTTTGTGGAATGTAAGCTCAAAGGGCTTAGTGAATATTGTCTTAATCAAGCATCTTAGTTTCTGGATGAAAATGATGCATTATACAGTTGAGAGATTCATAAAGAGAAAAGGATGCTGGGAGTGTTCCTTTCTTGCATCTTCTTTGCAGGGTCAGCAAAACAGTAACACACCAGCACCCCACTCAGCTCTAATTTTTTTTTTAATTTAACTTTTCTTATTTTTGACATAGGAGTAAATAAATATACCAGAAAAGCAAATCCTCAAGATATGTGGGTGGCAAACAGAGTCTGAGCCCGTGCCATTAGCATTTATTTTAAATTGGACCCAGTCTCTGCAAAGTTACCAGGAATCTCTCCTATTTGTGCCCTTTTCTGACCACCCACTCCTGTTGGTTACACTAATTTTATCCATATGATAGTTGGAACCAACTTACGACTGTTTGATAATTGACACTTTGGATTATCCCGTAATACCTTCTTAAATGTCTGTATATTCCAGTGCTCTGGATCAGTATCTAGGAATCATTGGCAACACTGCATGAGGTTGTTTTGTTTCGTTTCGTTTTGTTTTTTCACTAATCAATCTTTAAAAGGAGGCAGAGTTTCCCTCCTTTATTTAACTATCCTATTGATATTCCTCTCTCCCTCCACAACTCAAATCAGAGGGGGGGGGGGTGGGGTTCAGCTGTATTACCAAATCAGGAAGATGTAAGGTTTACAGATTGGCTAAAAAATCATGGCTCTCTAGCCATTTCAGAACCAGAATAATTTCAGTGCTGTTAGTCTGCTTGTGTGACAGCATTCCAGCCCACCCAGGTGGTGCTGCCTTGTCTGGAGATTTTGTTAATCTTGAAGGACACACACTTCCACGCTGTTTGTGAGCCCTCCCTCCTCCACCACTTTAATAGTTGTAAATCAAGTGTGTGGCTCTCAAAGGGTGCAATTTATCTTTATACAAGAATACATTTCTATGGCTTCCTTCAACCTGCCCTCTTCACCCTATTTTTTCTTATCTTAAATTGAGAGAAGGAAGAATTAATCTTATACTCTATCAAAATATTTTCTACCATACTTCCAGATGACATCTGCAGTTGAAGAGTCAAAGGAATCTGTGTCTAATATCCTGTTTTGCACTACGGTGGGGGACAGGATGGAAAGGATGATGAGGCTTGCCACACAGCTGATTGGCTTTTTCTTTCACATGATTCATCCCTCCTCATTGTGGCAAGGAGTTTTCTTTCTCATTTTCTTCCTCCTTTGGGATCATCGTGTATGAAAAGAAACACTTTAGGCGACAAACCCAGACTCCAGGTGCCTTGTAGAGGTCGAAGGCTAGCCAGGACCGCCGCCGCTGCTGCCGCCACCCCTTCCACTGGCATGTTGGAATGAAAGGGCGCATGTCCCCCCTTCCCTCCCCCCAGTCGTTCAGCCCCTCCCCTCATTTATTTTTGTTAAGTTAATGTGAATTATTTTTAAATCATTTATCCTGTTTGTGTGCAGGGTTTTTAAGAAGAAACAGCACAGTGCAATGAGCAAATCCTTTCAGGGTGTGTGGGAGGCAAGGGAGGGAAGATGTGGAGAAAAGTCCTTTACACAAATAGCAAAATACTGAACATGTGTAAAATCCTGTATCATTTATGAAATATGTATAAAAAGCAATGTACCTTCTGGAACAATAAATACTTATTCAATTTTTGAACTATAGCATCTTATTCTTTAAAGCAAAACCAAGAAAACAAAACCTTATTTTCCTGTAATTCTAGGTGGAGAAGCGTTTACTTCTAAAATTAATTTTTATAAAACTACTATTTTGAAGCTAAATTTGGTTACTAGAGCCCGTATTTTAAAAACAGGCATTTCATTCATGCTTCCTGAATCTAAAATGGTCAGTATTTTCCTAATTTTCCAGAGCTACCAGAGGTTAAGTGACTTCTACAGCCGTAATAAAGCCAATGGCAAGACTGAGACCAATATCCTTATCTCCTGACTACCAGGAAAATTTTCTATTGTATCAGACCACCAGATTGCCCAGTGTGGTCTTCTGGACTTCAGAAAGTTGTTCAAGAATGAACCAAGATTAAATATTCATTATTTTAAGAGTTTGTATGATCACCAAACAGGAAAATATCACATGCTCCCTAATCCATTGACGGCCTATCAGAAATCCTATGTTAAACGTTAAATGTCTGACTGTATTTAGTGCAGTGTGAGATGTACTGAGAGCAGACATCCCTGAGACTGAAGTAAGGTGGAAGAAAATAAGATTGAAAGCGTTAAGCCACTGTTTGGTTTCAGCAAATAATGTCTACGCGTTCCACAACATTGTTAGGCTTCAGTGAATTTTCAGTGGAGATAGATAATAGAGAGTTAAATCCATTAGTGAGTGTAGATAATGCAGTTTTGCTAAGGGATAATAGACTTTTAGAGATGGAAAAAGTAAAAGGGTTCTCACGGTATGATTGCTGGAGCAGCAACCTGGTATGTCCTCGTTAAAAATGCAATTTCTCCGATCCCCACTGAATCAGAAACTAGGCACTGGGCCAGCAATCTGTGTGTAATAAGCCCTTCTGGTGATTCCGATGGGAACCGTTGGTCTAGTCAGCCCAGTGCTTTCAAGAGAAGGAAACAGGCACAGAGAAGACGTCTATGTCCCGACCCATCAGTGCACTCCTATGACCAAACAACCAGACCGAGTAACGGAGAATTGGTGAGTGTGGTGAATATGGTAAACGGAAACAATAGAGCTCATGTCACATGTACTGCTGTATCTTGCTTCTCAAGGGTTGTGGTGAGGACATAGTAGATGCTTACAAAAACAAATAGGTTGAATTTTTAAAATCAATCTAGAGAGATTTCACAGAAAAGTGGAATTTCTTAGATTTTGGAACTCAGTTTCACCAAAACTGTTGAGAGTTGTAATTCATTTTTATCACTGCCAGCGATCTTTAGTTTGTTGCTCTCCCAAGTAAGTACAAACTTGTTCTCTTCCAGAATGCACTACATAGTTACATCCTTAGGATAAATGTATAGGCTAATTTGTAATGAATTCTGAATATAAAATGACCCACTATATAAATTTTCATTTGCATATGTTTTATAAATTCATCATCCACTGAGCAATCCCTCCCCAAAAATATCTTCTGCTCCTGTGACTCGACTCTTGAGTTTCCTTCTTTAAATCTCTGACTACTTCTTGGCCTCGTTTGCAGTGTCCCCTTCCTCTGCCCACATCTGATGTTCGGCTTCTCTGGGGTTCCGTCTTGGGCCGCATTTTCCATAGATGATCTCACTCACTCCCCTCCCCCATTTGTACGCTGGTAGCTCTCAGATTGTTAGGTAAACTCAGATCTCTCCTGAACAGCAGAATGGTTCATCTGCCTCCTAACTGATCTATTTCCTGCATTCCTCCAGTGCATTAAATTCCTTCAGTGTCAACCAGAATATTTTTGTTTTTAATTTCTAATAGCACGTACTTTAGAAAAATAAGAAAATATGAACAAGAATTAACATTAAATATGGGAAGGGAGACGCTGTAAAACACCACAAGGAGCAGTCAAAGCAATCTAGAACGTGAGACATTCTATAGGACAAATGACTGGCTTTCCTCAACAAATGGTGTAAGCGTTGAGGAAAAGGGAGGGACCATTCTAGATTAAGAGAATTTAAGAGATATAACTCTATGCAATGTATGGCTCTTGTTTGAATCCTGACTTCAAACTAGCCATGCAAATTTTGAAACAGTTGGGGAAATTTTAATATGAAATGGGTGTTAGTACTAAGTTTTCATAGTAGTAAGAATGACATTACAGTTATGTAAAAAAGGCCCTGTGTTAGAAATGCATCTTGGTATATAAGTAAGATTGACAAAATGTTAGTAATTGCAGCTGGGTATCATTCTTTCTACTTTTGTATACATTTGAAATTTTTCATCATAAAAAATTAAAATGAAAGGGCAGGTCAACTAAAAAGGAAAAAATAGGAATAAGAAAAAAAAGTCCTACCATCCTGGGAATGCTTGTTTACAGAACCAAAGGGCTATCTGGTAAAAGTCCTTGACTCTGGCCATCAATCCTGGCAGCAAATCTGAGTTTATCTCATGCACACGTCCTCTGTTTCTCTGCAACACATATGAAGCACTCAGATGGTCTCTCAGGGACAGGAAACTGCAGGGTTTTGTTTTTTCTGTTAAGAGCACTAACTCCTTAACTGCAATGAGACAGTTCCTCAGTCCCAGATGCATCCATTGCTGCCATCAAATTGCAACTTAATAAGCTAAAAATGGTCAGATCGCCTGTGTTCTGCTATCATCTGCTAGTGATAAAGTAGCTAACTATAAATTTAGATCAACAGAAACCCCTTGCTAGAGCTTTCCACTCTAGAGCACTGTAAACTCTGTGCTTGCAGGAACACTTTTACCTTTAGTCACTGTCAAAGACCAGAGACAGCATGGCACTTGGCCCCTAGTAAGCACTAATGTTTAATTGAACTGAAACCCTTAGAGGAAAGGGGCCACCCCAATTTGGATGCCACTTAGCGTAGGAAAAAAATGTGACGAGATTAAGAAGACACATTTGTGAACTACTTCCTAATACAAATATCCCTTCCCTAGTCACTAGAAATTTGGTTATAGGACAAGAAATATAAATAGTGTACGAACGATAGAAGCCCAAAACATCAGATCAAGGTAAGAGTAGGAGAGAGAAACTTTGATATCATTCAGATCCTGGTTTAATATAGTATTTAAAAACACAATCTTTCGGGGGACCTGGCTGGCTCAGTAGAGCATGCAACTCTTGATCTCAGGGTCATGAGTTCAAGCCCCATGTTGGGCATGAAACCGACTTAAAAAAAAAAAATGGTGGCTTAGTCAGTTAAGTGTCATACTTGATTTCAGCTCAGGTCCTGATCTCATGAGTCATGAAATTGAGCCCTGCGTTGGGCTCAGCGCCGACAGCACAAAGCCTGCTTGGGATTCTCTTTCTCCCTCTCTCTCTGCCCCTCCCCCCCCCCCCGCCAAATAAATAAATAAACATTGTTTTAAATGGTAAAAAAATAAAATAAAAACTTGTCCTCTACCCTTCTCTTTCTCCTCCCTTTACCTTATCTCCCGTACTAGTGCTTGCCAAGTCCCAGGTGTCCACACACTGTAGAACGTCAGGGAGCTGGCAGACTCTGGACCTGTAATTACCAAAGGTTGTCTGGGGACACATAATATGCAGGTCCCTTCATTTTGCCTCTTTTGTCTAAAAATGAAATTCTAGTAAGCGTCACTTTCGGTGTTGTTACTTTTAATGAGTGAGTCATTCCGAATTTGAAGCCTCTACCTCTTCGTGTGAGAATTAGTAAAATAAGGAACACTAAACCATTTTAATTTGGAACAGAAAGACCCTATGAAAACTGAGGTGTTGCTGCTGGAATTGGTAAAAACACAACTTAAACCTTCTTTTTAGGAAGGTTTGAGACCAAAGACCATAATAAAGCACACTTAGGAGCTTGCTTCAAGAGAATGTTGTCCCTAATCCACACGTCTCCTTACTACTTTTTCGTGTGCCTTTATAAACTCCTTCACCATCTGACCAAGACGTTTCCTAATGACCAGTGCCAACAATTTGGCTTTATCCCATTCTCATTTCATAAGCAATGAATGGTACGGCTGCAACACCATGAAATTGATTCCTAGAAGTCACAAAACAAGATTTTGACATGAGGGGATGTCCCTCACTTAACGTTCCCTTCTGGATAAGATACCGGAGGCCTTGGTGCAGGGAATTCTTGAGAGAAAACAATAGGAGGATGAGGGATTGTGACGGGCTTTCTCCCCCACTGAAGAAAAACATCAATAACCCTGTTGACAGCGTAAAGCAGTGCTTCTATCTGGGGTCAAGGCCAGAACAATGGACACCTTATCCCACTCATCCTCTTCCTCTGATAAAGCCCCAACCAGTACTGTAAAGTCTTTTTTCGTAAGAGCCTAGTGACCTTTTTCAAAAAGTGCTTGAAAAAGAAGAGACGAAGGACAACTGGAATTAAGAGGATTTCCAATCTGTTGCGGTGGCTGGTCTAGAAGGATGTCTCAATTCCTGCTTCTCACCTGCGTCTTTCTCACCATCACACCTGCATCACCAGTGGGTGAGTCTTGTGTCACATACTTGGCACAACACACTTTTTGATACAGGAATTTGCTATTATGAACAGATAATTAAGAGCTAGGTTCCAATATCTTAAATACTGGTTCTAGAATAGTGTAAGAAAATGTATGATAACCTATGATAGATACATTTTCAAAGAAATTCTGTTTCATGTTCCAGTTAGCCTCTTGCCCAGGCATCCAGAATTTCCATGGATTTGCCACAACCAACAGCTTTCCACAAGCTAAATATTTCTTGGAGTACGTGTAAAAAGAATTCTAACTTCTTTATATTATAGGCACTTGTAGAATTCCAACTTTAAGAGCGAAAAAAAAATAATCTTTAGAGTTGAGGATAGAGGGTTTTTTTTTTGGTTGGTTGGTTGATTGGTTTTTTTGTTTTGTTTTGTTTTTAATAAATTCAAGGGACTGAATGAAAGTTCTATCCCCATGAAAGGCACAGATCTGGATAAATTGAACTTCTCAGTCTAGACATCTGTAAATAAGAACTTTTTGCATAGACTGAGTGAATCATAAACTCTCTCCCTTCTCAGGCTTGGCACAAGACTGGCCAACGAGGCAAAACAAAGTTTCAGTTCCAGTTACTAACACATTTCTCCTTTTTCCAATAGAATTTAAGTTCTAATTGGAAGAGAGAGTAAGAGGAGATCGAGATGGACAGAGCCATCCTGCTTGGCACTTTCGAGTAGCTCTGTTTAATTGACCCTGATTTATTTCTTCAGGGTAACTCAGGTCTTACTCTAGCACCTTTAAGGATGCACATTAAAAATAGGCTTGAGACCCCAAGGAGATGTGAAAATTAAGGTAATGTGGTATCCTGGATGGGATCCTAGAATAAAGACAAAGGCAAAAATTAAGGAAATCTAAACTATGGACTTGAGTTAATAATAATGTATCACCTTCGGATCATTAACTGTGGAAAAGGTACTGCAACTAATGTACAATGTTTCATAATAGGGGAAACTGGGCACAGAGTATATGGAAACTCTTTGTACTATTTTCTCAATTGTTCCCTAAATCTAATATTGTTCTTAAAAAATAGTCTATTAGAAAAAGATAGACTTGAGCTAGGTTTAATCACCCGTATCTTCTGCCAATAACTAACCAAGACTTGCCCCAGCAAAAGTAGCCCCCACCACCCGGAAGCTCCTGTTTGCCTTTCTTCCCATTCTTTACTGCTTACTCTCCAATACCTCTTGTTCCCACCCATCATACATCTTCTCTCTTCCCAGATCTTTTGGTTTTTTTTAATTTATTTATTGCAGCCCTTCTAGAACTTTGACTGGATGCCAAAAGCCAGATAAATAAGGGAGGCAAACCATAACAGTCTCTTAAAAACAGAGAACAAACTGAGGGTTGATGGGGGTGGAGGGTGGGATAAATGGGTGATGGGCTTTAAGGAGGGCACTTGTTGGGATGAGCACCGGCTTCTGAATGTAAGTGATGAATCACTGGGTTCTACTCCTGAAGCCAAGACTACACTGTATGTTAACTAACTTGAGAATTAAAAAGAATGAATGAATGAATGAATGAATGAATGAATGAATGAACTAACGAAGGAACGACTTTGGGAGCTGGGGAGCCCCGAGGGAGGGTCTTCCCCTACAGGAGAGAGCAAGTGAAAGAAAAAAAGGAGGGGAGGGAAAAGAGAGGAAGTGAGAGCGCAGGAAGCACAGGGGAAGAGTAGGAACTGGGAGGACCGGAGACGGAAGGAAGGACACTGGGGGCGCCTGGACCCAGTCCGAGGGGTGGCATCCCCCCCACCTGGAGGGCTGGGGATGGAAGGGTGGGGACGCTGGCTGACTTTGCTCTCTGCACTTGGCCCCCGTGAGGTGCCAGCCCTGGGGACACACAAGCTTCCGTGCATCCCAGACGGGGGTCCACGGATGGGGGACCTCAGGCAGGAATCCTGGCCAAGACGGGGGACCTTCCTGGCAGGGCTGGCCCGGGACTCAACTTTGCAAGGAACCGATGGAATTGTTCATTTTGAAGGTCTCCCATTTAAGGAGTGTATACATCAGCAATTTAGGATGCAGCATGCATGATACTGAATGCCAGACTCCACAATGAGAGACTGAAAACAGGAATTCACACCAGTGGCCAGATTATTAAAGGATCTAAGGAGTGGAGAGGAATGGGTGTATTTAATGTTAGAAAATATTGCATGGGTAACTTAAAAATATATTTATTTTACAGAACATAGTCGGTAAATTTCCCCTATTTGTGCCATATGTTCCCTTCAATGAGAGGAAGTGAACTTTTAACAAATAACACCAAAAAAATGACAGTTAAATTTAAGGAAAAACTTTATAAATCATGAAATAGTTGTTGAGGGAGGTTTAGGAATTTCTGCAAAAGCCATTAAAAGTTGAGTACCTAACCATTTCTTATAAAATTAGAGCCAAGGAGATCAACCAAATATTTCTATGAATTTATAATCACCTGCAAAATTGCCCTGGAAACCTTGCTTCTTAAGAGAATCACAGCTGGGAGAGCAGATGAGGGAATTTTTCCCTTTTGAGAGGGGAGAGAGTCTGTATGAGGACATTTCCTGCCCTCAAGTGACATCGCATACGGTCTAAGGCGCAGCTGGAATATCTCAGGCACATTTTAAAAGAGAGAGAGAGGCTCCTGCCATGTGCAACTCTGCAAATGTGTTATTTCCAGAAAGTGCAATAGCCTTACTTCCTCTCGCAAAATTTCATATTCTCTTTGGGGCCATTAGCACTAGGCTACACCCTCCTCTACATGTGACTGAATTTAGAAAGAAAATTGGAGTTCAAAAGTAGGCTTAGAAAATTCAAAATATTTTCTAGACAACTTAAACTTTATGATCATGGTCCATCCACAGTTAATTATTGTGCAGTATTTGCTAAAACTGAATTTCTGTCTACAAAGCACATTTGTCTTAATGTGAATTCCCTGACTACAATGTCAGGTAAGTTGGCCTCATGTGCATTACAAAGGATAGTAGTACTCTCCGGCTGGTATTCCTTTCTAGAATTTCTTGGTTTTATAGATTCTTCATAAAGACAATTTGCCTACATTAATTCCATGTTTCCTTGAAGTTGAGGGAAGCAGTGACAATATAGAGGATATTGGTGTCTTGAGTCATTAAAATATTTTTGATGAGATGTTTGTCCATGTGATTTATGCACTACAAAGGCATGCTTGAGAAATTTGGCTGTAGGGTGATGCCGTAGCTCATTGTTTATACACAAAAAGTTCCTATTTTCAATAAGTTTTCAATATATGCCAACATTCCCTTTGAGAATATCTTTGGTGATTACTTGTCAGTGTACTGTGTATTTCAAAACAGTGGATTTGTGCCAGAGGCATTTTCCTTTTCAGCGGGATGAGCTGTGCACCTTTATTCACAAGTCAAACTTTCCAGTAGTGCAAAATGTCATTCACAGTCTTGCTTACAAATGACCATCCAAATACTTTGTTTAAATGTCTTAGATGAAAAGCTTACAACACTGAGATACGGCCTCTCCATTAGTCCATAGCTGAACTAAAATCCCTCCCTGCAACAGTCTGCTCTTGCTCTAATAACAGAATACCTACATTTGTGAAAACTGATGCATACTCTTCAGTCTTTTTTTCTCCAAAGTATAGTTCTCTGCTTCTTCCCCAGTTGGTAATTTTTAGGTTCCCTTCCGAGTCTGGTCACTGGACCCCAGATTTGTCCACACTTTCATATAATATAGCCTCTAGGTGAACACAATACTCAAAATATTGTCTGACTCGAACAGAGTTCAGTGAAACTATAATCCTAAACTCCGTTGATCTGAACAACTATCCTTCTATCAAATGATTACTCTGGATAAAAAGTTGAGTCCAACGCTAACACTAAACCATAAATAGATTTGAAATAATTTTTGCAGCAGGCATTATAAAATATATTTAAGTCATCTTGAGGCATCTTAAACAGCTACTGTTTGGGCTTTTAGATTATTTCTTTCTTAAGTCCCCCCCCCCCAAAAAAAGCCAAAATGTAAGATGAAGTAGGTGGACTCAAGCTTTCGCCATTGTAATTGGAAACACCACAAGGTGCCTGCCTCTGAGGTGTCTGTTTCATCCCCAGCCCTAGATCCCTGCTCTGCTTACATCAGTTTGAATGAGCCATGGAGGAACACCGACCACCAGTTCGATGAGTCTCAAGGCCCCCCTCTATGTGACAACCATGTGGATGGGGAGTGGTACCGCTTCACAGGCATGGCAGGGGATGCCATGCCCACCTTCTGCATACCTGAAAACCATTGTGGAACCCATGCACCTGTCTGGCTCAATGGTAGCCACCCTCTAGAAGGTGATGGCATCGTGCAACGCCAGGCCTGCGCAAGCTTCAGTGGGAACTGCTGCCTCTGGAACACCACGGTGGAGGTCAAGGCTTGTCCGGGTGGCTACTATGTATATCGTCTGACCAAGCCCAGTGTCTGCTTTCATGCCTACTGTGGTCGTGAGTACCTTCTCTGTGCTCTTTTCCTCCCCTATGAGGGCCACAGATGGCATCAGAAAAATGCTGTATGAAATTGAGCTATCATAGTATCTCAGAGTCTAAATAACATTGATTTAGAGTCACAGGTAACTTCAGATTGTGATTTCTGTGGTCTGTTCTTAGATTCCTGAAGATGTCCTGAAGAAACAGAAAGGGAAAGGAATTATGACTTTGATCAGTTCTTTTTTATTTTGCCTTTGTTCCACTCAAACAAAACATTAGAAAATGAAATGTTGACTTGGGTTATTTAAATAGTGGATTTCTAACCTTTTTGAGAATGGAGAACCCTTTTTTAAGATATATATCAGACATCCATAAGGTAGTACTGTGCTTAGTATCCATTGATTTTTTTTAAATGATATGTAATGGGAAAAACCTGCTTGAGATCAGTAGTATTTTAAAACAAATGTTTGTTATTAATCCCATCAAAATCTGCATGCATTTAAAAATTTTTTAATGTTTATTTATTTTTGAGACAGAGAGAGACAAAGCACGAGCAAGGGAGGGGCAGAGAGAGAGGGAGACTGAGAATCCGAAGCAGGCTCCAGGCTCTGAGCTGTCAGCACAGAGCCCGAAGTAGGGCTTGAACTCATAAGCTGTGAGATCATGACCTGAACCGAAGTCAGACGCTTAAAAAAAAAAAAAAATCTGTATGCATTTTAAAAATAGAGTACAGGGGTGTCTGGGTGGCTCAGTCAAGCGTCCAACTTTGGCTCAGGTCATGATCTTACGGTTCATGGGTTCAAGCCCCACATTGGGCTCTATCTGATAGCTCAGAGCCTGGAGCCTGCTTCGGATTGTGTCTCCCTCTCTCTCTGCACCTCCCCTACTTATGCTCTGTCTCTCTCTGTGCCTCAAAAATAAATAAATGTTTTTTAAAAAGTCTTTTTAAATAAAAAATAAAATACATAGAAGAATAGGGCATAACACTTATTTAATCTACAGCTCGTATTTGGTGAGGTTTTAGATTTGCAGAAACTATCACCTGTGGGTCTGAAGTTGGGAACCATTGATCTAAATGACAGATGTCCCTGGGCAGTATCTCTTTCCATTGGGTTACATAAACCCTGAACTATGAGAACTCTCAATGTTGGCCAAGAGCTCCTACCTCATGATTGAACCCATGAGGCTTTCTCATGAATGAGTGTCCTCTGGTCCTTAACCCCTCATGAAAGGTCGACCTTATCTTTCCACAGATTTTTATGACATCTGTGATGAGGACTGCCACGGCAGCTGCTTGGACACCAGTGAATGCACGTGCTCTCCGGGAACTGTGCTAGGCCCTGACAGGCAGACATGCTTCGGTAAGAAACTAATTGTGAGGTGGAAATAGGCCATTCGCATCAAAAGGCAAATCAAAAACTTCCTGACTGTCATTTTTCTAGTTTGTGTCTCTAAACCCTTAGAACAGTATTTGCCTTTTTAGTTTGTGACTAAAGCCTCAAACCAAATTTATACATGTGGAGGAACAGTCTAGACTCACACTGTCCAATACAGCAGCCCCTACCCGTGTGTGGCTGTGGAGCTCTTGATATGTGGCCAGTGTGGGGGCCCTTGGGTGGCTCATTCAGTTACGCATCTGACTTTGGCTCAGATCATGGTCTCACAGTTCGTGGGTCAGAGCCTGGAGCCTGCTTCGGATTCTGTGTCCCTCTCTCGCCCTGCTTCTCCCCCACTCATGCTCTCTCTGTCTCTCAAAAATAAATAAACGTTTAAAAAAATAAAAAATAAAAAAAAAGAAATGTGGCTAGTGTGATTGAAAAACTAAATTTTAATTTTACCTAATTTTAATTTAAAAACTGATACTTGAGGGATGTCTGGGTGACTCCACTGGTTACGCGACTGACTCTTGATTTCGGCCCTGGTCATGATCTTGCAGTTCATGAGTTCAAGACCGCATCAGGCTCTGCACTCACAACACAGAGCCTGCTTCAGATCCTCTGTCTCCCTCTCTGCCCCTCCCCATTCTCTCTTTCTCTCTTTCTTTCTCAAAAATAAATGTTAAAAAAAATTTTTTAAGTGGTATTTTATTCAGTCATTGGAAAACCGAAAATGTTTGGGACAACTTGAGTAACCAACAGTAAACTTTATGACTCTAAATGCCAACCAAGTATTTCTCTTTTTTTAATGTTTATTTATTTGTTTGAGAGAAGGAGAGAGAGGGAGAGAGAGTGAACAGGGGAAGATAGATTGAGAGAGGGAGAGAGAGAATCCCAAGCAGGCTCAGCAGTGTGAGCGCACAACAATCCCATGACATGACCTGAGCTGAAATCAAGAGTCGGCCGCTTAGCCACCTGAGCCACCCAGGCACTCCCCAACCAAGTAATTCAATGAAGAGTTAGCAACCAGGGAGCCTGGGTGGCTCAGTCGGCTGAGAATTCGACTCTTGATCTCAGCTCAGGTCTTGATCTTAGGGTTGTGAGTTCAATCTCCAGTTCTATGCCCAGCATATAGCCTACTAAAAAACGAAGAGGAAAGGAAAGGAAAGGAAAGGAAGGGAAGGGAAGGGAAGGGAAGGGAAGGGAAGGGAAGGGAAGGGAAGGGAAGGGAAGGGAAAAGAAAAGAAAAGAAAAGAAAAGAAAAGAAAGAAAAGAAAAGAAAAGAAAAGAAAAGAAAAGAAAAGAAAATTTAGCACCCAAATTGAGATATGCTGTAAGTATAAAATACACACTAGATTCATTCAAAAAAATTTTTAAATATCTCAATAATTTAATATTGATTTTATATTTAAAGGAAATATTTTAGACATATTGGATTAAATGAAATGTGGTCTTAGAATTTTTTTAATGTGACTGCTAGAAAGTGTTAAATTACTTATGTGGCTTGCTTTGTATTTCTGTCAGATGGCTTTGCTCTAGGATTATCTAAGAACATACTCCTACAGCTTCACTAACATAATTTTGGTTTCTCTGAGTAGCAAGAAATGGGAGTCAGATAATTTTCTAGGAAATCTAGAGTTGTCTACTTACACTCAGTTTTTGTCTGTAACTGGAACAAAATAGAGTTAAAAAACCCAAGACTGAAGATCATATCTTTTCCCATTAATGTTATGACTCATAACATTAGTTTCCCATTAAGGTATTCAGACTCAAATAGGTTTAAAACACATCCAAGGACAACTGGGTGGCTCAGTTGGTTAAATCACCGACTCTTGATTTCAGCTCAGGCCCTGATCTCATGGTTCATGGGTTCGAGCCCTGCGTCTGGCTTTTCAATGAGAGTGTGGAGCCTGCATAGGATTCTCTCTGTCTCCCTCTCTCTCTGCCCCTCCCCTGCTCATGATCTCTTTCTCTCTCTCTGTCTCTCTCCCTCAAAAATAAATAAACACTTAAAACACACCCAGAGAGAAAGGGAACCCTGGCCCACATCTGCCTTTTCAAGAACAGTAACAGGTCAAATGGAACGGGGATTAAGTTGAAAGGAATATAAAAAGATTCTTATTGTAGAAAAGTTTATGTTCTTCAGCCTCCTTAATGAACCCCACTGACAACCCCATGGAGTATGTTTATGCCCTCCTGTGCCAGCTCTTAGGGATCTTGCATGATGGACTTCGTGTGATTTAATGCTAAAAGGTTTGGGATATAGGAGATGATTGTTCCCGTAATCTTCCCTAACTTCCTTCCCTAACCCCCTCTCCGTCTCACACACACACACACACACACACACACACACACACACACACACGATGTGCTTGGGAAATATTTGGCTTCATTTTAAGACAGGCTTTGTTTCATTACTCAGCTTTTTTTTTTTTTTTTTTTTTTTTTTTTTTTTTTAGTGTTTATTTTTGAGAGAGAGAGTGCAAACGGGGGAGAGGCAGAGAGAGAGGGAGACACAGAATCTGAAGCAGGCCCCCAGCTCTGAGCTGTCAGCACCAGCTGACTGAGCCACCCAGGCGCCCCTCAGCTTTTGTTTTAATATAACATTTGAATAGATAAGATAATTAGATGGGTCCCAAATTGAACAGCTTGAATGGTATGCAATGAAATGTCTAGCTCTCTGTCCTCCATTTGTCCCATTTGTCCCTTCTCCAACCCCATCTCAGGTAAACTCTTGTAATATTTTCTGATGTATGCTCCCAAGATTTCTTCAGGCAGATATAAAAAATGTAAATATGTATGTTTATTTACTGCCCTTTTTTTACACCAAAGGCTGCATATTGTACACATCTCTTGGTTAGCAATTTATGTTGGACATCTTTGCCTAGCAGTGCGTAGGGAAATCACCTCAGTTCCTATTTGAAGTCTGTCATGAATTCCCTGAAATTAAAGGCAAAGTTTTGTGTTAATGTAAGTTTTCCTTTATTTTAAAAAATATATATAATATAATTTTAATTATTATTTTAAATTATGTTAATTTTTTAGTCCAAGAAAAGTGTAAAAGAAAATAATACAACAGGATTATTGGCCAGAATGATAAAATAATATAATTCATGTACCCAGATTTAACTATAGTTCATTTTTTCTTCCATTTTTCTTTTTTTTTTTAAGTAAATCTTTTGTGGGGCACCTGGGTGGCTCAGTCAGCTAAGCATCCAACTTCAGCTCAGGTCATGATCTCTCAGCTTGTGAATTCAAGCCCCGCATCAGGCCCTGTGCTGGCAGCTTGGAGTCTGGAGCTGCTTCAGATTCTGTCTCTCTCTCTCTCTGCCCCTACCCAGCTCATGCTCTGTCTCTCTGTCTCTCTGTCTCTCTGTCTCAAAAATAAATAAGAATTTTTAAAAAAGTAAATCTTTTTTTTTTGATATGTATTCATTTTGAGAGAGAGAGAGTGTGCACAAGAGCAGAGTAAGGACAGAAAGAGAGAGAGAGAGAGAGGGAGAGAGAGAGAGAGAGAGAGAGAGAGAGAGAGAGAGAATCCCAAGCAGGCTCCGTGCTGTCAGTGCAGATCCCCATGCCCGGCTGAAACCTTCAAACTGTGAAATCATGACCAGAGCCAAAATCAAGAGTCAGATGCTTAACCCACTGAGCCACCCAGCTGCCCCCTTTTTCTTTTTAATGAAATTTTACAGATACAAATGAAGTCATCTCACTCCATCTCCTTTTTCATTTCCCTTTTTCACCCTCTGGGAGTAATCACTGTTTTGAAACTAGTGTGTGTTCTTCTGGTCCCTGTTTTTATTCTTTTATTATTTATGTATGTACCCATAACAATATATAGCATTGTTTTTGTTCTTTTTTTTTTAATTTTTTTTAATTAAAAAAAAATTTTTTTAACGTTTATTTTTAAGACAGGGAGACACAGAGCATGAACAGGGGAGGGTCAGAGAGAGGGAGACACAGAATCTGAAGCAGGCTCCAGGCTCTGAGCTGTCAGCACAGAGCCCGACACGGGGCTAGAACTCACGGACCACGAGATCATGGCCTGAGCCGGAGTTGGCCGCTTAACTGACTGAGCCACCCAAGCGCTCCCATTGTTTTTGTTCTTAAAATTAACATAAAAATGATACCTTACTCCATGTGTGAGATTTTCTCTAGAGTATACTCATAAAAGTAGAATTGCTGGGGCAGAGAGCATCTAAGGCCGTAAGTGACAGTTAACTCCCAAATACCAATGGTTTAAATCAGAAGTGTATTACTGTCTCGCATAAAAAAGAAAAAAGAAAAAGAAAAAAATCAGTCTCGAGGTAAACTGTCCAGTCTTGGGACAGAGTATGGCCACATCCAGGAAAGCAGCTGGCACTTGTAACCATCCACTTGCCAGGCAGTAGTGGCCCCAGTGAAGAGTCTAATCTTATGCACTACATTTTTCATTTCTACAAGTTCTGTGCATTTGCTTGGTTTCAATTCTACTTTGTCTTTTTGCATACTTCTTTTATCTTGGTTACTATCCTTTCTTTTATCTGTTTAGTAATTTTTTAGATCATTGCATTACAGATTTTTCTGGATTATTCTGTTATCTCCAGTTCAGAGCCTTCCATTTGTTATCTTGCCAAGCCATTCTCATCATGGATCATTTCCTCATGTGTAGTGTTTTGTGGCAAACCACCACCTGTTGAAATTGTGTTTCTGTGGAACTCCCCTCTGACTGCCTGGTTTGTGGAAGTTTGTCTACAGAGCAGTTTTTCAAATGCTTCTGTCATGCACAACAGAAGTTTCGCCAGTCCAGGCCAAATTTTATACCAGTTTCTCAGCTCCAAGATCCCCATTTTCCATGGGAATGATAAGTTCATACTTCAACCATAGCAAAGCCTGACTTGGGGTTTGCGTTGTTTATGGAGGATTTTTCTCTCCCCAAGGCCTCAGAGAGAGCTTGCTTACTGTGTCCGTGGGCCTCAGGGCAAAGTTCTTCTACTCCCCCTTTCATTGTGGGGATATCTTTTCTGGGGTCCTGGATTTAAGCAGGGTTTCATTTGCAGTTCACCTCCTCTCCTGAGCCCAAGGCCATGCCATCTGTCACCCTGTGGGTGTTCAAATCCCAAACCCCTATCCCCAACTCCAAGCCATGATACATGTATCTCCCAAGCTTCTCTTTCTTTGTAGAAGTACGGGAAGTGACATTTGCATTTTTTTATAGCAAGCAGCTGTGCATTTTTTTTTTATAGCAAGAGTACTTATCCTTTATCAGATTCTTAAAAAGGTTAACAGTCATTGCTTAAGTACCGAATAGGAATATTCCAATATTTAAAATAGACTTCAAGGGCAGTTGTTCATATTATAACAGAAGATGGCCTCACACATAATTTTTATCAGCTATTCGTTTCTGCACTGCAAGTTCCTTTGATGTATTTAAAACACAGTTTGATTTGTAAGTCTGTATTTATTTAGTTAAACTTCAGGAACTCACTGGAAAAAGTGAGATTCACCAATACAAACAAATAGGTGAGGCCAGGTAACAAAAGAAACTTCATTTCCCCAGTTTTGCTCTTAGAAGGGAATTAATTGGCCAACAACTAAGTGCCTTCTGTTCTAGCAGAGGGCAGATGGGTAAATAACCTGGTTTAGGAGATCAGGTTAATGGAAGTGATTATGAGGATTACAGCAAAGGATTGGTGTATCGACAGGCTCTGAAAAGATGAGAAGACTCTGCTAAGGGGCTTGGGAAAAGATTGAGCTGCTCAACAGTGTGTAAACAGGGTGGTTTCTCTTCTACAGATGAAAATGAATGTGAGCAAAACAATGGTGGCTGCAGTGAGATCTGTGTAAATCTGAAAAATTCATATCGCTGTGACTGTGGGGTTGGTCGTGTGCTAAGAAGTGATGGCAAGACGTGTGAAGGTGAGAATGGGTAAGAAGGGATTCAGATCAAGATCCCAGACTAAACCATTGGCTTACTCTTTGATTGATGTTCGTGAAATTGTCCAGCATAAGGAGAGAGTCAAGGTTGGGCTATGTAAAGAAATGACAAAAGGGGTTCACCGTCACTGGGGACTGTCATGTTGCAGGCAGAATTCGGTTTTGATTTCATCTTCAAGATAAAGGCAGTTGTATTTTGCAAGAGGCAGAGGGCCACTTTTTTTTTTTCTTTTTAAGTAAATTCTACCCTCAGCGTGTGGCTGTAACTTACAACCCCAAGGTCAAGAGGCACAGGCTCTACCAACTGAGCCAGCCAGGTGCCCCAAGGGCCACATTTAATTTGGGGGAAAAAATAGGGTATTATGCATTTCTCAAACTTTAATGTGCCCCTAAATCACCTGGGATCTTGTTAAAATGCAGATGGTGATTCAGTAGATCTGGAGTCAGGCAAAGATAATACATTTCTAAATAACTTCTAGGTGACGCCTCTGCTGCAGAGGAGCATAGTTGGAGTAGGAAGATAATAGAGATGGTTATAGCAGGGTTTCTCAAACATTCCTGCTGAGGAGAATCACCCGGGTGCTTTCAAACCTGGCCCTTGCCAGTCCTCTCTCCTGGAACCTTGGTTCAGGGGGGCGAGATGGGCCTTAGGGTTTGTGTTTTTTACCAAGTTCTATTAGGTGAGTCTTACCATCTTGAAGTTTGGGAACCTGGTTCACATGCAGGCATTTTTTTTCCCCCCTCTATGCTTTGCATTTACTGGAGATTAATACACTGTGGGGAAGATAACTAAAATTTTCTATTGTTAATAGCAGAAATGCTGTGTACATTTTATATGATTAAGTAATAAAAAAGAATTTGTAATTTATGTCAAATAGTTGAAATGGCAGTTGTGTACTCTGACAATGATATGAAACTTAGGTAATGTTCTTTCTCTAAGACACCTTTGCCCTTGTAAATTATCACAAAATGTCATGCCTTCCACTTTACTGAGTCTGAATCTCATACCATTGGGAGTTGAGGGACCAAAAGAAAAAAAAGAAAAACCCTCTTTGCAGATTATATGAAGAGATAAATGGCTTAATTATTATTTACAGAGGACCTATGCTTTGTCTGTGAGGCTAAATCGAATTTGTGGTACAACACTGCTTATAAGAGTTCACTTTATTCTGGTAATATTCAACATAATAAAATATTATCCCGAAAGGAAAAATTATGCCTAGTTCCTACATTTTGTTCCATGCAACAAAGTTTGCATTAATAACCGAGGGATCGGGGCGCCTGGGTGGCGCAGTCGGTTAAGCGTCCGACTTCAGCCAGGTCACGATCTCGCGGTCCGTGGGTTCGAGCCCCGCGTCGGGCTCTGGGCTGATGGCTCAGAGCCTGGAGCCTGTTTCCGATTCTGTGTCTCCCTCTCTCTCTGCCCCTCCCCCGTTCATGCTCTGTCTCTCTCTGTCCCAAAAATAAAATAAACGTTGAAAAAAAAAAAAAATTAAGTATCCAGATTTGTAAACAGGTAATAACCTAATACTTCCTAAGTTTTGCAAGGATTAATTCGCTGCAAATTTGTATTCTTTGTTTTACAAAAATCAGTTGATCCCAGGTTAATTTACTAATGTTCCAAGGAACTAATTTTTTTAAACTGTTATTGAACTGAGA
This sequence comes from Lynx canadensis, assembly GCF_007474595.2. NCBI lineage: Eukaryota > Metazoa > Chordata > Mammalia > Carnivora > Felidae > Lynx > Lynx canadensis. The sequence goes on along the minus strand of NC_044313.2, from coordinate 54,002,943 downwards.
ATTATAACTATAACTGGAAATCGGTTTCTATCTTTCTTTGAGCATCTGAGATGCTTTGAAAGCATTCCCTTTACTTATCTTACCCCTAGAACAGGGGCAGCAAACTTCTGTGTAGACCAAATAGTAGGTATTTTAGGCTCTGGGGATCGTATGGAATCTGTTGAAACTACTCAAGTCTGCCCTGTAGTGAGAAAGCACTCAGACAATTGGTAAATGAATGAGCGTGACTGTGTGCCAGTAAAACTTATGCCAGAATTTGATGACCCCTCACAATGTCTAGAGCCCACAAAGGTCATTAATTTTCCCAACTATGAAATCGTGTGGTAGTTTCTTCAGTTTTCAATTGAATATTTTTTTCTTGTTCATTTGGTTGAGTATGCTTTTTGAAAATGCAAAACTTTCGGGGCACCTGGGTGGCTCAGTTGGTGAAGTGTCTGACTCTGGATCTCAGCTCAGGTCTTGATCTCAGGGTTGTGAGTTAAAGCCCATGTTGGGCTCCATGCTGGGCATGAAGCCTACTAACAAAGAAGAAGAGGGAGAGGAAGAGAAGGAAGAGGAAGGAGGAGGAGGAAAAGGAAGAAGGAAATAGAGGAGGAGAAGGAGAAGGAGAAAGAGAAAGAAAATGCAAAGCTTTTTTTTTTTTTTTTTACATGTTTTATTTATTTTTGAGGCAGAGAGAGACAGAGCATGAGCAGGGGAGGGGCAGAGAGAGAGGGAGACACAGAATCTGAAACAGGCTCCAGGCTCCGAGCTGTCAGCACAGAGCCCGACGCGGGGCTCGAACTCACAAACCGTGAGATCATGACCACAAACCGTGAGGTGAAATCAGACGCTTAACCAACTGAGCCACCCAGGCACCCCTGGGCCTTATTTTTATAAGTGTGCTATCAGCCCAAGGCACGTATCCCAGTGCTATTGTTCCTAGAGATTTGAGGAGAGGGTCTGGCAATCCAACCAACTGGCAATAATGGATACGTCTCTCTAGTCTAGTTGAATTTATATTCTGTCAGTCCCTTTTATATCAGTCATATGCTATAAAATTTCAAAATGAGTGGATTACAGCAACTAAGAAATGACTTTTGGGTCTTCCTCTCCAAAACTGTCGTATAACCATGAGAAAAACAGACAAATCCAGATTGAAGGTCATTCTACAAAATGACCAGCTTAAGAGGTTAGAGCTTTAGATGTTCTAAGATTGCTCTTTCTAGCTATAACATTTAATGAACATTTTTTGTGTGGACTTCCCTACATGACTCAGTGACTGGGTTAGACCCCAGTGATACTGCAATGAGTCAAATATATTCCCTGATGCCAAGTGCCAGCCCAAGAACAGAATTCTTGGGAAAGAGGCCTGCAAGATCACTCCCTTTTCTTTTGGTTTTATTGCAGACATTGAAGGATGCCACAATAACAATGGTGGCTGCAGCCATCTTTGCCTGGTGTCTGAGAAGGGCTATCAGTGTGAATGTCCCCGGGGCTTGGTGCTGTCTGAGGATAACCACACATGCCAAGGTAGTACACGGATGCGCTCAACCTCTGCTCTCCCCCGTGAATCTCCCTGCCTTCTTCACTCAAGTGTGTTAATATTCCCATCTTGTAGAGCATCAGCTCTTTCGACAGTGTATATCTCTGCATCTTTACTCTGGGATCATTCAAAAGAGAAGCTCTCTAAGACAGCATTACCAAAAAGTTCATTTTCTTTTGCTTTTTAAAAAATTCTGGTACAAAAAAAAACATACAACAGAAAATTGACCATCTAAACCAATTTCAAATGTATAGTTAGGTAGTGGTAAGTATATTCACATTGCTGTGCAACAGATTTCCAGAATGTTTTTATCTTGCAAAACTAAAACTCAATACCCATTAAACAATAATTCCCCCCATTCCTCCCTCCCCACCCCCTGCCCTGGCAACCACTGTTATATTTTCTATTTCTATGAAGTTTGACTACTTTAGACACCTCATGTGACTATGTATCTTTTGTGATTGACTTATTTCACTTAGTATTTCATTTAGCACAAAGTTCATCCATGTGGCATATGACAGGATTTCCTTTCTTCATAAAGCTGAATAATATTCTGCCGTATTTATATACTACATTTTGTTTAGGGGCTCATCCATTGATGGGCACTTGAGTTACTTCGACATTTTAGATATTGCAAATAATGCTGCTATGAACATGAGTGTGCAAATATCTCTTTGAGATCCTGTTTTCAGTTCTTTTGGATAAATACCCAGAAATGGGATTGATGGTCCATCAGTTTCCTTTGCTTTTTACTTTTGATTTTTTTCTCTAATTTCTATTATTAGCAGTATAACTAATAGTTAATTTTGAAGTCTAAGACACTGATGCAGTTCCTCTCTTTTCTAACAGATAATTGGGTGGTGAAACTAAGTTGAGAGCCCTAGGGAGCTGATTCGTCTCCCTACAATTACAATGTGAACATCAACAATTCTCTGAGAACTATTTTCTGGAAATCTAGTTATTTATGTCCAGAATATTAACTCATTCACATAGCATATATTTAATGAGCACCTATCTCTGATTTCCTTATACTGTGTTATTGTTATGATATATCCTCCCATATTGATGTTGTCCTCACATATTTTCTGACAGTACCCATAAGTATTCCTTTTCGGGTATTTGTAGAGTCTGGAAAACTGAACACAGGAACACCAAAGAAAAGCAATCTTTTTCATATTAAGTTAAAGTGGAATTTATAGTCAGCATTTATGGTTTACTGAACAATGCAAGGACAATTTGGAACTCTTTCCCAAGTGCACTAACGTTGTTTTTATTACCTCTGTTTTATGAGACATAATTAATTGTAAAGTCAGAGCAGTACTGTTATGTAATTTAAGCCTACATCAAAGCAGTACTTTTTCTGTATTGCCAATAAATTGTGTTTGTGCTAAAAGTTAATCCTTTAGGTGTTTCAGTTCGTGGAACTATGCTATCCACACTTTGAAATAAATGTTGAATTGAAACTCAAACACAATATTTCCTCATTTGGGGAACAATTATTTGAGGATCATTATTAGACCACAACCCTGGGAGTTAGGAGTCCTGGTTTTATTCACCAACTTGTTTTGAGCCTCATAGATTTTCTTAAGGATAAAACAAAAAGCTCAAATTGTGTGAGGTTAAAATTATTTCCCCTAGACACCGTCCTTACCCTTCTCCCAATTCAAATTTCCCAGTTCTAACAGTACCCCCCTTTCTGCCGCAGTCCCCGTATTGTGCAGGTCAAGTACCATTGAAGTGAGCATCCCCAGGGACCTGGTTGGCGGTCTGGAGCTCTTCCTGACCAACACCTCCTGCCGAGGAGTGTCCAACGGCACCCACGTCAACATCCTCTTCTCCCTCAAGACGTGTGGCACAGTGGTCAATGTAGGTTCTTCCTGGAGGACGCTTGGGGAATAACCAAAAGCCAGTTATTTGGGAGGTAGTTGACAGAGGTATGCAGCGTGGCTTGTGTTATAGATGAAATAGTTCCACATTAAATAATGGAGCTCAAAGAATCATATGCCGTTCATTTAACACATATATTATTGAGCATCTGCCGTGGTCCTGGCACTGTGAGCACAGAGAGGTAAGAAGAGTTCTTCTCTTTCTGTTCTTAAATGGTCCTGTCTCTCCAATGTGTACAGACATTTTCCCAAGTGCCTCAGCACCAGCACTGGGAGACTGGTCGCATCTCCTCTGACCAATTATTTTACTTGAAGAAAGCAAATGACACAGATGAAAGTTCACTTATGAAGTAACAAATGAGTTCGAGTAGTAAATTAGACACAGGTTCAAAGTTTGTATTTTTGTCCAAGAATCTGCATTGGAGTCTCAGGGATATATGAAATAAGATTCCTAACTTTTGAGAACATACACAGTAGTATTGAGATCACACACACATACACACACACACACACACACACACACACAATATAAATAAGAAACAGTGAGGGGCGCCCGGGAGGCTCAGTCGGTTAAGTGTCCAACTCTGGATTTCGGCTCGGATCATGATGTCATGGTTTCTGGGATGGAGCCCCACGTTGGGCTCTGGCTGACAGTGAAGAGCCTGTTTGGGATTCTCACTCTCCCTCTCTCTCTGCCCCTCCCCCACTCATGCATGCTCTCTCCCTCTCTTTCTCTCTCAAAAATAAATTAAAAAAGAAAGAAAGAAACAGTGATACAGATGACAGGTGCTATAGCAGTCTAGAAAGGGACAAACATTGGGGATGTCAAGACAAATGGGACTTGAACTGGAGTAGAAGCATGTGTGTGGCTTATACAGAGAGGAGAGGGCATTTCAGATGAAAAACAAGTGAGCAAGTCTCAGATATGGGAATATTTAAGGCTTATGCTGAGTGAATGGGCAGTTCAGACTGACTGGCAAGGAATTCATATTGGAAAAGGAAACTAGAAAAGTAGACGGGGTAGGGTGGAGGTGGGGGTGCGAGACTGCTTCCAAAGATCTGCCTTGTGTGCGAGGGTGAGACGTTTGGGCTCTATACCATAGAGGGGGTTGCAGGCACTGTTGTGATGAGATCAGAAGCATGAGAAATGGATAGAGAAAAGGGGACCTGGATCCAGGAGATCAGGGCAGAGATTCTCATGACCATCTGATTAAATAAATATTTATTTGCTGAATTCGACTAAGAGAAATCAGAGAGCTAATTGAACTTAGATTGAGACATGGGGGTGGTATCTCAGGAGAAGGTGGTCCCACTTTAGGCAAATTGTGTTTATTGTATCTGTAGATGATTAAGTAGAAAGGCCCCCGTGGTGTGTTGGATTTGCTGGCACCCGGGAGAACAGACAAGGCTGGAGACAAAGAACTGAAAGTCATCTGCATAAATGTGATAGCTGAAGTTCTGCCTGTGGATGAGTTCAGCACAAGGTCAGGCCGCAGCCTGATCAGCAGGTCTAGGAGTCCAGAAAAAAAAAAAAATAGAAGCCATTCCTTCCTAAAATACCAGAGCTTTGAATTTGCTGATTCTGCATAGTTCAGGTTTTATGAGTAATACTCCAAAGGAATGCGTGGGTTGACCATGAAGTAGTATATAAAATTCTTAACAGTCAGAACATCTTGCTAAAAAGAAGTGATTAAAAAAAAAAAAACAGTTCCAGTCTTCAGCAACCAAATCTTTTATGTGTTTTGATGTAAATAGAAGTTGAGAGAATGTTATAGTCAGGAGTGGGGCAGGGTTTGGGAGGTGGGGATGGGGAACTCCTTAGAAATAAACATAAAATCTTTTCTTCTCCTGGCCCTGGCCTGGCTCAGGTGGTAAATGACAAGATCGTGGCAAGCAACCTTGTGACAGGTCTACCCAAGCAGACCCCAGGGAGCAGCGGGGACATCATCATCCGAACCAGCAAACTGCTGATCCCAGTGACCTGCGAGTTTCCACGCCTGTACACCATTTCGGAAGGCTACGTTCCTAACCTTCGAAATACCCCACTGGAAATCATGGGCCGCAGTCATGGAATCTTCCCATTCACTCTGGAGATCTTCAAGGACAATGAGTTTGAAGAGCCTTACCGGGAAGCTTTGCCCACCCTCAAGCTTCGAGACTCCCTCTACTTTGGCATTGAGCCTGTCGTGCACGTGAATGGCTTAGAAAGCCTAGTGGAGAGCTGCTTTGCCACCCCCACCTCCAAGATCGATGAGATCCTGAAGTACTACCTCATCCAGGATGGGTAATTATGCTGCTTACACGATTTACTACCCCCAGTTCACATCCACCTTCTAAGTGCACAAGCCTACTCGGTTATTTCCTAAAACAACATGGCACTCTTATGAGTTCTTAATTGGTTCAGAAGCCACTCATTGACATATTGGAGGTAAAAACTGGTGAGGGACCAGCGAGTCAAAAATGACTCCAAGGGGTCTAGCTCAGGTGACTGACTAGATGCCATTAACCAAGACGGAAGGCTATAAGTAGAAAAGCAGGTTTGAGGTGAAATATTGAATATGATAATTCCAAATAATGCTATTGAATTGTAAATGCCTGTAGGATATATGGGAAGAGAAGTTCAGTGGGCAGTTGGAAATGTATATCAGACCTTGGAACAAGGTCAGGACTAGAGATAAAGGAGCAAGAATCATTCCTGTAGACTACAGGCACCCCTTGTAGACTTCTCTTTTAAGAAGCTTGGTAGAGAGGGGCGACTCTTGGTTTTGGCTCAGGTCATGATCTCATGATTTGTGAGTTCAAGCCCTGCATCGAGCTCTGTGTTGACAGCACAGAGTCTGCTTGTGTGTGCGTGCTCGCTCTCTCTCTCTCTCTCTCTCTCTCTCAAAATAAATAAATAAACTTAAAAAAGAAGAAGAAGCAGCAGCAGCAGCAGCAGCTTGGGTAGCGAAGGAGAGAAAAGAAATACTTGGAAGGTTTCAGGAGAAGAAAGATCAAGTGAAATTTGGTTTTTCTGTGCTTGTTTTATACAAAGGAGATTTCCTTTATCTCCTAAGAATCCTTGGATTGAGAACTATGTGTGTCTCATGGGATCATTGGAAGTCTGGCGGTTATCCCATCCATTGCTTACATTCCCAGGAAAATTACATTCATACCCCAAACTCCTGGCAGAATCTTATCAGTTTCTTCCTTGTTCTCAGTGTCAGGTGGGACATATCTCAGGTAGGGGCAGGGACTGCAGCTCAATGAAAGGGAAATGGTCTAGCAAGAGCACCACATGGGCCATGCCCTTTGCTAATTGGCCTGCTGGACTCTGAAATATCTACTTAGCTTTTATCTACCAGATCTCTCATCACAGGCAACCTCCACCTGCTGTTGTCAATCTCTCGCACAGTGATTTTTCAACTCTTGAAGCACATTGGGATCAACCAAGAGCCTTTTGTAGAAAGTAGCAGTACCCCCATGCTGTTCTCTCTGTTCTCTTACTGTCTTAATTCCAGCCCTTGTTATCTTTCACCTGGACAGCTAAAACAGCCTCCCAACAGCCCCCTAAGTCCCAACTCTCAAATCTCAGCTTCAAGAGTCCCTGGATATCTAGTCAAAAGGAAGACAAACTTTAAATTTTTGAAAAAAAAAAAATATATATATATATGGTCAGATCCATGTTGAAAACCTTTGATGGCTCTTGATTTCCTTTGGTTAGTAAATTTCACTGTTTACCAGCAGGAGTAATTCTAGCCTCAGCTTTCTGTAGCCTCCTTTTCTTGTGTTCAGAAAATGGAAAATTTATCATTCTGAGCTGTTTTGGGTGGTCTCATAGGAGTCTGTAGTTCTTGGGATTTCCTGCCATCTTAAAGTTATCTTCACAAAGCTTTAAAGTGAAAATTAGAAGTATCACTTTTTATTTATTTTTTTCACTCACATCCTAAAGTTAATAGATTAAGGAATGGATTTTCTTTTAGGGGGAGAGGAGATTTTGGTTCCTTTTTTTTTTCTAACAGCATTATTGGAGTACCATTCTCATACAGTGAGCATACACATTGAAAGTGTACAGTTGGGTAAGTTCTGATGTATACATTCATGAAGCCATCACTATAGTCAAGATAGGGAACTTTTCTCTCATTCCAAGAGTGTTCTCCTTCCCCTGTACTTACTTTTTACAAAAATAAATGTATAATAACCCACTTACTGGGAAAAGATGTAATCTACAATCTCAATAAAGCTTGCAAAGTTTGTTTATGTATTTGTTATTCAGATAGTTAAGGACTATATACTTTTTATTTTAGACAGTTCTAAGAAGCTGTGCTATTTAATTTTCCAGCCCTTAGCATGTACAAAATAGCCCCCCTCCTGAAAATGCTACAGGAGAAATTAAAATGCTTAAAAGCCAGAGACAAGAACTCAAAAACACAGCTGTAGAGATCTAGTAACCAGGCAAATAGTCCCATCTCTGGCACAATAATGGATAGTACTGTAATGGTGTATATGAGACAATTCCTCAAGATAAAATCCAACTCTGAACCTGGCTTATTGTGCCTCACCCTCTGACCTCTGCCTTCTCCAGTTTCTGCTCCTGGCAAAGGGAACTACAGGCAGTTCCCACACTCCATTGTTCCTTACACCCTTCTGACTGCACCTGTTGTTTCCTCTGCCTGAAATCTTCTTCCCCTTTTCTTGCTGCCTGAATCTTACTGGTCCTTCAAGATTCAACAGGATTTCTTTCCTCCATGAAGCCTTCCCTGATTCCTTCTAACCTGAACTAGAAATATTCTTTCCTTCTCTTTCCTCCTCAATGCCTAGCCTATAGGGTCATTAAATATTGGTCAAATGAATTATTGCGTGAGCATTTAACATAACAATAATCTGAAGCTAGTCCAGAGCCATAAAGTAAACATAATGTGTGATTATATTTATAAACTGCTTGATTATTCATTGTCCTCAGCTTAAATTTAAATCGGGATGGTTTCTCCTGATATTTGGCACATCTCGTTTACCTCCCTCCAGTTTCAATCGGCCTGTGCTCTGAGAATGCAAAGTAATTTAATACAAGCCCACGCAAAGTAGAATTAGAAAGTTATTCTCCAGAAAAAGAAACAAATTGAATTCCAAAATAAAATACTGGACAACATTTGGGTAATCAATGATTTTGTATTATCCTATATACCATTGTTACTTTCTTTCAACACACCAACTTAGAGCTGAGGAACCAGCATTGTGTAATCATGGCAAACCCCAAGTCAAGAGCCAGAATTTGTTCTGGGTTCTCTTCTGTAATATATTACCCTGTAACAACTCTTTTTGCCTCATTCTCACTTGAAAAAACAACAACAACAACAATAGTATTTTTAGGTAAAAATAAATTGAAAATGGTGAGGCACTTAGATGAAAAGTGCCATTTTAATATCGCTTTACTCTTTTTTATCATAGATACAGACTGTAAACTCTTTGACATCACAGACCATATTTTTCATCTTTATATCCTCTGCAGTTCCCAGCAGAGTATGTTGCATTAGATTAGATATGCAGTAGGTATTTATTATAGAACATACTCAAAAGATGGCATAAATTAACTTTACCTCAGGAAAATGAAAATGAGTACATAAATACAAGAAATAACAGGGACTGCATTATATATTTAGATCTTCTTCAGTTCAGGGGAATATGGTACTAGTGGTAATATAAGTCACAATGCCTTATTTTTAAACAATTTTATGGGATTTTTCAACTGCACTGAAACTTAGCAATGAACTAGAAAGTGGTCTTTAAGCATGTGGAGCAAGTATCCAATTTCATAGACTTCTACTTCTGATCCCCACTTTTTTTTCCTGACCTGGCAGGCAAGAACTATTAGGTATCCATAAAAGGGAAAATACATTCAGGGAAAATAAAGTTCCTTTAAAATTCAGAATGGGAAAGATGATACAGGTGTAATCCCTGGCCTGTAGGAAGAAAATGTTCATCAAATACTAAACCCTGGTCTCAAAATTGAGAATCAATAACACATCTTTTCCTCAGCTAACCCTGACGTACCCTACGAGTTTCACTTCAAGCAGTAGACCTGAGATTAAAACCCAAAAACCCTACAAAACCAAAACTTAGCGTTAAATTTGGGAAAAGAGGAATTACAACAGTTTGGAGGTGAATGAACTTTCCTCAGGAGAACGAGTTATTCTCTCTGGAACTTAGGTCTTTATGCAGCTCTTTGAAATACAAGTTGGGGTTTGCTCATCTCTGAACCCCCCTTGGGGGTTAGTGTATGTAAAGTGTCCAATAAATATTTATGAAGTCTAGTTAAAAGAAAAGCCTTTTTAAGCCAATTAACGAGTATGTAACCGCAGAATCCCTACCATGTATTACAAATAAAAATACAGCCTTACAAAGATACCTTCATTTCCAGAGATATCGTTGGAATAAATGTGGGTGCTGTTGCTGGCACTTCAGTACATTGATATGTCAAGAGGTCCTTGTGCCCAGTTTGTGGGTACAGAGAATGAGAGATGATTAATGAACAGGGTTGTATCTGAAGATGCCTTTCTAGGGAGGGAATTTCATTTTTCCTTCATTCTCAACAAGCTTGAGTTCAGCCCAGCCTCCTCCACCCAGTCAGCCACTCTTTGGACCAAACACATTGGACTGGATTGTTTTTCCACCTCTGTAGAAACAATCAAGTCTTACGTGCTCTCCTGTCTTGCTTTCAGCTGTGTTTCAGATGACTCAGTGAAGCAGTACACATCACGAGACCACTTAGCAAAGCACTTTCAGGTTCCTGTCTTCAAGTTTGTGGGCAAAGACCACAAGGTGAGCTGAACACCTTTACCTTGTAACCTACATCCCCACCCCCAGACCTGAATTGGTGTCCCAATTCGTTGACCTTCTCTATGAGACCAAAGTTAGGATCTGCATTCCCCTCTGAAAAATACTGTAGGGGAATGCCTGGGTGCCTGGGTGGCTCAGTCGGTTGAGTGTCCAATTTTGGCTCAGGTCATGATCTCACAGTTCATGAGTTTGAGCCCCATGTCAGGCTCTGTGCTGACAGCTTGGAGCCTGGAGCCTACTTCAGACTCTCTGTCTCCCTCTCTCTCTCTGCGCCTCCCCTGCTTGTGCTCTCTTTCTGACTCTCAAAAATAAATAAACATTAAAAAAATTTTATAAAGTAAAGAAAAATACTGTAGAATTGGCCACCTAGAAGCCTAATACCTTCATTAATATCACAGTTATCTGCCTCCCTCCCAAGAAAATCACTGTGCTTGTTCAAAGAAAATACTATATGATCATAATTTTAAATCATTGTGGGCAGATATGGTTGAAAAAGTCTGCTTGGTAGTCATTGGCCAAGGATATGGACAGAAAATTCACAGAAAAGACAAATAGCGAAGTGTTCAGTGAAAATAGTACTTAAGATGCCAATTAAAACAATTATAAGACATTATTTTATGCATATTAAATTTATAAAAATTTATCACAATGCTTGCAAAGTTATAGGGAGAATACAGTGACAGTATAAATGAGTATAATTTCTGGAAAGTTGTCTGATAATATGTAGCAATAACCATAAAATCATATTCTAAAAACTCCAATTCTGACAGTTTCTCAAAAACAAACAAGCAAAAAAAAAAGAAAAACACGATTTGTTAGATGTGTTTACAGAGCATTGTTACATGGGAAATGAGAGAAAGCCCCCAACCAGGCCTACCATATATCAGTTAATGCAATACTAAGCAGTTATTAAAATGAGAAATATAGAAAAAGGAGATATGAAAAAACTTTTATCATAACAGTTTACATGCATATTGAATATGCTACGTTTTTGAAAATTATACATACACCGAAGTTATAAGAGGCCATAGATAGTATGTTAAGGTGGAGGCTTTTTTGGTTTTTGTTTTAGTAGAGTTGTTGAGACATATAAACCAAAAGAAGTTTAAGAGACCAATATTTTTTTCCACCCTGCATTTAAGTGAATTTAAGTGAACAGTTACATCACTGTTCCAGAGCACCTGCTAATCATGATGGCTAATCCTGATCTCCCTCCTCAAGCAGGCAGCACGCTTCGGGAGGTAACTGGTAGGAAGAAGCTTGGGCAAAGAACTTGTTATTTTACACAGAAGTGTGTGGGCACCAATGTTTTTCCTAGACTTTGATGCTAAGAATGAAGATGTTAACATTATTAGATGTTGCCTTCTCAAAGGTCTCTCCTGTCCCTGTACAAAAGCAAAAGTTATAGATGTGGGGTTCTAAATCACCCACATGACTCAGTGTCTTTGCCACCTGACCAATGTTGTGAATCTGGGCAAGTTTCCTAACCTAAGTCTCAGTTTCCTCATCTGTAAAATGGGGATGATAACATCTACCCGAAACAGTTGTTGTTTAGATGAAACGAGACAATATATATGAAACATTTGGTATAGTGTCTAGCTTCTAGAAAGGGCCCCGCAAGTGGTAGCTGTTATCATTATTTTTGTTAATTATAATTATGGTCTTTCCAGGAAGTGTTTCTGCACTGCCAGGTCCTTGTCTGTGGAAGGCTGGACGAGCATTCTCGCTGTGCTCAGGGCTGCCACCGGCGAATGCGTCGTGAGGCAGTAGAGGGAGAGGATACAGCTGGTCTGCAGAGCCAGATGCTGACAGGCGGCCCGATCAGCATCGACTGGGAGGACTAGGACCACCCAACACCCGAGTCCTGGCTTTGGGCCACCCACCTCTTTGGAACTTCTCCCTACGCCCTCTGAGAGCACCAATCAACACCCTAGAACGTGGCGCTTCTTTGAACCTTATACTGTGGGTTTAGACAGACTCCCGGAACTGACTCATTCTGACTCCGGCTGCTGGGTCAGGAAAGGTCACCTCACTGCTGACTGATCCAACCCATGGGCTTCATCTTCCCAACGTCGAAAAGCTATGCTGTCCCTGCAAGAAAGCAGTTCACCCTGCTCCCCACATTTCCTTCCTACAATAAAACACCTCGTGTAGGATGCAATAGGACCCCTAAAATCAAAAGTCGGGCATGCTCTTCTGAAGTGTAAACTTAAAACAAATTAAATGGTTTCTTGAAATTATGACCTAAATACCCAGCAACTCCTTAAATATGTAAATAATAATCATTCCCTGAAATTTCAACTCAAACGCAGAGTAGTTATAGGAGATTCGGAAGTTTATCAGTATAAGTGTGTCCTAAAAAATATTATTTGATTTTCCTCTTGCACAGTGTTTTCTTTTGATATTTTTATATTACGTGAAATGTTTTCAATTAATAAATATTAATAAATGTATTGACATGCATTTAAGTGGTTCAATGACTGAACTGTAGACAAAATTAAAATTTGGTACCATATGTCCTGTTATTTGGCATTCTAAGCCCTCAGACTGATACGGCAATTAAAAAAAGGTGTAAATTATACCATGCTCTATTTTGTAGGTAGGTGCTTAATACAGTTTATTGAAGTAAATACTATAAATCACAGAGATAAATTTTATATGCAATGAAATCCAATTTCTTAATATGCCAATTATTTTTATGGCTTTACATAAGATCAGGAAACAGTTTTTCTTCTTTTTCTTTTTTGAAATGGCTATAATCAACAGTTCTTAATGCAACCAGTAAAATTAACAAACGGAAGTGAAAGGACAGAATGACCTAGATCAAGAATTGGCCAGCTTTTTTTGTCAAGAGCCAAATGGTAAACATTTTAGGCTTTCTGGCTATACAGTCTGTCACAACTGTTCAACTCTGAGGTTGTAGCACAGGAGTGACCATAAACAAATGAGAATATGGCTGTGTTCCAATAAAACGCCACAGAAGCAGTGTTAGACCTGATTTGGCCCATGAGTTTCATTTGCTGATCCCTGATCTTAGTGGACCTCAGCCCTCCCAGTGCATCAAGATCAGGTGGGGAGCACTCATAAAACACCTACAGGTAGATACCACCCCCCAGAGGGTTTCTGCTTTTTAATACTCCTTTGGTGATTGTAATCTGCAGTCAGTATTGAGAACCAGAGTTTAGCAACTGACCATTTGTGTGTCCTCAGATTTCAGGGACTTCTAGCTATCTTCAGTGGCAATTTTTACGAAATGCTTCTCAGATCCTACCATGACACTAACACCACTTAGTAACTGGGAATATCAACAGGAATAATTCACTGAAGGAAAAAAATGGAACCTCAGAGACCTAACTCCATCTGACCTCCACCTCCATTGGTCTTCACCAAGTAAGTCTCTGACCTTTCCCACTTGTTCTTATCTCTCCAGCACCAGTGGGAATGATTGTTATCATTGGTGGAACTTACCAGGTTGGGTTCTGTTCTCTTCTAAGTGAAATGGAAGCACATTGGTGATAATGGAATTCATTCATCTCTTTTCATATTTCCTAAAAAGAACACTTTATTAAATGTGAGATGCTTACTGGCAACTGAAACATGAATCAGAGGAAAGTCCTTGCCTCCCAAATGGTTGGATGCTGCAAAATTTCACTTATGAATATAATTACCAAGTCCGAGAATCCCAATATTTTAGTCTTTATTTTAGTCTTTAAACTAAGAACTGAATTGCCAGGCAAATGTTTCTTCGTTGGGGAGACCATTGGTAAAATAAAGAGTAGTCTTCAAATCACTCCATGTCTTTTTTCCAGTTCTCCCAAAGGATGGGACTCACGTTTCAGCTGTAGAACAATATTTCCTTTCTCTTGCTTTGTGTTATCCAAACATTTGGAAGCAAGGATGAGACACATCTGCCACACTACCATCTCTGAGACTGACAGCTGTGGCATCACTCAAAACCAGGAAGGGATCACCTCTTTCTCATAACTCTTCTTTCTCCTCTTCTGCACAGATGCAGGCTGCCCTTTGGCTATTCATGAAAGGTCGGCAGCCCAAGGTCCATACGGTATTGAACACAGTATCAGCCAGAGAATCACAGGCTACTTGAAAAGGATGAAGAGGAAAAAAAAAAAAGGAAAGAAAAAAATGAAGGAAATAAAAGGTTAATGTACAAGACTATCCCAAGTAGTTTGAGTAATTTTAAAAACGAATGCAATTCCAAGCATGACATGATACCCAGAGGAAAATAAAAGCAGTGATCCAAATACATAATTAAAAAGAACATACACTTAAGAGAAACTTAATAAGCTTCCATCCAATCTAATTAAGCAGAATATACTTTGAGGTGCCCTTCTTTCATGGGCCTCTAGGTCAAAATCACATTTAGCAATCAGAATCTCCTATATCACTATGCACACTCCATGGAAAATCTACCATTTTTGCAGAATACTCCCTCAGATAACTGTACTATGTTTTCTGTAGCTTTCTCTGTTTAAGTGTGGGATGAATAACAATTCACTCATTAAGAAAAACATATGTGTTGGTCAGCCATTCTGTTAGCCATCAGGGATGCAAAGACCAAAGAGATCCCAACTAAAGTACTCACAGTTTGGACAAAGAGGTCGACAGGATGGACAGGTAAACTAATGGTTACACTACACTGTGATGGAAGTAATATCATGGTGGTATGGGAACCCACACAAGAAAAGTCTATCCCTTTGGGGTAAAGGTTATTATGAAAGGCATCTCAGAACACCTTCCATTAGAATTTTGATAAGAATTGTATTGAATCCGTAGATTGTTTTGGGTAGCATGACCATTTTCAATGCACAAGTCTTTCACCTCCTTGGTCAAATTAATTCCTGGGTATTTTATTCTTGATGCAATTGTAAATGATAATTTTTCTTAAATCATCTTTCTGATAATTCATTATTAGTGTATAGAAATGAAATTGATTTTTGTATATTGACTTTGCATCCTGTGACTTTACTGAATTTATTAGTTCTAATAGGTTTATGTTTTTCTTTGTGGAGACTTTAGGGTTTTCCATATATGATATCATGTCATCTGCAAATAGTGGTAGTTTTACATCTTTGATTCCAATTTGGATGTCTTTTATTTCTTCTTTTTGCCTAATTGCTCTGGTTAGAACTTCCAATACTATGTTAAATAAAAGTGGTGAAAGTTGGCATCCTTGTCTTGTTCCTGATCGTAGAGAAAAAGCTTTCAGCTTTTCTCCATTGAGTATGATGTTAGCTGTGCGCTTGTCACATATGGCCTCTATTATGTTGAGGTATGTTCCCTTTATACCTACTGTGTTGAGAGGTTTTTTTCACAAATGAATGTTGAATTTTGTTAATGCTTTTTCTGCATCTATTGAGAGGATCATACAATATTTATCCTTCATTTTGTTAATGTGCTGTATCGCATTGTCTGATTTGCTGATGTTGAACAATTCTTGCTTCCCTTGAATAAAGCCCACTTGATCATGATGTATGATCCTTTTAATATTATTGAATTGAATTAGGTTTGCTAATATTCTGTTGAGGATTTTTGCGTCTATATTCATCACAAATTTATCTGTAGTTTTTTTTTTTTTTCTTATGGTGTCCTTGTCTAGTTTTGGTATCAAAATAATACTGGCCTCATAAAGTAAGTTTGGAAGTGCTCCCTTCTCTTCAATTTTTGGAAGAATTTGAGGATTGGTGTTAATTCTTCCTTAAATGTTGAAGTCATTTGAATGGATGCTTAATTCTTCTTGAAATGTTGAAACCATTTAAATGGATGATTAATTTCTCTTTAAATGTTGAAGCCACTTAGAAAGTCCATTTTGGGGTGCCTGGGTGGCTCAGTCAGTTAAGCATCTAACTCTTGATTTCAGCTCAAGTCATGATCTCATGGTTGTGAGATCAAGCCCTGTGTTGGGCTCTGTGCTGAGCATGGAGCCTGCTTGGAATTCTCTCTCTCTCTCTCTCTCTCTCTCTCTCTCTCTCTCTGTCTTCCTCTGCCCCTCTCCCCCACTTGTATTCTTTCTCAAAAAAAAAGTTGAAAAATAAAAGTCTGTCTTGCTCTGGACTTTCATTTGTTGAGAGATCTTTGATTGCTGATTCTATCACTTTACTAATAATCAGTCTGTTCAGATTCTATTTTTCATTATTCAGTTTCAGTAAGAACTGAATGTTCCTAGGAACTGCATGTTTCTAGGAATTTACCCATTTCTCCTCAGTTGTCCAATTTATTAGCATATAATTATTCATAGTAGTCTTTTGTGATCCTTTGTATTTCTGTGGTATCAGTTGTAATGTCTCCTCTTCTATTTCTGATTTTATTTATTTGAGTCCTCTCAAATTAGCTTTTAATTAGTCTAGCTACAGGTTTGTCTATTTTCTTCATCTTTAAAAAAAACAAAACAAAAGCTCCTAGTTTCATTTATCTTTTCTATTGTCATTTTAGTCTTAGTTTCATTTATTTCTGCTCTGATCTTTGTTATTCACTTTCTTCTACTAACTTTGGGCTCCAATGTTTTTCTTTTTCTAGTTCCTTGAGGTGTAAAGTTGAGCTATGTATTCAAGATCTTTTTGATGTAGGCATTTACTGCTATGAATTTCCCTCTTAGAACTGCTTTTGCTGCAACTCATAAGTTTAGGTATGTTGTATTTCCATTTTCATTTGTCTCAATGTTTCTTTATTTCTCTTTTGATTTCTTCTTCAACCCATTGGTTGTTTAGTACCATTTGTTTATTTCCTCTTGACATTGCTCTCAACACTTCTATTCAATATTGTACTGGAACCCCTAGACAGGACAATTGGCAAGAGGAATATGTAAAAGGTATCCAAATTGGAAAGGAAAATGATATGTAAATGGCATTATCTTATGTATAGAAAAGCCCAAGGAATCCACTAAAATCTATTAAAATTAATAAGTGAGTTCAGCAAGGTTGCAGGATAATAGATCAGTATACAAAATCAGTTTATTTCTGTACATTATCAATGAATAATCTGAAAATAAAATTAAGATAATAATTTCATTTATAATAACAAAAAAAACGAATAAAGTACTTAATTTAAACAAAAGAAGTGTAAGACTTGTGTTCTGTAAATTAGAAGACACTGTGAAAGAAATTAAAGACAATCCAAATAAATGGAAAGACATTCATGTTCATTGATCAGGAAACATAATTTTGTTAGATGGTAACATGTCTCAAATTGATCTCCGGATTTAACAAAAGCTGTACCAAATTTCTAACTGCCATTTCTTGCAGAAATTGACAAGCTGAACCTAAAATTCATAAGAAAATTCAAGGGACCTAGAATATCCAAAACAATCTTGAGAAAGAAGAACAAAGTTGAAGATTACTTCCTGATTTCAAAGTTTACTACAAAACCATAATAATAAATACCATGTGCCACTGGCATAGATCAATGAAATAGAATTGAAAATCTAGAAATAAATACTGCATTTCTGTTCAACTGATTTTTGATAAGGGTGCAAAAACAACTGAGTGTGAGAAACGTCTTTCAACAATATGCAGGAACATTTGTATATCCACAAAAAAAGAATGAAGTTGGATCTCTTTCTTACATCATACACAAAAATTAACTAAAAGTGGATCATAGACCTAAGTGTATAAGCTAAAACAAAGCTCTTAGAAGAAAACATAGGAGCAAATCTTTGTGACCTTGGATAAAGCAAAGCCTTCTTGCATATGACACCAAAAGTACAAGCAACAAAAGGAAAAAAATAGATAAGTTGGACTTTATTGAAATGTAAAACATCTGCTTTGCAAATAATTTCATCAAGAAAGTGAAAACAAACCCACAAAATGAGAGAAAATATTAGTGAAGCATGTATCTGATAAGGGACTTGTGTCCAGAATATATAAAGAATACTCACAACTCAATAATAAAAAGATAAGTAACCCAATTTAAAAAGAGGTAAAGGATCTGATTAAACATTTCTCCAAAGCAGATATTTAATGTCCAACTAGCACATAAAAATATAATCAACATTATTAGCAATCAGGGAAATGCAAATCAAAACCACAATGTGATACCATTTCACATTCTCCAAGATCTATAATCAAAAGGACAGATAATAACAAGGGTTGATAAGGATGTAGAGAAATTGGAACCTTAATACATTGCTGGTGAGAATGTGAAATGGTGTAGCTATTTTGGAAAACAGTTTGTCATAAAATTACCATATAACCCAGAATCCCCCCCCCCTCAGATATATACCCAAGAGAAATGAAAAGATATGTCTCCACAAAAACTTATATATCAATGTTCATACCAGAATTATTCATAATAGCCAAAGGTAGAAACAACCCAAATGTCCTCCATTTGATGAATGGATAAAGAAAATACATTATATCCATATAATGAATGGACTATAACTTAGCAATAAAAAGAAACAAAATACTGATACATGCTACAACACAGATAAACTTTGCTAAGTTAAAAATGTCTGTCACAAAAGACCACATATTTTATGATTCCATTTATATGAAATGTCCAGAACAGACAAATCAATAGAGGTAGAAAGCAGATTCATGGTTGCCAAAGGCCAGGAAAGGAAACGAGAGAGGGATTGTTCATGGCTATGGGGATTCCTTTTGGTGTGGTCAGAATGTTCTAGAATTGATTATGGGCCTGACTGCATAGCTTTGTGAACATATTTTAAAAGCATTTAAATGGTTGAATTGTATAGTATGTGAATTACATATCAATAAAGCTATTTCAACAACAACAAAAAATGATCAGAGTGTTCCAAGCAGAGGGAACTGCAGAGGCAGAAAAATATGGTTCATCAACCCGAGTAGTTTGGAATGGCAGAAGTCAGGAGAGAAATCAGAAATAAGCAAAATAATGCTGGAGAGGTAGGGTAGCGCTGGATCAGTAAAGGCTATGTATATCATACTAAGGAGTTTGGATTTATTCCTAAGAAAGAGGAACCAATTGAAGGGCTTACACAGAGGGTGGAAATGACTGGATTTATATGGTACAAAAATGTGTCTGGTCCCTATGAGGAAAATAGATTGGATGGGATCCAGAGATTAGATTAACTTGCAGTAACCAGGCAAGTGGTATATCAAAGAGATATTTAGGAGAAAAAATCAATAGGACATTGCTTAGAGGAAGTAACTTGACCTGACCTTGGATTAGCAGCAGGCACTTATTCACCTTTTGTAGGTACAGAGAGAGTGATACTCCCTTTTACAGTGCCCAATTAATTATTCATATTTTGAAGCCTTCACACATTCACTTTAGGACTACACTCTAGACAGCGATCTGTGAAAATGATCCAAAATTCTTTCTACTGCTGACTTTCTCAGTGGCATGAGGCCAACTCCTTATAAGCTTAAATTTCAAACTTTGCCATCTAAAAATCTATAATGCGAATACCTGAATATAATGTTCTGGCTTCAGAAACTACAGGATTAAAGCTTTTCCTAAGGTGAATTAGGAAAAGGAAATTACACGATCAGTGCTAGAAACTGGGTAGCTAAGCAGTTGCTTAAAAATAATTATCCTGAAAAATACAAAGAGCTTAAACAAAAAAAGATAGGTTTTAAAAAATTCTTTCCCCAACTGAAAACAAAATAAGGGAAAAAAGGGCTTAAACCAAACCAAGTGGTCCTACAGAAAAATTCCTGATATGGAAAATTATTTAATAGTGGAATGAATAACCAAAGCCAGTTGGGCAACTCTTTCTCCAGTCTTAAAGGATAGATTTTTATATCTCTGGAAAGGCTTTGGTGTAGCCCTATCCATCAGGAGTGGTGCCAGCAGCTCCTGGGCAGGACAGCAAGAACTTTAGTGAAGGAATGCCCAGAATCTTCCTTCACCCTTCTTAACATTCATCACAGTGTTCTATAAAGAAAGTTCAGTGAGCTCTAATGGTCTCTTTGCGTAAAGGGGCTCTGGATATATTTCTGTATGAAAACAGGAACAAAACTCCCTGCTCACCAGTAGATTCCCTTAAGATACCTACCTTCCACATTGGAGACAAAACCCAAACTCCGCTTCAGATCTGAGCAGATAGAGTGGAGACACCATCGGAATTTTGCATCACAGCGATACTTGTTGGCACCACAGGTGTCATAACAGACGTCCAGCTGGTTGCAGCACTTGGTCATTGCTGGAATGCCCAAATCCATCTGGAGAAAAGTGAAGGAAGAAAAGAGAAGGAAGAAAATGCCACGTTTGGACCAAGGACATTAGGCAACCTTGCCCACCTTGTTATTAGCAGGCCAGTTCTCAAATTCCTGTTACACATCAGATCAATTCAGAAATACCAGTGACTTGAGAGAATGCATAAGGTTGACAGCTACAGGATGTTGAGTTTCAATTATGGTTTGGTTATTAGCTTATTAATTCCGAATAGTCCATTTTCTTCTTTTTCTTTTAGATTTAGTAATTTTCAAATTCACAGGCCACTACAGGGATGAAAATAAACATCAGAAGGTTAGTGAAGAGGGCAGAGCTGCAGGACTTCCAAATTTAACTAAAACCTATATTATGTGAGATTTTATTTGAGCAAAAGATTCAAAGGCTCAGAAGTATAAAAAATCAAGGCTCAGTTCATCAAGAGATCACCAGCATTTATTAGAAACCCATCCCATACGCTGTTTTAAAGGCATGTGTCTTGTCTGTATGTGTCAGGGAGCAGAGTGGGGTATAGAACACATGATTCCTGACCACAAGGGGACTATGGTTAAATGTCAATATCTAACACACACACACATAAATGTATTAAGCCTCCTATAAACATCTGTAAATGTTGTGGCATAAACTGAGTAACTTCATAGAATGCCACATCTAGAGTTTGATAACTCTACGTGATTTTTTTTTAGAGAATTATTAGACATGAGGGTAAAGAAAAGAGATAATGAGCAAATCATATGTGAGCAAGTGAGTTTGTTTGGTGTTTCAAGGGTCTTAGCAGGGATTTATTTGTTTGTTTGTTATTTTTTTAATTAAGAAAGGTAAGTTGGTGGATGGTTCTGACTTCCAAAGTACCTAGTAAGATTTGATAAAGACTCGAGCAAAGAAGGAACATGATAGAATGAGTGATTACAGAGAGTGATCATTCTGTGGTATGTGAAATAGTTTGGAACAGGGGCATTTAGACTTTGGTAGAGCATCTTAGAATCTTTTGCAGTTCTTCTGATAATATAAACTTGAACCCAAGTGGAAGGTGTGGAAATATGGTTTCACAGTATGGGTGGAGATTGATTAATCAGCTATTATAGATCTTTTCCACTTGGCTCTCCTTAAATGCTCCCTTATCTGAACTTTTGCTCCAAGACCACTTAAAACAGACTATGGACTTTGGTAGTTTAAAATGCCCTTCTGACAGGGCCCCCTGAGTGGCTCAGTTGGTTAAATATCCAACTCTTGATCTCAGCTCACATTTTGATCTCATGGTCTTGAGTTCAAGTCCCACGTTAGGCTTCATGCTGGGCATGAAGACTAATAAAAATAAAATAGGGGCTCCTGGGTGGTTCGGTCGGTTGAGTGTCCAACTCTTGATTTCAGCTCAGGTCATGATCTCACAGTTTGTGAGCTCAAGCCCCACATCAGGCTCTGTGCTGTCACCTTGGAGCCTGCTTGGGATTCTCTCTCCATCTCTGTCTGCCCCTCCCCTGTTCATGCTCTTTCTCAAAATAAATGAATAAACGTTTTTAGAAAAAGCTCTTTAAAAAAATAAATAAAATAAAATACCCTTCTAAGAAAAAGAAAATAAAATCCATTGTTACAGTAAGAGGTAATGTAACTCATTAGGCTAGGCAACAGCCTGGGCTCTGCAATTCTGGGTAAATTTCTATCATCTGACACCTGAAGGAAACTACTTTGTTCGTGCCCCATCCCAAAAACTAAATGTATATCACAGCAGAGGTAAGTGAGAATTAATTAGATAGATGAGTATAGTCGCTATCATTCAGTTCAACTGAATTGGAAATTCTTGAACTGGTCCTAGACAATACTTGTACCAGTAAATAAAATGACATTACTCCCAAAATAGAGTGCATACTGTTGTCAAAAACCAACCTCTGTGCTCCAGAGCTGAAATATGTAATACGAAGACAGATTTAGGGATAAAGAAGGGAGATAGTCTATTACTTTGCCATACAAAGGAGGCTGCAGCAGGCTAATGCCTCTAAGAGTGAAAGTCCCCACCCTGGGTAGGAGGTTGAGGGGTTTTATAGGAAAATACAGGATCTGGACAGTTGCGATAGGAATGTCAAACACTGGTGCTGGCCATCCATACCAAGTTCCTGGAACAAAGGATTCTACAGAAAAACAAGTGAAGGGGAAGGGAAAGCTTCAAAACTGAAGAAGAGAAAATTTTGATCACAAGTCAAGCCTTGCTGAAGCAGTGTGTTCATCCTAATTTCCATCCACGTTTACATTTCTTTTTTTTTCATTTTTTCAAAATTCAATTTAAATTCTAGTTAGTTAACATATAATGTAATATTGTTTTTTAGGAGTAGAATTTAGTGATTCAACATTTACATATAACTCCTAGTGCTCAACATGACAAGTACCCTCCTTAATACCCATTACCCACTTAGCCCATCCACCCACCCACCTCCCTCCATCAGCCCTCAGTTTGTTCTCTATCATAAAGAGTTTCTTATGGTTTGATTCGCTCTCTCTCTTTTCCCCCCCTTCCCATATGTTCATCTGTTTCTTTCTTAAATTCCACATATGGGTGAAATTGTATGGTATTTATCTTCTGTGACTGATTTATTTCACTTAGCATAATATACTCTAGCTCCATCCATGTCATTGTAAACGGCAAGACTTCATTCCTTTTGATGGCTGAGCACTCTTCCAGTGTGTGTGTGTGTGTGTGTGTGTGTGTGTGTGTGTGTGCATGTGTGTCTCTGTGTATCTCACATCTTCTTTAACCATTAGTCAGTCAATGGACACTTGGGCTCTTTCCATACTTTGGCTATTGTTTTCTGTGTTGTTAATTTTAGACATTCTGGCAGGTATGAGATGATATCTCATTGTATTTGATTTGTATTTCTCTGATGATGAGTGATGTTGAGCATCTTTTCATGTGTCTGTTAACCATCTGGATATCTTCTTGGGAAAAATGTCTATTCACATCTTCTGTCCATTTCTTAATTGCATTATTTTTTGGAGTGTTGAGTTTGATAAGTTCTTTATACATTTTGTACTAACCCCTTATCAGATATGTCTTTTGCAAATATCTTCTCCCATTATGAAAATTGTATTTTAGTTTTGTTGTTTCCTTTACAGTGAAGAAGGTTTTTATCTGATGAGGTCCCAATAGTTTATTTTTGCTTTTGTTTCCCTTGACTCAGGAGACATATCGAGTAAGAAGTTGACACGGCCGATGTCAGAGAGGTTACTGCCTGTGTTCTCCTATAGGATTTTGATGGTTTCCTGTTTCACATTTAGGTCTTTCATCTATTTTGAATTTATTGTTGTGTATGGTGTAAGAAAGTGGTCCAATTTCACTCTTCTGCATGTTGCTGTCCAGTTTCTCCAACACGATTTGTTGAAGAGACTATCTTTTTTCCATTGGATATTCTTTCCTGTTTTGTCAAAGATTAGTTGACCATATAAGTTGTGGGTACATTGCTGGGTTTTCTGTTTTGTTCCGTTTATCTATGTGTCTGTTTTTGGCCCAGTACCATACTGTATTAATCACTACAGCCTTGTAATATAGCTTGAAGTCTGGAATCGTGATGCCTCCAACTTCTTTTCTTTTTCAAGATTGCTTGGGCTATTCAGGATCTTTTGTGGTTCCATACAAATTTTAGGATTGTTTATTCTAGTTATGTGAAAAATGCTGGTGTTATTTTGATAAGGATTGCATCAAATGTGTAGATTGCTTTGGGTAGTATAGACATTTTAATAATATTTGTTCTTCCAATCCATAAGCATGGAATGTCTATTTCTTTGTCTCTTCTTCAATTTCTTTTATAAGTGTTCTGTAGTTTCCAGAGTACACATCTTTTACCTCTTTACTTTGGTGTATTCCAAAGTATCTTATCGTTTTTGGTGCAATTGTAAATGGGATCAATTCCTTGATTTCTCTTTCTGCTGCTTCATTATTGGTGTACAGAAGTGCAACAGATTTCTGTACATTGATTTTATATCCTGCAACTTTACTGAATTAATGCATTCGTTCTAGCAATGTTTTGGTGGAGTCTTTTGGGTTTTCTATATAGAGTATCATGTCATCTGTAAATAGTGAAAGTCTGACTTCTTCGTTGCCAAGAAGGATGGCTCTGTGCTGACAGTGTGGAGCCTCCTTGGGATTCTCCCTCTCCCTCTTTCTCTGCCCCTACCCCACTCATATTCTCTGTCTCTCAAAATAAATAAATAAACATTTTTTTAAAAGATAAAAAAGGGGCACCTGGGTGGCTCAGTCAGTTAAGTGTCTGACTCAGATATTGGCTCATATCATGAACTCACGGTTTGTGATTTCGAGCCCTGTGTTGGGGTCTATGCTGGCAGCACAGAGCTGCTTGAGATTCTCTCTCTCCCTCTCTCTCTGCCCCTCCTCCACTTGTTCTCTCTCTCTCTCAAAATAAATAGACATTTTAAAAAAAGAATGGATGCTTTATTTTGTCAAATGCTTTTTCTGCGTCTATTGAGAGGATCATATGGTTCTTAACCTTTCTTTTATTAATGGGGTGTATTGTATTGATTGATTTGCAAATATTGAACCAGTCCTGCAACTAGGAATAAATCT
Organism: Lynx canadensis; assembly: GCF_007474595.2. Classification (NCBI taxonomy): domain Eukaryota; kingdom Metazoa; phylum Chordata; class Mammalia; order Carnivora; family Felidae; genus Lynx; species Lynx canadensis. Next base: position 53,977,979 of record NC_044313.2, on the reverse strand, counting down.
CACTTGATCGTGGTGAATAATTCTTTTTTTATGTACTGTTGAATTAGATTTGCTAGTATCTTGTTGAGAATTTTTGCATCCAGTTTCATCAGGGATATTAGCCTATAGTTTTCCTTTTTAGTGGGATCTCTGGTTTTAGAATCAAGGTAAAGCTGGCCTTGTATAATGAGTTTGGAAGTTTTCTTTCCATTTCTGTTTTTTGGAACAGTTTGAGAGGAATAGGTATTAACTCTTCTTTAAATGTCTGGTAGAACTCCCCTGGGAAGCCAGGTGGCCCTGGACTTTTGTTTGTTGGAAGATTATTTTTCTTGAGGGAGAGAGAGAGAGAGAGAGAGAGAGAGAGAGAGAGAGAGAGACCATGAGCAATAGAGAGAGGGAGAAAGAATCTTAAGTAGGCTTCAGACCCAGCATGGAGCCTGACTCGACACTCAAATGTGAGCCAAAGCTAAGAGTCAAATGCTCAACTGACTGAGCCACCCAGCTGCCTCTGTTGGGAGATGTTTTATTACTGATTCAATTTCTTTGCTGGTTATGGGTCTTTTTAAATGGTGCCTGTTTTTAAAAAGTTTTTATTTATTTATTTTGAAAGAGAGAAAGAGTAAAAGCAAGGAAGGGTCAGAGAGAGAGAGTCCCAAGTAAGCTCCACACTGACTGTAGAACCTGATGTGGGGCTCGAACTCACAAACCATGAGATCATGACCTGAGCAAAACCAAAAGTCAGATGCTTAACCAACTGAGCCACTCAGGTGCCCTGGTTATGGGTCTGTTTAAATTTTCCATTTCTTCCTGTTTCAGTTTTGCTAGTTTGTAGGTTTCTAGGAACTTGTCCATTTCTTCCAGATTTCCCAGTTTGTTGACATAAAATTTTCATAATATTTTGTCATAATTGTTTATATTTCTGTGGTGTTGGTTGTGATCTCTCCTCCTTCATTTGTAATTTTACTTTTTTTCGTCCTTTCTTCTTTCTTTTTGATAAGTCTGGCTAGGGACTTAACAATTTATTAATTCTTTCAAAGAACCAGCTCTTAGTTTTCTTGATCTACTGTTTTTGTTGTTGTTTCCATATCATTTATTTCTGCTCTTATCTTTATTATTTACCTTCTTCTGTTGGCTTTATGCTTTATTTGCTATTCATTTTCTAGCTACTTTAAGTGTGAGGTTAGGTTGTATACTTGAGACTTTTCTTGTCTCCTAAGGCAAGAAATATATATGTATACTGCAATATAATGTATACTGCAATATACATCCCTCTTAGGACTGCTTTTGCCACATCCCAAAGGTTTTGGACTGCATGTTTTCATTTTCATTTGCCTCCATGTATTTTTTTATTTCTTTGTTAATGTCCAGGTTAAGCCATTCATTCTATAGTAGGATGTTCTTAACCTCCCTGTATTTGTGGTCTTTCCAAATTTTTTCTTGTGGTTGACTTCAAGTTTCATAGCATTGTGGTCTGAAAATATGCATGATATGATCTCAATCTTTTTGTACTTGTTGAGGGCTGATTTGTGACCCAGTATGTGATCTATTCTGGAGAATGTTCCATGGGCTCTTGAATAGAATGTGGAGGGCACCTGGGCGGGTCAGTTTATTGAGCATCTGACTCGAGCTCAGCTCAGGACTTGATCTTGTGGTCATGGATTCAAACCCTGTGTTGGGCTCTGCACTGGGCATGAAGCCTACTCAGGGAAGAAAGAAAGAGAGAAAGAGGGAAAGAAAGAGGGAAAGAAGAAAGAAAGAAAGAAAGAAAGAAAGAAAGAAAGAAAGAAAGAAAGAGAGAGAGAGAGAGAGGAGAGAGAGAGAAAGAAAGAAAGAAAGAAAGAAAGAAAGAAAGAAAGAAGAAAATAATGTGTGTTCTGCTAATTTAGGATGAAATGTTCTGAATATATCTGTTAAGTCCATCCTGTCCAGTGTGTCATTCACAGCCATTGTTTCCTTGTTGATTTTTCTGTTTAGATGACCCATCCATTGCTGTAAGTGGGGGTGTTAAAGTTCCCTACTATTATTATATTATTTTAATGAGTTTCTTTATGTTTGTTATTGATTTATATATTTGGGTGTTTCAAGTACGGGGCATAAATTGTTAGATCTTGATGGATAGACCCTCTAATTGTTATTAATGCCCTTCTTCAGCTCTTATTACAGTCTTTGGTTTAAAATGTAGTTTGTCTGATATATGTATGGCTACTCCAGCTTTCTTTTGATGTCCATTAGCATGATAGATAGTTCTCCATGCCTTCACTTTCAATTTGCAGGTGTATTTAGGTCTAAAATGAGTCTCCTATAGGCAGCATATAGACAGGGTTTTTTTTTAATCCATTCTTATGCCTTATGCCTTTTGATCAGAGCATTCAGTCCATTTACATTCAGCGTGATTATTGATAGATATGAATTTAGTGCCTTTCTGTTGCCTGTAAAGCTGGTGTTTCTTGGTGATGTCTAGTCTTTGTTGCTTTTGGTCCTTTTTCTCCCCACTCAAAGAGACCCCTGTAATATTTCTTGCAGGGCTGATTTAGTGGTCATGAGCTTCTTTAGTTTTTGTCAGGGAAACTGTTTATTTCTTCTTCTATTCTGAATGACAGGCTTGCTGGATAAAGTATTCTTGGCTGCATATTTTTCCTATTTAGCATGTTGAATATATCATGCCATTCCCTTCTGGCCTGCCAAGTTTCTATAGACAAATCTGCTAGAATGAACTTGATCTGCCTTTCCTTGTAAGTTAAGGACTTTTTTCCCTTGCTGCTTCCAGGATTCTTGTCTTGTCTGTGTGTTTTGTGAATTTCACTATGATATGTCTTGGTTATTTGCTCAAACAAACCTTCTGGCCCTTTTTCTTTCTCTTCATCTTCTGGAACTCTTATGATACTAATGTTATTATGCTTTGTTGCTGAGTTCCCTAAGTCCACATTTGTGATCCAATGCCTTTCTTTCACTCTTATTTTCAGCTTTGTTCTTTTCCATAATTTTATCTTCTATATCACTGATTTGTTCCTCTATTTCATCCATCCCCATTGTCATAGCAACTATTTGTGTTTGTATCTTGGTTATAACATTTTTAATTTTGGCCTGACTAGTTTTTGGTTCCTTTATCTCTGCAGTAAGGGATTCTCTAGTGTCTTCTATTCTTTTTTGAAGCCCAGCTACTATCCTTATAATTGTTGGTTTAAATTATAATTCAGACATCTTACTTATATCTGTATTGATAAAATCCCTGCCTGTTACTTCTTCCTGTTCTTTCTTTTGGGATGAATTCGTTCATCTTGTCATATTGTCAAGGTCCAAAAAAACCCCCAAAAAACAAAAAAGGAAGCTGGATCCTGTGTGTTTCTTGTTAAAAGGAGCCAGATCCAAAATAGATAGATATATAGATATAATAACATTTTAAAATTAAATAAATAATAAAATCGCTTTTTCTGTATCCTAAGGTGGGGGAACACAAAGTCTGCTTGTTAAAAGAAGCTAGATCCAAAAAAACCATATATACGTGGGGAGCCTGGATGGTTCAGGTGGTTAACTGACTGACTTGGTTTTGGCTCAGGTCATGATCTCATGGTTCATGGGTTTGAGCCTCACTTTGGTCTCTGTGCTGATGGTGCAGAGTCTGCTTAAGATTCTCTCTCTCTCCCTCTCTCTCTCTCTGCCCTTTCCCTGTTCACTCACTTTCTCTCAAAATAAATAAATAAAAACTTAAAAAACCCAAAACATATATATGTAATAAATTAAGAAATAAAATAAAATAAAATCATAAAATAGTTTTTCCAGTATCATAAGGGTGGGTAAAAAAGGAAGCTAGATCCTATTTCCCCTAGAGCTAAAGTTTTGTAACATTCTATGATTGGTAGACTTGGTGCATGTGAGGGATTTGTTCTGGTCTTCTGGGGTTGGGGCCTGCTGGACTGATTCTCAAGTGGACTTGCTCTAGTGGAGATGCATCTGCAGGGCACAGAAGGGCAGGGCTTGGTGTAAGTAGCTCTGCCATCCTCTTGGTGGCACTGTTTTGTTCAGTGAAGTCCGTCAGTGCTGATGGGCAGGGTGAAAATGGTGTCACCAGCTCTCTCATCCCTGAAATGAGGAGCTTGTGCCCACCACTCTTCAGGAGGTCCTCACAGAAGAGCAATCACCTCTCTTGTGTCCCCAGCTTTGGCCAGATCCCAACCTTCACCCTGTCTGCATCTGAGCTGTCCAACTGCTGGGTGGCACGACACTCCTGTGTTTTATCTCAGGCGTGTGGCTGGGTTTCAAAATTCTAAATTTTAGAGATCTGCATAGTGCACGGAGCTGCACTGATCCTCTGGAAGAGAGTCTCACTGCACTGTGGCCAGTGCTGGCTTGTCCCAGATATCAGCTGAGTGACTACACAGAGGTTTGGAGTTTATGGTAAAGCATGGCAGAAAGCCAGCACCAAGGCTCACTGCCCCCAGCCAGCATCTCCCTTCCTATGTTAGTGAACAGGGCAGCTCAATGGTGCTGGCTGGGTCTTTTCCCCTTGGAGAGGCTGTGTTCCCTCTCCCAAATGCACTCTTAGTTGGGGTGTGACCTAGGGGATCCTTAGGCCATGCTGTCCACTTCTGGGTCTCCACCCTCCTTCCCCACCAGAGCCTCATTAAGCCTGCCAGACATGACCCTGGCAATGGTACTGACCTCCAAAACTTTAGACTTTGTGCACCTCTGTGTATAAAAACTTGCTGTGTTCAGCCCCTCTCATTTTTCCAGTCAATGGTTTTGGGGAAGAGTTTTTCTTGTACAATTCCCCACATGCACTTTCATTTTTTTCTCTCTCTCTCTTTGTTTTCCTCTCACTCCTCTCTCCATGATCAGGACTCCCTCCCCATCATAGCACTCACAGCTCTTCTCTTTCTGAAATCAACTTTCTGCAGCTTCTACCTTCCATGTTGTGGCAGCTTTTTCACCTTCAGTTGCGCTTTTTTTTTTTTTTTTTTTTTTTAAGAAAGAGAGGAGAGCACGAGCTGGAGAGAGGGGCCAAGCGTTGGGGGGGGGGGAGAGAATCTTTTTAAATTTTTTTCATATTTATTTATTTATTTAGAGAGAAAGAGCACTACTGGGGGAAGGGCAGAGAGAGAGGGAGAGAGATTTCCAAGCAGGCTCCACACTGTCTACACAGAGCCTGATGCAGAGCTTGATCTCACAAACTGTGAAATCATGACCTGAGCCAAAATCAAGAGTTGGATGCTTAACTGACTGAGCCACCCAGGTGCCCCAAGAAAGAGAATCTTAAGCAGGCTTCATGTTCAGTGCAGACCCCAATGAGGGAATCAATCCCATGACCCTGGGATCATGGCCTGAGCCAAAATCGAGGGTTGGATGCTCAGTCGACTGAGCCACCTATGCATCCCACTAGTGCATTTTTCTCTTTCAGTCCTCAGATCGATTTCTTGGATATTCAAAATGATTTGATGTTTATCTAGCTGTGTTCAAAGGATGGGTTTTGAAACCCAGCCTAGGGTCTCCCTACCTTCCACCATCTTAACTCCCAAGCCCACTTTTACATCTTTATTGAGGTTTTAATGCCACTTCTATACCTCCTAGTTGGAATCAAGTAAAGTATATTAGCCAAAAAAGGGGTTTCTCTAATATAAATATATTTTTGGAAAGATTGTCTTTCTTCTGTGTCCATACACATATTGATGGTTGTGGGCGAGGTTGGGAATATGGCTGTGCAGGTTGTACAATGCACAAGAGTGTCGTGTCAAAGGGGGCACTGTCCCACAAGATATCATAGATTTGTATATTTATTAAGAAAAATGTCTACCAATGGCAGTCAAACTTCCTTTTCTAAGAAAAATATTAATTTCCAAGAGTGATATTAAGATAAATTTCTGACAAATGGAAGAGAAAAGGGGACCTTTTCTCAATTTGCCAAATTATGCCACATTAGTGGGCAGCATTTTCATTAAAAGAGTAAACGTAATGCTGCTTATAAAACTATTACAAAGTAAAATCTTTTGAATCAGCAGAAAAGTGATGTTTAGCCTGATTAAGACACAATTCAAAATCATGGCTTAGATGGGAAATCCCTCTATCTACATTTTATGTAACACATCTTTTCTGAAGTAAAAAAGATAAAAGGGCCCCCAAGAGGTCTTGAAAGAAATCAGTTTATTACTTGTTTTCAGGGGAGGCCAGTAGCTTGAGAAATGGCCATTGGTGTGATGAGAAGTGTTTAGCCGGAGGCTAGATGTGTGTGTGGGGATGGGGCATGCTTGTGTGGGGGTGTGTGTGTGCAGATTACTATGATCTTAAAACTCTAAACATAGCTGGTTTGGTGCTACCAGGCATGAGGTCAACCACTTGCAAAAGTCCTGACAATATAGCAACCAGCTCTCACTGTTCAGTGCCAATGGCTTCAGGACATCATAGGAAAGTCTCATTAATTTAAATAAGTCACACTTGTCAGATTTCACATGAAGTTATGTTCGATCCCCTAATATTTGGCTGGTATTTGCAGTAGTGATTTTAAAGTTCACTACACAAGGTCTTATCTGAGGGACAACTGTCCTTGATAAGAGGATATTGGATACTTTCTTTGAAAATTATCTCCCTTACTCTGAATCCAATTTAAAATACTTAATTAGGGATGCCTGGGTGGCTCAGTCGGTTAAGCATCCGACTTTGGCTCTGGTCATGATCTTGCAGTTCATGAGTTTGAGCCCCACATCGGGCTCTGTGCTGACAGCTTGGAGCCTGGAGCCTGCTTCGGATTCTGTGTCTCCCTCTCTCTCTGCCCCTCCCCTGCTCGCACTCTGTCTCCTACTCTCTCTAAAAAATAAATAAACATTAAAGCTATATTCCATAAATGATCACTCCCATTAGTGAGAACTCTCGGACTTGTCTTAGTTAAAACCAATCAACTAAGAAAATAATTGTGGCGGTACATACACTTTCTGGTACCTTAAGACCCAGGAAATAGGAGCTGCAGCCGTTGGGCTCCTGAGGCTTGTAGCCGGGTCTGGGCATTGGTGCCTTTCCTAGCAGGAGAAAGAAAGGAAAGAAGCAGGAAGAAATATTTAGAAATTAAACATTTGGGAACATTCATCAAATAAAAATTATCTTAAAGCATATTCAATTTTTCCTTTAAAAGTCATCATTTCTGGGGAGCCTGGGTGGCTCAGTTGGTTAAGCATCCAACTTTGGCTCAGGTCATGATCTCACAGTCTGTGAGTTGGAGCCCCGCGTCGGCTCTGTGCTGACAGCTTGGAGCCTGGAGCCTGTTTCAGATTCTGTGTCTCCCTCTCTCTGACGCTCCCCCACTCGCTTGTGTGCTCTCTCTCTCTCTCTCTCTCTCTCTCTCTCTTTCAATAAACATTAAAAAAAATTTTTTTTAAGTCATCATTTCTCACCAGATATTCACATCCAAATTTGGTGGCAATGATGGTGATGATGTCGATAATGTCATAAAAGGATAATAATCTTCATGCCAGGTTGGTGTTTCTCTCCTAATCTTAAAGAATTTTATGAGCATTTATTTACTAACAATTCTAATGTTTCTTAGGTGCATGACTTTGAAGGTAAGGTCCATGGAAAAATGGAACCAAAACTCAAGGTGTCTTACTCCATCCATTGTAAGACCACATGCCATGCACAGAAAAAGCAGAACACTACCTGATCACACATTTAACAAATAAGAATTATAACAGTACCACAAAACTTTTTTCAGAATATCTTGAAGGAAATTTTGCAAGATTCCATAAATGTAGGCAAAGCGTTATTGATCAAAGAGCATAGAAATCATTACCATGCAGTATGTGAGACTTTGTATCATAGAACTAAGCAGAAACCATCTGGCAGGCTTTGAATTTCTTGGTTTCTCCTACATGACTTTTTTTTTTAATTTTGTTTAATGTTTATTTATTTTTGAGAGAGACAGAGTGTGAGCGGGAGAGGGGCAGAGAGAGAGGGAGACACAGAATCTGAAGTAGACTCCAGGCTCCAAGCTGTCAGCATAGAGCCTGATGCGGGGCTGGAACTCATGAACTGCAAGATCATGACCTGAGGTGAAGTCAGGCACTCACTAGAACAGATTGGTTGTAGCCACCTAGGCGCCCCATTGCAGAGAAAGAATTTGACAAAATCTAGCACCACAAATCACATAGCTAAGTGGGAGAGTAAAGTGGAACTCTGGGTCTCTGAGCCCCTTTGTTATTCTTTCTAGTGGACCAAGGTCCGTAGTCCGTGTTTTCTGGCTCCCAACAATTTGATGGCCAAAAATAGGGTGTCTGAAACCGGTAAAAGGTGCCATCATCTTTGAGTGTGAGGACGTGATCCGAGATTGGAAAGAAGTAGCCATGGGCAGCCATTAATGTTCCCAAATGTAGTGCCTCCACTGGATCTTCTATAGTTAGGTTCTTTATTAACCATTGAACAATGTCTGACCCAGAGAAGACACTAGGTATCTTGGAAAGAAAGCTTTTGACAGTACGAATAGGAATTCCGTTTTTTTCATCTTGCATGCGTGCTATGACGTCTTCCATAGCCTGGAGGAATGGAACAGTGGATGAGGTATGAAGACAGCCGACATCTCACAGTTGTAAGTTCTGAAAGGCTCTCCTACATGACTTTTGAGTTATGTTATAATCTTTCAATTATTGAGAAAGAAATGTTGTCAATGTTAATGATGGTAGTCATCATTGGTAAAGAGAACCCTGAAGGCACCTGGGTGGGTGGCTAAGTAAGTTAAGAATCCTGACTCTTGATTTCGGCTTAGGTCATGATCTCACGGTGCCTTGAGATTGAGCCCTGCCTGAGGTTCTGCACTGAGCATGGAGCCTACTTGAGATTCTCTCTGCTTCTCTCTCTCTCTCTCCCAAATAAAAAAATAACAATTAATTTAAAAAGGAGAGAGAGAGAGCCCTGCAGGACAATTTGGCAGTGAGCATTTTCATCCTGTTACCCAGATAAGGAAAAGGGGACTAAGGGGGCATGTGACTTGCCTAAGTCATATACTAAGTGGGGGAAGTAGGATATAAATCCAGATTTCCTGTTTTATGTCTCCAAAGCCCATGTTCTTCTATCACAACCCTTTGCCCCTTTTTAGGAGATGCAAGACAGAGCATAAGACTGAGGAAATAAGCTAAGAATTAATCCTCAGAGTGAGGCATATAGCATTTATTTTTTCTTTCTTTTCTTTTACCTTCTCCTACAAGGTATTTTATTTTTAATTATTTGGTATTATGAAGGAAAATCAGAGAAACAAAGATCCATGAGCCCACTACACAAACATAATAAATGTTAACTTAGCCAAACTTACTATACATATTTTTTCTGTTTAATTAACTGTCACAAGTACAGTTGAAGCTCCCTATGCACTCCCCTTTCTGTTTTAATTTTTAGATATTAAGTCTATGATTTAAGGAGCTCCCTCCTTAGTATTCTTTTTTTAACTTTTTAAAAAATGTTTATTTATATTTGAGAGAGAGAGAGACAGTGTTGAGTGGGGGAGGGGCAGAGAGAGATGCAGACAGAATCTGAAGTAGGCTCCAGGCTCTGAGCTGTCAGTACAGAGTCCGACGCAGGGCTCCCACTCATGAGCCATGAGATCATGACCTGAGCCTAAGTTGGATGCTCAACCAACTGAGCCACCCAGGTGCCACTCCTTATTACTCTTAAAAATTGTTTTGACTACTCTTGGACCTATAGTTTTGCAATGAATTTTAGAGTCATTTTAGTAAATTCTACAAGTGATAGTGCAGGATTTTGATTGAAACTACATTGACTTTAAAGATTAACCTGGAGATAACTGAATTTCTTATAATATTCTGTCTTCCCAAACATGGGTATAGTACAGTTTTCTATTTAGTTGGGTCTTCCTTTATGTCCTTCAATAGAGTATTCATTTTCACCATATATTTATTCTGTCTCCAACATACTGTATTATTCTGATGCTTAAACAAGATAGAATATATCATAACCCAGAATTAAAGATTATAGGGCTCATATGGTAAATCTACACTTCTCTGGAACCCACACTGCTTCTAACTTTCTGCTCTACCAGCCCTGGAATGCAACCCTGGCCCTCATGGTTCAAGATGGAGCTTCAGCCAACACATCCATATTACAAACAGCAGGATAAAAGAAGGAGTTAGAAGGGTCATAGCTCCTCTCTTTAATAAACGCATTCCAAAATTATACATCACTTCCTCTTACTTCCCTTTGTCCAGATCTTAATCAAACAGCAATATCTACTGGCAAAAATGGGCTAGGAATTGAAGTTTTTATTCAGTGTAGGCACCATGAGCCCAGCTTAAAATTGTAGGGAGGGGTTTATTACTACGGACAAAGGGGAAGATATTAGGATACAATAAGCAGTCTCTGCCACAGTCTGTTTGGTATTTGTTTCTGTGGTAAAATGAGTGTATGAGATCATCATTCAAGATGGCACCCAGCGATCCCAGTCTCTTGGTATTCATGCCCTTGTATATTGTCCCAGGGTTGGTCTATGCGACCTAGAAAACATGGCAGAAGTGGAGGTATGTTGCTTCCAAGATGGGATTATCTATTAGCCCTAGGCAATCACTAATCAACTTTCTATCTCTGTAAAGTAGCCTATTCTGGACATTTCACATAAATGAAATCATACAATATGTGGCCTTTTGTTTCTGGCTTCTTAGCATAATGTTTTCAAGGTTCATCTATGTTGTAACGTGTGTCAGAATTTCATTCTTTTTTATTGCCAAGTAAATATGATGAACATTTAGGTTTTTTCCACTTTTTGGCTAATATGAAAAATGCTACCACAAACATTTTTTGTGTGGACAATATGTTTTCATTTCCCCCATAGGAATGAAACTTCTGGGTCATATGCTAACTCTGTTTAACATTTTCAGGAACTAACAGACTATTTTCCAAAGTGGTGACACAATTTTACATTCCCTACAGCAAAGTATAAAGGTACTAATTTCTCCACATCCTCTCCTCTTATAATCTGTCTTTTTTATTACAGCCATTATAATGAGTGTGAAGTGTTATTTAATGGTCATTTTGATTTGCACTTTCCTAATAACTAATTATGTTGATCATCTTTTCCTGTACTTATTGGCCACTCACATATATATCTTCTTTGCAGATATTTTGTCCCATTTTGTGGTTTGTCTTTTCACTTTCTTTTTTTTTTTTTAACGTTTATTTATTTTTGAGACAGAGAGAGACAGAGCATGAACGGGGGAAGGGCAGAGAGAGAGGGAGACACAGAATCGGAAGCAGGCTCCAGGTTCTGAGCCATCAGCCCAGAGCCCGACGCGGGGCTCGAACTCACGGACGGTGAGATCGTGACCTGAGCTGAAGTCGGACGGTTAACCGACTGAGCCACCCAGGCGCCCCTTGTCTTTTCACTTTCTTGATGGTATTTTTGAATAGCCAAAGTTTTTAATTTTGATGAAGTCTATTTTCTTTTTTTTAGGTGAAATTCACATTTCCATCTTAAAGTGCACAGTTCAGTGGTGTTCAGTACATTCACAGTGTTGTGTAACCATTGTCTCTGTCTACTTCCAAAAACATTTCATCACCCTCCAAAGGAGACCAATGTTCATTAAATAGTCATTTCCTATTCTCCCCTTCTCCCAATCCTTGGCAAGCACTAATCTACTTTTTTTAAAGATTTTTTTAAAGTAATCTCTATACCCCACATAGGGCTCAAACTCACAACGCCAAGATCAAGAGTTGCATGCTCCTCCAACTGAGCCAGCCAGGCGCCCCTCACTAATCTGCTTTCTGTCTCTAGAGATTTGCCTATTCTGGATATTTGAATAAATGGAACCATACACTATATAACCATACAATATATATGCCTTCTTTCACTTAACATAATGTTTTCATGGTTCATCTGTGTTGTAGCATGTATCAGTACTTCGTTTCACTTGATGGCTGAATAATATACCATTCTCTGAATATACCACAATTTGTTTATTCATCCATCCTCTGATGGACATTTTGGTTGTTTTCATCTGTTGGCTATTGTGAAGAGTGCTGCTATGAACATTTGCGTGAAAAAATATTTGTTTGAATATCTGTTTTCAATTCTTTGGGGTACATATACCTACGTGGTGGAATTGCTGGGTCATATGGTAGTTCAATGTTGAACTTTCTGAGAAATTGTCAAACTGTGTTCCACAGCAGCTGTAGCATTTTGCCTTCCCAACACAAGGGTTGCAATTGCACAAGGCTCCAATTTCTCCATATCCTCACAGTTTCACTACACTGTATCTTGATGTGGATTGTATATCCTTATCTTGATTGAAAAAATCTGAAGACCTGGTTTCTTTCACGTCGGATAATTCATAGCCACCGTCTGAATATTTTCTTTTCTTCATACTCCCTACTTTCTTCTCCTGGGCTTCTTACTACTGAATGATGAATCTTCTTAATTCTGTCCTTCATATATCTTAACCTCTCTTACATTTTCCATCTTTTTTCTCTCTCTGTGCTGAATTTTGTCTAGCTCATCAAATCTATTTTCCATTTCACTAATTCTCTCTAGGTTCACTAATCTGCTATTTAACCCATCTGCTGTTTTTTTTTTTTTTTCTCTCAAGAATTATAATTTTCACTTCTTGGAATCCAATTTGATTCTTCTTTTAAATCTATGTATTCATTTTCACCGAGTTCTGTCTTTTTATTATGTTTTCTAGTCCTTGTTTTATTTCTTTAATGATTTCAAATATTCTTTTATAATCTCCAGTCTTTGGGATACAAGTCATTTTTTTTAATGTCTGCTGACTGTCCCTCCTGATTGATTATTTTTTCACATAGTGTATAATTTTTCAGTAAGACCTTATCTTCAGAAGGGCTTTTTTTTTTCCTGAAGGAATCTCTGTGCCCTGGGTCATGTACTACATATTGGTTCCTCAATTACCTTTGCTGTGACTCTGGGAGCCTTAAGATCCTTGAGACACTAGTATTTATGTTAATTTCTCAGCTTGGGAAACTCACCTCAGGCCAACTGTTTAAGTTCAAATTCCACATGTGTGAATAGAATATGTTTGGAGTAGTGATTTTTTGGCAGATGTTCTTTATTCCCCCTTTAAGTCTCAGCCCCAGGTGGATGGAAATCATCCCTGCTACTTTCTTGAAATATTGGGTAGATATTTTCTAACCCATTTTAAACAGACTGGGCAGCTCCTCAGGCTTTAAGCTTTATACAGACTGTTCAGTTCCAGATTCCCAATTCTTACAAGTGAAAGTTACTCTTTCTCTCTTTGTATGAGTATTAAAACCCATTCCTCAGCCCCTAGAGTCTACATGTGATCTTAAAAACCCCAAGGGTTTTAGCATCAGCTCCTGCTCATTACTTTAGCATTAGTGTTCCTCTTCAACGGAACTTATAAGTTTCCATTTATTCCATTCTAGCTTGAGGGCGTATCTTTTCTAATGTTTTATTTTCACCTAACATTTTTTATTTATAATGGAGAAGTACTGTGCTTGTTGATGGAGTCTGCCAGCCCACCAGTAATCCCTGCATTACGTTTCAAAGTTCTTGAGAAATGTACCCTACCAATGATACCCTACTAACCCACTCTGTGTGTGTGTGTGTGTGTGTGTGTGTGTGTGTGTGTGTGCCAGAATTACTGGGAGTTGGGGAATGTGTAAAATGTATTAAGTAATGTTAGTAATCAAAATACACATATGAAAATAATCATACTATGCCATAGATTAAATGTGAATTGTCTCTTGTAGGTAATATTATGGTGATTTTATTTTATCTTTGGATTGTTCCTTTACAAATGTTCTACACATACTAGCTTTATAGAAATCAGGAGGAACATTTTTAATGAAGAAACTAATGCATAATTTTTATGATGAAACTTACGCCTTTAATAATTTTGTTGATAAAGAGCTTTTGCAGTAGACTCTGCAGAGTTTCCTGGGTTTCCCTCTACCTTTTTTGTACTTGATAACTCATAGAAGATAAAATTCTGATATCCCAGTTTGAAAGCTAATGGAATGCCAACTACAGACACTAGCCACCTGTCCTGCTGGTTATTTTTAATTTTTGTATTTATTTAATAGTTTATGATAGCTGCAGGAATTCTGCTTAGGAATGAAGCTTGAAGGAAAAGTTCTAAGAAAAAAGGTCATGGTTTGAATCTGGGCAGAAATAATTTACTGTATCCTCAAATTATAGCTTGAGTAGTTTTGAGTTGAGCTTAGCAATGAGTCTTTACAGTTTGATGTTTTGAGTCTGGGCATCAATAATGGACTACGCCCATAGACTAATTTTATTTTCTGATTTTGGCTATTTATAGAATTGGGAGGCTGACAACTTGATCCTCTAATTCAGGGGTTGGCAAACGATGACCCAAGACCAACCCATCGCCTGTTTTTATATAACCTTCCAGCTGACAATTGTTTTTATATTTTTAAATAATTGGTGGGAGGGAGTCAAAAGAAGGATATTATTTTGTGACATGAAAATTATATGAAGTTCAAATTTTAGTGTCTGTAAAAAAGTTTAATTGGAACACAGAAACACTCATTTATTACATATTAGACATGGCTGCTTTCACAGAAAAAAATTAGCAAAAGGTTGTTATAATCATGATGTGAGGGTGGGTTTCTAAGCAAGGCAAACAATTCAGAAGCCATAAAGGAAAAGACTGACAGACTTGATCTTATGAAAATTAAAACCTTCTGAACAAACTGAGACACCATAAAACACGTCAGACCCTTAAAAGACAAATGAGGGAGATTTAAGAGGAGGGTTAGACACAAAACCCGAGTTCTACCACAAGCATGCACACTGCCTCCTGGACCCAACCTTTCTTCCCTCTCAGTTTTGTCACTGAAAAGAACAATAAAAACTTCTGTGCTTTATTACCCAGATCAAGGGTTACATCTTCCCGGGAGGGTGTGTCCCTTCTCCCCACCCAGCTGGCTCCTGCAGGAGCTTTGCTCTGCTAGAGATCTACTAAGGAATCAGACTACTTTATTTGAAATGTATGTCCTTCCAGAAACACTCAAATACAGCATGAGTAACACACCAAGGGAACAAAGCAGAACTCTGACAATTTTACTGAAGCAATAAACTCTATTTCAGTTACTAAAACAGATTAAGTTACTGCAGGAGGGAGGATGACCAACTTGTCCTGGTTCGCCTGGGACTGTCCCTGTGTTAGTACTGAAAGTCCATGTCCCAAGAATCCCCACCCCAACCCCGCCTCTCCCCTCAGCCGCCAGCAGACCGGACAGTTGGTCACCCTAGCACAAGAACAATCTTTGCCTCTAAACCGGTAGCTGTTTCCTTTTTTCAAGCTATAGATCCCCTTAAGAATCTGATTAAGGCTGTGAATCCTTTCCCTGGAAAAAGATACGAACTCACAGGTTCATAAAATTTTGCTCTAAGATTTTAAACAGATTAAAAGATATTTAGGGGCGCCTGGGTGGCGCAGTCGGTTAAGCGTCCGACTTCAGCCAGGTCACGATCTCGCGGTCGGTGAGTTCGAGCCCCGCATCAGGCTCTGGGCTGATGGCTCGGAGCCTGGAGCCTGTTTCCGATTCTGTGTCTCCCTCTCTCTCTGCCCCTCCCCTGTTCATGCTCTGTCTCTCTCTGTCCCAAAAATAAATTAAAAAAACGTTGAAAAAAAAATTAAAAAAAAAAAAAAGATATTTAGAGATACTTTTTTTCCTAGAACTAAACCCAAGAAGAAATTCATCATGAGGTCTTTTTTTTAATGTTTATTTATTTTTGACAGAGAGAGAGAATGAGATAGAGCACGATGGGGGAAGGGGCAGAGAGAGAGAGAGAGGGAGACACAGAATCCAAAGCAGGCTCCAGGCTCTGAGCTGTCAGCACAGAGCCTGACACAGGGCTGGAACTCACGAGCTGTGAGATCATGACCTAAGCCAAAGTCAGACGCTTAACTGACTGAGCCATCCAGGCACCTCTATCATGAGGTCTTTTTATCAAAGTATGAGTGTGGACCAGTATCTTTTTTTTTTTTTTTTTAACTAGCACTAATTCTTAATTCTTGTAACAACCTTGCAAGGTAGGTGTTATTAACATTTATAAACATGAGTCAACAAGAGCACCTGGGTGGCTCAGTCAGTTGAGGGTCAACTTTGGCTCAGGTCATGAAGCTCAGGTCATAATCTCACAGCTCGTGGATTCAAGCCCTGCATCAGGCTCTGTGCTGACAGGTCAGAACCTAGAGCCTGCTTCAGATTCTGTGTCTCCCTCTCTCTCTGCCGCTCTGCAGCTCATGCTCTCTCTCTCTTTCAAAAGTAAATACACTTAAAAAAAATTTTTTTAATTAAAAAAAAAACAAACATGAGTCAACAAAGGTTGACTCAACAAAGGTTGAGAGAGTTAGATAACTTGCCCAAGGTCACCAGCAATGGAATTCACACACACCCACCCCCACTTCAAACCCATGATTTTTCCATTACTAGTATTTCTCAAAGCCTGGTTAGTTCAAGGGCCTCCCGTGCAGTTCCCGGGTCCTACCACAGACCTATTGAATCAGAATCTCTGGCAGCGGGGAGAGGAAATCTTGATCACATTAGTGCATACCCCTTATAGCAGCTGTGCTACATCTGCTATTAATACCTGCTGAATCTCATTGTATTTACAGTCTGATCCTTAACAAGTACAGATTTTATGTGTTAACATGAAAACAAGCTGCTGTAGATCTAAGAAGTGGGGAAACCAATGCTGACACAATGTTGTAGACTACCAGGCCACAAACACACCTTCATCTGTCAGAACAACCTACAGGATGAAGTTCTCCACGAAAGACCTATTAAAATAGTGCTCCATACACTTGGTAATCACCTGGGAAACATTAAGAATAGTGATAATCTGGGCATGTCTGGGTGGCTCAGTTAAGCGTCTGACTTCTGCTCAGGTCATGATCTCACAGTTCTTGAGTTCCAGCCTAGCATCAGGCTCTGCGCTGCCAGTGCGGAGCCTGCTGGGGATTCTTTCTCTCCCTCTCTCTCTGGCCCTCCCCTGCTTGTGCTCGCTCTCTCTCTCTCTCTCTCATAATAAATAAACATTTAAAAAACACTTATAAATTTTTTTTTTTTAAATACTGACATCTGGGTCCAGCCCATGGAGATTCTGATTGGGCACAGGAGTTTTTAAAGACCCCCAGGTGCTGGTAAGTACAGGACCAAGATAGAGAACTATGGTTTTAAGTAGTGGTTACGTACTTATCAAATAGAAAAAAAAATTTTTTGGTAGACTAATTGTTGCTAAATTATTTCCTCTGACAAAAGATTGTAACCTTTAAAACTGATTTTTTTTTTTTTTCCTGAAAATGTGGTCCTGCACCAGGATCACCTGGGAACTTTTAAAAATGCAAATTCTGTGGCTCCACCCCTGACCTACCTACCTACCCAATCAGAAATGTGGTGGGGGGTGGGGAAAGATAGCAGTCTTTTTAAGCCCACTAGAGACTTCAAAGCAGAGGAGTTGACAACCACTGCTTTGGGGATAGAGGCGTGGTGCACAAGAAGTGTAC
Source organism: Lynx canadensis (assembly GCF_007474595.2). Lineage (NCBI taxonomy): Eukaryota > Metazoa > Chordata > Mammalia > Carnivora > Felidae > Lynx > Lynx canadensis. The sequence goes on along the minus strand of NC_044313.2, from coordinate 53,960,511 downwards.
CACAAAGCAAACTGAAAAAGGACAGAGAGACCCAGTTAATTATTAGGTATTTTCTGTTCCAAAGATTGCTTGATTCATAATCAACCTGAGAAGATATTTTGTGCTGTTTGGCTATGGCCTCCAGGTTCTTGGCTCCACTAAGTTCCAAAGGTAATAAGGCTTAACCCCCTATTTTGTATGTTTTTCAGGCCCCTCCTTTCACAGGTTCTGTTTTCAGAGTGAGTGGAGTTATTTGCCTTCCAGCAATGTCTCTGTTGACTGTCCCATCCCCCACTAGTAGCTGCTGCCCTTGCCCAGGTAGAAGCTTGCAACCAAAATTTGCTGAAATCTTTTAATGCTGTTTTGCCAGAAAAGAAAGAAGAAGGTTTGACTCTTGTTTTCCTAAACAATCCCCGTGGTTATCTATTTGCTAAACCACAGACCCAAGTCTCCTATCGCCTCTAGGAAGAAAAATAGCACCTGTGTTGAAGAAATACCTGAAGTGAGTTAACCCCCTCCCTGCACCATTGATGCAAACTAGGTGAGCACAGTCCAGTGACAAGTCACCTCTGCCTTTGTCCAACCCACGTTGGCCGAAGATGGGGCCAGGAGCCCAGGTAGGCCCAGCGCAGATGGCTTTTTGCCCTAAGGGATCATCACATAGAAGATGCGACTCTTTTGTTCGCCATAACTGTATATGGTTCAAACTTTTATGCTGCAAGATTTTTGGTTCTGCCTCAAGGATTACCCATTGAGTCACTCATGGTTTGTAAGGAAGTGATGTCCCTTGCTCACAGGCAAAAAGGGAGTGAGTGAGACTGATTGGGTGAGTCCAGCAATTATGCAGCTTTTTTGTCTCTCTCTCTTTCTCTCTTTCTCAAAAGTGTTTGGAGAAAATATTTCTTAAATGTTTTCCTGCTAGGCTAGACTGACTCACCATTTCCATCTCCAATCCCATGATGAAATATTTGATAACCTAAACCATAAAACTAATGCTATATGAAACCGTGCATGCTTTCGAAAACCACTCTCCTCCCCTTTTGAAGTTACTCCTGCCTCCCAGCAGCAAGGTCCAGGGCCCCGCTTCCTGCTGCCCTTAAATTGACTCCTAGCGTGGAGAAGGAAGAACTGACACCAGGGACAATTCCTGGCAGCTGGAAGTGCACCCTGGCTCCCACGTACCCTCTTTACAACTCAGGCAGGGTAGTGCCCTACCCGTTCACAACTGTACATCTGACGCCAGGCCTGAGGGACAGTCTGAGACCTGCTCAGGGCCTGGTCCTTCATGGGTAGAGACAGCTGGCAGCAAGCCCTTCCTAACCCCTGAAGGCCTGCCATTGCTGATTGAGGCAGTCATACTCTGTAAGCTCTCTTAGGAGGGTCGGACACACTGATGCCCATCAGGGACTGACAGAGCTGGCAGGGAGGTGTGAACTACATTAGGAGGAAAGAAGAATCCATCTCCAAGCTTAGCACAGAGTGACTGAGGAAGCTGTTTGACCTCCCAGTAGAATTTTCTCTGAATGTTCAGCTCAAGTTTTCATCCCTAGGAACTCCTCGCAAAGACCTCCTCATTTTCTCCCCGACCCCCACCCATACTTCTTGTTTCTAAGTAATGGCCTCACAACAAACTCACTAAAATGAAGCCGTTTCCCTGGAGTAAGTTTGTTAGCAAAAATCCAGGAAACTCAGTGAAATGTGCATTTCAGATAAACAACCGATAATTTGTCAGTGTAAGTGTGTCCCAAATATTTCAAATATATTAACAAATTATTGGTTGTTTATTTGAAATGCACGTTTCACTGGGAATCCCGTATTTTTATTTGCTGAATCTGGCAAACCGACTTAGGAGGTGAATGGCAGGGAAAAGTGTGTGACAGACTGAGACCCTGCTCCCACTGTTCACAGGCCCACCAGGAAGAGAAACTGCGCATGCACTCACCGTATCGGCATCTGTACTGACAGACTCCATTTTTCCCTCCTAGCAGCTCCAGAAAGGAATCGAAGTAGCTGTTGACAGATTCAAAACTGCCCCTGATGTGCCGAAGGCCCCAGTCTGAATAGGACTCCTCTGCATCAGGGCTGGTGTCACTCCGAGCTGGGCCACCCCACAGGCTGAGCCACAAAATCAAGAAGCCAGTGGCCAGCTTCATCCTGAAGCCAGCTGGGTGCTGAGGTCTTTCCTCAAACCCCAGCCAGTGTCCCAGGAAATCCAGGTATGCAGCCTGCTGGCCAGATGTCAAGCAGGACTGGGAAGGGGGTTATCTGGAACACTCAATCTGTGTATTCCCCAGAGGTGGACTTTAAACATAGCAATGGAGGTTGGGATGAGATCAGGGCAATTAGAAAGGGTAAAGGTTAGGCAGTGGGAGGGCCTGTCTGAGGGATGGCCAGTCAGAGAGAACACTTCAAAGTGGATTCCACAGCCCTGGAGGAGGGAGATGTTGGCCAACTTGTAGGAGGCACGAGCGGTGGAGCAATTGGAATTCTGCCCCCAACCAACTTGTTAACCTATTGATCAGTTACAAATTTGGTCCTTTAGGGCTAGCCTCTTGACACAAGATCTTGTCCCAAGATCCCAGCACCACCCCTAAGACCATCTGTGCATGGTCTCTAGGGAGATTTAGGAGGATGTATTGAGAGCTCAGGAAACCCCCAATGTCAGTGGGTTAACAATGACACCCATACCAATGGTCAGGATATTATCTGTGTGTTCTAAGTGTGTGTGAAGTGGGCTTTCAGATTTGGGACCCTGGCTTCTGCCTTAGTCTCTTCTTGGCTCTCAGACTCTGTCCTCCAACCCGGCAGAGCTCCTAAGTGCAGCCACTCTGGTGCTGGGACATTTTTGCCTCTCTGCTTACAGCAGTGTTTTCATTTCCACTCAACAGTGTCTGATCTCTACAGATTGCCCAGAGATGGTGCTGAGGAAACTCCACTCTCCTTGTGTTATTTTTACTCAAGCTGCTTAGAAACTAACTAAAGGGTTTATCAGAAACAGAATTTGAAAGTTTAGGCTTTAAGACTGTTGACTAAGACCAGAGTTTTGGCATCACTTTCAGTTCATACTTTGCTTTTAGCCACCTGAAGAAATAAATTCCATGAGATCACTAGTCTCTATAAATGATATCTTTATGGACCAAATGAGTCATATAGATTCTCTCTCAAAAGTCTGGCAAGCCCCACAGAAGATAATGAATTACATTTCTTCATTTTGGATAAGAAATCTTTTTTTCTAGAGACTCAGACTCCAGAAAGGGCAATGGTTAAAAAATATTTCATCATGGGGGCACCTGAGTGGCTCAGTCGGTTAAGCATCTGACTTGATCTCAGCTCAGGTCTTGATTTCAGGATTGTGAGTTCAAGTCCCGTAAGGGGCATGGAGCCTACTTAAAAAAAAAAATCATATGAACAACAATGCCACCAGTATTTTAAAGCATCTATATATTCCAAACCAGTGTATGTGTGTTTCACATCAATTCTGTGAAGTAAGGTGGACATCGTTCCTGTCTGAGAGGTGAGAAAACTGAGACACAAAGGTGAAAGGACTCAGAAATGGACAGGCTGTCACTGGTGAAGTGGGGATCAGGGCCTGGTGAATGATTTGTGGGGCCCAGTCACAATGAAAATGGGAACATCCATGGGGCACCCCAGCACTGAGGCCGCTGGAGAAGGAGAAAGTGGGCAGAGGGAGGGGAGACGCCCACCCTCATTCCCGGCTAACTTTGTTGAGGCACGTTTTGTGGCCTAATATGTGATCTATTCTGGAGAACATCCCATGTGTACTTGAAAAGAATGTGTATTCTGCTGTTTTTAGGAGGGAATGTTCTGAATATATCTGTTAAATCCATCTGGTCCAGTGTGTCATTCAAAGCCACTGTTTGCTTTTTGATTTTCTGTTTGGATGATCTGTCCATTGATGTAAGTGGAGTTTTAAGGTCCTCTACTATTATTGTATTACTATTGATTAGTTCCCTTATGTTGTTATTAACTGCGTTATATATTTGGATGCTCCCATGTTAGACGCATAAATATTTACAATTGTTGTATATCTCCTTGTTGCATCGTCTCCTTTATTTTTGTCTCCAGGAAAGCACTAGTCTCATTTATTGAAACTTCATGGGGGCACCTCAGCACTAATCAGGCAGCTGGAGAAGGAGAAAGTAGGCAGGGGGCAGGGAGAGGCCCATCCTCATTTTCAGTCCTTGAATAATTGCTTGAAGATGGGGCTGTCATGACTCTGGGGAAAAATCTCCACCTGAGTGTTTGGGGCATACCATATGCAGGAGATGAAGCCCTTAGCCACGTGGAGCCTACATGCCACTCATTCTTGTTAGGTTTTTACCCCTTCCAGATGTAGAGCTTGCCACAAAGCATCACTGTCCAGCACAAAGCAGTCATCAGATAGCAGCAACTTGAGGGCAAAGGGACTGGAGTCAGTCACCTTAGTCAGGTTGATGTTCAGTGGCAACGGAGACCTTATACAGAGCCACAGCCTTGGCATTTGTCTGGTCAGCCATGAGGTCTTCCTCGGGATTGCCCTCCTTCAGATGAGGCGTGGGGCCCAGGACCTGGATCATCTCTACAGGCTCTTCCCCATCAGTGACAATCTCCACTTGGGCCTTGCCCTGTCGCTCACTGTCCCAGATGGCCATGTCCAGGTACCGCACCTTGCAGTGCTCCAGGATGTCGAACTTGCCACCACACCAGGCAAAGATATTCTGGCCCAGGTCCAGGATGGGGCAGTCCCCAGTGTTGAAGCTGTCTCAGCTCAGTGCCCTTTCAGTGGCATGGATGTTCTTCTTCCTCTTGATCTGGTAGAGTTTCTTGGTGGCAGCTAGAGTGGCCCCTGAGGAGGTCTTGTGAAATGCTGACTCTACTCCACCTTCCTGGTACTTGAGGCCACATGAGAAGTAGCTCATGAAGAGGTCAGACTCACTGCCTTGCACCCCTCGGTGCTGCACCAGCCTCTCGCCAGGCAGGGTGTTGAGGTGCACGACCAGCACAGCACAGGCCCCCTGTTCATCCCAGGATGGCTGCTGTCCTATCCATAGGTGCAAGTGGGAGAGCTCCTCTGGACCATTGTGCAGCACTAGGTAGGAGTCCCTCCAGAGGGAAGATGCCCTGGTTCTCATGTGCTACTGGCACTGGCTTCAGCTTCTCCACCCACCATACATGCAGGCAGGGATCCTGCACCCAGGCTGGGAATGGAGAACCAGTCTGGGGGAGGAATGTGTACATGCTGTTTCCAGTTCTGCCACCACCTTGCTCAGTAGCTCCAGCAGCCCCCTTTATTATTATGTACAGTGCTTCTTTGTTTCTTCCTGCAGACTTTGTTCTAAATTCTATTCCGTCCAACAGAATATTGCTATTCCAGCTTTCTTCTGACATCCGTTTGCGTGATTAATGTTTCTCCATCCCCTCATTTCAATCTGCATGCGTCTTTAGGTCTGAAATGAGTCTCTTGTAGGCAGCCTATAGATGGGTCTTATTTTTTTTATTTTTTTAAGTGTTCTATTTATTTTTGAGAGAGAGCAAGTTGGGGAGAGGCAGAGAGAGGAGGACGGAGGATCCGAAGTGGGCTCTGCACCGACAGCAGTGAGCCTGATGTGGGGCTCAAACTCACGAACCCTGAGATCTTGACCTGAGCCGAAGTCAGACGCTCAACCAACTGAACCACCCAGGCGCCTAGGGTCTTGTTTTTTTAATCCACTCTGTTACCCTTTCTTTTGATTGGAGCATTTAGTCCATTTACATTATTGATAGATGCATATTTATTGCTATTTTGTTACTTGTTTTGTGGTTGTTTTTGTAGTTGGCCTCTTATCCTTTCTTCTCTTTCTCTCTTTCATGGTTTGCTGGTTTGCTTTAGTGATAAACTTAGATTCCTTGCTCTTTATTTTTTGTGTATCTATTACTGTTTTGATCTATGGCTACCATTCAGTTGATATGTAACATCTTATGCAACATATATTAAGCTGAAGCAATATATATTAAGCTGATGGACCTTAATCTTGAACTCATTCTTTACTCCTCTCCCCTCCATATTTCGGATATTTGGTATCATATTTTACATCCTTTTGTCTTCTCTTGCCTGATTTTACAGATAAACTTAATTTTTTTTCTTTTTTTGCTTTTGTGCTTCCTATTTTTCTTAATCTGACTTATGGCTTTTGTTTTCTACTCAGTCTCCCTTAACATTTCTTAGCGGGCTGCTTTAGTGGTAATGAATTCTTTCAACCCTTGTTTATCTGGAAACTTTATTTCTCCTTCTATTCTGAATGACAGCCTTGCTGAATTGAATATTCTTGGCTGCAGATCTCTTCCGTATAGCACTTGGAATATATCCTGCCACTCCCTTCTGGCCTGCAAAGTTGCTGCTGAAAAACCAGCTTATAGCCTTATGGGGTTTCCTTGGTATGTACCTGTCTTCTTTTCTCTTGCAACCTTTAAATTCTTTATCACTATTTTTTCCCATTTTAATTACTATGTGTCTTAGTTGGTCCTCCTTGGGTTGACTTTTGCTAGGGAATCTCTGTGCCTCTTGAATCTGGATCTGTTTTCCTCCCCAGATTTGGGGAGTTTTTAGCTATTATTTCTTCAAATGAATTTTCTGCCCCCTTTCTCTCTCCTCTCCTGGGATCCCTATAATAGGAATGTTATTGCTCTTGATGGTATCACTGAGTTCTCTAAATCTATTCTCATTAAGCAGTATTTATACGTCTCTCACCTGTTCAGCTTGATTGATTTTCATTACTCTATCCTCTAGGTCACTGATACATTCCTCTGCTTCCCATAGCTTACTATTGATTGCATCTGTTGTATTTTTAATTTCACTTATTGAGTTCTTCATCTCTGATATGTTATCTCTTTGTCAAGGGTCTCACTGATGTCTTCTACCCTTTTCTGAAGTCCACTGAGTGTCTTTATGAGCTGTCAGCACAAAGCCTGGAGCCTGCTTCAGATTCTGTCTCCCTCTTTCTCTGCCCCATCCCCGCTTGTGCTCTGTCTCCTCTCTCTCTGTCTCTCTGTCTCTCTGTCTCTCAGTCTCTCAAAAATAAACATTAAAAAAATTAAATTCTTCATCAGGTATATGACTTATTTCTGTTCTCTTAGATCTCCTGCTGTGATTTTGTCCTGTTCTTTCATTTGGGACATATTATTCCTCTCCGTTGTCTACCTTGCTGTGTCTGTTTCTCTGTGTTAGGAAAAGTCAGCTGCATCTTCTGCTCTTGAGAGTAGTGGCTTTATGAAGAAGAGGTCCTGTAGTGCCCTTCACTGCAGTGTCCCCTGTTTATCAGAAACTTGCCACTTCAGGGGAGTCTCCTACATGTGTTGCTTGAGTCCTACTATTTTGTCTGAGTCGCTTTTCCTTTCAGTCCAGACATCTGCACTGACTCTTCGCCTGTTGTTGTCTGTGCTTGATCTCTGGTGTTAGAGAAACCCAGGCAGCCCGGGTCTCAGGGGACATGACCACAGGAAGGCACCAGAACAGGCTGGCAGTGTAAGCATAATTGGTGATGAGTCACTAGTTCTTGGCTGGATCCCCCAAAGTGCAATGGCTGAGGGCATGGCACACAGTGGCATTAACAAAATTTGCATTTAGCCCAGGGCAGAGGCCAGCAGGCTTGGAGAACTTGTGGGCAGGTGCCCTGCTACCAGGTTAGGTAGCAAGTGTCTGTGCAGCACTGCCTCCTGCAGGTGGCTCTGTGTTTACACTGGGGACTGGGGGGGAGGAAGATGGCTCCTGCCAGATCCTTTGGTCCAGAAGTCCCCCAACACACTCCAAAATTCATATAAACAGATCTTTTCCCCATTTACCCCAGACCTTATGCAAAGTGTTGCCTCCCCGTGGGCTGTTGTCTCTTATGGGTGAGGACTCAGCTATCACTCATCCTCCTGGCTTGCCCAGTGCTGAACCAGCTGACTTTTAAAGCTCCAGGCCCCAAGTCCCACTGGTTACATACAAACTCATAGAATTCAGCCCCTCTGATTTTCAAGGACAGCTGTTATGGGGATTTGTCTTTCCCATATGGGCTCTCTGGTGCTTTCTCCATTCTGTGCCAGCAGCTCCCTCCCTCCTGGGGGCAGGTCCTGACCACCATTTCTGCCCTTCCTAACCTCTCAGATGCAGCTTCTCCACTTTTAGTTATGGAGTTTGTGCTGCCCATCTTCCGATTATTCTCAGCTTGTTTACTCAGCTGTGAGTGATACCTAGCTGTAAACGTGGGATGGGGTGAGCTTAGGGTCCTTCTACTTGGTCATCTTGGCCTTAGGAGACTTGGTTACTGGAAGATTATTGTGATCCTTTAGTGTTGTCATGTTTCTTTGATTTTTCATGTTCTTTCAAGTCTTGCGTTGCTGTCTTCACATTTGAAGTAGGGGTCATCTCCAGTTTTTAATAACTGCCTTTAGGAAAGAAATAACTTCTGTCATCCTTGCTAAGGATTCTAAGACTTTCTCAGATCTTCTATGCTCAATGCTTTTTGCTTTCTCTTTTGGCTGAATTATTAAATCTGAATGTCTTCTCTCAATCCTGTAATGCACCAGATCACATTCTGACAGCCTTCCTTTTGCTTCACTGAGGGCAGGCTTAAACCTCAAGTTTGTGGCATCTCCAGATGGCCTCCAGATCCAAGCCAAATGTCTGTGCATACCCACTAGCTATCTGCCAAAGCTCACCCCAGTACCATCAGGAGTGCACACTGGGAGTCAGCCACAGGATTTGGGGATGCATGGGTGAGCCATGTCGGGTGCTAAGCATGCCCATGTGCCACCTAGGGGGAATCCACACGCAAGCCATCCCAGTGACTTCTGCAAGCAGCCTCTGACACAGGAACTGTGTGTCACTAATGCCATCTAAGAGTGCTATCTGCCACTCTCCCAGCTTCTTCTAGCCCCTCAGTGATACAGCTCATGGCTCAGTAGTTCTGATGGATTGAGAGAGAAATAGACTTCATTGGCAGCATCCTGTATGACTGTGGAAGCTGCTTTGCCAGTTTTTAATTGCAGTTACTTTTATTGTTGAGTTGTTTTTTTTTTTTAATTTTTTTTTTCAATGTGTGTTTATTTTTGGGACAGAGAGAGACAGAGCATGAACGGGGGAGGGGCAGAGAGAGAGGGAGACATAGAATCGGAAACAGGCTCCAGGCTCTGAGCCATCAGCCCAGAGCCCGATGCGGGGCTCGAACTCACGGACCGCGAGATCGTGACCTGGCTGAAGTCGGACACTTAACCGACTGCGCCACCCAGGCGCCCCTGTTGAGTTTTAAGAATTTGCTCTATATCCTGGATATTAATCTTCTGTAGATACATGATTTGCAAATATTTTCTCCTGTGGATTGCCGTTCACTCTCTTGATAGTTTTAAATTTTGCAAAAAAGTTTTGAATTTGGATGAAGTCCAATTGATCTATTTCTTTTATTGCCTGTGCTTCTGATGTCATATCCAAGAAAACATCACCAAATCCAGTATCATGAAGATAATGCTCTGTTTTCCTCAAGATTTTTACAGTTTCACCTGTAAAGATCCACTTTACCCTAATTTTTATATGTGGTGTATGATAACAATTTCGTTCATTGGCATGTTGATACCCAGTTTTCCCAGCACCATTTGTTGAAAAAAGCATCGCTTGTACCATTGAATGGTTTTAGCACCCTTGTCAAAATCACTTGACCATGTCTGTGGGAATTCATTGTGGGCTCTTTATTCCAGTCTATTGGTCTATATGTCTATCCTTAAGCCCATATCACAGTTTTGATTACCTTAGCTTTGTAGTAATCTTTGAAATCAAGAAGTATGAGGCCTTTAACTTTGTTTTTTATAAAAACAGTTTTGGCTACTTGGGGCCCCTTACTCCATATGAATTCTAGGATTGGTTTTTCTATTTCTGCAAGAAACAAAATGCTGGTATTTTAATAGAAATTGCATTGAATCTATAGATTACTTTGTGTATTATCATCTCAACAATATTAAGTCTTCCAGGCCATCAATAATGGATGACTTTCCATTTATTTTTGTCTTTAATTTCTTTCATCAATGTTTAATAAAGTTTCAACTTACAAATCTTGAACCTCCTTGGGTAAATCTGTCCCTAAGTATTTTATTCTTTTTGATGCTAGCGTAAATGGAATCATTTTATTTTTCTTTTCAGATTGTCTGTTGTTATCGTATAGAAATGCAACTTTTTTTAAAAGTATTGATTTTATATTTTGCAACTTTGCTGGATCCATTTATTGGTTCTAGAGGGAGATTTTTGTGGACTGCTTAGAGTTTTCTACATAGAAGTTCATCTCCTCTGTGAACTGAAATAATTTAATTCTTCCATTACACTTAGATGTTTGTTACTGTTCTTGCCTAACTGCTCTGACTAGGACTTCCAATACTATGGTGAATAGAAGTGGTGAAAGTGGGCATCCTTGGCTTGATCTTAGGAAAAATGTTTTCAGACTATCACCACTGAGGATATTAACTGTTCAGTTTTCATAGATGGTCTTTACCATGTTGAGAAAGTTTCCTTTTATCCCTAGTTTGTTGCAGTGTTTTTTTTTTAATCAGGGTGTTAAAATGTGTATTCTATATCAGTTGAAATTATTATGTGAGTTTTTCCTCCATTCTATTACTGTGGTGTGTTACATTTCATATATTGTACCATTTTTGTATTCCAAAAATAAATCCCACTTAAAAAGGTCAACAAAATTGACAAATCTTTAGCTAGAATGACTAAGACAAGAAGGGGATTTAAAAAAAAATTTATATTTTTTTTATTTTAAGAGAGAGCAGGGGCAAGCAGGGTAGGGGCAGAAAGAGAAGGGGAGAGAGAATTCCATGCAGGCTCCGTGCTGTCAGTGTAGAGCCTGATCTGGGGCTTGATCTCATGAACCATGAGATCATGACCTGAGCCAAAATCAAAAGTCAGACACTCCACTGACTGAGCCACCCAGGTGCCCTAAAGATTTAAATTATTAAATAAGAAATGCAACAGGGCACATTACTACCAACTTCATTGAAATAAAAAGGGTTATAAGAGTACTATGGAAAATTGTACCCCAATAATTGGATAACCTAGATGAAAGGGACATATCCTAAAAACATGCAATCTAAAAGGACTGAAGGGGCGCCTGAATGGCTCAGTCAGTTAAGCATCTGACTCGTAAGTTTGGCTCGGGTCATGATCTCATGGTTTGTGAGTTCAAGCCCTGTGTCAGGCTCTGCACTAATAATGCAAAGCCTGTTTGGGACTCTCTCTCTCTACCCCTCCCCCAGCCAGTGAGCATGCACACACATGCGCGCGCGCGCGCACACACACACACACACACACACACACACACTTTCTCTCTCTCTCTCAAAATAAATAAACTTTAAAAAAAAATTTTTTTAAAGGACTGAATAAAGAAATGTAAAATCTGAATAGAACTTATGACTAGTTTGGGATTGAATTCATAATGGAAAACCTCCGGAGAAAAGCCTTGGACCAGATGGCTTCACTGTTGAATTCTATAAAACATACGAAGAACAGCAATCTTTCTCCTTCTCAAATTCTTCAAAAAAATTGAAGTGGAAAAAACACTTCTTAACTCAGTTTAAGAGGTCAGTATCACCCTGATACCAATGTGAGACTAAGGCACCACAGGAAAGAAAACTATAGACTGTTAATGAATTGATAGAAATGTCTTATTTAGAACAGTAGCAAACTGAGTTCATCAGCATTTAAAAGATTATACAGCATAACCACATGCCTACTGCCCCTCAGCATCTTCCCACCACCACTGGGCTCCCAAAGCTAGAAATTGTCTTTTCCTTCCATACATAAGTAGCATGTTATCTCTACTTTCATAATACCTTTTCAAAATGATATTATAGTTACTTGTATTTATCATGTTTAACAGATTTTCCTCTATACTCAATCATATAATATGCAAATAATGAGAAATTTATTTTTTCCTTTTTAACCAAAATTCCTTTTCTTGGCCAAGACTCCTGGCTGCTTCTAACATAGCACTTTATTAATTTAAGGAAAAAGAATATTAAGGATGATATTAATGAGGTCACAATATCTAGAGGGGTAGGAGATGCTGAGCTTGGTTGCTACACAACAAGGAAAAATGCTGCCACTCCATACTTAGGCATAGATGCCAGAAATCTGCCACAGAAGCCCCAAGGGAACCAGACATCACCACCACAAGGCTTGCCATCTGCAAGTCTTCTCATGTGCAAATGCTACCATACATTGCTCTCAAGTGTGTTGTTTCTCTGATAAAACCAAGGTGGATGCCTATGGATAGGAAGTCTTTAAAATATTGTACCTTCCAGTCTATTTAGTATAGCAAAACAAGAATTGGAATGGGTAGTGTGAGCTTTACAAAACTACCTGCCCCATAACTCTTTTCTTTTTCTTGTATTTACCAAGACCTTGGGAACAACTGTTTTTTTTTTTTTTTTTTTATTCCAGTAGAGTTCAAATACAGTGTTATATTAGTTTCAGGTATGCAATATAGTGATTCAACAATTCTATAAATTACTCCCGGCTCATCATAAGTGTACTTTTTTTTTTTTTTAAGATTTTAAGTAATCTCCACACCCAACGTGGGGCTCGAACTCACAACCCTTAGATCAAAAGTTGAACATTCTGGGGCGCCTGGGTGGCGCAGTCGGTTAAGCGTCCGACTTCAGCCAGGTCACGATCTCGCGGTCCGTGAGTTCGAGCCCCGCGTCAGGCTCTGGGCTGATGGCTCAGAGCCTGGAGCCTGTTTCCGATTCTGTGTCTCCCTCTCTCTCTGCCCCTCCCCCGTTCATGCTCTGTCTCTCTCTGTACCAAAAAAAAAAAAAATAAACGTTGGAAAAAAAAAAAAAAAAAAAGAGTTGAACATTCTATTGACTGAAAGAGCCAGACACCCCACCATAAGTGTACTGTTAATCCCCTTCACCTATTTTACCCAGCCCCCTACCTACATCCCCTCTGGTAATCAGTTTGTTCTCTGTAGTTAAGAGTTGGCTTTTTTTGGTTTGTCCCTTTCTTTACCTTTGTTTGTTTAATTTCTTATATTCCACATATGAGTAAAATCATATGGTATTTGTCTTTCCCTGACTTAGTTCATTTAGCATTATACTCTCTTGATCCATCTATGTTGTTGCAAATGGCAAGATTTCATCTTTTTTATGGCTGAATAATATTTCATTATGTATATATATACCACATCTTCTTTATCCATTCATCTATCAATGGACACTTGGGCTGGTTTCATAATTTGGCTGTTGTAAATAATGCTGCTGTAAACATAGGTGTGCATGTATCCCTCTGAATTAGTGTTTTTGTATTCTTTGCGTAAATGCCCAGGAGTGCAATTGCTGGATCATGTGGTAGTTCTATTGATTTTTTGAGAAGCTTCCATACTATTTTTCTAAGTGGCTGCACCATTTTTACATTCCCAACAGTGCAAGAGCATTCCCCACATCCTCACCAACATGTGTTGTACCTTATGTTGTTGATTTTGGCCATTCTGATATCTGTGAGGTGATATCTCATTACAGTTTGTTTTTGTTTTTTTTGTTACAACCACTTACTTTTTTTTTTTTGAGAGAGAGAGAGAGTGAAAGTGGGGGAGGGACAGAGGGAGAGACAGAGAGAGAATCCCAAACAGGCTCCACACCCAGCACAGAGCCCAACATGGGGCTCCATCTCACTACTGTGAGATCATGACCTGAGCTAAAATCAAGAGTCGGTGCTTAACCAGCTGAGCCACCCAGATGCCCCTCTCATGGTAGTTTTGATTTGCATTTCCCTGATGATGAGTGATGTTGAGCATATTTTCATGTGTCTGTTGGCCATCTGGATGTCTTCTTTGAAGAAATGTCTGTTCATGTCTTCTGCCCATTTTTAAATTGGATTATTTGTTTTTTGGCTGTTGAGTTGTATATGTTCTTTACATATTTTGGATATTAACCCTTTATCAAATATGTCATTTATAAACATCTTCACCTACTCTGTAGGTTGCCTTTTAATTTTTTTGACTGTTCCCTCTGTTGTGCAGAAGGTTTTTATCTTGATGTAGTCCCAATAGTTTATTTTTGCTTTTATTTCCCTTGCCTCAGGAGACCTATCTAGAAAACTGTTGTTATGATCAATGTCAGAGAAATTATTGCCTGTGCTCTCTTCTAGGATTTTTGTGGTTTCAGGTCTCACATTTAGACCTATAATCCATTTTGAATTTATTTTTGTGTATGATGTAGAAAGTTGTTCAGTTATATTCTTTTGCATGTAGCTGTCCAGTTTCCTCAACACCATTTGTTGAAGAAACTTTTTCCCATTGCATATTCTATCCTGTTTTGTTGTAGATTAATTGACCATATAATGGTGGGGTTATTTCTGGGCTTTCTATTCTGTTCCATTGATCTATATGTCTATTTTTGTGCCAGAACCATGCAGTTTTGATTATTACAGCTTTATAGTAAAATTTGAAATCTGGAATTGGGATGACTCCAGCTTTGCTTTTTCAAGATTTCTTTGGTTATTCAGGGTCTTTTATATTTCCATAGAAATTTAAGGATTGTTCTAGTTCTGCGAAAAATATTGTTGGTATTTTGATAGGGATTGCATTAAGTCTGTAGATTGCTTTTGATAGTATGGACATTTTAATAATATTTGTTCTTTCAGTCCATAAGCATGGACTATCTTTCTATTTGTATAATCTTCAATTTCTCTCATCAATGTTTTATAGTTTTCTGAGTACAGGTATTTCACCTCCTTGGTTAAATTTATTTTTAGGTACTTTATTATTTTTGGTGCAATTTGAAATGGGGTTGTTTTCTTAATTTCTATTCTTGCTGCTTCATTAAGGTGTATAGAAATGCACATGATTTCTTCACGTTGATTTTTGTATCCTGTGACATTACTGAATTCATTAATCAGTTATACTAGTTATTTTTGGTGGAATGTTTAGGGTTTTCTATATATAGTATCATGTCATCTACAAATAATGAAAGTTTTACTTCTTCCTTACTAATAAAGGTCTTCTATTTCTTTTTCTTGTCTGATTGCTGTGGCTAGGACTTCCAGTACCATGTTGAATAAAAGGGTGAGAGTAGATATTTTTGTTCCTGATGTTGGGGAACAGCTCTCGCCCCATTGATATGATGGTAGCTGTGGGCTTTTCATATGTAGCCTTTATTATGTTGAGATGTATTCCCTCTAAACCTACTCTGTGTTTATTTTAAGTAAGCTCTAAGCCCAATGTGGGGTTCAAACTCCTGACCCTGAGATGAAGAGTCACACGTTCCACCAACTGAGCCAGCCAGGTGCCCTGTTGATGGATTTTATCATGAATGTTGTTGTACTTTGTGAAATGCTTTTTCTGAATCCACTGAAATGATCATACAGTTTTTATCCTTTTTCTTATTGATGTGATGTATCATGTTGATTGATTTGCAAATATTGAACCACTCTTGCATGTGGAATAAATTGCACTTGCTTGCGATGAATGATTCTCTTAATGTATCCTTGGCTTCAGTTTGCTAGCATTTTGTTGAGGATTTTCACATCTATGTTCATTAGCAATATTGACCTGTAGTTCTCTCTCTCACTCTCTCTTTGTATTTTAGAGAGAGTGTAAAAGAGAAGGGGAAGAGGCAGAGAAAGAGAGAGAGATAATCTTAGGCAGGCTGCATGCTCAGCACAGAGCCCAATGTGGGGTTCAATCCCATGACCCTGGGATCATGACCTCAGCCAAAATCAAGAGTTGGATGTTCAACCAACTGAGCCACACAGCACCCCTGGCTGTCTTTTTTTGGTAGTGTCTTTATCTGATTTTGGTATCAGGGTAATGCTAGCATCATAGAATGAGTTTGGTATACAACATCGTCTGCATGTAGTAGTCTATATTAAGCTGATGGTTGCTTAAGTTTGAATCCATTTTTCACTCCTCTCCCCACCCACATGTTGGTGTCATATTTTATATCCTGATCTTTCCTTTCCACTCAGAGTCCCCTTTAGCATTTCTTGTAGGGCTGCTTTAGTGGTGGTCATGAATTCATTTAACTTTTGTTTGTCTGGAAACTCTTTATTTGTTCTTCTGTTCTGAATGACAGAGTTGCTGGATAGAGTATTCTTGGCTGCAGATTTTTTCATTTCAGCACTTTGAGTATATCGTGCCCCTTCTAGAAGACCTGCAAAAATTTCTGCTAAAAAAACCATCTGATAACCTTATGGAATTACCCTTGTATATAACTGTTGTCTTTTCTCTTGCTGCTTTTAAAATTACTATCACTACTTTTTGCAATTTTAATTACTATTTGTCTTAGTTCTTTCTCCTTTGGTTACTTTTGTTGGGGGATCCCTGCCTCCTGGATCTGAATTTCTGTTTTCTTCCCCAGATTTGGGTAGTTTTCTGGTCCCTTTTTGCTCTCTTCTCTTTCTGGGATCTGTATAATGCAAATGTTATTATGCTTGATGGAGTCAATGAGTTCCCTAAATCTATTATATTTTGCATAATTTTTTGTTGTTGTTCACCTTGATTACTTTCCATTACTCTGTCCTCCAGGTTGCTGATCTGTTCTTCTGCTTCCTCTAGTCTACTATTTATTCCATCTAATTTCATTTATTGTGTTCTTCATCTCTGATTGATTCTTTTTCATCTCTTTGTTAAGGGTCTCACTGATGCCCTCCACTCTTTTTCAAGTCCTATGAGTATCTATATGATTATTACTTTTAATTATCTGTCATGTATATTACTTATCTCTGTGTCAATTAAGTCTCTTGCTGTGGTTTTGTCCTGTTCTTTCATTTGGGACATATACTCCTCTCCTCATTTTATCTACCTCTCTGTCTGTTTCTGTATGTTACGTAAGTCAGATATGTCTCCTGTTCTTGAAAGGTGTGGCCTTATAAAGAAGAGATCCTGTAGCGCTCTGCAGTACAGTGTTCCCTGTTTACCAGAACTGACATTTTAGAGGTGTCTCCTATGTGTTGTGTGGTGTCTAAATGGGTGTCTCTTGATTGGATAGGATCCCCCAAATGTGGGGTGATGATCAGGTGGAAGCCAGTGGTGTGGGAGGTAAAAGAATTCACCTGAGACAGAACAAAAGAGATAGAAGTTTACTGAATGCACCACAGTGTATTCACTGTGGGCAGGAGAGCAGAGGAGAAGGCTGTCTGTCATGAGGCAGTGAGAGTGGAATGCACCTCAAGGAAGTGGCAGGCGGGACAGCAAAGAAGAGGCTATCTGCAACTAGGTAGTGGGAAGGGGCTGTTTTTAACGAGGGAAAGGTGAGGAGGTACGGAGACATATGGAATTTTCCTTTTTTTGGTAACTGTGCATACCTATTACTCACAGTAGCCTCTTGGTTAGTTAGGGCCTTATGGATATTTTGAGGTAGGTCACCTGATGGGCCTGTCTGTATTCAGCCAGGTGGTTGTTGTGGACCCTTTCTACATTCCATTGCTCAAGTCTGTTTGCCTAAAAGCACCCTGTACATGTTGGGTGCACCCTGCTCTTGTGACCAACCTGCTTTTTCCTTCAGTCATCTGCAGTGGCTCTCTTTGCCTGTTGTGGGCAGTGTTTGGTCCCTGTGGTGTTGGTGGATCAGTCTGTGGCTGTCTTGGGCTTGAGTTGAGTCAGACCAGGCATTTGCCAGAGATGCAATATCACCAAACTGTAGTTCTTTCCCTGTGTTGTGCCCTGAGAAGCTTTTGTTGGTGGGTGGGGCCTGCAGTCAGACCAGCTAGCTGTCTGCCCCCAGACTATTGCTGGGGCCACAGTTGATCTGGTGTGTATGGATATCTTTCCCTCTCTCCAGGGCAAGAGTCACTTTGGAGTGGTATTGGTCCTGTCAGGGCTACTTGCACACTGCCAGGCTTGTGGCCCTGATTTGAATGGGCTCTGGCCAAGAGTGTATTAGAAGGGGCAGATCCACAAAGTACATGGGGACGGAGCTTGCAGTTTTAGCAAGTTCGCTTACAGGTCCTCTGGGAAAAGGAACTTTGCTGCCACTGGGACTGAGGCCCCACAAAGCACATGAGTTGGGAGGGGTGGTTGAAGAGGTGGGTCTGCCAAAGCACAGAGGAGTTGGGGAGGGAGGGCATGGTATAAGCAAGTTAGGTAGTATATGTTTCCACAGGTGGCTGTGTGTTTATGCTTGGGAGCAGAGGGAGGGAAGTAGTGCCTGCCAGCTTCTTTGTTCCTGGAGGAGTTTCCAACAATCTGTGTCCCTCCAGACACACTCTAAGATGAGTAAATAACCCTCCCATATGCCCCAGGTGTTTTTCAAACTGCTGCATCTGTGCTGTATCTCTGCAGGCTCTTGTGTTCTCTCTAAGAAGGCGGGGGGGGGGGGGGGGGGGGGCTCAGTTTCCTCTTGCCCTCCCAGCTCTCCAAGAGCCAAGCTTGCTGATTTTTAATTCCAGATTTTAAGTTCTGTTGGTTTTAAGAACTTTTGAAATTCTGCCTCTCTGGTTTTCAAAGCCAAATGTTATGGGGATTCTTCTTCCTTGTGCAGGCTCCCTGGTGTGATAGTCTGTTTCTCTCCTTTCTTAGTGCCTCTGGGTCCCTCCTTCCCACACAGTCCTGAGATCTGTTCAATCCTCACCAGGTCGCTGCCCTTCCTATCCTCTTTGATGTGGCCTCTCCTCTACATTTAGTTGTGGAGTTTGTTCCACCAGTCTTCAGGTCATTTTCTGGGTTATTTACACTGATGTGAGTGTTACCTAGCTATATCCATGGGACAAAGTAAGCTTAGGGTTCTCCTATTCTGCCATTTTCCCAGCAATACCTTGGGAACCATTTTGAATGGAAGAAGTGCTAGCAAGCATTTTGACCTTACTGATTGGTCAATTACAATTGTTCAGTTACAACCTATGACTATTTCAAGGTGGGTCACTTAAAAAGTCTGTTTGTGTCAGCTGAACAGTCACTATGGACTCTTTTGCCTTGCTCAAGTTTCCATTGCTCAAGCCTGTTGCCTAAAAGCAGCATTTACATTAACTTCTGGCATTAACTGGAATGCTTTAAAACTGCTTTCACAATCAAATGTGATATTTCCTGGAAGTTTGTAGTAGATACCCGCAATGAAATTAAGGAAGTTTCCCTCTACTTCCAGTGTTCAAAATTTTGTTTATTTGTTTTAAATCAGGAATGTATGTCAAACACCTTTCCCCAATGATTAATACTTATTTTTAAGACTGGATCTTATTAACACATGTTTAAAATATTGATCCTTGCATTCTTGGTATAGGTGATATTTGGTTAGGATGTATTATTTTTAATGTTTGCTTATTTTTGAGAGAGAGAGAGACAGAGCATGAGCAGGGTAGGGGCAGAGAGAGAGGGAGACACAGAATCTGAAGCAGGCTCCAGGCTCTGACCTATCAGCACAGAGCCCGATGCGGGGCTCAAACTCACGAACTGTTAGATAATGACGTGAGCTGAAGTCAGACACTCAACCGACTAAGCCACCCAGGCACCCATGGGTGCCTTATTTATACTTTGCAGTGCCAAGTTATTTGATAATTTTTGAAAACCTATACTGTACTAAGGGATTGCTTACATAGAATAAAATGTACAGGGGCGCCTGGGTGGCTTGGTCGGTTAAGCGTCCGACTTCGGCTCAGGTCATGATCTCACGGTCCGTGGGTTCGAGCCCCGCGTCAGGCTCTGTGCTGACAGCTCAGAGCCTGGAGCCTGTTTCGGATTCTGTGTCTCCCTCTCTCTCTGCCCCTCCCCTGTTCATGCTCTGTCTCTCTCTGTCTCAAAAATAAATAAACGTTAAAAAAAAAATTTTTTTTTAAAAAAAAGAATAAAATGTACATCTTTTATTTATTTATTTATTTATTTATTTATTTATTTATTTATTTATTTATTTTTGAGAAAGAGTGCAAATAGAGGAGGGGCAGAGAGAGAGAGAGAGGGAGACACAGAATCCTAAGCAGTCTCTGGGCTCTGAGCTGTCTCCAGGGTCTGAGCTGTCAGCACATAGCCTGATGCAGGACTCAAACTCAAGAACCATGAGATCATAACCTGAGCCAAAGTCAGCGTTTAACTAACTGAGCCACCCAGGTGTCCCTAAAATGCCCATTTTAAACACACTGTATAAGAGTTTTGATAAAGGAATACACCTAAGTAAGCACCACCATGATAGAGAACAATTTCACCCCAAAATGTCCTTTGTGCCCTTCCTGGTCAATCCCTGCCCTGTATCACATATATCACTGATTTTTATTGCTGAGAAATATTCACTTAAATGGATATCCCACACTTTGTTTATCCGTTCTCCTGTGGACATAAACTTTCTAGTTTTTAACTATCATGAATAATGCTATGAACATTCATATACAAGGAAGTTTTTACAGTCTTTTCAGTTCTCTTGGGTAAATACCAAGGAATGAAATTGATGAGCTATTTGGTAAGTATATGTTTACATTTATAGAAAACTATGAAACTTTTTTCCAAAGTATATGTACTATCTTGCATTTCCACCAGCAGTATATGAAAGTTCTAGTGGCTCTACATATTTACCAACACGTAGCATTGTCAGTTTTTAAATTTTTCCTATTTTAGTAAGTATGTAATGGTATCTTATTGTGGCTTCAATTTGCATTTCTCTGATGACTAACGATCTTAAGTAACTTTTAATATGCTTTTTGGGCATTCATGCATCTTTGGTGAAGTTTCAAAGTGAAACTTTGCCCTTATAAAAACTGGGCTATCTTCTTATCTTCTTATTACTGTAGATAGAAGCCCTTTTTCAAGTATATCTTGCGAATATTTACTTCCAGTCTGTAGCTTAACTTTTCATTTTCTTAAGTATATTTCAAAGAACAGAAATTTTAAATATTGGTAAAGTCAAATTAATTTTTTTCTTCTGTGGTTAGTGTTTTTTGTGTTCTAAGAAAATTTTGCCAACATGAAGGTCTCAAAGATTTTCTCCCGTATTTTTTCTAAATTCTTATCATATTACCATTCACATTCAAGTATACTATCTATTTCAAGTTTTTCTGTGTGTATCGTGTGAAGTAAAGGTTGAGGCTTGATAAGTACATAGGTGGTAGGTAGGTAGGTAAATAGGTGATAGGTAGGTAGATGGATAGATATCCAATTAGTCCAATAACATTTGTTGAAAAGGTTATCCATTTCCCTTTGAATTACTGACAAAAGGTTGCCAAGAATTAATTGATTAGGAGCCCCTGGGTGGCTCAGTCGGTTAAGCATCTGACTTTGGCTCAGGTCATGATCTAAGGGTCCATGAGTTCGAACCCCACGTTGTGCTCTGTGCAACAGCTCAGAACCTGGAGCTTGCTTCAGATTCTGTGTCTCCATCTCTCTGCCCACCCCCCAACTCGCACTCTGTCTCTCTATCTCTCTCTCTCTCAAAAATAAACAAACATTTAAAGAAAATTGACTATATATATATGTGTTTATCTACTTCTGGACTTTGCATTCTGTTCCACTTATATATATATGTCTATTCTTATAACAATATATACTATCTCTACTACGGTTGCTTTATAAAAAGTCTTTAAATCAGGTCATGTAAAATTTCCAACTTTGTTCATTTTTTTCCAATTTGTTTTCTTCTGCATTCTTTGTATTTCCATATAAAGTTTAGAATGAGCCTGTCAATTAGGAAAAAAAAAATTGCCTGGATCTTGACTAGGATTATGTTGAATCTGTAGATTAATTTGGGGATAATAATATTGATTCATCTAATCCATAAATATGATCTATATCTTCATTTATTTAGGGTCATTTAAAATATTGTTCAGTGATTTTTAAAAATATTTTTCAGTACAGAGCTAACACACATATTTTGTTAGATATAATTCTAAATTTAACATTTTTTATCTTATATACACATTTTTAAAAATTCAATTTCAGGGACGCCTGGGTGGCTCAGTCGGTTGGGCGTCCGACTTCGGCTCAGGTCATGATCTCGTGGTCTGTGAGTTCAAGCCCTGCATCAGGCTTTGGGCTGACAGCGCAGAGCCTGGAGCCTGTTTTGGATTCTGTGTCTCCCTCTCTCTCTGAGCCTCCCCTGCTCATGCTCTGTCTCTGTCTCAAAAATAAATAAATGTTAAAAAAAAAAATTTTTTTTTAATTCAATTTCAAATTGATTTTTGTATATAGACTTTTGCATTGTTAATCTGTACCTTTTTTGTTATATATATATAAATATATTGTATATATAAATATATATTTTTAGTTATATATTATAAAATATAATATTTGTTAGTTTTATATTATATAATATAGTTTATTATATATTTTTACTTTATTATATATATAAATTAGTTTATTTTATATATATATATATATATATATATATATATATATATATATATATGGGAGGGGCAAAGAGAGGGGAAGACACAGAATCTGAAGCAGGCTCCAGGCTCTGAGCTGGCAGCGCAGAGCCCGATATGGGGCTCGAACTCACAAACTGTGAGATCATGACCTAAGCCAAAGCCGGACGCTTAACCAACTGAGCCACCCAGGTGCCCCAGGTAATACTTATTTCTTAAATGAGTAAGAAAGTTTCATCCTGCTCTATTTTCTAAAAAAAAAAAAAAAAAAAAAAAAAATTTGTGTAGGATTGTATAGGATTGGTATTCTATACATGTTTGATAGAACTTAGTACTGAAGATATCTAGACCTCAACTTTGCTTTATGGTAATATTTTTAATTATTCAATTTCTTACTTGATATGAGTCTATTCAGACTATTTCTTCTTAATTTGTCCTGTTCAAGAAATGTGTCCAATTCATATAAGCTGTCTAATTATTGATACAGATATTCATCATATTCTATTATACTTTTAATGTTTATAGAAACTATAGTAATGTCTCTTTTAAAGTTCCTAATGTTGGTAATTTGTTTCTTTTCTGTTTTTTATCAGTCTGGCTGGAGGTTTGTCAATTTTATCAGTCTATCAAAAAACTGGCTTTTGGTTTCATTGAATTTGTCTATAGTTGGTCTACTTTCTATCTCATTTATTCCTGCTCTTTATTGTTAAGTTCCCTTCTGCTTACTTTTAATTTAATTTGTTCTTTTTCTAGTCTTAATAAAATATTTTTATTGAAACATAATTCACATACCATACAAGTCAACAACTTAAAACGTACAATTTGATACCTTTTAGTATATTCATAGAATTGTGTATTCATCATCACAGTCAATTTTAGAACATTTTCATTACCCCCAAAAGAAATTCTATATACCTTAGCCCTCACTTCCTAATTACTCCATCCCCTAATTACCCCACCTGCTTTTGTTCTTTATAGAGTTGCCTATTCTGGACTTTTCATATATATATAGACTCATATAATATGTTGTCCTTGGTGAGTGATTTTTCACTTAGTATATGTTTACAGAGTTCATCCATCTTGTAGCATGTATCAGTACTTTATTCCCTTTCATTGCTGAGTAATACTTCATTGTATGACTTTTCTAGCTTAAGGTAGAACCTTAGTTTATTAATTTTTTACCTTTTTTTCTAATATGGACACTAAGTGCTATAAACTTTCATTTAAGCACTAATTATTTCCATCATACTAAGGGTTTTCCTTATTCTTTCTCTAATTAAATACATTTATTTTATTTTTGTTTTTGTTTTTATAATGCCCTTTAATATTTCAAGAAAAAAAAGTAATAGGATGAGGAACATGATATCTGATGTATATATCTATCAGGCTCAACTGCAATACTCCTTGAAGATTTTAAATGCAATTTCAAGAAAATACTGTACTTGATCACAATCAATACATTTCTATCAGCTGTTCTTGATCAAATTGCTGAGATCAAGGTTTCTCAACTTTGGCATAGTTGATATTTGGGCCTGATCATTCATTTCTATTCATTTCTATTCTCTTCTTTTTTCTCTCTTCTTTTCTCTCTTTTCTCTTCTCCTTTCCTTCTTCTTTTAAAAAATGTTTATTTATTTTGAGAGAGAGAGAGAGTGTGTGGCGGGGGGGGTAGGGGCAGAGAGAAAGAGAGAGAGAGAGAGAGAGAGAGAGAGAGAGAGAGAGAGAGAGAGAAATCCAAGCAGGTTCACATCAGCACAGAGCCTGATGCAGGGTTCAAGCCCACAAACCAGGAAATCATGACCTAAGCCAAAACCAAGAGTCAGACACTCAACCAACTGAGCTACCCAGGTGCCTTTTTCTTTCCTTTCCTTTCCTTCCTTTCTTCCCTTTCTTTCTGTTTCTGATATAACTGACATATAAGATTATATTAGTTTCAGATGTATAATATAATGATTCAATATTTGTATATATTGTGAAATAATCACCAAATCATTAACATCCATCATCACACATAGTTACAATTTTTTCTTATGATGAGAACTTTTAAGATTTACTGTCTTAGCAACTTTCAAATATACAATACAGTATTATTAACTATAGTTATGATGCTACACATTATATCCCTAGGATTTATTTATTTTATAACTGGAAATTTGTACCTTTTGACTACTGTTCCCATTTCACCCACACTTACCTCTGGCAACCATCAATCTGTTTTCTGAGTTCAGGGGCTTTTTTTGTTGTTTTGTTTTTGTAGAGTCCACTTATAAGCAATATCATACTATTTATCTTTGTCTGCATTATTTTTCTTAGTATAATGTTGCCAAAGTACATCCATGTTGTCACAAGTGGCAAAATTTTTTTTATAGGCTGAATAATATTCCATTGTACACACACACATACACACGCACGTGCACACACACACATTTTCTTTATCCATTCATCCATTGATGGACATCTAGGTTGTTTCCATGTCTTGCATATTGTAAATAATTCTGCAGTGCTCATGGGGGTGCTTACATCTTTTCCAGTTAGTGCATTTGTTTCTTATAGATAAATACCCAGAAGTGAAATTACGACATCATATGGTAGTTCTATTTTTAATTTTTTGAGGTATTTCCATACTGTTTTCCATAGTAGGTGCACTGTAAATACGTTGATTTTAAATCTGTTTTGGTATTTTACTATAAACATTAAAGGTTAATTTTCCTGTAAATGCTGCTGTATCCCATAGCTTTCATTGTCTTTCATATCTGACTATTTCATAACTTCCCTTCTGGTATCTGAAGCTCATTTTCTAGATTCCTTGGGAAGAGATTATAGGAACAAAGAAGTTCCTGCATGTTCATAGATTTGTCTGTGCCCTTCATACTTGAAAGTTAGTCATGCCAGATACAAAATTCTTTGTTCATGCTTTCTTTCCTTGACTATCTTAAACGTATTAATCAATGTTCTTCTGGGATAAAGTGTTGCTGTCAACATCTGATCATGATCTAATTATCTTTCCCTTATAAGTCATGTGGACTTTTGCCAAAATGCTCAAAGGAGTTTTCTCCCTCTCTAAAATCTGGTGGTTTTACAAATGTATTGGTGTTGGTCGTTTTGGCTCATTGTTCACAGATACACAATGTTCTTTTTCAATATATAGTTTTAAATATTTTGAAGAAAGTGTTGTGTCAGTTCCAACCTATTGATAGTGATGCTGTCACCTAGGAATGCCTGAGCCCCTTGCCTGGGTCCATATTACTTGTGACAAACCCTAACGGACATTTCCTAGACTAGAGCTAATGTTGGTGCTGGATGAGCCTTTGTCATTCTTATTATGATTGTAGGGCACACCTCAGCAAAACCATCAGAGACTTTGAAGAACAAAATTTATTACTCACAGATTCTGGAGGGTACAGGGCATGCCTGAGGATTACATGGCAAGATCACAGATAGAGAGAATGGGATGGGGGGAAGCACAGACCTGGGGCTCTGTCTTTATTAGGGTCAGAGGGTAGTGTGCCTAAGGTTCTATGGTTCATTCTTTATTGGCAAATTTCAAGCATAAGAGTTTGAAATTAGTGCATGGGAAGGGAAAGGCAGGGACACTCAAGTGGCCAGTTATCTAGGTTACCCAGGTATCTCTAAAAGAGGAACTTCATGGGTGGGGGCAGCGTGGTTCCTTATCCAGTTGTTTTGCTTGTAGCTGCATCATAGAGTTGACAATACTTTTGTTGGTGAGGGATGTCTTTCAAATGGATGCCTTGGCATCAAAGGCTTAATGTCAGTCAATAATATTACAGTCAAAAATTAAATGTCAGATACTTACAGTACAGAAAGTTTTCTTGAAATAAAATTTTTAAGCATCATTCTCTTCACTTTGTTATTTATTTTGGAATTCCTATTATCTCTCTGTTAGATATTCTTTCCTTATTTTCAATGTCATTTTCTTTTTAATTCTTTTATTTCTTCTTCATTTAAAAATTGTCCTTTTTATTTTTATTTTTTTACTTTATTTATCCAGTCATCTGTCGATGCACTGGGATTACTTTCACCTTTTGGTTATTGTGAATAATACTGCTATGAACTTGGGTATACACATCTCTCTTTGATTCCCTGCTTTTGATTCTTTTGGGTATATACCCAAAAAAGGAATTGCTGGATCATAGGGTAATTCCATTTTAGTTTATTTCAAACTTATTTTATTGTAATAAAATTTACAATTTTAACCATTTTAAGTGGGCATTAAGTACATTCATGTTGTTATGCAACCATCACCACCATCTGTCTCCAAAACTTTTTCATCTTCCCCAGTTGCAATTATATCCATTAAATAGTAACTCCCCATCAACCCCTGCAGCCCCTGGCAACCACTATTCTGCTTCCTATATCTATGAATTTGATTATTCTAGATATGTTGTATAAGTGCAGTCATATGATATTTGTCCTTTTGTGTCTGGCTTATTTCACTGAACATGTTTACCAGGTTCATCCATGTTGTAGCATGGGTCGGAATATCCTTCCTTTTTAAGGCAAATAATATTCTATTATAGGTATATACCACATTTTGTTAATCCATTCCTCCATCGGTGGACACTTAGGTTGCCTCTATCTTTTGGTTGTGAACACTGCTGCTTTTATTACAATGAGTGTACAAATATCTCTTTGAGTCCCTGCTTTCATTATTTCTGGATATGTACCCAGAAATAGAATTGCTAGATCATATGATAATGATTTAATTTTTTGAGAAATGACCATCTACCACTTGCTAGTGCCTCCTACCAGCAAAACACAAGGATTCCAATTTCTGCATAGCTTCGCCAACACTTATTATTTTCTTTTTTTTTTTGTGATGATAATCACTTTAAAGGATGTGAGGTAGTATCTCATTGTGATTTTGAGTTGCATTTCCCTAATGATTACTAATGTTGAACACCTTTTCATGTGTTTACTGACCATTTGCATATCTTTGGAGAAATGTCAAGTCCTGGACTTGTCAAGTCCATTTAAAAAAGTCCTGTCAAGTCCATTAAAAAATGTTTTGTTGTTGTTGTTGTTGTTGAATTATGAGGATTTATTTCTGTGCTATCAATTCCATTTCAATTATATATCTGTTTGTATGCCAATACCACACTATTTTGATTTCTGTTGCTTTATAGTAAGCTTTGAAATCAAGAAGTCTGAGACCTCTACTGTTATTCAAGATCGTTTTGGCTATTTAGGGTCCTTGAAATTCCATGTTAATTTTAGGATGGCTTTTTCTATTGCTGTAAAAAAAAAAAAATCATTGGGATTGATAGGGAATATATATTTTTCCATCCTCTTACTTTCAACCTGTGCATGACTTTAGATGTAAAGTGAACCACTTTTAGACAGCATATATTAGAGTCATGTTTTTTATCCATTATGTCAATTTATGTCTTTTGATAGGGGAATTTAGTGCATTTACATTTAAAGGAATTACTGACAGGGATGGACTTACTCTTGCCATTTTGTTTTCTTTATGTTTTACAGCTTTTTGTCCCTCATTTCCTCTATTACTACCTTCCATTGTGTCTTGTTGGTTTTTTGTAATGATGTATTTTGATTCCTTTTCATTTCCTATTGTGTATGTTCTATAGTTTCTTTGTAGTTACTATGGAGATTACATATAATATCCTAAATTTATAACAATCTAATTTGAAATGATACCGACTTCAGTCACAAAATTCTACTCCTTTAAAAAAAAAAACTCCATTCCCCTTTGTTAGTGAAGTCACAAATTACATATTTATATGTTGTGTACCCATTAATACAGATTTATTTTTTTAGGTATTTGTCTTTTAAATACTACAAAAAAAGTGGAGTTACAAATTAAAACTACAATATTGATTCGTCTATTGTCCATATGTTTATCTTTATTATAGATATTTATATTTTCATATGGCCTCAAGTCAACATCTGGTGTCCTTTCAACTTGAACCATCTCTTGTAGGACAGGTCTAGTAGTAATAAACTCCCTTAGTTTTTGTTTATCAGGGGATGTCTTAATTTTTTCCTATGTTTTTATAGGACAGATTTGCTAAATATAGAATTCTTGATTGACATTTTTTCTTTCATCACTTTGACATGTATTTTTCCACTGCCTTCTGGCCTCTTAGGTTTCTGCTGAAAAATCCACTGATAATCTTATTCACGTTTTCTTGTGTGGGGAATAAGCTTAGGAATCCCCTGGGCTTACACCAATGGGTTAACAAAGGATAAAGAATACAAAGCCAGGGGCGCCTGGGTGGCGCAGTCGGTTGGGCGTCCGACTTCAGCCAGGTCACGATCTCGCGGTCCGTGAGTTCGAGCCCCGCGTCAGGCTCTGGGCTGATGGCTCAGAGCCTGGAGCCTGTTTCCGATTCTGTGTCTCCCTCTCTCTCTGCCCCTCCCCCGTTCATGCTCTGTCTCTCTGTGTCCCCAAAAAATAAATAAACGTTGAAAAAAAAAATTAAAAAAAAAAAAAAAAAAAAAAAAAAAACAAAGCCATAAATGCTCACACCCACGTTTGGGTAAACCAGATTGGCACCCCAAGAATATGGAGGTACAAAGGCAACCCAGAATAAAGAGGGGGTGCAGAGCCCCCAGAATAGAGAGGGAGGGGCAAAGGCCCAAAAATAGGGGCACAAAGGTGCCCAATACATAGGTATATGAAATAAGCAAGATTAGATATTCAGGGTGGAAGCACCCCCAATTTAGTACTATAACAGCTGCTTTCACAGGAAGAAAAGACCAAGTTAGGTAAATAGGTAAATTGGGCTATAGACCCGCTGCGCCGCAGGTAAAGCAGCCCAGAGAGGAGATGATTTACAAAAGAAAAGGTGCCTTGTTAACCCTAAGGTTATTCCCCCATCTGTCTCATCCCCTAGGCTAGCTAAGTTAAACAGACACAGCACCTCCTGTCTGCCACTAACAACTATCTGCCCAGTGCCAGGATTTGGTTTTACACTGACCCAAACCCCAAACACTGTATATCTTCAAAACATCCCCAAGTTAATGTTTCCAGTTTCCTTTGTCTCTTTGTACATGCCCATCACGTATGTAAGCCTTCTGATCCAAATAAATACAGAGCAAGGACCCTTATTCGGGCTCTTGACTTTTCCCGGATTTTAGCCATCTCTTGCTTTTCATCATGTGTCCTGCTCTTTTGCTGGCCAAAAGAGAACTTTAGACTTAGAGGCTACAACATCCTTGTATATGACAAGTCAATTTTCTCTTGCTGCT
The DNA here is from genome assembly GCF_007474595.2 of Lynx canadensis. Taxonomy (NCBI): domain Eukaryota; kingdom Metazoa; phylum Chordata; class Mammalia; order Carnivora; family Felidae; genus Lynx; species Lynx canadensis. The sequence continues at coordinate 53,931,017 of NC_044313.2, read as the reverse complement.
TTCAAGATTCTCACTTTGTCTTTGTCTTTCAAGAGTTTGTTTAAATGTCTCAGTGTCATTCTCTTTGAGTTTATCCTACTTGGAATTCTTAAATTTCTAGGATTTTTACACACATGACATCAAATTTGAAAATTATTGACAATTACTTTTTCAAAAGATCTCTCAGCAACTTTCTTCCAGGGATACATAATATGTATACAGGTCTGATTGATGTTGTCCTATGGTCCCTTTGGTTTCGTACAATTTTCTTCATTCTTTTCATTTTTGCTTCTCAGACTTGGTCAATTCAAATGACCTATCTTCAATTTTGCTGATTTGTTCTTCTACCTATTCAAGTCTACAGTTGAACCCCTCTAGTGAATGTTTTCCATTCAGTTATTGCATTTTTCAGCTCCAGAATTTTTGCTTTGTTCTTTTTATAATTTTGAACCTTTTGTTGTTCTCATTTTGTTTATATATTATTTTCCTAACATCCTTTAGTTCTTGGTCCCTGTTTTCCTTTAACTCTGAGCATATTTAAGACAGGTATTTTAAAGTCTTCATTTAATATATCCAGTATCTGTGTTTCTTCAGGAATGGTTTCTTCCATTTTATTTTTTCCCTTTGAATGGACCATGGTTTTCTGTTTTTTATGTTTTGTGGTATTTTTTTTACTAAAAATTAGATATTTGAAAAAACAGCCACCTCTCCCAGATTTATAGACTTTATCCATGCTGAGAAAGACCCTCAGTAATTAGCAGGGCATGTTCTGATCCCTGGGATCAGTCTGGAGTGGTGACTTAAGGTCTTTGTTGGTCTTTCTTAAGGTGTTTCTTAAGGCCTTCCTGACTTGCCCTGACTGTGTGTGCTTTTTTTTGTTCTCCCCTATACATGGCTGCTTTTAAATATCTTAATTTCCATAAAACTCTCATCCCAGCCTGCTTTAGGAACCTTCTATTGTGCTACATGTAGTCTCTTGCCTTAGGTATCTGCAGGCCTGTAGTCCCCATACAACTGTAACAAACTGTCTGATGCTTCCCAGGGCTTTTTCTAGCTATAAGCTTTTCCGTAGAAGAGCTCTGAGTTAGGCAAAATAAATGAGTCCTTCAGGCAGCTTCCAAGCAGGTTAGAATGTTAATGTTTGGGGGCACCTGGGTGGCTCAGTCTGTTGAGCGTCCGACTTTGGCTGAGGCCAGGAGCTCACAGTTGGTGCATTCAAGCCCCGCATCAGGTTCTGTGCTGACACCTTCCCCTCTTGTGCTCTCTCTCTGTCTCTCAAAAAATAAATAAACATACCTCTGGGATGCAGCAAAGTTGGTCATAAGAGGAAAGTATATAGCAATCCAGGCCTTCCTAAAGAAGGAAGAAAGATCTCAGATAAGAACCTAACCTTACACCTTAAGGAGCTGGAAAAAGAAGAGCAAATAAAACCCAAAACCAGCAGAAGACAGGAAATAATAAAGATTAGAGCAGAAATTAATGCTATCAAAACCAAAAACAAAAACAAAAAACAGTAGAAAGAATCAATGAAACCAGAAGCTGGTTCTTTGAAAGAATTAACAAAATTGATACACCACTAGCCAGTTTGATCAAAAAGGAAAAGGAGGATTAAGACTGGTAGCTCGAGGGGAAGATGGCGGCGTAGGAGGACGCTGGGCTCACCGCGCGTCCTGCTGATCACTTAGATTCCACCTACACCTGCCTAAATAACCCAGAAAACCGCCAGAGGATTAGCAGAACGGAGTCGCCAGACCCAAGCGCAGACGAGAGGCCCACGGAAGAGGGTAGGAAGGGCGGCGAGGCGGTGCGTGCTCCACGGACTGGCGGGAGGGAGCCGGGGCAGAGGGGCGGCTCGCCGGCCAAGCAGAGTCCCTGAGTCTGGCTTGCAAAAGTGGAGGGGCCTGACGGACTGTGTTCCGACAGCAAGCGCGACTTAGCGTCTGGGAGGTCATAAGTTAACAGCTCTGCTCGGAAAGCGGGAAGGCTGGAGGACAAAGGGAGGGAGAGCTGCAGAACCCCCCGGACAACAGAGCTCAGTTTGGTGGGGAACAAAGGCGCTCGCCAGCGCCATCTCCCCTGCCCATCCCCCAGCCAAAATCCCAAAGGGAACCGGTTCCTGCCAGGGAAATTGCTCGCTCCGCACAAACACCCAACTCTGTGCTTCTGCGGAGCCAAACCTCCGGCAGCGGATCTGACTCCCTCCGGCTGCCACAGGGCCCCTCCTGAAGTGGATCACCTAAGGAGAAGCAAGCTAAGCCTGCCCCCCCTGCCGCCGTGCACCTTGCCTACCCACCCCAGCTAATACGCCAGATCCCCAGCATCACAAGCCTGGCATTGTGCAAGTAGCCCAGACGGGCCACACCACCCCACAGTGAATCCCGCCACTAGGAGAGGGGAAGAGAAGGCACACACCAGTCTGGCTGTGGCCCCAGCGGTGGGCTGGGGGCAGACATCAGGACTGACTGCGGCCCCGCCCACCAACTCCAGTTATACACCACAGCACAGGGGAAGTGCCCTGCAGGTCCTCACCACACCAGGGACTATCCAAAATGACCAAGCGGAAGAATTCCCCTCAGAAGAATCTCCAGGAAATAACAACAGCTAATGAGCTGATCAAAAAGGATTTAAATAATATAACAGAAAGTGAATTTAGAATAATAGTCATAAAATTAATCGCTGGGCTTGAAAACAGTATACAGGACAGCAGAGAATCTCTTGCTACAGAGATCAAGGGACTAAGGAACAGTCACGAGGAGCTGAAAAACGCTTTAAATGAAATGCAAAACAAAATGGAAACCACCACGGCTCGGATGGAAGAGGCAGAGGAGAGAATAGGTGAACTAGAAGATAAAGTTATGGAAAAAGAGGAAGCTGAGAAAAAGAGAGATAAAAAAATCCAGGAGTATGAGGGGAAAATTAGAGAACTAAGTGATACACTAAAAAGAAATAATATAAGCATAATTGGTATCCCAGAGGAGGAAGAGAGAGGGAAAGGTGCTGAAGGGGTACTTGAAGAAATAATAGCTGAGAACTTCCCTGAACTGGGGAAGGAAAAAGGCATTGAAATCCAAGAGGCACAGAGAACTCCCTTCAGACGTAACTTGAATCGATCTTCTGCACAACATATCATAGTGAAACTGGCAAAATACAAGGATAAAGAGAAAATTCTGAAAGCAGCAAGGGGTAAACGTGCCCTCACATATAAAGGGAGACCTATAAGACTCGTGACTGATCTCTCTTTTGAAACTTGGCAGGCCAGAAAGAATTGGCACGAGATTTTCAGTGTGCTAGACAGAAAAAATATGCAGCCGAGAATCCTTTATCCAGCAAGTCTGTCATTTAGAATAGAAGGAGAGATAAAGTCTTCCCAAACAAACAAAAACTGAAGGAATTTGTCACCACTAAACCAGCCCTACAAGAGATCCTAAGGGGGACCCTGTGAGACAAAGTACCAGAGACATCACTACAAGCATAAAATATACAGACATCACAATGACTCTAAACCCCTATCTTTCTATAATAACACTGAATGTAAATGGATTAAATGCACCAACCAAAAGACATAGGGTATCAGAATGGATAAAAAAACAAGACCCATCTATTTGCTGTCTACAAGAGACTCATTTTAGACCTGAGGACAACTTTAGATTCAGAGTGAGGGGATGGAGAACTATTTATCATGCTACTGGAAGCCAAAAGAAAGCTGGAGTAGCCATACTTATATCAGACAAACTAGACTTTAAATTAGAGGCTGTAACAAGAGATGAAGAAGGACATTATATAATAGTTACAGGGTCTATCCATCAGGAAGAACTAACAATTATAAATGTCTATGCGCCGAATACCGGAGCCCCCAAATATATAAAACAATTACTCATAAACAGAAGCAACCTTATGGATAAGAATGTGGTAATTGCTGGGGACTTTAACACCCCACTTACAGAAATGGATAGATCATCTAGACACACGGTCAATAAAGAAACAAGGGCCTTGAATAATACATTGGATCAGATGGACTTGACAGATATATTTAGAACTCTGCATCCCAAAGCAACAGAATATACTTTCTTCTCGAGTGCACATGGAACATTCTCCAAGATAGATCATATACTGGGTCACAAAACAGCCCTTCATAAGTTTACAAGAATTGAAATTATACTATGCATACTTTCAGACCACAATGCTATGAAGCTTGAAATGAACCACAGGAAAAAGTCTGGAAAACCTCCAAAAGCATGGAGGTTAAAGAACACCCTACTAACGAATGAGTGGGTCAACCAGGCAATTAGAGAAGAAATCAAAAAATATATGGAAACAAACGAAAATGAAAATACAACAATCCAAACGCTTTGGGACGCAGCGAAGGCAGTCCTGAGAGGAAAATACATTGCAATCCAGGCCTATCTCAAGAAACAAGAAAAATCCCAAATACAAAATCTAACAGCACACCTAAAGGAAATAGAAGCAGAACAGCAAAGGCAGCCTAAACCCAGCAGAAGAAGAGAAATAATAAAGATCAGAGCAGAAATACACAATATAGAATCTAAAAAAACTGTAGAGCAGATCAACGAAACCAAGAGTTGGTTTTTTGAAAAAATAAACAAAACTGACAAACCTCTAGCCAGGCTTCTCAAAAAGAAAAGGGAGATGACCCAAATAGATAAAATCATGAATGAAAATGGAATTATTACAACCAATCCCTCAGAGATACAAACAATTATCAGGGAATACTATGAAAAATTATATGCCAACAAACTGGACAACCTGGAAGAAATGGACAAATTCCTGAACACCCACACTCTTCCAAAACTCAATCAGGAGGAAATAGAAAGCTTGAACAGACCCATAACCAGCGAAGAAATTGAATCGGTTATCAAAAATCTCCCAACAAATAAGAGTCCAGGACCAGATGGCTTCCCAGGGGAGTTCTACCAGACGTTTAAAGCAGAGATAATACCTATCCTTCTCAAGCTATTCCAAGAAATCGAAAGGGAAGGAAAACTTCCAGACTCATTCTATGAAGCCAGTATTACTTTGATTCCTAAACCAGACAGAGACCCAGTAACAAAAGAGAACTACAGGCCAATATCCCTGATGAATATGGATGCAAAAATTCTCAATAAGATACTAGCAAATCGAATTCAACAGCATATAAACAGAATTATTCACCATGATCAAGTGGGATTCATTCCTGGGATGCAGGGCTGGTTCAACATTCGCAAATCAATCAACGTGATACATCACATTAACAAAAAAAAAGAGAAGAACCGTATGATCCTGTCAATCGATGCAGAAAAGGCCTTTGACAAAATCCAGCACCCTTTCTTAATAAAAACCCTTGAGAAAGTCGGGATAGAAGGAACATACTTAAAGATCATAAAAGCCATTTATGAAAAGCCCACAGCTAACATCATCCTCAACGGGGAAAAACTGAGAGCTTTTTCCCTGAGATCAGGAACACGACAGGGATGCCCACTCTCACTGCTGTTGTTTAACACAGTGCTGGAAGTTCTAGCATCAGCAATCAGACAACAAAAGGAAATCAAAGGCATCAAAATTGGCAAAGATGAAGTCAAGCTTTCGCTTTTTGCAGATGACATGATATTATACATGGAAAATCCGATAGACTCTACCAAAAGTCTGCTAGAACTGATACATGAATTCAGCAAAGTTGCAGGATACAAAATCAATGTACAGAAATCAGTTGCATTCTTATACACTAACAATGAAGCAACAGAAAGACAAATAAAGAAACTGATCCCATTCACAATTGCACCAAGAAGCATAAAATACCTAGGAATAAATCTAACCAAAGATGTAAAGGATCTGTATGCTGAAAACTATAGAAAGCTTATGAAGGTAATTGAAGATTTAAAGAAATGGAAAGACATTCCCTGCTCATGGATTGGAAAAATATTGTCAAAATGTCAATACTACCCAAAGCTATCTACACATTCAATGCAATCCCAATCAAAATTGCACCAGCATTCTTCTCGAAACTAGAACAAGCAATCCTAAAATTCATATGGAACCACAAAAGGCCCCGAATAGCCAAAGGAATTTTGAAGAAGAAGACCAAAGCAGGAGGCATCACAATCCCAGACTTTAGCCTCTACTACAAAGCTGTAATCATCAAGACAGCATGGTATTGGCACAAAAACAGACACACAGACCAATGGAATAGAATAGAAATCCCAGAACTAGACCCACAAATGTATGGCCAACTCATCTTTGACAAAGCAGGAAAGAACATCCAATGGAAAAAAGACAGCCTCTTTTTTTTTTTTTTCAACGTTTATTTATTTTTTTTGGGACAGAGAGAGACAGAGCATGAACGGGGGAGAGGCAGAGAAAGAGGGAGACACAGAATCGGAAACAGGCTCCAGGCTCTGAGCCATCAGCCCAGAGCCCGACGCGGGGCTCGAACTCACGGACCGCGATATCGTGACCTGGCTGAAGTCGGACGCTTAACCGACTACGCCACCCAGGCGCCCCAAGACAGCCTCTTTAACAAATGGTGCTGGGAGAACTGGACAGCAACATGCAGAAGGTTGAAACTAGACCACTTTCTCACACCATTTACAAAAATAAACTCAAAATGGATAAAGGACCTAAATGTGAGACAGGAAACCATCAAAACCTTAGAGGAGAAAGCAGGAAAAGACCTCTCTGACCTCAGCCGTAGCAATCTCTTACTCGACACATCCCCAAAGGCAAGGGAATTAAAAGCAAAAGTGAATTACTGGGACCTTATGAAGATAAAAAGCTTCTGCACAGCAAAGGAAACAGCCAACAAAACTAAAAGGCAACCAACGGAATGGGAAAAGATATTTGCAAATGACATATCGGACAAAGGGCTAGTATCTAAAATCTATAAAGAGCTCACCAAACTCCACACCCGAAAAACAAATAACCCAGTGAAGAAATGGGCAGAAAACATGAATAGACACTTCTCTAAAGAAGACATCCAGATGGCCAACAGGCACATGAAAAGATGTTCAGCATCGCTCCTTATCAGGGAAATACAAATCAAAACCACACTCAGGTATCACCTCACGCCAGTCAGAGTGGCCAAAACGAACAAATCAGGAGACTATAGATGCTGGAGAGGATGTGGAGACACGGGAACCCTCTTGCACTGTTGGTGGGAATGCAAATTGGTGCAGCCGCTCTGGAAAGCAGTGTGGAGGTTCCTCAGAAAATTAAAAATAGACCTACCCTATGACCCAGCAATAGCACTGCTAGGAATTTATCCAAGGGATACAGGAGTACTGATGCATAGGGGCACTTGTACCCCAATGTTCATAGCAGCACTCTCAACAATAGCCAAATTATGGAAAGAGCCTAAATGTCCATCAACTGATGAATGGATAAAGAAATTGTGGTATATATACACAATGGAATACTACGTGGCAATGAGAAAAAATGAAATATGGCCTTTTGTAGCAACGTGGATGGAACTGGAGAGTGTAATGCTAAGTGAAATAAGCCATACAGAGAAAGACAGATACCATATGTTTTCACTCTTATGTGGATCCTGAGAAACTTAATAGGAACCCATGGGGGAGGGGAAGGAAAAAAAAATAAAAGAGGTTAGAGTGGGAGAGAGCTAAAGCATAAGAGACTGTTAAAAACTGAGAACAAACTGAGGGTTGATGGGGGGTGGGAGGGAGGGGAGGGTGGGTGATGGGTATTGAGGAGGGCACCTTTTGGGATGAGCACTGGGTGTTGTATGGAAACCAATTTGTCAATAAATTTCATATATATATAAAAAAAAAAAAGGAAAAGGAAAGGACCCAAATAAATAAAATCAAGAATGAAAGAGAAGAGATCACAACCAACACAGCAGAAATAAAAACAGTTAAAAGAGAATTTTTGAGCAATTATATGCCCAAAAAAAAAATGGGTAATCTGGAAGAAATAGACAAATTCCTAGAAACATATATACTACCAAAACTGAAATAGGAAAAAATATAAAACTTGAACAGACCCATAACCAGTAAGGAAATCAAATTAGTAATCAAAAATCTGCCAAAAAACAAGAGTCCAGGACCAGATGGCTTTCCAGGGGAATTCTACCAAACATTTAAGGAAGAGTTAACACCTATTCTCTTGAAACTTTTCCAAAAAATAGAAATAGAAGGAAAACTTCCAAACTCTTTCTATGAAGCGAGCATTACCTTGATTCCAAAACCAGACAGAGACCACACGAAAAAGGAGAACTACAGACCAATTTCCCTCATGAACATGGATGCAAAAATCCTCAACAAGATATTAGCCAACCAGATCCAACAATACATTAAAAAAAATTATTCACCACGACCAAGCGGGATTTATACCTGGGATGCAGGGCTGGTTCAATATCTGCAAAACGATTAATGTGATTCATCACATCAATAAAAAAAAAGGACAAGAACCATAGGATCCTCTCAATAGATGCAGAGAAAGCATTTGACAAAATACAGCATCCTTTCTTGATAAAAACCCTCAAGAAAGTAGCGATAGAAGGAGCATACCTTGAAATCATAAAAGCCATATATGAATGACCCAACGCTAATATCATCCTCAATGGGGAAAAACTGAGAGCTTTCCCCCTAAGGTCAGGAACAAGACAGGGATGTCCACTCTCACCACTGTTATCCAACATAGTATTGGAAGTCTTAGCTTTTGCAGTCAGACAACACAAAGAAATAAAAGGCATCCAAATCATCCAGGAGGAGGTCAAACTTTTACTCTTCGCAGATGACATGATACTCTATATGAAAAGCCCAAAAGATTCCACCAAAAAACTCTAGAATTGATTCATGAATTCAGCAAAGTTGCAGGATATAAAATCAACGCACAGAAATCCGTTGCAATTCTATACACCAACAATGAAGCAACAGAGAAATCAAGGAATCGATCCCATTTACAGTTGCACAAAAAACCATAAAATACCTACAAATAAATCGAACCAAAGAAGTGAAAAATCTATACACTGAAAACTATAGAAAGCTTATGAAAGAAATTGAAGAAGACACAAAAAAATGGAAAAAGTTTCCATGCTCCTGGATAGGAAGAACAAATATTGTTAAGATGTCTATACTATCCAAAACAATCTACATATTCAATGCAATCCCTATCAAAGTAACACCAGCATTCTTCACAGAGCTAGAACAAATAGTCTTAAAATTTGTATGGAACCAGAAAAAAACCCGAATAGCCAAAGCAATCTTGAAAAAGAAAACCAAAGCAGGAGGCAGCATAATCCTGGACTTTAAGCTGTATTACAAAGCTGTAATCACCAAGACAGTATGGTACTGGCACAAGAACAGACACTCAGATCAATGGAACAGAATAGAGAACTCAGAAATGGACCCAAAAACATGGCCGACTAATCTTTGACAAAGCAGGAAAGAATATTCAGTGGAATAAAGACAGTCTCTCCAGCAAGTGGTGCTGGGAAAACTGGACAGCGACATGCAGAAGAATGAACCTGGACCACTTTCTTACACCATACACAAAAATAAACTCAAAATGGGTGAAAGACCTAAACGTAAGACAGGAAGCCATCAAAATCCCCGAGGAGAAAGCAGGCAAAAACCTCTTTGATCTTGGCTGCAGCAACTTCTTACTCAATATGTCTCTAGAGGCAAGGGAAACAAAAGCAAAAATTAACTACTGGGACCTCATCAACATAAAAAGCTTATGCACAGCAAAGGAAACAGTCAGCAAAACTAAAAGGCAACCAACAGAATGGGAGAGATATTTATAAATGACGTATCAGATTAAGTGTTGGTATCCAAAATCTATAAAGAACTTATCAAACTCAACACCCAAAAACAAATAATCCAGTGAAGAAATGGGCAAAAGACATGAATAGACACTTCTCCAAAGAAGACATCCAGATGGCCAACCGACACATGAAAAAAATGTTCAACATCACTCATCATCAGGGAAATACAAATCAAAACCACAATGAGATACCACCTTACACCTGTCAGAATGGCTAACATTAACAACTCAGGCAGCAACAGAGGTTGGTGAGGATGCGGAGAAAGAGGATCTCTTTTGCACTGTTGGTGGGAATGCAAACTGGTGCAGCCTCTCTGGAAAACAGTATGGAGGCTCCTCAAAAAATTAAAAATAGAACTACCCTATGACCTAGAAATTGCACTACTAGGCATTTATCCACGGGATACAGGTGTGCCAATTCAAAGGGACACATGTACGTTATAGCAGTTTATAGCAGTACTATCAACAATAGCCAAAGTATGGAAAGAGCCCAAATATCCATTGATGGGTGAATGGATAAAGATGATGTGGTATCTATCTACGATGGAGTATTACTCAGCAATCAAAAAGAATGAAATCTTGCCATTTGCAACTATGTGGATGGAACTGGAGGGTATCATGCTAAGTGAAATTAGAGAAAGACAAAAATCATATGACTTCACTCATATGAGGACTTTAAGAGACAAAACAGATGAACATAAGGGAAGGTAAACAAAAATAATATAAAAACAGGGAGGGGGACAAAACAGAAGACACTCATAAATATGGAGAACAAACTGAGGGTTACTGGAGGGGTTATGGGAGGGGGTTGGGATAAATGGGCAAGGGGCACTAAGGAATCTACTCCTGAAATCATGTTGCACTGTATGCTAACTAATTTGGATGTAAATTTAAAAAAATAAAAAATAAAATTTAAAATAAATAAACATTAAAACAAGTTTTTTTTTAATTTTTTTTAACGTTTATTTATTTTTGAGACAGAGAGAGACAGAGCATGAATGGGGAAGGGGCAGAGAGAGAGGGAGACACAGAATTGGAAGCAGGCTCCAGGCTCTGAGCCATCAGCCCAGAGCCCGACGCGGGGCTCGAACTCACGGACTGCGAGATCGTGACCTGAGCTGAAGTCGGACGCTTAACCGACTGAGCCACCCAGGCGCCCCTAAAACAAGTTTTTAAAAAAGATGTTAATGTTTATTTTTGAGAGAGAGACAGACAGACAGAGTGTGAGCAGGGGAGGGGCAGAGAGAGAGGGAGACACAGAATCCGAAGTAGGCTCTAGGCTCTGAACCATCAGCACAGAGCCAAATGCGGGGTTTGATCTCATGAACCATGAGACCTTGACCTGAGCTGAAGTCAGATGCTTAACTGACTAAGCCACCCAGGCACCCTTCAAACAGGTTAGAATGTTAAAAACTAGGTTCAAGAGAGGAAACTGAAAATTGGGCAACTACTTCTTACCACCTACCCAGTACCAGTTTTGGGGTAGGGGAAGAGTAAGTAAACACACCACAAAATTTTTTGCCATTTTGAATATGGCTTTTTCTTGACTGAGCATTCACTTGGTTACTGTAAACCTTTGACTGTTTTTCAAACTTCTATAAAGTTATTTTATCCAGATTCTAGTTGTTTATTTAATGTTTCTCAGGGAGAACAAGGGCTTAGAGCATCCTAGTCAGCTATCCTCCTCTAGAAGATACATTGATCTTGATGCTCTTGATTCCTTGATACATTATTTGCAAAGCCAAATAATTATTCCAAAGTATTTTCCCATTATGCTAAGACATGCGGAATTTGCTTCCCCTATTGCAGCCAAGATGCAAACCACACATATTAAACTCTTAGTACTCTTAAAAATGCAGAATCAAACAATTTCCACTGCTTTAGAGCAATGTTGTTTATTTTTTTTTAATGCTTTTTTTTAAGGTTTATTTATTTTTGAGACAGAGAGAGACAGAGCATGAACAGGGGAGGGGCAGAGAGAGAGGGAGACACAGAATCCGAAACAGGCTCCAGGCTCTGAGCTGTCAGCCCAGAGCCCGACGCGGGGCTTGAACTCACAGACCGTGAGATCATGACCTGAGCTGAAGTCAGACGCTTAACCGACTGAGCCACCCAGGCGCCCCTAGAGCAATGTTGTTTAAAGCTAGTTCTCACTGCGGTAACAAGCCTGTAACATAATGTAAATAACACTGCTTTCTTCATCTTGAAAATCTTGCTATGAAAAAAGTCAACTGTCAACTAATCTTTGACAAAACAGGAAACACTATCCAATGGAAAAAAGATAGTCTCTTCAAAAAATGGTGTTGGGAAAACTGGATTACTTTCTTACATCATACATGGAAATAAATTCAAAATGAATGAAAGGCCTAAATGTGAGACAGGAAACCATCAAAATCCTAGAGAAGAACACAGGCAGTAATCTCTTTGTCCTTGGCCATAGCAACTTCTTACTAAACACATCTCCTGAGGCAAGGGAAACAAAAGTGAAAATGAGCTATTGGGATTTGATCAAGATAAAAAGCTTCTGCACAACAAAGGAAACAACGAAACTAAAATCAGCTTTCAGAGTGGGGGAAGATATTTGCAAAAGATATATTGGATAAAGAGTTATTATCCAAAATGCATAAAGAACTTATCAAACTCAACACCCCAAGAACAATCCAATTAAGAAATGAACAGAAGACATGAATAGACATTTTTCCAAAGAAGACATCCAGATTACTAAGAGACACATGAAAAGATGCTCAACATCACTCATCATTAGAGAAATACAAATAAAAATCATGATGAGATACCATCTCACACCTGCCAGAACGGCTAAAATTAACACAGGAAACAACAGCTGTTGGGGAGGATATAGAGAAAGCGGAACCTTCTTATACTGTTGGTGGGGATGCAAACTGGTACAGCCACTCTGGAGAAAAAAAAAAAAAGGAGGTCCAACAAAAAATTAAAAATAGAACTACCCTATGACCCAGCAATTGCACTATTAGGTATTTAACCGAAGGATACAAAAATATTGATTGAAAGTGGTACATGCACCCCAATTTTTATAGCAACATTATCAACAATAGCAAAAGTGTGGAAAGAGCCCAAGTGTCTGTTAATTGATGAATGGGTAAAGACGATGTGATAAATATACACAATGGAATATTACTCAGCCATCAAAAAGAATGAAATCTAGCCATTTGCAAAGATATAGATGGAACAAGAGTGTATTATGCCAATAAAATGTCAAAGAAAGACAAATACCATATGATTTTACTCACACATAGAATTTAAGAAGCAAAACAGATAAACATGAGAAGGCAAAAAAAAAAAAAAAAAAAAGAGGGAAGCAAACCATAAGAGACTCTTAACGAATCACTGGGTTCTACTCCTGAAGCCAAGACTACACTGTTATGTTAACTAACTTGAGAATAAAAAATAAATTAAAATAAAACTGTCATCTTTATCACCAATTTATGTAATGGGACTAAGCATTGTTAATATATAACTCTAGTTATTAAATTTGCATCTCTAAGATTTTAATTGAACAATGCTGATATAATAAACCTACTATTTACTAATGGTTCTGTTAAAAATCTTTTCAACTCATAATAAAGGTCTGATGTGATATATTTTAAAATTCTACTAGTATTTATAGGTTATATTTAGCAGATAAATATTTATAGTTATAGGTTATATTTAGCGGATAAAGCTCCAAAAAAGTAAAAAAGGTGGGGGGAGCAAACCATAAGAGACTCTTAACTATAGAGAACAAACTGAGGGTTGCCCAAGGGAGGTGGGCAGGGATGGGCTAAATGGATGATGGGTACTAAGAAGAGCAGTTGTTATGAGCTCTGAGTGTTATATGTAAGTGATGAATCACTAAATTCTACTACTGAAGCCAATATTATACTATATATTAACTAACTAGAATTGAAATAAAAATTTGAAAGAAAAAAGTCAGCTGAACAAAACCATATACTTATTGATGTAGTTTATTTACATTTTGATGTAATTTCCTTATCTTGTTGTGGACCAGTAACAAATACCATGCCAACTCTTCTGCAAACCACACTCTAAGTAGCACTGTTTCAGAGCATTTTTAATTATTACCTTAGTTTATCTTTCTATAGACTATTTTCCCATGGTTGTAGAAGTAAAAAGGGAATGTGGGACAGCTAACACTGATTATTTTTAATAAGGGCCACTTTTTCCTATCTCACAATAAAAGTCTGAAAAAATATTTCACGTCACAGAGTCTTAACTTTGTTCCTTTTTTAAATGTAAAGTAAAAACTAGAACATACAAAATTGAGCTATTATGCAAGTTATTTTATCTTCTAAGAGTTAACAACTATAATAAGTTTTATACAGGTGTCAAAGGATAAGATTAATATGTTATTAGAAGTTAACCATTATGTATGTATTTTACATAATATAATTTAGATCCTGATATATCAAACCCATATAAAACCTACATTGCAGTGGAGTTTACATTTATGCCTTTAAAATAGATATTATAATAATAATTCTGGTTCTTTGTTGTGCTTAAAATTAGTGAATGCATTTTCTAGAAACGATTGACTCAAGATACAATTCATCTCTATAAAATGCCCTGAAATATAAAAGTGCACATCACTCTGTGTTCCAGAATTCTGAATTCTGAATTCTTTAAAGTGGTTAGCCTAAAACAGAGTTGTGTTGGAAATAAGCCTACTGGGATATTGGAACACCCAAATAACAAAAATCTAAGGATTTTATTTTTTTGGATTTTAAAGCCTATTTTATCTGTCATTATCTTTGTACAACTAATTTGAACAGAACAGTGCTGTAATGGAATTTCAACAATACTTCAAAAAGTGGAATAAGGACTTCCACTCCTTTTGGCTGTTACTTTTATTAAAAATCTGCTTTTACATTTGATAAGACTGCCTTATTCCTAATGTTCTTTTTGTAGCTCATCAGTCTTACTGCATCAAAACATATATTTAATTGAATGCTACATTCACACAGAAAGTAAACTTAAAATCGTCAGATAAAAGTTAATAAAGCAGGCAGCTAAGAACATTACAGGTCTACTGTTAATTTTGCATAACTCATCAGTATTGTGGGGTAATATCCAAAGACATTAGGAGAATAGGAATGTGAAATCTGTTTTATTCTGATAAATCTGATAGTTTGATAAAGGGTACTCTCTAGTGTTGATAATTCATTCCTTTTTCTCAAAATTCCCAACATTGTGCCTTCTAAAACACCATCTTATACGTAGTGAGATAAGTGCTGTCAAAAGAAATGATTGCTTTTTGTGTTGCTGACTATTCAGATGAAGATGTCATTTCTCATACTGTTTTCTCCTAGCAATTTCTATTTTGTAATTCTGTTTATTACTTCTCAAGTGATTTATAGCTATTTCACAATTAGATAATTGTTGTGTTTTGGTATTACTCTGTAAATTTCTTAATGTTAGCAATCCGGTCTTCAGTTGGTTAAGTGCATGGGTCCCTGCGCATATATTGTTCATTTCTCAGCTCTCTGGACTTAGTGGCTATCTGATATGGAATTTACATATAACCAGTCAACGCTTGGTTATGTAAAGATATTTAGATTCTTCTCAGCAACATCATACTTGTGTGTATGCATATGTGTTGGTTTACATATTTATGTGTGTGTATGTGTTTACCACTTACAACAACTCTTGTCAATCCTCTCATACTGTAATAACCATTTTATCATATTTTCACCAAAGTAGATGGTTGATTGCTTTTTTAGTGTGTTTGTTTAGTTTTTATTTAAATTCCACTTAACAACAGTGTGATATTGGTTTCAGGTGTAAAATTTAGTGATTCAACACTTACATACAACACCCAGTACTTATCACAAGCACACCCCTTAATCCCCACCACCTGTTTAACCCATCTCCCCTCTGGTAACCATCGATTCTCCATAGTTAAGAGTCTGTCTCTTCGTTTTCCTCTCTTTTTCTCCCCCTATGATCATTTGTTTTGTTTCTTAAATTCTACATGAGTGGAATTATATGGAATTTGTCTTTCTGTGACTAACTTATTTTCCTTAGCTTAATACACTCTAGCTCCATCCATGTCATTGAAAATGGCAAGATTTCATTCTTTTCAATGGCTAATGTTCCACTGTATATTTTTTAATATAATTTATTGTCAAATTGGCTTACATACATCACCCAGTGCTCATTCCAACAAGTGCCCTCCTCGGTGCCCATCACCCACTTTCCCCTCTCCCCCCTCCCCCACCCCATCAACCTTCAGTTTGTTCTCTGTATTTAAATCAAGAGTCTCTTATGGTTTGCTTCCCTTCCTCACTGTTTGTAACTATTTTTTCCCCTTCCCTTCCCCCATGGTCTTCTGTTAAGTTTCTCAAGATCCACATATGAGTGAAAACATATGAAATCTGTCGTTCTCTAACTTACTTCACTTACCATAATACCCTCTGATTCCATCCATGTTGCTGCAAATGGCATCATTTTATTCTTTCTCATTGCCAAGTAGTATTCCATTGTATATATAAACCACATCTTCTTTATCCATTCATCAGATGATGGACATTTAGGCTCTTTCCATAATTTGGCTATTGTTGAAAGTGCTGCTATAAACATAGGAGTACATGTATGCATGTACCTATGCATCAGCACTCCTGTATCCCTTGGGTAAATTCCTAGCAGTGCTATTGCTGGCTCACAGGGTAGTTCTATTTTTAATTTTTTGAGGAACTTCCACATCGTTTTCCAGAGCAGCTGGACCAGTTTGTATTCCCACCAACAGTGCAAGAGGGTTCCCGTTTCTCCACATCCTCGCCAGCATCTATAGTTTCCTGATTTGTTCTTTTTAGCCACTCTGACCGGTGTGAGGTGGTATCTCAGTGTGGCTTTGATTGATTTGTATTTCCCTGATGATGAGTGACATTGAGCATCGTTTCATGTGTCTGTTGGCCATCTGGATGTCTTCCTTGGAAAAGTGTCTATTCATGTCTTCTGCCCATTTCTTCCCTGGGTTATTTGTTTTTTGGGTGTGGAGTTTGGTGAGTTCTTTATAGATTTTGGATACTAGCCCTTTATCTGATATGTCATTTGCAAATATCTTTTCCCATTCCAACAGTTGCCTTTTAGTTTCATTGATTGTTTCCTTTGCAGTGCAGAAGCTTTTTATCTTGATGAGGTCCCAATAGTTCATTTTTGCTTTTTAATTCTCATGTCTTTGGAAATGTGTCGAGTAATAAATTGCTGCAGCTGAGGTCAAAGATGTTGTTAACTGCTTTCTCCTCGAGGATTTTGATGATTTCCTGTCTCACATTTAGGTCTTTCATACATTTTGAGTTTATTTTTGTGTATCGTCTAAGAAAGTGATCTAGTCATTCTTCTACATGTTGCTGTCCAGTTCTCCCAGCACTATTTGCTAATGAAACTGTCTTTTATCCATTGGATACTTTTTCCTGCTTTATCAAAGATTAGTTGGCCATACATTTGTGGGTCCAATTCTGGGTTGTCTATTCTATTCCATTGGTCTATGTGTCTGTTTTTGTGCCAATGGCATACTGTTTTGATGAGTAGGGCTTTGTAGTAGAGGCTAAAGTCTGGGATTGTGATGCCTCCCAGTTTGGTTTTCTTCTTCACTATTACTTTGGTTATTTGGGGTCTTTTCTGGTTCTATACAAATTTTAGGATTGTTTGTTCTAGCTTTGAGAAGAATGCCAGTGCAATTTTGATTGGGATTGCATTGAATGTGTAGATTGCTTTGGGTAGTATTAACATTTTAACAATATTTATTCTTCCAATCCATGAGCATAGAATGTTTTTCCATTTCTCTGTGTCGTCTTCAATTTCCTTCATAAGCTTTCTATAGTTTTCAGCATACAGATCTATTGCATCTTTGGTTAGGCTTATTCCTAGGTATTTTATGGTTCTTGGTGCAATTGTAAATGGAATCAGTTTCTTTATTTCTCTTTCTGTTGCTTCATTATTGGTGTATAAAAATGCAACCTATTTCTGTACATTGATTTTATATCCTACAACTTGGCTGAATTCACCTATCAGTTCTAGCAGTCTTTTGGTGGAGTCTTTCAGGTTTTCCATTAGAGTATCATGTCATATGCGAAAAGTGAAATTTTGACTTCTTTGCCAATTTGGATGGCTTGTGTTTCATTTTGTTGTCTGATTACTGATGCTAGGACTTCCAACACTATGTTAAACAACAGTGGTGAGAGTGGACATCCCTGTCGAATTCCTGATCTCGGGGGGAAAGCTCTCAGTTTTTCCCCATTGAGGATATTAGCTGTGGGCTTTTCATATATGGCTTTTATGATGTTTAACTATGTTCCTTCTATCCTGACTTTCTTGAGGGTTTTTATTAAGAAAGGATGCTGATTTTTGTCAAATGCTTTTTCTGCATCTATTGACAGGATCATATGGTTCTTATCCTTTCTTTTATTAATGCAATGTATCACATCGATTGATTTGTGAATATTGAACCAGCTCTGCAGACCAGGAATGAATCCCCCTTGATCATGGTGAATAATTCTTTTTATAAGTCATTGAATTCAATTTGCTAGTATCTTGTTGAGAATTTTTGCATTCATGTTCATCAGAGATATTGGCCTGTAGTTCTCCTTTTTTGAGGGGTCTCTGTCTGGTTTGGAAATCAAAGTAATGCTGGCTTCATAGAATGAGTCTGGAAGTTTTCTGTCCATTTCTATTTTTTTGGAACAGCTTGAGAAGGCTAGGTATTAACTCTGCTTTAAATGTCTGGTAGAATTCCCCAGGGAATCCATCTGGTCCAGGACTATTATTTGTTGGGAGATTTTTGATAACTGATTCAATTTCTTTACTAGTTATGGGTCTGTTCAAATTTTCTATTTCTTCCTATTTGAGTTTTGGTAGTGTGTGGGTGTTTAGGAATTTGTCCATTTCTTCCAGGTTGTCCAGTTTGTTGGCATATAATCTTTCATAGTATTCCCTGATAATTGCTTGTATTTCTGAGGGATTGGCTGTAATAAATCCATTTTCATTCATGATTTTATCTACTTGGGTCATCTCTCTTTTCTTTTTGAGAAGCCTGGCTAGAGATTTATCAATTTTGTTTATTTTTTCAAAAAACCAACTCTTAGTTTCATTGATCTGTTCTACTGGTTTTTTTGGATTCTATATTGTTTATTTCTGCTCTGATCTTTATTATTTCTCTTCTTCTGCTGGGTTTGGGGTGTCTTTGCTGCTCTGCTTCTGTTTCCTTTAGGTGTGCTATTAGATTTTGTATTTTGAATTTTTCTTGTTTCTTGAGATAGGCCTGGATTGCAATGTATTTTCCTCTCAGGACTGCCTTCACTGCATCCCAAAGCGTTTGGATTGTTGTATTTTCATTTTCATTTGTTTCCATATATTTTTAAATTTCTTCTCTAATTGCCTGGCTGACCAATTTGTTCGTTAGTGGGATGTTCTTCAAGCTCCATGTATTTGGAGGTTTTCCAAACTTTTTCCTGTGGTTGATTTCAAGTTTCTTAGCATTGTTATCTGAAAGTGTGCGTGGTATGTTCTCAATTCTTTTATATTTATTGAGGGTTGTTTTGTGACCCAGTGCATGATCTATCTTGGAGAATGTTCCATGTGCACTCAAGAAGAATGTATATTCTGCTGCTTTAGGATGAGAAGTTCTAAATATATCTGTCAAGTCCAGCTGGTCCAGTGTATCATTCAGGGCCATTGTTTCTTTACTGATTTTCTGTCCAATAAGTTGAGTATTGTGTAAGTGGAGTATTAAAGTCTCCTGCAGGGGCACCTGGGTGGCTCAGTCGGTTGAGCATCCGACTTCAGCTCAGGTCATGATCTCACGGTCTGTGAGTTTGAGCCCTGCGTCGGGCTCTGTGCTGACAGCTCAGAGCCTGGAGCCTGCTTCAGATTCTTTGTCTCCCAATCTCTCTCTCTGTCCCTCCCCCACTCACGCTCTGTCTCTCTCTCTCTGTCAAAAATAAATAAACATTAAAAAAAAAGTCTCCTGCAATTACTACATTCTTATCAATAAGGTTGCTTATGTTTGTGATTAATTGTTTTATATATTTGGGTGCTCCTGAATTCAGTGCATAGACATTTATAATTGTTAGCTCTTCTTGATGGATAGAGCCTGTAATTATTATATAATTCCCTTCTTCATCTCTTATTACAGCCCTTAGTTTAAAATCTAGTTTGTCTGATATAAATATAGCTACTCCAGCTTTCTTTTGACTTCCAGTAGCATGATAGATGGTTCTCCATCCCCTCACTTTCAATCTGAAGGTGTCCTCAAGTCTAAAATTGGTCTCTTGTAGAGAGTAAATACATGGGTCTTGTTTTTTATCCATGCTGATACCCTATGTCTTTTGATTGGAGCATTTAGTCCATTTACATTCAGTGTTATTGTTGAAAGATAGGAGTTTAGAGTCATTGTGTTATCTGTAGGTTTCATGCTTATAGTGATGTCTCTTGTCTTTTGTGATCCTTGCAACATTTCATTCACAGAGTCCCCCTTAGGATCTCTTGTAGGGTAGGGCTGATTTATTGGTGATGAATTCCTTCAGTTTTTGTTTGTTTGGGAAAACCTTTATCTCTCCTTCTATTTTGAATAACAGGCTTGCTGGATAAAGGATTCTTGACTGCATATTTTTCCTGTTCATCACATTGAAAATTTCCTGCCACTCCTTTCTGGCCTGCCAAGTTTCAGTAGATAGGTCTGCTACTACCCTTATGTGTCTACCCTTGTATGTTAAGGCCTGTTTATCCCTAGCTGCCTTCATAATTCTCTCTTTATCTTTGTATTTTCATTATGTTTCACTATGATATGTTGTGCAGATCAATTCCAGTTACATCAGAAGGCAATTCTCTGTGCCTACTGGATTTCAATGTCTGTTTCTTTTCCCAGATTGGGAAAGTTCCCAGATATAATTTGTTCAAGTACATCTTCAGCCTCTCTCTCTTCTTGTTCTGGAACTCCTATGATACAGGTATTGTTCTGTTTAACTGAATCACTTAGTTAGCTAATTCTCCCCTCATGATCCAGAATTTTTTTCTCTTTTTCTCAGCTTCCTCTTTTTCCATAATTTTATCTTCTGGTTCACCTATTTATCCCTCTGCCTCTTCAATCCTCGCTGTGACCACCTCTATTTTATTTTGTACCTCATTTTTTAATTCATCATTACTATTTTTTAGTTCCTTGATCTCTGCAGCAATAGATTCTCTGCTGTCTTCTATGCTTTTTTCAAGCCCAGCGATTAATTTTATGACTATTATACTAAATTCTTGCTCAGTTATATTGTTTATATCTGTTTTGATCAATTCTTTAGCTGTAATTTCTTCCTGTAATTTCTTTTGAGGAGAATTCTTCCATTTCATCATTTTGGCTAGTTTTCTGTCCCTTATGTGTTTTAAAAACTTGTTATGTGCCCTGTACCCGCAAGCACTATTATATTAAAGAGGGGTCATACAGGTCCTGGCCCTTCAGATGTTTTTTGGAGAGTGTTACTTGCTCTCTGTTGTTGTAACTTTGGTTATTTTCTCTCCCTATTCATAGTGATGTTTTGGTGTGCTTTGATTTGTTCACTGGGTGTGCTTTGATTTGTTCATTGAAGTAGCCCTGGAAAGGAAAACAGACAGACAAACAAAAAACCAGAAAACAAAAACACACAAACACACACACAAACAAACAAAAAACAAAACACCAGAAATACCAGCTACAAGTAAACAACAGGGTGGAGATGGTACTGATGAAAGAGGCCTTATTCCATACAAATAGAGAAATGACAGGGGCAGTGAAAAAGAAAGAATAAAAATTGACCAGAGAAACTATACAGCTTAATAGAGAGAGAGAGAAAGGAAAATAAAGAAGGAGGCAGGGAAAAAGAAAAAGAAAATAAAGTTATCCAGACAGAGAAACTATACAGCTTAATCCAGAGAGAGAGAGAATGGAGAATAAAGAAGGTGTGGAACATGTATCAAGAGAATGGATTAAATGTGTCTGCTTAAACAAACTAACAACCAGAGTAACCAGACTAGAGGAGGGAAGAGAGAAGGAGAAAAGGAAGGAAGAATGTATCTATAGGAGAGTTAAACCAGCCAATGCAGCAGCACAGGTCTGGAGGAGGGGCCATCTGCTCCCTCAGCTTCTATCTTGCTCCAGTAGATATGCAGTTACCCAGCTAGGAGGGACGTGGTTTGGTGTAGGCGGTCCAGCTGTTGGTCCCTGAGGTCCCACCTTGGTGGTTGTGAGGAGAAAAATGGTAACACCCCCCCCCCCCCCCTTCCCCCCTCGCGCCCCCCCCCCCCGCCCCAGTCTCCTCCACAGACCCGTGTTCCAAACTACTGTGCTCAAGCCATCCTCACTTTGCCATAGGTGCAAACAAGGCAGTTTGTCTCGCTTCCCAGACTCTTGTGTCTGGCACTTGGCTGGGATTCAAACTCTCACTCCACACACCCGGGAACTGGGGAATCACCTCTCCGTGCCACCCGATGTGTGGTCCCTGGCTGGCGCGCACAGGCAGGCTTTGTCCTGTCCCACAGCCCTCCAGGGAGGGGATCGTTTTCTCCTACTGTGGACTGTGCCCCTGACCTAGCCACCAAGCCTGGGGCTGGCTCCTCTCCTCCCCAGGTGCGTGATCCCAGCAGTTGGCCCCAGTCCAGAGCAAGCCCCACAGTTACAGATTGGATCGTTCTCTGTCCCGGTCCGAGGTTTTTCTCTTGTCTGGATATAGTCCTGTGCTTCCCCAGCTGCTCTTTCTCTTCCCTTTGTCACTCTGCAGAAGCAGATCCCTCCCTCCATTCGTTTTATCTCTCACAGTTTGCAATCACACACCTATGGCCTATCAGGTTGTCTCAGTAGATCCCTGGAAGCACGACTGTCTCTTTTCCTCCCAGACTCTTGGGATTCAAAGTCCTTTGGCTTCAACACTTTTTTGTTTGGGAGAAGAGGGAAGTTCGGAAGATATCCCTACTTCGCCATGTTGGCTCCCCCTCCCCACAATCTACCACATTTTCTTTATCCATTCATCAGGAGATAGACATTTGGGCTCTTTCCATAGTTTGGCTATTGTTTGGCTATATATAACATCCATCTATCTGACTACCTACCTGTCTACCTATCTACCTATCTAACATCTTTATCCATCTATTGATGGATACTTGGATTGCTTCCATATCTTGGTTATTATAAATAATTCTGCAATACATATAGAGGTGCAATTATTTTTTTTGAATTGGATCATACGGTATTTCTATTTTTTCTTTTTTTTTCATTTATTTATTTTTGAGAGACAGAGCACAAGTGGGGAGGGGCAGAGAGAAGGAGACAGAATCCAAAGCAGGCTCCAGACTCTGAGCTGTCAGCACAGAGCCCAACGCAGGGCTCAAACCCACAAACCGTGAGATCATGACCTGAGCAGATGTCAGATGCTTAACCAACTGAGCCACCCAGGCGTCCGGGGTATTTCTATTTTTAACTTTTTGAGGAATCTCCATACTGTTTCCCACAGTGGCTGTACCAGTTTGCATTCCCACCAGTGGTTCATGATGGTTCTTTTTTCTCTACAACCTCAACAACACTTGTTATTTCTTGTGTTTTTGATTCTAGCCATTCTGACAAGTGTGAGGTGATATATCATTGTGGGGTTTTTTAAATATTTAAAAAAATTTTTTTAAGGTTTGTGATATATCATTGTGGGTTTAAAATATCTTAAAAAATTTTTTAAGGTTTATTCATTTTTCAGAGACAGCGAGACAGAGCATGAGCTGGGAAGGGGCAATGAGAGAGGAAGACACAGAATCTAAAACAGGCTCCAGGCTCTGAGCTGTCAGCACAGAGCCCGACACAGGGCCTGAACTCACGGACGGTGAGATCATGACCTGAGGTGAAGTCAGATGTTCAACCAACTGAGCCCCCAGGCACCCCTAAAATTTTTTTAATGTTTTCTTGCTGAGAGACACAGGGCGAGAGTGGGGGTGGGGCAGAGAGAGGGACACAGAATTCGAAGCAGGCTCCAGGCTCTAAGCTGGCAGTGCAGAGCCCAACACGGGGCTTAAACTCACAAACCATGAGATCCTGACCTGAGCTGAAGTCGGATGCTTAACTGACTGAGCCACCCAGGAGCCCCTATCATTGTGGTTTTAATTCATATTTCTCTGATGATGAGTGATGTTGAGCATCTCTTCATGTGTCTGTTGGCCATCTGTCTTCTTTGGAAACTTTTTTTTTTTTTTTTTGGAAAACTGTCCCATTTTTAAATCACATCATATTTTTGTTGTTGAGTTGTGTAAGTTCTTTATGTATTTTGAATGTTAACCCCTTAACAGATACATCATTTACAAATATATTCTCCCATTCAGTAGGTTGCTTTTTCATTTTGATTATTTCCCTCACTGTACATGAGCCTTTTTATTTTGGTATAGTTCCAGTAGTTTATATTTGCTTTTGTTTCCCTGGCCTGAAGAGACATAGCTAGAAAAACATTGCTAAGGTCGATGTTCCTTATTAACTAAGTAATTACTGCCTATGTTTCTTTTAGGAGTTTTATACTTTTGTATTTCACATCTAAGTCTTTAATCCATTTTGAGTTCGTTTCACATGTGTGTGTGATGTAAGAAAGTGGTCCAGTTTCATTCTTTTGCATAAAGCTGTCCAGTTTTCCCAGCACCATTTATTGAAAGACTGTCTTTTCCACATTATATATTCTTGCCATCTTTGCTGTCGATAAACCATATAAATACAGGTATATTTCTGGCCTCTCTATGCTGTTCCATTGATTTATGTTTCTGTTTTGTGCCAATACCATACTGTTTTGATGGCTGTAGCTTTGTAGTATATCTTGAAATCTGAAATTGTGATGCCTCTAGTTTTATTCTTTCTTAAGATGGCTTCGACTATTGGGGGTATTTTGTGGTTCCATATAAGTTTTAGATTTATTCTCATTCTGTTTAAAAATGCTATTGGTATTTTGATAGGGAGTGTATTCAATGTGTAGATTTCTTTGGGTAATATGGGCATTTTAACATTATTAATTCTTCCAATTCATGAACATGGAATGTCTTTCTATTTGTTTCATTAATTTCTTTCATCAATGTTTTATAGCTTTCAGAGTAGAGGTCTTTGACCTCATTGGTTAGGTTTATTTTGTTTTTGTTTTTTTTTCAATATATGAAATTTATTGTCAAATTGGTTTCCATACAGGTTAGGTTTATTTTGAGGTATTTTATTCTTTTGGTGCAATTGTAAATAGAATTGTTTTCTTAATTTATCTCTGTAACTTCACTATTAGTGTATAGAAACACAACCAATTTCTATGTATAAATTCTGTATCCGTAAATTTACTGAATTTATTTATTCTAATAGTTTTTGGGTGGAGTCTTTAGGGTTTTCTATGTATAGTATCATGTTATCTACAAAGAGTGAGTTTATCTTCTTCCTTACCAACTAGAATGCCTGTTATTTTTCCTGTCTGATTGTTGTGGCTAGGACTCCCAATACTATGTTGAACAAAACCGGTAAGAATGGACATCTATGCCTTGTGTCTAATCTTACAGGAAAAGCTTTGATTTGCACCATTGAGTATGCTATTACCTGTGGATTTTTCATGTATGGCCTTTATAATGCTGGGGTACATTCACTCTAAACCCACTTTGTTGAGATTTTTGATCATGAATGGATGTTAGATTTTGTCAATGTTTTTCTGCATCTATTCAGATGACCATGACTTTTATTCTTTGCTTTGTTACTGTGGTGTGTCACATTGATTTGCAAATAGTGAACTATCCTTATATACCTGGAATAAATCCCATTTGATCATGGTGAATGATCCTCTTAATGTATTGTTTACTATTGTGGTTTGCTAATATTTTGTTGAGGATGTTTGCATCTATGTTCATCAGGGATATTGGCCTCTAGTTCTCTTTTTTCTTTCTTTTTTATTTTGTAGTGTCTTTGGTTTTGCTATCAGGGTAATGCTGGCCTTGTAGGATGTTTTGGAAGCTTTCCTTCCTCTATTTTTTTGGACCAGTTTGAGAATAGAGGTCAACTCTTCATTAATTTTTGGTAGAATTCACTTGCCAACCCATGTGGTCCTGGACTTTTGGTTGTTGAGAGCTTTTTTTTTATTACTAATTCAATTTTCTTACTTGTAATTGGTCTGTTCAGAGTTTCTTTTTCTTCCTACTTCATTTTAGGAAAGTTATGTTTCTAGAAATTTATCCACTTAAAAAAATTTTTTTTAATGTTTATTTTTGAGAGACAGAGCACGAGCAGGGGCGGGCCAGAGAGAGAGGGAGACACAGAATCGGAAGCAGGCTCCAGGCTCTGAGCTGTCAGCATAGAGCCCAATGTGGGACTCGAATCACGAACCGTGAGAATATGACCTGAGCCAAAGTCAGATGCTTAACTGACTGAGCCACCCAGGCACCTCTAAATTTATCCATTTCTTTGACGTCCAAATTGTTGGCATATTTTTTGTAGTAGTCTCAAAATCATTTTTCCCCCCAGTGGCGTTGGTTGTTACTTCTCCTCTTTCATTTCTGATTTTATTTGTGTCATCTCTCTTTTTTTTCTTGAGTCTGGCTAAAGTTTAATCGATTTTGTTTGTTTCAAAGAACCAGCTCTTGATTTCTTTGATCTTTTCCATTTTTTTTAGTCTCTATCTCATTTTTCCACTCTGATCTTTATTATTTCCTTCCTTCTACTAACTTTGGGCTTTGTTCTTTTTCTAGCCCCTTTAGGTGTAAGGTTAGATTGCATAGTTGAGATTTTTGTTTCTTGAGGTAAGCCTGCATTGCTATACATTTCCTTCGTAGAAATGTTTTCACTGTGTCTCAAAGAATTTGGACCACTGTACTTTCATTTTCATTTGTCTCCATGTATTTTTTTTATTTCCTCTTTGATTTCTTGGTTGATCATTCATTGTTGAGCAGCATGTTATTTAACCTTCATGTACCCGTGTTTTCTAGATTTTTCTTATAATTGATTTCTAGTTTAATACCATTGTGGTCTGAAAAGATGCATATTTCATTCTTCTTAAATTTATTGAGATTTGTGACCCAACATGTGGTCTATCCTGGAAAATACTACATGTGCACTTGAAAAGAATGTGGATTCTGTTGTTTTTGGATGGAATGTTCTGTATATATGGGTAAACTCCATTTGGCCTAATGTGTCATTTGATGACACTTGTTTCCTTATTGTTTTTCTGCCTGGATGATCTATCCATTGATATAAATGGGGTGTTAAAGTCCCCTACTATTATGTTATTACTGTCAATTTTTCCCTTTATGTCTATTAATATTTGCTGTATGTACTTGGGTGCTCCAATATTGGGTGCATAGATATTTACAATTGTTATATTCTCTTGTTAGATTCTCTTTATCATTATTAATGGTCTTGTCTTTTGTTATAGTCTTTGTTTTAAAGTCTATTTTGTCTGATAAAAGTATTGCTACCCTGGCTTTTTTCCCCCTTCTATTTGCATGCAGTACCTTTTTCTATCCTTTCACTTTTAGTCTGTGTCTTTAGTCTTAAGCGTGGCTCTTGCAGGCAGCATACAGATCTTGGGTTTTTTTTTTTGTTTTGTTTTTTTGTTTTTGTTTTTTTTTATCCATTCCACCACTCTATATGTTTTGATTAGACCATTTAAATGTTAAAGTGATTTTTGATAAGTATGTTCTTATTGCCATTTTGTGAACTGTTTCCTGGTTGGTTTTATAGTTCTTGTTGTTCCTTTCTTCTCTTGCTTTGTGATTGATGCCTTTCTTCAGTGTTATTTTTGGCTTGCTTTCTCTGTATTTTTTGTGTATCTGTCACAGATTTGGGGTTTGTGGTTACCATGAGGTTCATATATAACATTGTAAGCATATGTGTGTATGTATTGAGTTGATGGCTAAGTTTGAATACATTCTAAAAGAACTCTTTTTAATTATTTATTGCTTGTTTGTTTATTTACTTGTGAGGGGAGGGGCAGAGAGAGAGAGAGGGAGAGAGCAAATCCCAAGCAAGCCTCACTCTGTCAGCATGGAGCCCAATGTGGAGATCTCTGAACTGTGAGATCGTGATCTGAGCCGAAACTAGAAGTTGGACACTTAACTGACTGGGCCACCCATGTGCCCCCTAAAAGAACTTTTTTATTCTTCCCATGTTTTCTGTGTGTGTTGTCATAGTTTACATCTTTTTATTCAGAAGCTTCTTCTAATTATGACCTTTTCTTTCACATGTAAAGAAGTTCCTTCAACATTTCTTCTAAGGCCAGTTTAGCAGTGATAAACTTTTTTAAAAAATTTGTGACATTTTTTAATGTTTATTTTTGAGAGAGAGAGAGAGAGACACAGCGTGAGTGGGGGAAGGCAGACAGGGAGATGGAATCCAAAGCAGGCTCCAGACTCTGAGCTGTCAGCATAGAGCCCAATGTGGAGCTCGAACTCACAAGCGGTGAGATCATGACCTGAGCCCAAGTCAGATGCTTAACCAACTGAGCCACTCAGACGCCCCCCAAATTTATTTATTTTTGGGAAAGCATGAGTGCAAGTTGGAGAGGGGCAGAGAGAGAGGGAGAGAATCCCAAGCAGACTCTGTGTTTAATCCCATGAACCATGAGATCATGACCTGATCCAAAACCAAGAGTTACCCAGGGCACCCCACTAGTGATAAACCCTAAATTTTGTCTAGGAAACTTTTCTCCAATTCTGAATAATAGTCTAGTCTTGGTTGCAGGTTTTTTTCCTTTCAGCACTCCCTTCTAGCCTACAAAGTTTCTGCTGAACTCTGCTTCCTGAACCTAGATGTGTTTCCTTCCTCAGGTTAGGGAAGTTTTCTGCACCTTATTCTCTCTTTTCTCCTGTTGGGATCCCTATAATGTATTTGCTTGATGTTGTCCAAGAGATCCCTTAACCTATCCTCATTTTTAAAAATTGTTTTCTCTTGGGGTGCCTGGATGGCTCAGTCAGTTAAGTGTCCAAATCTTGATTTCAGCTCAGGTCATGATCTCACAATTTGAGAGTTCAAGCCCCACGTCAGGCTCTGTGCTGACAGCGTGGAGCCTGCTTGGAATTTCTCTCTCTCTCTCTCTGTTCCTCCCCCGCTTTGCTCTCTCAAACCTCAACATTTTTTTCTTTCTTTTGCTCTCCAGCCTGATTGCTTTCCATTACCCTTTAAGATCACTGATCCAGGGGCGCCTGGGTGGCGCAGTCGGTTAAGCGTCCGACTTCAGCCAGGTCACGATCTCGCGGTCTGTGGGTTCGAGCCCCGCGTCGGGCTCTGGGCTGATGGCTCAGAGCCTGGAGCCTGTTTCCGATTCTGTGTCTCCCTCTCTCTCTGCCCCTCCCCCGTTCATGCTCTCTCTCTGTCCCAAAAATAAATAAAAAACGTTGAAAAAAAAATTAAAAAAAAAAAAAAAAAGATCACTGATCCAGAGGCACCTGGGTGGCTCAGTCGGTTGGGCGTCTGACTTTGGCTCAGGTCATAATCTCACAGTTTGTGAGTTTGAGCCCCATGTTGGGCTCTTTGCTGATACCTCGGAGCCTGGTGCCTGCCTCAGATTTCTGTCCCCATCTCTCTGCCCCTTCCCTGATCACGCTCTGCTGTCTCTCTCAAAAATAAGACATAAAAAATAAAAAAGAGATCACTAATCCATTTTTCTGCATCTGCTAATCTGTTGATTCTTTTGTGTATTTTTTTCAGTTATTGTATTCAACTGATTGGTTCTTTTTATATTTTTCTTTGTTCAAGTTCACACAGAGCTCTTCTGTTCTCTCCAGTGTAGTGAGCATCTTTATGATCATTAAACTGTTTATCAGGCATATTGCTTATCTCCATTTCATTTAGTTCTCTGAAGTTTTGTCTTGTTCTTTTATTTGAAACACATTTCTCAGTCTCCCTATTTTGCTCAACTTACTGTGTATATTTCTATGAATTAGGTGGAATAGCTACTTCTCCTAAACTCAAAGGAATGGTCTTGTGTATGGTCATCCCATGTAGACTATGTGTACCTGGTGACTTTGGTTTTCTGGCTGAAGCAATGGCTGGCATAAGCTGGGGATGCTAGGTCTGTCCTTATTGGATGGCCAGAGCTGAAATGGGCGTAGTCTGGGGTGGTGCCTGAGGTCTCTGGGCAAAGGGTACATTGATGGGGCACAAGTTGGGGAATCTGTTGTGCTCTGTGCAGAGAGCACCCTGGTGGGGTAGCTAGAGCCAAGGTTGGGTGTGGGCTGGGGGTCCTGGGGGCACTCCACAGAGGGTGTGCCCTGGCAGGTGAGCTGTAGCTGAAGTGGGCATGGGCTGGCATGGTCCTGGGGCTCTTGGTGCAGAGGACACCCTGGCAGGACAGCTGAAACTGAGGTGGGTTCAGGCTGGGGTGCCCTGAGGTGCTCAGTGCAGGGGGTACCCTAGAGAGGCAGTTGTTGCTGAGGCAGGGTGTGGGCCTGGGGGTTCCAGGGCATTCCACATAAGGGTACCTTGAAGTGTTGGGACCAAGGTGGGCATGGGCCAGGGGGTCCCGGAGTGCTGTGCCATGGGTGCCCTAGCAAGTCATCTGGAGCCAAAGTGGGCAGATTTGGAGTATTCTGGGGTTCTCTGGGCCTGTGTCACCTTGCTAAGATGGCTGGAGCTATAGTGAGCACTCACTAGGGGTTTCTTTGTGTGTGCCCAATCTTGGCTCCACCTGGGGCTGCCTTGGTGGGATATCTGGGGCTGGTGTGGGCTAGAGGCCTAGGTCTCACTAAGGTAGTAGGCCTGCTACTCCCATCCATGCTATCAAAGTAGAGGGAGAACATAAACCATGGCACTTGCCAGTCCCTCTAATCCAGAGACTGTTCCAGCAGCTCTCCTACCCTTTGGCAGGGTCCTTTATATTCTAGTTGCTCTTTTAAATAATTACTTAGAGGAAGAGCATGTGTGGAAGCAGGGGAAGGGCAGAGAGAGAGAATCCCAAGCAGGCTCTGTGCTGTCAGTGCAGAGTCCGACATGGGGTTCAATCTCATGAACTGTGAGATTGGGACCTAAGCCACTCAAGTGCCCCTTTAGTTGCTTTTGTAAACCATGCCTTTTTTTTTCCTGTGTCCCAGGGCATCCAGGGTTGGTATGTAGCCCTCATTTATTTTAATGTTCACCATAAGAAAAAAAATTGCAATGACCACTGGACTCAAAGCTTTTTACTGGATTTTTTTCCTCCTTTCCATTTGGAAAGAAAAATGGTAACATTGGAAATGTGGGAGGGTTCTGTAAGATCTAATACTGAAAAGAGTTTACTGGTCCCCATAGAGAGTCTAGGTTGAATATAACGAGGAAATTTGTAAGAGTATGTCATTGCTTCCGAAATATATATTACTTTTATTCTATTTGCTAAAACACATAAGGTAAGAAAGGTTAGTTTCCATTCATTGAACTCCCATTTTATTTCTATCCTTTTGCATTTACATTGCTTCTAACAGGATTTTTTAAAATCATGTATAAAAAAATCTAAGTAAATTAAAGTACTAAAGGTCATTTCCAATATTTCTTACTAAAATAGCTGTGGTGAAACAAAGTATTTGGGAGAAAGGAATTTCACAGTTGATTTAATACCTTCTTACCCAAACAACCAAACTCTTCCTTAAATATTTAAATAGTGCATAAAGGATAAAGAGCCCTTGTATGAATTAAGATTCACCATAAGAAATGTAAAAGGTTAGTTTTAAGGGTCAACTGATACACTTCTTTGGGTTCATGGCTTTATATTATACCACACTTTTGGATAAGAGAAAGTCTTAAGTACCATTATTATAGTAACCTTATAACCACAAGTTGTAGAGCTTCTTTTGAAGGAAACATATTCTGATTGATTGAATGGCTGAAAGTTCAGAGTTCTACCATAACAGTGTGACATGAAAGTGAATGAAAACCAAAGGGATAGATCTAAGTCCTCTGTATTAAAAAAAAACAAAAAACACACACACACACATCCATAGAAATCACCTGTTGTCACTAGAGTATGCATTCACATTCAAATAAGAAAAATACCACACAGAACACAGAAACATTTTTAAAAAAAGATTTAAGATCATAAATAGGTCATTGTTGTCACAACACATTTCAGAAGTGAAAAAAAACAGACATTTTGGTTTTTTAGAAAAAAGATTCTTCTTTTTTTTATCAATTCCCTCATCATTAAAAGGACTTGTACATTTTAAAATTTCCAGTCTCCTAAGGCACGATATTTATTTTATCAGAACGCCAATATCATCACCCTGCTATAGCAGGAATAAGAGGCAAGGTATTAGCATTACAAAAAACAGCAAATTTTATGGACAAAATCATTAGTCCTTTAAGGGAGAAATAAACAGACTAATGATCATTTTAGTTAAGAAGGCCCACTGTTGTTATATAGGGCTTTGCAATAAAAAACCTTTTTAATCAAATTATTTTAACTCAAGCAGATTTGATTCACCACAGAGGAGCTGTGAGAGAAGAATGGGATTGGTAAAATACAGTATACTTTCTTTAAAAAGATTTGAGAGGAAAAAAATCAACTTAGAATAGCGTATGGAGGGGTAAACATCAAATGGAACCCAGATTAGAGGTCTAGTTTACTCCTAGTCTTTAGGCAGATCCAGAAAATAAGACTAGGTAAATGTAATACCTAGGTCCAAACTATAAGGCTTATAATCACATGGCCCATTCTAGCCTACCCCCTACCAACTGAGATGTAGTGAAATACTATAATCAGATGCATAAAGTGTTTTTTTTATCCAACCAAGAAGTTCTTTAAGATAGAAATGTAAAAATTCCTTATTTTTTAACTCTACCTTGCTTTATCCTCTGTGATACCAACTGAACTTTAAAGGTTTATATGTACAATATGGTGATTTAGTGTTACTTTTAAAAGGAAAAAAAACCCACAAAGTTAGTGATTGTCCACAGATGAAACATGGGATGAGGTTCATGACTGAAACCAATCATGGAGTGTTAGTCAATTGTAAACTCTTGAAAGTTAAGACTGGGAAATGTGCATATCAGACACATTAGAGTATAGCAGGAGAGGAAGGGAAGCCTATTTGTCATTCCAATTCTGATAAGGTGCATGGTCTTCGAAATTCTTGTCCACGTTCATGGAGCCATTTATTAGATACTGTGAGAGAAAAAAATACATTAATATTCTCCACTATCTAAAGTTTAATTCACTTGTAAGAACTAGGCCTATAACAAAGTTTCTACACGAGCTAAAAGTTCAAGA
Source organism: Lynx canadensis (assembly GCF_007474595.2). Classification (NCBI taxonomy): domain Eukaryota; kingdom Metazoa; phylum Chordata; class Mammalia; order Carnivora; family Felidae; genus Lynx; species Lynx canadensis. The sequence continues at coordinate 53,898,057 of NC_044313.2, read as the reverse complement.
CCAAAATAAGATGAAGGCAGATGGTACCTAGGCACTCTATTTAAAAAAAAAAAAAAAAACCCACAAAACTTCGCTAAATGTTGGAAGCACATGAGAGTCTATGTATGTGCATTTCCTAAAGTTTCTGATGTTTAATGTAAATCTTGAAATGAAATGCAATTGGAATGAAGATGTAGGTAGAGACAGAACATTGTTTTAACTGTTTGCAAAAATACTATCACTAATACAGGGACATTTTAGAGATGAACACAAAGCCTCCAATGGACAGGAACAATTCTACAATCAATCACTATTATGTGCTCATTAAATTTCCTTGATTCCAAGATACTGCTTTTTAATGTAACTCAAACAGAATTTTCTACTCCTTCTTTATCATAGAACCCAATCGATGGCTTCAACGTGTACAAAGTAAACTAGGACCCATAATTTATCTTTCTCAACTCCTATATCCCATCTATCATTCATCAAAACCTGCCACTTTTCCTTATATATCTCTTCTGTCTCTTTACTCTCCAATCCTTTTGCTACTACCATAGTCCAGGTTTTCATCATCACCCACTTAGGCAATGTAAAAGAGCCTTCTAAACTGATCTCTCCTCCACTAGCCTCATTCTAGTCCAGTGATTCTCAAACATAATCATCAAAGAAGATTTTTAAAATCCTAACAATCAGGTGTCACTCCTTAGTCCTGCTATGTCTGAGACAGTAGCCACTAGACACATGTGGCTACTAAGTACCTGAAAGGTGGCTAGTGACACATATTGAAAAGGATTTATGGGGTTAAATAATATGTATAAAAATAAATTCACCTGCTTCTATTTCTTTATGACTGGCCACATTAAAAACTAGCATGACCCTGACCCTGAGTGCCTCTCTAGCCTCACACTAGTCCTGGCCCTGGTCCCTAACATGCCTGGAAAACATACGGCTCTCTCTTCAAGACCAAATTTTAAAATTAAGCGTTGAAGAAGCCTCCCAACTATAAGGAGTCCTCATCTTCTGTATACATCTCTGTATTAGTGTATACTACACTATATTCTGATTTATCCATTAGTGTGTCTCAGACAACTGTACACTCCTTGAGGGAAAGATACTGTCTTCTTCAACTTTGAGTCAAGAAGCAGGACTACTGTTAAAATCTGTCATCAGAATTCTGATCTATTGAAAGTAAATTTATATTAAAATCAGAAACTTGGTTGGTTGAATCCCTTTCAATGTTAGGAGTTTTGTTTTCTTTTTAAGATATAGACTACCCTAATTTCAAAATATGAGACAAAAGTCAAAAGAGAATATAGGAAATATTTACCCCATTTGTTTCCAACTAGCACTGGACAGGCCGCATGCCGTGTACTGTAATCTCCTTCTCCACTGGCAAACAGATTATACCAGAAAACAGCAGTTCCCTGTGGAGAATAATATAAAATTATCTCCAAATAAGATATAGGTTATCACTTTTTGTAGTAATTAAATTTTCCTCTGTTCCTGTGGAAGTACTCCTCCATGGCAGCATTATATCTTCCCTAATAAAATTCTGAAAATATGACTAAATCATTTACAAAATTTTGGTGATCACATGAAAATGTCAATACCACAAAGCTGCCTGACAAAGGGGATTTGCCAAAACAAAGCTAACAAATCTTACAGTAGTAAGATGGAGGTTCCATCATATGGAACCCATTTTAGAAATGCAAACTTTTGAGTACTAATCCTTGGTGGTTCATTATTTCTAGGTAATCATTGTAAAGTGTACCATAAAGATATTTAAAATTTTACCTAGTATACTTAAGGACCTTAAGGACTACATTATCTCTATCTTTAAAAATGTTACTCATTAATTAGACCGTGAAACAAAGGTGCATCTCTTCCTTAGGGAAAAAAAAAAACAAACAGACCCACAAAATTAAAATAACAAATGAACCAAGTTTACCTTTTTGGGCCAAACACTAGCTCCTACTTCAGGAAAAACAGTGGCTCCTCCTGCTGACACATCACTCATCTATAAGAATTGCAGACAGTATTATCAGAAGCACTGGTATAATAAAGTTAAATATGCCATTGTGAGGAAGGCATGATACTGCAGAGAATATGAGAACATCTGGACTTCTATTTACATAGATAGTTTGTGCAGGCTATTCAGGTATTTATTTATTTATTTCTTATTTATTTGAGACAATGCGAGTGAGGGAGCAGCAGAGAGAGAGAATCCCAAGCAGGCTCCATCCACACTGTCAGTGCTCAGCCCAATACAGGGTTCAAACCCACGAAACTGTGAGGTCATAGCCTGAGTCGGACGCTCAACCAACTGAGCCACCCAGGTGCCCCCATGCTACTCAGTTTTTAAACAAAAAAAGATTCTGTTCTATTCTAGGTTTATATACTTATATTTTAAAAAAATGAGGGGCGCCTGGGTGGCGCAGTCGGTTAAGCATCCGACTTCAGCCAGGTCACGATCTCGCGGTCCGTGAGTTCGAGCCCCGCGTCGGGCTCTGGGCTGATGGCTCAGAGCCTGGAGCCTGTTTCCGATTCTGTGTCTCCCTCTCTCTCTGCCCCTCCCCCGTTCATGCTCTGTCTCCCTCTGTCCCAAAAATAAATAAATGTTGAAAAAAAAAAAAAAAATGATAAAGTCAGGAAGGGAGATAGGGACGTCTTTTATAGCTACTTCTTTATAGCCAGAGGTAAAAAAAAAAAAAAAAAAAAAAGGATTTAAAATCAAATCAAGTAATAAGGGTATAATTATGTATTTATTGCACTAGAATATAATCTCCATGGGGGCAGGAATTTTCATCTATTTTGTTCATTGCTCAGCTTTAATGTGTACAGTATTTATAGCAGGTGCTCCTACTGGGTATTTACCCAAAGAAAATGAAAACACTAATTCAAAAGGGTGTAGGCACCCTTATGTTTATCGCATTATTTACAACAGCCAAATTATGGAAACAGCTCAAGTGTCCACTGATGAAAGGATAAGGAAGATGTGGTCTATAGATACAAAGGAATATTATTCAGCCATACAAAATGAAAGCTTGCCATTTGCAACAACATGGATGGATCTAGAGAGTATTATGTTAAGCAAAATAAGTCTGCCAGAGAAAGACAAATACTGTATGATTTCACTCATATGTGGAATTTAAGAAACGAAACAAAGGAACAAAAGAGACAAACCATGAAACAGACTTCTAACTGTAGAGAACAAACTGATGATTTACCCATCCATCCCCCTTCCACTCTGGTAAACAGGTAATGGGGATTTGGGAGTGCACTTGTGATAAGCACCAGGTGTTGTATGTAAGTGTTGAATCACTAAATTGTAGAGCTGAAATTAATATCACACTGTACGTTAATTATACCAGAATTAAAATGTGGAATTTTTAAATGTAAAACACAAATCTTCCAAATTAAGGGATCACATGGACAAAATGAGACAGGAAACCTATCATGCAGTGAAGATTTTTTCACAAGCAACGTAAGTAGAACGTATATACAAAGACTGTATCACAAAGCAAAGCCCAACTGTGCTATATCCAAGAGTCACATCTAAAACAAGAAGCCTTGAAACAAAAAGATTGCCAGGCAAATGCTATACCAAAGAAAATAGAGTTTGATCTTAATATCGAACACAGTTTAAATAAAAATAAAAGCACTGAGATAAAGAAGGATATTGTACTATGATGAATACATCCACTGGAGCAAAGAGCTAACTTTGAAGAAATGAAAAATTTGTGCTAAATGGACCATGTAGGACAATACTTAAACAATGGCAGGGGGTGGGGGGCAAAATTACTGATCTAATCAAAATGCTATATAGTTAAGATAGAATATAATAATCAAACATATAATCTAATGTTCAAATAATCTAATATTTATGGATATTGGACCAAATAATGTATAGCATCAATATTCATAAAAGCAAAAAAAAATGTTTAATGTCTCAAACATCAGAAGAGATGACCAACTTCTCTACTAATACAAACTAAAACCACAATAACTGCCAATATAATAAGTGAAAGATGTGCAGACCAAAAGGTTAACAAACATATCACACTTAAAGGTAGGATATAAATTGGTACAATTATGGAGAATTCACTTCTAAAAACTATACAAGATTTCACAGCATGAATTTTGTATAATGTATCATCGTCTCTCCTGGTTTTCCCTTTGTAATAATTCTCTCTCATCTTTAACATTATATGTCTCAAATTCTTTTTTAATCCTAAATCCTTTTTATTACAGTGCTTAATTCCTTTTTTTATGGTATCTTAAATCTTTTTAGAAACAGATAAGGTTGTAAGAGGGAAGGAGGGTGATGAGGTAGGAAGGTGAAAAGGTGGATTGCAAAGAGGGAAGGAGAGAGAGAAGAATGGAAGAAATAAAGTAAAAGACAAATAGGGAAGGTAGCAGGAAGCAATGAAGCAGGAAAATGAGACTGAGCAGAGATACACAAATTTTGGTAGGGAGTGAGATAAACAGCAAAAAGAGATGCCATTTTCCTATCATTCAAATGGGTTAGGGGGTGGACAAAACAATGAAATAAGCAAAATTTATGTCTAGACTTAAAATTCATCTTTTGAAGTTAACAAAGGTTACAACATTGTAGAAGGTTATATTTTCCAAATATACTATTTCCCAGTATTCCCTGTCCTACATGTTCTGTTTACGTGACACTGACATTCTTATTGAGTGGTAGGGTCCATGTCTCCTCCCCTTGAAACTTGGCAGATCTTTGTAATTGCCTTGATTAATAAAAGCCAGGAGAAGTGACATTATTTGACTTCTGAAGGTAGGTAATAAAAATGCCATGCATTTCAGCCTTGCTTTTTTGCAGAGATACTTGCTCTTGCAATCTAGTCACCATGCTGGGAAGAAGCCCAGACCACATGCAGGTACTCTGGCCAAAGCCAGCCTCAACCTTCAAGATGACCCCAGTGCCAGTCATCAACTGACTACAGATGCATGAATGATCCACAGCAAGAACCAGGAGTGAAGCCCACCTTACAACCATGAGACATAAAAAGTTATTTTAATCTATTCAGTTTTGGGGTGATTTGTTATGCAACAAAAGATAACTGGGGCAAATATTATGACCAAAATTTAATTTTTTTATATGTTTAAGTATATAAACAATTTTAAAGTTTATTTCTTTTGGGAAAGAGAGAGCGTGCAGGTGCACGAGCAGGGGGGCAGGCAGAGATTCCCAAGCAGGGAACTCACAATGAGGGACTTGAACTCACCAACTGTGAGCTCATGACCTGAGCAGAAATCAAGAGTCAGACTCTTAACCAACTGAGCCACCAGGTGCCCCAGTATATAAACAATTTTAAAAATAATGATCATACTGTTTTGAAATTATACTAAACAATGTGAAAATGGTTACCCTTAATGGGGCTTCCAGGATGCTATAATGTGCTCTCTAGATTTAGCTGCTTACACCAGATGTATTCACTTTGTGAAAACTTATCAGGTTATAGTACTTAGGATTTGTATACTTTTCTTATATGTATCAATAAAAAATTCAAAAGGAAAGTTTATTAAATGTGTGTGAATATATACAGAGATGCCTATATACACATCTGAACAGTCCATACACCAAAATATCCACAATGATTGTCTCCAAATAGACTTAGTAATATTAATTTTTTTATATTTTTAAGTTTATTTAATTAAAGAGAGAGGGAGAGAGAATCCCAAGCAGGCTCTGCACTGTCAGCGGAGAGCCCAATATGGGGCTCAAACTCACAAAGCATGAAATCATGACCTGAGCCAAAATCAAGAGTCAGATGCTCAACAGACTGAGCCACCCAGGTGCCCTGAGACTGTTAGTAATTTTAACTTTTTTATTCAGGTTTTAATATTACTATCTGAAAAAGTTACAAATGCAAAAACCCTCCACTTACTCAGTTGTAAAAACTTTACATTAGGATGTTAAATAAGAGCTAAGGAAAACAGACATCTGAACATCAAAATAAACATCATGTGATAAAATCCCAACTTAAAAATTTTAGCAAAAAAAAATTTTTTTTTTAGCTATAACTTACGTAAAACAGCCATGTAGCAATTCTATTTCCTGTCCCCAGCTCTTTGAAAGCATCTGGTTCATCTTTCTGTGAATAAAACACAACAAATTCAATGGTATAAAATTCAGGAATGCAAATTATCCAGTGGCACTAAATACCACTAATATGCTTAAGGGTATGCCAAAAAAACCCAAAAGGTTCATTTATAATGTCTAGTGCATGATATACAGCAAATATCAAATACTTGTTGGTTGTTGATTCAGATTGTACAGTGAATACTTTTGATAAGACCACTGGGGGTAGGGGGGACCTATATTTATTAGCCTAAATAACGAAAATCAGTATCTACTATCCACAGATTATTAATTAATGCCTATAGTTTTAGCTTCCAAAGGGGCAGGGGGGAAAGAGCCTCTTAGCTACATTCATGAACTCTATTCTCTGCAGGTAAAGAATTTACCTTGAGATTTATTTATTTTTTTTTAATTTTTTTTTTTCAACGTTTATTTATTTTTGGGACAGAGAGAGACAGAGCATGAACGGGGGAGGGGCAGAGAGAGAGGGAGACACAGAATCGGAAACAGGCTCCAGGCTCTGAGCCATCAGCCCAGAGCCCGACGCGGGGCTCGAACTCACGGACCGCGAGATCGTGACCTGGCTGAAGTCGGACGCTCAACCGACTGCGCCACCCAGGCGCCCCTACCTTGATATTTAAATTGAACTCATGGTCCATTCAAATGTTTACTGCTACTATGCTTGTCATTCTTTTGGACAGTCAGCACTTTAATCTGGCTGGACAATTCACATCTAGCTATTTAAATCTAAATTAAAATACAATACAGTGTCTTGGCAGTTATCCCAGAAAAATGAAAATGTATTTTTCACACAGAAATTTATACACATCTTTATTGGTAATAGCCCCAAACTGGAAACTACCTTACTGTCCTTCAAAGAATGAACAATTAACCAACTGTGGTGTGTCTATACTGTGAACTCCTACTGAGCAATAAAAAAGAACACACTACTGACACATTCTTTAAGAACTCCACTAACCTCAGAGGAATTATGCTGCTGAGTGAAAAGAGATACATACTGCATATAACATCTATATAACATTTCTGAAATGATAATTACAGAGAAGAACAGATTAGCAGCTACCAGCAGTTAAGGGATGGGAAGCAGAAGGGTATGTGCAGCTATAAGAGCAGGACTGTAAGGGAGTCTTGCAGTCATGGTGCAGTTACGCATCCTGATTGTGTGGTTTCACAAAGTTACACATGTAATAAAACTGCATAGGTATACACACAATTAGTGCAAATAGAACTGGTGAAATATGAAATAGCTCTATGTCTTGTGCCAATGCTTATTTCTTGGTTTTGATAGTCAACTACAGTAATGCAAGATGTTAACATTGGGGGAGGCTGAGGGAAGGGTTCATAGGACCTCCGTGTACATTTCCTTGCAACTTCCTAGGAATCTGTAATTATTTCAAAATAAAAAACTAAGAAGAAAATTTAGTTGCACTAGTGTCAGAGTTTGAACTGTACTCTTTCACATCATTCAAGACTCTCAGACATTTTTCAATAATTGAAAAAAGAAGGGAAAGACTAAAAATATATTCCTTGCTGGCCTACATAGAAAAAGAGTACAATTCTGGGATTTAAGCTAGTCAAGGGCCATGACACAATATAGGCTGTTTTCCTTCAAAAAAATGTACTCTTATTTTAAAATGACAGTAGATCAAGAAGTTTATTAAAATGCCCGAGACAGTTCTTAGAATTCATGTATTTATGATAAAGCTTAATGAGGACTTGTATACTTGTATAATGTATAATTTATAGCTTAATGTGAAAAAAGTAAGGTTAATATTTATTAATCTTAAGCAAGAGTAGTACTTGGTAAAGGACAGCTTTTTAGCAAACTGCTTTCATATTATATATTCTCCAGTGTCTCTCTACATCTGTTTTGTATTTTTTATCTTGTCTCTTAATGTATTCTTATAATTTCTTCAGATTTACCAATTCATTCACTAATGCACTTCAACTGTCTCTGTTTTTTAAGTTTATTTATTTGAGAGAGAAAGCATGAGCGGGGGAGGGGCACAGAGAGAGAGAGAAGGAGAGAGAGAGAGAGGAGAGACAGGATCCCAAGCAGGCTCTGCACTATCAGCACAGAGCCCAATGTGGGGCTTGAACCCAGGACCCATGAATTCATGACCTGAGCCGAAGTCGGATGCTCAACCAACTGAGCCACCCAGGCGCCCCTCTCTAATCTGTTTTAATTTATCCATCAAACTTTAAATTTTCAACAATTACTTTTTTCTACCTAGAGCTTCTATTTGTTTTTCAAATATGTTAAATCATCTTGAGAGTTTATTAATTTTTATCCTTTTATTTTTAAAACTACTATACAGTTATTTTATATTCTCTGATTACTCAAGTACCTAACATCCTGGGGCTTCTAAATCTGTTGGTCACTTTAGTCTCACCAATGGTGTCTTATTACCAGTTTTTTTTTTTTTTTAATGAGTTTGTATTTGGCTGACCTTAATCTTTAAAACTCTTGAGGTACTAGAATAAAGATGCCTGTCTTCAGGGAGGACATGAGTTTGTCTCTGCCAGGTACCAAGAAGCACTACCTAAATGAACAACTTTAATTTCTCCTCTTTCAGGGTAGTGAAATTCAAAATAAGGTTCACGTGAGAGCAGGCCTAGGCTTTCAAACTCCCAGAAGAGGCTCTCATACACATTCCATGCCCACCTGGATGATGAGAGGCAACTCTCCTTAAGGCTCCTGACTCCAAGCAGATTCTTTTCAAGGCTATTCTTTCTTTCTCTGAGGGTATAATCCTTTTGGAGATTCAGGTTTTATGCATCGGTCTCAAGTTCAGTAGCCTGCACAGTGGCAGGTCCTCTCACACAGCCATCAATCCTCAAAGCTCTAGATTCCTGGAGACAAATGCTTTCAGCTTCAGCTTTTTTGGCCCAGCCCCCCTTTAACTCTAATTTTAGTTTCTAGGTTTTCTTTGTTCATTTTGGGAATTGGAAATTTCCTTTACTTTCTTCCAGTCTCAGCAATGCATTTAAAAGTATCCTAAATTTTTTTTTTTAACATTTAGGGGTTTTGTTTTGTTACTGCTAAAAAGGTTTTATAGAATGTCTATTCCACCATGTTTCCACAAATTGCAAACAGGCTATGAATTTTTACTACTAAAAGAACAGACTTAACATGTCATGCCTAAGCTTCAGTTAGAACTCCTACATTCTCCGTTTTTTTTTTAAACTTACCCGTGCAAAATCAAAATGGGGTTCATATTGTCCTCCAACTCCATAATTTGCTACCTGAAGAAGAAGAAGAAAGCATGCATTAAAAAAAATCAAGATTACTATTCAAAAAATCTGTAAGTCCTATTTTGGCCTCTTACATGATATGGTTAGGTACTTCTAGAGTAATTAGAAGCAAAGCAGTTGAAATCAACGACAGTTCCTAAGGAACCAAGGATAAAAAACTAAGGATAGCTACTATATATTTAAGAACCTTAGTTAATATACCTTCTTTTAGCAAATTTTGAGGTACATGTTTTCCTCTAATATATAACTTAAACTAAAATTTGAATCAGAATTTTTAAATGTTTAGAATTAAAATATTATAGAATTAGAGTTTTGAGATTTCTATTATTAATTTTTACTAAACACTTTTCTTTGGAATTTAAATCAAGACTCATGTTTTCCAAAGCCCCAAAATCTGGGAAACTCCCAATCAATTTTAATAAAATATCTTCCTACAATTTTAATCGGCAATGACAATGTCCCAGTGGGAAGCAGCAAAAGAGAGTAAAAAAGTGTCTGGTCTGAGTTTAAATTCTAGCTTTCTTAGTTACAATATATGTAATTCTGAATACAATCTCAGTTTTCTTATCTATAAATTAAGGAGAATGATGCCTTCCCTTAGCTCCCTCCTTGTATCCCAATATGACACAATAAAAGGAGAATGCAATTTAAAGAGCACTACCAATGAAATGAAAGAAAAACATAATTAAAAGAGTGTTGCCCACAGCAAAGTCCAAGTCCTATGTGAATTATCATTACTCTGGATATTTTACTCCTTATATTGTAGACACATTGGGTTGAATCAACCTATTAAGTAAAACTGTATCACATAGCCTGAAAGATCCTGTGAGGGTTAGGCAGATGAGAATAAACACAGATCAGGAAAGAAAAAGCTACATACAAGACCTTTTAGTAATATAATGAATACCAAGGAAATTGTAGATTACCATGGAATAAATGGCAACTTAATTAAGCAATTTAAATATAGGCAATCCTGATTTTGCACAGTTCCAAAAGGCACACATCTAATGGTTTAGCTACTCATTAACACCAGAGTTCCAACAACATAGTTTAAATTTCAGTCACCAAAACATATTGACTACGAGTAATTGCATAAAGTACAAATGTTGCTGCTAGCACTTTAGTCCACAAATTACGATGTAAATAACAGCTGCACATCATGATGAATGACCAATCATATCACTTCTTTCAAAGTCTATCAGTGATTGGTCACTGCACATCTGTTAATTCATGCACAGACACCAAAGTATGTAGTTGTGTTGCCTCCTTATCTCCCAGTGAAAACTCATGTGATAGTTTACAAAAATGAATAGCTGGAAGAGGCAAATGGCTAACAAAGACAATGTACAGCAGAAAAAGGGAAAGTAATAATGCTTTAAGTAAAATTCAAATCAAACTTAAATGGTGATATAGAAAAAAAATGACAAGGGGAATGCTTCCACTTGTGCAGGTCAAGAAACTCTAGCTATGCAGCCAGAGGAATGTGGTGAAGGCAATCTTACCGATATAAGGAAAGTGATTGTGATGAAAAGGATAAAGATGTCTTGGAGGAAGGAAGAAATGATGTTGGAAAAAAAATCTTTCAACCCACTGCACTACCCAGGTGCCCCAAATTTCACAATAAGAAGGAATGTTTAAACTATCCTTGATAAGTGTTTACAAAGATATAAAGCACTTTAATTCTCAATATTCACAATAAAGATTACCCAGACAATTCAATAGGGAAGAGTAGTTTTTAAATACATGGTGCTGGTGGGGCGCCTGGGTGGCTCAGTCGGTTAAGCATCTGACTTCAGCTCAGATCATGATCTCGCTGTCCGTGAGTTCGACCCCCGCATCAGGCTCTGTGCTGACAGCTCAGAGCCTGGAGCCTGTTTCAGATTCTGTGTCTCCCTCTCTCTCTGACCCTCCCCCATTCATGCTCTGTCTCTCTCTGTCTCAAAAATAAATAAACGTTTAAAAAATTTTTTTCAGGGGCGCCTGGGTGGCGCAGTCAGTTAAGCATCCGACTTCAGCCAGGTCACGATCTCGCGGTCCATGAGTTCGAGGCCCGCGTCGGGCTCTGTGCTGACTGCTCAGAGCCTGGAGCCTGTTTCCGATTCTGTGTCTCCCTCTCTCTCTGCCCCTCCCCCGTTCATGCTCTGTCTCTCTCTGTCCCAAAAATAAATAAACGTTGAAAAAAAAAAAATTAAAAAAAAAATTTTTTTTTCAAAAATAAATAAATGTTAAAAAAAATTAAATACATGATGCTGGGACAATTGAATATCCACACGAAAAGAATGAAGTTGGACCTCTACCTCATATACAAAATTGACTCAAAATAGATCAAAGACCTGAACATAACAGATAAAACTATAAAACTGTTAGGAAAAAACACATGTATAAATCTTTGTGACCTTGCATTAGGCAATAGTTTCTTAGATATCTAAAGCACAAGCAACCAGGGACTTCTGAGGAAGATGGCAGAATATGAGGATCCTAGGCTCACCTTGTCCCACGGGCACACCTAGATAATATCAAAATCAGTGTAAATAACTCAGAAAATGACCCAAGGACTGGCAGAACAGACTCTCCACCGTTAAATGTAGAGAAGGGGACACATGGAAGAGGGTAGGAAGGGCTGAGATGTGGTAGGGAGCCAAAAAGACTGTGAGACTGCCTGTGGGAGGGAGGGAAGCAGTGGAGTGGAGAGGGGAGAGGAGCAGACCTCCACACCAGGCACCCCATGCATACGGGGCCTGTATGGGTGAGATGAATCCCTATAAACATCTGTCTTTGAAAACCAAAGGGGCATGGATTCTCATGTTCTTATAATCAGTGGGCTTACCACCTGGAACTTTAAAAATCAGCAAGCTCAGCTCTGGGAGAGTCTGAGGGCAGAAGGAAACTGAATCTCCGCCCTTAAAGAGACAGTGCACTGAAGAGCCCAGCTGACACACAGCCTAGAAGAGGCAGTTTGAAAAATGCCACCTGAAAAAAAAAAAAAAAAGAATGCCACCTGGGGTGGGTGGCGCCTGGGTGGCTCAGTCAGTTACTTCGGCTCAGTTACTTCAGCTCAGGATCTGACAGTTTGTGGGTTCAAGCCCCGTGTCAGGCTCTGTGCTGACAGCTCAGAGCCTAGAGCCTACTTTGGATTCTGTGTCTCCCCCTCTCTCTGCCCATTCCCTGCTCATGCTCTTTCTCTCAAAAATAAAAGTGTTTTAAAAATTTTTAAAAATGCCTGGGTATACAGGAAGGAGATTTTTTTTTTTTTTTACTAATCTCAGTACATGAGCTGGAGGGGCAGGGATTTGAGGGGGACTTCTCTCAGAGCCATTTCCTTCCCCTGCCCCCTTCCCCAGCCTGGATTCACAGACACCTATGGGAACCAGGGCAGCAGAACACTCTCCTGCTAACAGTGAGAGCTCCGCCAGACATTCTTCTGCAGACATACCCCCTCCATCCCAAGCAGCCTCAGGTCCCCTCTCACAGCACACCTGCATAGACCTTATTAACAGTGCCCTCTGAACCCTCCCCCTGCTCACCAAGCTATTATATGGACCCACCCTTCCATTCCAGTCTGGGCAGTTTTCTCATGGTCTTCAAGCTCTCTCCCACAGCAAACCAGTGTAGATCTTGCAGGCACCATGAATCTCAGCCTGCTTCTTCTTGTGGACCTGCCCTTCCAATAGACCCTTGGCCAGAGTCCATCCAAAGCAGTGCCACAAGCCTGGAAGTGTGCAAGTAGCCCTGATGGGGGCCTCTACCACTACAAAGTGACTCCTGCCCCAGGGAGAGATGAAGATATATACACATACCAGTCCAACTATGGCCCAGCAGTGGGCTGGGGGCAGACATCGGTCTGACTACAGGCCCTACCCACCAACAAAAGCTTCTCAGGGCACAACAGAGGGAAAGCACCCTGCAGTTCAGTGCTACTCCATCTCTGGCAAATGTCTGGTCTGACTCAACTCAAGCCCAAGGTGGCCCTAGACTAGGCCACTAACAACACACAGACCAAAACCTGCCCACAACAGGCAGAGAGTGCCATTGCAGACAACTGGACTAAAAGCAGTGTGGCTCATGCAACACACATAGAAAACATCCCTAAAGCACTGGGTTCTGGTGAACAGGGGACAGTGCACTGCAGGGTACTATAGGACCTCTTTTTCACAAAGCCACAGTTTTCCAGAGTGGGAGACATAGCTGACTTACCTAACACAAAGAAACAGACAGAGTTAGACAAAATAAGGAGACAGAGGAGTGTGTCCCAAATGAAAGAACAGGACAAAATCACAAGAGACCTATGCAAAACAGAGATAAATAATAATAGTCATAGGAGCACCTGGGTGGTTCGGTCGGTTAAGTGTCTGACTTTGGCTCAGGTCATGATTTCACAGTTCATGGGTTCCAGCCCTGCATCAGGCTCTCCACTGACAATGACAGCCTGCTTGGAATTCTCTCTCCCTCTCTCTCTGCCCTTCCCCACTCGCACGCTCTTTCTCAAAATAAATAAAAAAAAAAGGAATAATATTTAAAAAATAAGTAAGTAAAGTAATAGTCATAAAGATACTCACTAGACTTGAGAACAAAGTGAAGGATCTTAGTGAGACCCTCAACAAAGAGATACAAAACATTAAAAAAAAAAAAAAAGAACGAATCAGAGATGAACTACTCAATAAGTGAGGTTAAAAATATACTAGAGGGAAGTAAATAGTAGACTAGGGGAAGCAGAACAGATCAGCAACTTGGAGGACACAGTAATGGAAAGCAACCAAGTTGAACAGGAAAAAGAAAAAAAAAATGAAAACAGACTAAGGGAACTCAGTAACACCATCAAACGTAGTAACATTTGCATTATATGAATTCCAGAAGGAAAAGAGAGAGAGAAGGAAGCAGAATATTTATTTGAAAAAATAATAGCTGAAAATTTCCCAGTTCTCGGGAAGGAAACAGAAATCCAGATCCAGGAAGCACAGAGAGGCCCCAACAAAATCAACAAGGAGGTCCACACTAAGACACGTAGTACTTAAAATGGAAAGCAGTAATAAACAGAATTTTAAAAGCAGCAAGAAAAAACAGTAACATAAAAGGGAAATCTCTTAAGGCTATAAGCAGATTTTTCAGCAGAAACTTTGCAGGCAGGAGGGACTGGCAGGATGTATTCAAAGAGCTGGGAAAAACAAACAAACAAACAAACAAACAAACAACCTGCAGCCAAGAATATACTATCCAGCAAGGCTATCATTCAGAATAGAAGAAGAGAAAGTTTCCAGACAACAGAAGTTAAAGGAATTCATGATCACTAAAACAGCTCTATAAGAAATGTTAAAGGAGACTATGTGGAAATGAAAGACCATAAGGAGAAGTATGAAGAGTAGGAAGCATAAAAGCAATAAAATTAAGCTTATCTATAAATATCAGTCAAGGGGCACCTGGGTGGCTCAGTCCGTTAAGTGTCCTACTTTGGCTCAGGTCATGATCTCATGGCTCATGGGTTTGAGCCCCGCATCGGGCTCTGTGCTGACAGCTCAGAGCCTGGAGTCTGCTTCTGATTCTGTGTCTCCTTCTCTCTCTCTGCCCCTCCCCCACTCACCCTCTGTCTCTCTCTCAAAAATAAACATTAGAAGAAAAAATTTTTAAAAAATTAGTCAAGAGTTTCACAAAAGGATGTACAGTATCACACCATATACCTAAAATGTGGCAGGGGAGAGGAGTAAAAATTTAAAGCTTTTAGAATGTATTCAAACTTGGGGCACCCAGGTGGCTCAGTCCATTGAACGTCCAACTCTTGATTTCAGCTCAAGTCATGGTCTCGTGGTTCGTGGGTTTGAGCCCCACATCAGGCTCTGCACTGACAGCATGAAGCCTGCTTCAGATTCTCTCTCCCTCTTTCTTTGCCCCTCCCCCACTCGCCCCCCCTTTTAAAAATAAGTAAAAATTTAAAAATTTTTTAAAAATTTGTTTTAAAAAGAATGGATTCAAACTTCATAAACTTAAGTGACCATCTACTTAATACAGACTGCTGTATGCATATGATGTTATATACAAACCTCATCGTAGCACAAATCAAAAACTGGTAATAGATATATGCAAAAAATAAAGAGAAAGGAATCCAATTATATCACTGATGAAAGCCAGCTAACCGTGAGAGAAGAGAACAAGAAAGAAAGAACTACAATGGCAACCATAAAACAAGAAACAAAGTGCAATAAATACATACCTATCAATTATTTTGAATGTAAGTGGCCTTAACACTCCAATTAAAAAAAAACACAAAAAACAGAGGATGACAGAATGGCTAAAAAAATCAAGACACATCTATATGCTGCCTATAAGAGACTCATTTCACACCTAAGAGACATGCAGATTGAAAGTGAAAGGGTAGAAAAGCATTTATAGTGCAAATGGAAGTGAAAAAAAGCTTAAGTAGCAATACTTATATTGGATAAAACAGATTTTAAAACAAAGACTGTAAGAAGAGACAAAGAAGGATACTATATGACCATAAAGGGGACAATCCAACAAGATATAGAAATTGTAAACATTTATGCACCCAACATAGAAGGACCCAAATACATAAAGCAGCTAACAAACATAAAGGAAATAATTGCTAATAATACAATACTAGGAGACTTTGACACTCACTTATATCAATGGATAGATCATTTAAACAGAAAATCAACATAACAGTTGGTTTGGATGATACACTGGACCACACAGCTCTAACAGATCTATTCAGAACATTCCACCCTAAAACAGTAGAATATACATTCAAGGGCACATGGAATATTCTCCAGAATAGATCACTTATTAGGCCACAAAACAAGTCTCAACAAATTAAAAGGTCATACCAAACATTTTTTTTGACCACAACACTATGAAACTAGAAACTAATTACAAGGAAAACTCAGGAAAGAACAAATACACACAGGTTAAATAACATGCTACTAAACAATGAATGGGTTAACCAAGAAATCAGTTAAAAAAAAAAAAAAGAAAAAAAGTGGAAACAAATGAAAACAAAAACTGAGATGCAGCAAAAGCTGTCCTAAGAGGGAAGTTTATATCAATAGAAACCTACTTCAAAAGCAAGAAAAATCTCAGATACACAACCTAACCTTACATCTAAAGGGGACTAGAAAAAGAAAAACAAACAAAACCCCAAACCAGCAGAAAGAAGAAAAGATTAGAGCAGAAAGAAATGAAACAGAAATTACAAAAACAATGTAACAGATCAATGAAACCAGGAACTGATTCTTTGAAAAGTTCAACAAAATTGATAAACCTCTAGCCAGACTCATAAAAAAAAGAACTCAAATAAACAAAAACAGAAATGAAAGAGGAGAAATAACAATCAACACCACAGAAATACAAAGAACTGCAAAAGAATATTATGAAAAATTACATGCCAACAAATTGGACAACCTAGAAGAAATGGATAAATTTCTAGAAACATATTAACCTCCTAAAACTGAATCAGGAAGAAACAGAAAATTTAAACAGACTGAATCAGTAATCAAAAAACTCACAACAGGGGGACCTCGGTGGCTTGGTCAGTTAAGTGTCCACCTCTTGATTTTGGCTCAGGTGTGATCTCATGGTTCATGAATTTGAGTCCTGCATTGAGCTTTGCACTGAGAGCATGGAGCCTGCTTTGGATTCTCTCTCTCCCTCTCTCTCTGCCCCTCCCCAGCTCGCTCACTCACTCACTCACTCACTCCCTAAATAAATAAATAAATAAATAAATAAATAAATAAAGGGGCACCTGGGTGGCTTAGTCGGTTAGGCGTCTGACTTCAGCTCAGATCATGATATCACAGTCCATGAGTTCTAGCCCCACATCTGAGCTGTCAGCTCAGAGCCTGCTTCAGATTCTGTGTCTCCCTCTCTCTGCCCCTCCCCTGCTCATGCTCTGTCTCAAAAATAAATAAAAACATTAAAAATAATAATAATAAACAAATAAATATAAATAAACGTATTAAAAAAAACCCTCCCAACAAACAAAAGTCCAGGACCAGATAGCTTCACAAGTGAATTCTATCAAATATTTCAAGAAGAGTTAATAACTATTCTTCTCAAAGTATTCTAAAAGTAGAAGAGGGAAAAAAGCTTCTATGAGGCCAACATTACCCTGACACCAAAACCAGATAAAGACACTATACAAAAAGAAAACTACAGGCCAACATCTCTGATGAACATCCAGAAAATATTAGCAAGCCAAATTCAACAGTACATTAAAAAACTCACTGACCAGGATCAAGCGGGATTTATTCCTGGTATGCAAGGGTGGTTCAATATTTGCAAAACTATCACTGTGATACATCACATCAGCAAGAGAAAGCATAAAAACCACTTAATAATTTCAACAGATGCAGAAGAAACATTTCACAAAGTACAACATCCATTCATGATAAACCCTCAACAAAGTAGGTTTAGAGGGAACATACCTCAACATAATGAAGGCTATATATGATAATCCCACAGCTATGATCACACTCAATGGTGAAAAACTGAAAGCTGTCTCCCTAACATCAGGAACAAGACAAAGATGTCCACTCTTACTACTTTTATTCAACATAGTACTGGGAGTCCTAGCCACAGCAATCAGACAAGAAAAAGAAATAGAAGGCATTCATATTGGTAAGGAAAAATGAAAACTTTCATTATTTACAGATGACATGATACTATACGTAAAAAACCCTAAAGACTCCACCAAAAAACTACTTGACGTGATAAATGAATTCAGTAAGGTCACAGGATACAAAATCAATATACACAAATCCACTGCATTTCTATACACTCATAATGAAGTAGCAGAAAGAAATGAAGAAAACAGTCCCATTTACTATTTAACCAAAAATAATAAAATACCTAGGAATAAACCTAACTAAGGAAGTGAAAGACCTGTACACAGAAAACTATAGAACACTGATGAAAGAAACTGAAGAGGACTATAAAACACTGATGAAAAAAACTGAAATGGAAAAATATTCCATGCTCATGAATTGGAAGAACAAATATTGTTGAAATATCCATACTACCAAAGCAATCTACAGATTTAATGCAATCCCTATAAAAATGCCAGCAGCATTATTTTACAGAACTAGAATAATACTAAAATTTGTATGGAACCACAAAAGACCTCCAATAGCCAAAGCAATCTTGAAAAAGAACAAAACTGGAGGTATCACAATCTCAGCTATCAAGATGTACTACAAAGCTATAGTAATCAAAACAGTCTGGTATTGGTCAAAAAACATACACATAAATTAATAGAACAGAATAGAAAACCCAGAAATAAACCCACAATTATGTGGTCAATTAATCTTCAACAAAGGAGGCAAGAATATGCAATAGGAAAGAGACGGTCTCTCCAATAAATGGTGTTGGGAAAACTAGACAGCTACATGCAAAAGAATCAAACTGAACCACTTTCTTGCAACATTCACAGACATAAACTGGAAATGGATTAAAGACCTAATGTGAAACCATGAAAATCCTAGCAGAGAGCACAGGCAATAATTTCTCTGACATCAGCTGCAGCAAAATTTTTCTAAACATGTCACCCGTGCAAGGGAAACAAAAGCAAAAATAAACTGTTGGGACTACATCAAAATAAAAAGCTTCTGCACAGCAAAGGGAACAATCAACAAAAATAAACAATAAGCTACTGAATGGGAGAAAATATTTGCAAATGCCATATCTGACAAAGGGTTGTTAATATCCAAAATATAAAAGAATTTATATAACTCAACACTCAAAACACAAATAATCCAATTAAAAAATGGGCATAAGACATGGACAGACATTTCTCCAAAGAAGACATACAGATGGCCAACAGACACATGAAAAGATGCTCAACATCACTCATCATCAGGGAAATGTAAATCAAAACCACAATGAGATATCACTTCACACCTGTCAGAATGGCTAAAATTAACAATTCAGGCAACAACAGATGTTGGTGAGGATGGGGAAAAAGAGAATCTCTTTTGCACTGCTGGTGGGAATGCAAACTGGTGTAGCCACTCTGGAAAACAGTATGGAGGTTACTCAAAAAATTAAAAATACAACTCCCATATGACCCAGCAATTGCACTACTAGGTATTTACCCAAGAGATACAGGTATGCTGTTTCAAAGAGGCACATGCACCCCAATGTTTATAGCAGCACTATTAACAATAGCCAAAGCATGAAAAGAGCCCAAATGTCTGTCATCTGATGAATGGATAAAGAAGATGTGGTATATATATACAATGGAGTATTACTCGGCAATCAAAAAGAATGAAATCTTGCCATTTGCAACAATGTGGATGGAACTACAGTGTATAATGCTAAGCGAAATAAGTCAGTCAGACAAAGACAAGTATCATATGACTTCACTGATATGTGGGATTTAAGATACAAAACAGATGAACATAAGGGAAGGGAAGCAAAAATAATATAAAAACAGGGAGGGGGGACAAAACATAAGAGACTCTTAAATACAGAGAACAATCTGAGGGTTGCTGGAGTGGCTGTGGGGGGATGGGCTAAATGGGTAAGGGACATTAAGGAAGACACTTGTGGGGATGAGCACTTGGTGTTACACAAAGGGGATGAATCACTGGAATCTACTCCTGAAATCATTATTGCACTTTATGCTAACTAACTTGGATATAATTTAAAAACAAACAAAAAAATGGACAAGAACAAATTATTTACAAGGATGTGAGGAAATTATAACTCTCATACATTGCAAATGGAATTGTAAAATGTATGGTCACTTTGGAAAACAGTTTGGCAATTCCTCAAATGTTAAACTAAAGTTATCACATGACTTAGTAATTCCATATGTAGAATATACCCAAGAGAAATTTAAATGTTGGTATAAAAACTTGTATACAAATGCTCATAGCAGCATTAGTCATTATAGCCAAAAAATACAAACAACCAAATATCCTTCAGCGGATAAATATATGAAGTGTGGTTATATCCAAACAATGGAATATTATTCGGGCATGAAAAAGAATAAAGTGCTGATACACTGAAAACATTATGTTAAGTCAAACAAGCCAGATACAAAAGGCCACATATTGTATTATCCAATTTATATAAAATATCTAGATATGAAATATCTAGGCAAATTCACACACAGAAAGTAGGCTAGTGGTTGCCAGGGGCATTAGGGAAAGGGAACGAGGAGTGAATACTAAAACTTTTTGAAGTGATGAAAATGTTCTTGCAATTAGATAGTGGTGATGGTTGCATAACCACGTGCATATAATAAAACTAGGGTAAATTTTATGGTATGTGAATTATATCTCAATAGAAAAGAGAAAAAATACATTAAAAAAAAAAAGAGGGGTGCCTGGGTGGCTCAGTCAGTTGAGTGTCTGACTTCAGCTCAGGTCCTGATCTCACCACTCGTGGGTTTGAGCCCCCATCAGGCTCTGTGCTGACAGCGCAGAGCCTGGAGCCTGCTTTGGATTCTGTGTCTCCCTCTCTTTGCCCCTCCCCTGCTCGTGCTCTCTCAGAAATAAATAAATGTTAAAAAAAAAAAATTTTTTTAAATAAAAGAAAGAAAAAAAAAATAACTACCACTGGTCACCTGACAGGCTTAGGAATGAAAAAAACCTTGTAGTGTGCTTAATAAATATTGTTACATATTGTTCATTCCCCTATAAAAGTATACTTAACAATAAGAGTTTTTAATTTATTGTTAAGCTATACTTAATTTTATTGTTAAGTTATACTTAACAATAAGAGTTTTTAATTTAATTTTGTAAACAATTTTGGAAATCACAGATATTCATAATTTTTGCCATTGATTAAGACCACTTTGCATGATCTCAGCTTGCATAGTCACTTTTTTGGTCCCAAATTATCCTGCAATACCTGTAGAGTGCCTGCACAGTGTTAGGAAATCTCATCTAAAGCATCGTTTGAAAAAGTGTAAAGAAATAATGTGATAGCATATAGTTTAAGGATAATGTGATTACCTACCTGTAACTCCTCTGCTGTGGAAACATCTAGTCCTGTTAGATCTTGTATTCTCATATTAATCCGAGATACCACAGGGTTTTCATAGCCAGAGAGCCATGCACTAACAAGAAGAAAATATTAGTTTTACTTATAATGTTTCAATAAGTAAAGACTAAGAGCCATCATTTTAAAAGCCATAATATATGGGATAATAAGCCTTTACCTATAGGCATTTAATTGGCTTGTTTGATGTGATTTTTACTAAAGAATGTTGTAATTTTTTTTTTTAATGCTACATGTTAGGGGTGCCTGGGTGGCTCAGTCAGTGAAGCATCCGACTCTTGGTTTTGGCTCAGGTCATGGTCTCATGTTTGTGGGATCAAGCCCCATGTTGGGCTCTGCACTGACAGCACGGAGCCTGCTTGGGATTCTCTCTCTCCCACTCTCTTCCCCTCCCCCCGCCTCAAAATAAATAAATAAACCTTTAAAAATGCTATATTTCACAGTTAAAGGTTGGAAAAGAAAAAACTAATCTCATTTATTATAGAGTTTTCTTTGAAAACAGTTGGATTAATGTAAGAAGGCTATACAGAGCTGTCTACATTCAGAATTTTTAAAAATTCTGAAAAAATACATACCAAACTGAAAACATTTTTTCTTCCCAGATAAGGTATAGGAACTGACTGAGGTGGAGATCATAGGGTTTTTAGCCTGATATATATAATGTAAATATTTTACGAGAAAAAAATTCATTTTTTTTAAAGTTTATTTTTGAGAGAGACACACAGAGTTAGCAGGGGTGAGGCAGAGAGAGAGAGAGAAAGAGAGAGAGAGAGAGAGAGAGAGAGAGAGAGAAAGAGAGAGAGAGAGAGAAACAGAGAGAGAGAGAGAGGGGATCGCAAGCAGGCTCCACATTGTCATTGCAGAGCCCTACATAGGGCTCAAACTCACGAACCAGGAGATCATGACCTGAGCTGAAATCAAGAGTCGGCCACTTAACTGATTGAGCCACCCAGGCGCCCCCTCATTTTTTAAATTCATTATATTACTTCTTTATATTACTTGCATAAATAACAGTAAGTTTTGGGGTGCCTGGGTGGCTCAGTCAGTTAAGCCTCTGACTTCAGCTCAGGTCACAATCTCACAGTTCATGGTTCAAGCCCCGCATTGGGCTCTGTGCTGACACCTCAGAGCCTGGAGCCTGCTCTGGATTCTGTGCCTCCCTCTCTTTCTGCCCCTCCCTTGCTCACACTGTCTCTCTGAAAAATAAACATTAAAAAAATTAAAAATAAATAGTAAGTTTTTTAAAGGTATCCAAACACACCCAGTAAGATGACTATAATAAAAACAGATAGATGGACAATAACAGGTGATGGTGAGAATGTAAAGAAATCAGAACCCTCATACATTGCTGGTAGGAATGTAAAATGGTACAACCACTTTAGAAAACAGTTTGGCAGTTCCTCAAATTGTTAAACATACAGTTACCACATGACCCAGCTATTCCACTCCCAGGTACATATCCAAGAGAAATTAAAACATATGTTCATACAAAAACTTGTACATAAAGATTCATAGCAGCATTATTAATGACCAAAATGGAAATAATCCAAATATTCATCAACTGATGAGTGGATACATAAATGTGATCTATCCATATGCTCAATTATTGTGCCATGAAAAGGAATGAAGGACTGGTAACATGCCACAACATGGTTGAACCTTGAAAACAGTATGTTAAGCAAGATACACAAGGCCACATATTATGATTCCATTTATGTGAAATATCTGAATGAGCAAATCAACAGATACAGAAAGTAGATTAGTGGTTTTCCAGGGGAGGGAGGATGTTCCCATTCAGAGTGCCTGCTAGTAAGTACAGGCTTTCTTTCTGAGGTGATGGAAATGTTTGGAAATTAGATAATGGTGATGGTTGCACAACTAAAAAGACTAAAAACCACTGAATTATACACTTATTTAAAGGAGTGAATTTTATGGTATGGGAACTATAGCTAAATAAAAAAAGGTACTCCCAAATTAAACTATCTCCTTTATATATGCTTTTTCCTGGTCTATCAGCCTTTTTCCTTTACTTCTCTCATCAATCTCTCACTCCACATTTCATCAACATTGTTGCTAAATCCCTAAATTAAATTGGCAAAAATACTATCCTTAATGAAATTTTTTCTCTAAGCTTATGCCTGTGTCACCAAACCCTACTGAATAAAGTCATAAAATAGGGCAAATATGTATTCCCTGAAAATTCATGAACACCAACTTCAAATGGGCCCTTACTCTTCCTCCTTTTTTCTACTCTGAATCCCAACCCACCCAATTTCCCCCTTCTCTCAGTACATATCTCCTACCTAAGAGAAAAAAGAAACCATACAATCTATATACATTTGCATCTATCTGTTCCTTTTAGTTCATCTAGTTCCTCCCTTCCAGTTCCAAAGAGATTTCTCTCCATTATAAGGTTAATTCCCTGTCTTAAATTCTATTATTTTCTGACATTTTAGGAAGCATAATTCATTGATTAGACCTTTTCTCTCTTAAATGATCAACTTTTTCTTCTCAATTCCTCCCACAGCTTTTAACTGGGCTTATGTCTTTTCCATAAAAAAATAGATAAAGTTCCTTCAACTCTCTGTCTTGCTCCAGCTACCAATCTCTTTCTCCTCCCTCTTTAAGTCACCTTTTTCCACAGACTTTTTTTTTTTTAAGATTCTACTTCGAAGTAATCTCTACACCCAATATGGGGGCTCAAGCTCACAACCCTTAGATAAAGAGTTGCATGCTCTACCACTGAGCCAGCCAAGCACCCAACTCTTCATTTCTTAATCCATTCCAACCTTGCCTCAGTCCCTATCACTCCACCAAAACTGCTCTGGCTAATATCACCCATAACTACTGTGCTACTAAATCTAACAAAATGTTTCCAATTTTCATCGTATTTGCCCTTCTAGTAACAGCTGTATGTTCATCCTTGAAACTCCTCCTCACTCACTCATTCTTCAGGATTCCTTCAGTCTCTCTGGTTGCTCGGTCTTAGTCTCCCTTAGAACTTCTACTACTATATTCGGTCTCTCTTCAGGTACCCCAGCATCACTTCAAGAACATGTTCCAGCAAGCCCCAAGGCTAGTGCACATGCTCTTCTCTCCGCCACAAATATTTTTCTTTTTCATTTTGTAAAGATAAGGCTTTGGATTATCAATTTAGTCATCTCTTCTTCAGAGAAGCTTTCCTTCACGCCTTCCTGTCAAACTGCTTATTTTTTATTTTAGTAAGAGGAATAGGACAAAAAAGGACAAAGAAGTTTTGTTTTGTTTTGTTTTTTTACTAATCACAATATTAAACTGACATGACATGCTATAAGAACTGAACCAGGATAAATAATACTGTTATAAAATTTACATTTCTCATACCCATTTCAAAAGAAAATATATAGAATTCTTCTTGATCTGACAGATTGATTTCAGTAAGTTCATTTTAAAAATAGTAAATAATAATAATATACTTTCTCAAACTGTGCTAAGATACTGTCAGAAAGGCAGCTATAAAATCTAGAATGATCACAATTGACAGGATTAGGACTGTTTTTTGAAACATTAAGAACCACATCTCTTTTTTAGCTATTACATTAATGTACCTTTTTCATTGATAATCATGAAATGAAATCCCACAACGGGATCCCACAATGATTAGCTGTGGATCACTGTGGATCCCACAATGATTAGCAAGTTTCTTCTTAAGTAACATACACTCTCGTGTTTAAGACTAAAGTGAGTTTTCTAATTTTGCTCTCTAGTGGAGCACAGGCAACTATCTTTGTCTTTTGTATATAGGTAAGCACATATTGAGAAATGTAGCTGTTGTAATCTTCTAAATTTTATTCTCTCACAATTAAACACGGGCAATTTTTTATTTTTAAAAATAAGACTTTGAGGGTCCCCTGGGTGGCTCAGTTGGCTGAGCGTCCAACTTTGGCTCAGGTCATGATCTAGTGGTTCATGAGTTTGAGCCCCATGCCTGGCTCTGTGCTGACGGTTCAGAGCCTGGAGCCTGCTTTGGATTCTGTGTCTCCCTCTCTCTGCCCCTCTCTCGCTCACACTGTCTCTTTCTCTCTCTCTCAAAACTACAGAAACATTAAAAAAAATTTTTTTTAATATATGACTTTAAAACACTTTCAGATTTTAAAATAGCAAAGCTTCTAAAACATTGCTCAAAACTGGCTCTCCATTTTGGTATATGACCTGATACATGACACATTTGATCTGTTAGTTTTTTCTATTGACTATACTTTATCCTCAGTAGTGGTTAGTGTTATAGTTTCAAGCAATTTTTACATATAATAGATTTTAAAATGTTTCATTTCACTGAATGGAGAGTTTTATCACTCATGTATCTGTAGAAGGTAATTTGAGCACATACATATTTGTACATGTGTATATATGTATTTTTAAAGTAAGCTACTTTTACCATTAAAATAAAATGAGACTACAGGGACAAACTATGAGAAACAGTTTGTCTTCCTTAGAAATCTTTTCCTAGATTGAAGAAGACAAACAATTTGCTGAATGATTTGATGAGGCTATAGGTTTTTCATCATTTCTTAACCCCACTTAGCCATGTCTCACCCCCACAGCTACATGCAAGTCTACTTCCTCAGCAGCACTAGCCTCCACAGTAACATGTCAAAAACAGGTTGTTGTTGACTGAGCATTCAATGCTACTTGCAGTCTTTCAATAACTCTCACTCTCCACTTTCTGCCCAACCTTGGCATCAAAGTAACTATCAACAGGCTCAAGAATATCTTCCTCTGTAAAATGTACTAGTCATAATTTCTATGTCTCTATGCTCTCTGAAGAATATACACCTTCACTCCAGCTTCTCTCCATTTCCTAACTGCTGGAACTACATCTTCAAAGAATGCTGCTTTCATTCTCCCAGCTGTTAAATGCTGCCTTCTACATGAAGACGTACACTTGTCAGTACCATGGTCTTTCCATGCAGAGACATCTGCGAGCACACATTATCTACCACAGCCTGGGTCATCTACTGCAGATCATCCACCCCATTCCCAGATGTTGCAGAGGTCAAAAACACCTCATCCTGATAGGAATCCTCTTCAGCCTGTTACCTCAAAAGACTGAGGTCCTCTGGCACTCTTCTTCTTTCCAAGAATGAATAAGTATTTTTGTCTGCAGGTAACTTAACATTTTCTTTGATGTAAGGAAATAAAATGCTCTTAACAAAAGCAATCAAGGTTGTGGTACTTTTGATATATAACAGCACCACACTGATTTTGGTGGGCACCTGCCAGATGCTACTATGGGAATCACCCTTGGTTGAGAGGGTGGAGGGTGGTGGCAGCTGTACCCCCCAAAATCATTAATCTCGGAGCTAGCAACTGCCTGCAGCTAAAGTACATCAGGGGGAGGCTACTTCCATGCACCTGGAAGTGGACAAGGCAGCTGCCCCTAATGTTTTTATAGTACCATATATTCTTACTTTGTATAATTTATCACAGTAATTATATATTAATTTGTTGTTTAAGATGTCTTCTTTCAACTACTAGTCCTAAATACATATAAAGTCTGCCTGGTTTTGCTCCCTACTATATCTGCAGAACCTATTACAGTGTCTGGCACATAGCAGATCTCAATTTATTTCTGCTGAATGAATAAATGAATCCTGGAGATTTCTTAGAACTAATCCAAGACTGGCACCTGGGTGGCTCAGTCGGTTGAGTGTCCCACTTCAGCTCAGGTCATGATCTCACAGTCCATGAGTTCAAGCCCTGCATCAGGCTCTGTGCTAACAGCTCAGAGCCTGGAGCCTGCTTCAGATTCTGTGTCTCCCTCTCTCTCTGCCCCTCCCCTGCTCATGCTCTGTCTCTCTCTGTCTCAAAAATAAATAAAAACATTAAAAAAAAAAAGAACTAATCCAAGATTTATTCAATGTTACCATAATTATTTGTCTCGTGATCTCTTACAAATTTATAGGGACTGGCTGAGTAGAATTCCTCAGCAGAGCAGGAAAGGGAAGGATCCAAGAATTTTATTATAAAGGGTATAGCTGATACATATATTAAGAACTTATTTCTCCCAATTCTGATTGAGTTGCTAGGAGAACCAGGAACTAATCTGGTGTGTTGGTGTAGCTATCGTTTCGGCTGGCAACAATTTGACAGATTTTTGAACTTTATAAGCAACAAACTACTGACTTGATTTTTATAGCTAACTGCAACACAAGATTGGTAAATATTCTCTTAAAATTTTAAACTAGATGCATCCTGATAATTGTTCCTGTCCCATCCTATCACCCACAGAGAACCTGTCTCCTACTTCTATTACCTTCAACTTCCGTCCCTGCAACCACAAGCATCTATTCTTACCTTTTCTCTTATATTCTGGTAGAAGTATTGTCCTTCAGCCTTACAAAGGCTGGATCTTTTATCTATGTTTTTGAACCTACCCTTTCTAACTCCACAGGCCTCATTCTATCAATCACTGCCTCTTTATCTTTAATCTTTTCTTTGACAATGCTTACTCTTCAGCCTGAAGTCTCCTGCTACCAAGAACGCCTTCACTCTTGCTATTCTAGCAAATTACCATTCCAAACTTTCACTTTACACTTTTAAAACTATAAAAGCAAGAAATGGTTGTTATATTCAACAAATAGTCCAAGGACACTGGATAACCACATGTGAAAGAAAGAAATTGGACTCCCTACTTCCCTACGGGGTGTGTGTGTGTGTGTGTGTGTGTGTGTGTATGACTCCTCAAAAGGGATTAAAGACCTAAATGTAGAAGTAAAATTATAAAACTCTTAGAAAAAAAAATACAAGTGTAAATCTTTGTGACCTTGTATTAGACACTGGTTTAGCTATGACATCAGAAGAACAAGTAATAACAGGGGAGCCTGGGTGGCTCAATCAGTTAAGCAACCAACTCTTGATTTCAGCTCAGGTCATGATCTCACAGTCGTGGGATCAAGCCCCACACGCTCTGTGCTGAATGTGGGGCCTCCCTGGGATTTTCTCTCTCCCTCTCTCTCTCCCCTCTCTCTCAAAAAAGAACTATAAGCAACAACAAAACAATAGGTAAACTGGATAGCATCAAAATAAAAAAAATTTTGTGCTTCATTGGACACCATCAATAAGGTTAAAAGACAACTCACAGAATGGAAGAAAATTTCTGCAAATCAAAAGTCTGATAAGGACTTGAGTCTATAATCTATAAAGAACTATTACCACTAAATAAAAGACAAATAACTCAATACCAAAATGTGCAATGGATCTGAATGGACAGTCTCCAAAGAAAATGTACAAATGGCCAATAAGCAGCCAATAAAGAGATGTTCAACATCATCAGCCACTGGGAAATCCAAATCAAAACCACAATGAGATAGCACATCACACCCACTAGGAGGGCCATAACCATCAAAAAGATAATAACAAGCGTTGGTGAGGATGTGAAGAAACTGGAATGCCCCATACATTGCTGGTTGGATTGTAAAATGGTGCTGCCACTTTGGAAAAGTTTGGCAGTTCCTCAAATGGTTAAATATAGAGATACCATATGACCTAGCAATTTTACTCCTAAGTCTATACCCAAGAGAAATTAAACTTACATTCACATAAAAACTTGTACATGAATTTTCAGAGCAGCAATATCCATATTAGCCAAAAAGTAGAAACAACGCCACTATCAATGGATGAATAAAATAGATAAAATGTGGTATATCCATACAATGGGATATTGCTCAGCCATGAAAAGGAATGAAATGCAGATACATACATCAACATGAATGAACCTTACAAACATGGTAAGTGAAAGAAGCCAGATACAAAAGGCCCCATATTATATGATTTTATTCCAGAACAGGCAAATCCATAAAAACAGAAAGTAGATTAGTGGTCACCTAGGACTGGGCTTAGAGGGGGGTGAATTGATGATTGAGTAGTTACTGCTAAGGAGTACAGAATTTCTCTTTCAGGTAATGAAAATGTTCTAAAATTGATTATGGCGATGGAGGCACAACTCTCTGAATATACTAAAAGCCACTGAATTGTACACTTTCAATGGATGAACTGTATGGTATGTATATATCTCAATAAAGCTACTTAAAAAAAGAAATACTTGGGGCGCCTGGGTGGCTCAGTCAGTTGAATGTCTGACTTTGGTTCAGGACATGATCTCACGGCTTGTGAGTTCAAGCCCTGCGTCGGGCTCTATGCTGATAGCTCAGAACCTGGAGCCTGCCTTCAGATTCTGTCTCCATCTCTCTCTCTCTGCCCCTCTCCTGTTCATGCACTGTCTGTCTCTCTCAAATATAAACAAACATAAAAAAAAAAAAGAAATACTTATAAAAATTTCAAACAATACAAAAGTATATGAAGTTCCTTTCCTAGTCCCATTCCTCACAGGTAAACACTACTAATAAATAGCTATATATCCTCAACATTTCCCCCTGTATATAAACAAATGTACAGAGAGAATTTTTTAAAAACTAGGAATCTACCAACCCTCCCATCTCCCGTATCAATATACACATATACTTCCCCCTGCCACCGAAAATACTTCTGACATCTTTCCAAGTCAGTACATATAGCACAACCTCAGTTAAAAAAAAAAAAAAAAAATATATATATATATATATATGTATATATATATATATATACACACACACACACATACATACATACATGGTGGTTTAAAAAATACATAAGATTTACCATTTTACCCATTTTTAAGTGTGTAATTCAGTGGTGTTAAATACATTCACAAAGTTGTGCAACCATCATCACTATTTCCAGAACTTTCTCATCATCCCAACTGAAACTCTGTACCCATTAAACAATAATTTGCCATTTCCCTCTCCTCCCAGGCCCTGGTAACCTCTAATCCACTTTCTGTATGAATTTTTCTATTCTAGGTACTTACTGTAAGTAAAATCACATAATATTTGTCCTTTTGTGTGTTATTTCACTTACTTGTTTTCATTTATTCATTCTCAAGATTCATCCATGTTGTTGCATGTATTGGAATTTCATTCTTTTTGAATAATATTCTATCATATGAATATATAACATTTATCTATATTCATCCATGAATGAACACCTGGGTTGCTTACAACTTTTGGCTATTGTGAATAATGCTGTTATGAACACGGGTATACAAGTAAATGTTTGAGTCCCTCCTTTCAATTCTTTTGGGTATATACCTAGCAGTGGAATTTCTGGTTCATATAGTAATCCTATGTTTAACTTTTTGAGGAAATACCAGACTCTTCCATAGTAACTATATCATTTTACATTCCCATTCCACAGTGCTTTTAACTACTGCCTTTCTTTTTAAAATAAACCATCTTTACTTCCAAAATGACCATGAAGGTCTGTCAATAAAGCACTGGTTAAATAAGATTATTTCTACTTTTTCTCTATTACAAACAATACTATAATGAAAATTTTTGTATATCCTTGCATACTTGTGCGAATATCTCCGTAGGTTAAACTCCTACATGTGGAACTGCTAGACGACTTTCACATTTTGATAAATGATGTCATATTGTTCTCCAAAAAAGTGATTTATACTCCTAACGTATGCTATGAGTGCCCATTTCAGAAAATCCTTGCCAGAATCAATCTTTTTAATTTTTGCTAATCCTAGAAGGAAAATATTTTAATTGTTTAGATTTTTAAAAAAATTTAAATTGCACTTGTTATACTATAAATGATATGAACAGAAGGTCTGAGGCTTAGCAGTTAAAGTCATTAATGACTGATTACAGGTTAAGAAAAATAAACTGTTGGGGCACTTGGGTGGCTTGGTTGGTTATGTGTCCAACCTTTGCTTTCAGCTCAGGTCATGATCTCACAGTTCTTGAGTTTGAGCCCAGCGTCAGGCTCTGTGCTGGCAGTGTGGAGCCTGCTTGGGATTCTCGCTCTCTCCCTCTCTCTCTGTCCCTCCTGCATGCTCTCTCAGATAAACATAAAAAAAATAAACTGTTATCTTAATTGTGGTTCTCTTATAGTCACTAGAGTGGAAAATAAATTCTACTTATGCATGTTATTTGACTTTCATATGAAAACCTCTCCAAAACATAATAGGATTTTCTTTAGCTGGAGAACTCTATACATTTAAAACATCTTCTTCATCTGGACCCCAACTGCTAATCTGTCTTCAGCAACATTATTATAGACCTATCATCTACTCTAAGAAATTAGCCCTGGGGCGCCTGGGTGGCGCAGTCGGTTAAGCGTCCGACTTCAGCCAGGTCACGATCTCGCGGTCTGTGAGTTCGAGCCCCGCGTCGGGCTCTGGGCTGATGGCTCAGAGCCTGGAGCCTGTTTCCGATTCTGTGTCTCCCTCTCTCTCTGCCCCTCCCCCGTTCATGCTCTGTCTCTCTCTGTCCCAAAAATAAATAAACGTTGAAAAAAAAAAAAATTAGAAATTAGCCCTGAATTTAGATTGTTGTAACACCGCCAAAAAATTCAGTGAATACGATGATACTATATTATATATTAACTGTCTATTCCTTAGAATCTGGAAGTCATTCCTGGACTAAATGAAATCAAAAGAAATCAAGGTTCTCTCTTCTAAGTACTCAGTGTTTTTCAACAGAGTTAGAACATGAAGTTACAGTATTTGCTGTAACAGGATAAATCATTTGAAGAACATTTCTTTATTGTTTGTACAACTGTAATTGAAATTGTTGGGAGGCTCAGTCTGTTAAGTGTCCAACTCCAGCTCAGGTCATGATCTCCCCGTTCATGGGTTCAAGCCTCACACTGAGCTCTCAGATCCACTGTCTCCCTCTCTCTCTGCCCTTCCCCTGCTTACATGCTCTCTCTCTCTCTCAAAAATAAACAAACATTAAAAAAAGAAGAAAAGAAAATTTCAACTAAGTTATACACTGTTTTTTCCGTACAACACAATTTAGTGCCATGAGAAAACCCTATCTCTTTCTCCAGATAATTTTATATGTGTTTCTTTTTTCTGTTACTAATTAGATAACACAAACTATATTCCTTTTGGTCTTAATCACAGGAACCCAAGAGCTAGGTTGTATATTCAGAGTAATGTTTCAACATTTTTTCCTTTCTAATGAATTTTTTTTTATTAAGAAGTGTTTGTTATTCTTCTAATATATGCTATTTTACAATGTCACTGGAATGCTCTATTTAAGGAACAACATTCTCATACTGCATTACTATATTTCTAATACATTAATAAGGACCTCATGTTCAGTAAATAGAAAAATTCATTTTGGAGGTTTTGGAGAATGTTACAAAGTTCCAAAGGAAAATGTGAGTGGTATAATTTGAATAGTATCATTACCTTCTTCTAACTCAACACATGTGAAAATTTACATTTTACAAATAGCTAATATAAAACCACAATGTGATTTTTTGCAAAAACAAGAATTATTAAAAGTTTTGCTCTTGGGGCACCTGGGTGGCTTTGTCAGTTAAGCAGCTGACTTTGGCTCAGGTCATGATCCCCCAGGTCGTGAGTTCCACCCCTGGTTCAGATCCTCTCTCCCCCTCTTGTTGGCCCCTCCCCCAAGGGTCTCTCAAAAATAAACACTAAAAAAAAAAAAATACTTGTCTTTAAAAAAAAAAAAAAGTTTTGCTCTCTGTAAGCGCTTGATGGTTAACAAAGAAATGCTGATCACCTAGACTGGAAATTTATCCCAGCCCTTTGGCTTTTAGTGGGACAATTATGAAATAACACTATAGATCTGTCCATTTCAGTTATTTTAATCTGAGCTGAGAACCACTGTTCAACCCAAAAGAGAGTAATGTCATTGTTAAAAGGGACTCCAATTTTAAAAATATCTGAAATTATTCAAATATATTTGTATTTGCTTCTATAGTATATTAATATGCTTTTATATTGTATTTGTTCCTTATTTACATTAAATCTCAAGCATAAGAAAATGTCATTATTGTAGGAAATCTGTACTTGAGAGTAAGAAAATGAAAACTACTTCCAAAAATAACCCACCAGAATCAAAGAAGCTTTTTCTACTACACTAAGTGGACTGTTTATTTGCAAATCTCTTTATATTATTTTAACTGGACTTAATGAACTCACATAACTAAACTGCCTTTTCAGTAACTCAATGTTTACCTTTTCAAAACTAAAATTCCATTTCTCTGATTCAGCCAAAATTATTAGCATTTCCATTAATAAGCTGTAGTAAATTTTTAGTTTGGGATTTTTTTTTTTTTTAAATATCGGAAAGGATAATATAGGAAAGGACAGAGATGCCTTACCAAAAGTTCAGAAAGTCAATAAAATAAATAAACAGTAATGGATTTCCACAGATACTTTACCCAAATAAAATTCTATTTGCTAGGATGCTGGAACAGATTTTCCTTCCTCAGAAGATGATGTAATCACTGAGAAATTTCTCAAAATACAGATATTTGAGATTCCTTTCTGACCCATTCAAAATACAGATGTTCCCACAGCAAAAGGAACCACATTAACTGACATCAGTACACATAAATACTTCTACTTTGCATTTGAGATGGCTTTTTCAGAGGTGTATGAAGGAAACATAAAACATTTATTTCACTTGTAGGGATCTTCAAAATTCAGATTTTTACATTGATGGGTAGAAAACGTCTCAGCATAGCTAATGAATTCCTAAAATAACAAAAACTTTTTATTTGTTAAATATGAAATGTATAGGATATTTTATGAAGCCAATTCTTTAACAGTTACGGCCTCTCTCAACATATATATTTTATTTTTAAAAGATTTGCTGAACAATTTTCCTTGGGTAAATATAAATATCACTATGCTGTGGAATTCTATTGTTACTAGGTAATTTTGAACACAAACACACTCTCTGCACACTTTGCTGCGATTAGGTGAATTTATTCTGGTATTAGTCTTCTAAAACTTCTAATGCTGCTGGCTAAATGACTTCTATTGCCTTATATAATATAAAGTATGGTTGTGTCTTTCTAAAAAAAATCCAATAAAATTCTTCTCAGAGCTATAAAATTAGAATACTAAAAAAATAAGCTCAAAATGTTTAGAAATATTTAGTTCTTAAGGAAAAAAAAGTTTCCAAGAATAATTTATTTTGCCTTATTGGTAAGGGTCCAATGACTCTGTGGGCTGGCTATTTCTTCAAAAGGTCCATTGTATATATAAAAAATTTCCAAAAAGGACTTCCAAAGAACTAAGTTCACGAAAATTTTATTTTATGTGCTTCCTAAAAGCATCCAAATCTGGAGAAGTTAGATACAAGCCTTATGACAGTAAAAATGCCTAAAACCATATAATAAAAATAATCTTTGATAAAATATTATTTTTAATGGGTTAATTTTTTTCTTTTACCCCCACAAATAAAGGGTTTATTTTTCAACACATGCATAATATTCTGTAATAGAATGGAAAAATAGCTGAAGTTTAACTTGAAATTTAGAGTTAATTACAATGCACAGAAGCATTATAAATCATGTATCAAAACATTATCCAAATTAGTTTCTGCAAATCCTTACCATTTATTCATCTCCCTGACATATCACAGAGATTAAATTTTCTCCATGACTTCTACCTGGGGCAGGGGGGGCAGGTAGTATAGGGCAGACAGTTAGG
Source organism: Lynx canadensis (assembly GCF_007474595.2). Lineage (NCBI taxonomy): Eukaryota > Metazoa > Chordata > Mammalia > Carnivora > Felidae > Lynx > Lynx canadensis. The sequence continues at coordinate 53,863,123 of NC_044313.2, read as the reverse complement.
AAACCAGGAAATGTATGTGAGGATGTTGAAGGTTATTACCATATAAAGGACATAGAGCTTTGCCCAAAAAAGAGTAGGGAAACAATGCATTCTGACAGCCTTCATAGTACTTTTGCTATGACTTACAGCAATAATATTCAATTTTTTTTTTTCCTCTTAAACTGCATTTTCATTCCATTTTTATACTAGAATAGTGGCTTTCAACATGTGTGGAGAGGTGAAGTCTTTGGGGTGGGAGATGGATTTTGCCTACCAAGGGATATTTGGCAATGTCTGGAGACATTTTTGACTGTCACAACTGGGAGGAAGGGTGTTACTGGCATCTAGTGGATGCCAGAGATGCAGCTAAGCTTGTACAAAGCTTAGGGCAACCACCACCAACAAAGAATTATCTGATCTGAAACATCAATAATGCTGAGGTTGAGAAGCCTTGTCCTAGAGATATACATTTCTATTCCTAGAAGTCTTTTATTACATTATACTTCTCTACAACAAAAATACTTTTATAAATTGATATAATGAGATGGAAGGAGCTTATTTCGTTATTTTCAATTAGGTATTGTAACCGTGGATAAATATTACTTATTTCCAGAATGAGACCAAACTTAATATATTTCTATTTTCATTTTCATGAGAGCTGAGAAAACTCCTTTGTAAATAAGTAGATGGAAAAGGAGTTCTGTTGGAATAATGTCACTTATTCTGCGGATTCCTTCTAAGTTATATACATTAGTTACACAGTAATCTATTGTTAAAATTATTTCAGTGGTCTATCAGCTAATAACTTAAGTAAATTCTCTTTAAACATTGGTAAAAGCAAAGAATTTGAAACCAACTGACTTAAAAAGATTTGTTATGGAATCCTTCAAGGCATGCCCTTTCTCAATACCTATAGCTATTCTGGTGACTTAGAGATTTTTAAACCTTTGCTTTTACTGCAGAAGCCAAATTAGGCCTTGTTTCTATGATGGTTCTTTGGGAACTTCTCTTACTTCAATATAGGAACTCAATTTCAGGGGGAGTTTGGGGAGTCTCAGCAAGCATTTTGAAATCTAGTAAGTTAGTTCTAGAAAATCTCTGTTAACTGTCCCATAACCATGTCTGTTTATTAGTCTATCATGAAAATTCAGGCATAGTTGTCATGCTTAAAGCCTAGGTCTTAGAAACCATATCATGGGTTTTATTAAAATAGATTCTCAAGAAAGAAAATAGTCCAAATAAGACTAAAATTCTCTCCATTACTCCCTTACCTCTTAGATACTCTGTACTGTGCTGTGGTCAATTTTCCAGTCTCAGGGTCATGTACTGTAGCTCGGCTCAGCTACAAAAAAAGAGAAAGGACAAGGACTTACTAACGTAGCAGGCAATTTTGGGCTTTTGTTTGTTTTGTTTTGCCAAGCCACAGGTGATTGGAAGAGTTCAGATTGGTCTGGATGGTAGGTAATGGTTTCAAATCAGCAAAAACATTTAGAAAGGTGGCAATAAATGAAAAGCCACTTCCAAATCAAGAGAAAATGGGTTGACATATTTTTGTTGTAGATTTATTGTCCTTTCACTTTTTTTTTTTTTAAATCATTTGAAGCTGTATGTAAATGATTTATAGCACTGGGTTTCACAGGAGCTTTCTCAGATCTAGAAGTTTAATGTCCTTTAAGTATTGTGACAAAAGAATAGTTAATAGTCTCTTTAAATTTATTTTTTAAAACTCTCACTGAGATAAAACTGTAGTTAAGTCTCTCTGGCGAAGTAAAATGCAACTAAGTTCATGAATAATAGTAGTTGGAAGACTGAGATCAGAAGCATAACTCTGTTCTTTCCATTGCCAGCTTTCAAGTCAGCAAGTTTTATAAAATAACTCCAACAGGAGGAATACAGATTACTTCAAAATGACAATGGTATTTCACAAGATGAATGAACAAATGCCAGTACAATCACCATGAAGGATGATGTGAATTCACTGTAGCATTTATGAATGTGAGAGAACTATATAAACAAAGGCTACTCCCAGATTAATCCAGGCTGCTGCTTTTTCTTTTTTTTCCCCTTTGGCAAGAAAAAGGAAACAGAAAACAAGTATCAAGCCATTTCCTGGAGATTGGATTCCTGACCTGAAGAGAAATGCAAAGCATATTAATTCCCTAAAAATAACAGACCAATTAAAGATTAAAGAGAACTTCTAGTTAAAGGGAAAGACCCGTGAAACACAAAGCATTTTACCCATGCGTATATAAATAGGCAGTGACTTGAGCTGGAGACTGAAAATGACCTACTTCTCTTAAATGAATAATTCCTGTAGGATGTACAAAACACTCGTTAGAGGGCAAAATATGCAACATACACATCTCTTACCTTTTGCTAATTCTGTAATGTACCGTCTCCAAGTCTCCTGTTATTGGGTTTGAAATGGTGGCTCGCCTCAGCTGTGAAGCCAACCATCAAAATAGTCGCATTACAAAAAAAAAAGAAAAGGAATCACATTTATCCAACCGGTCAGAATTCTGGGATTTTTACAAAGGAAAATGAAAAGAGAAAATAACTCCATAGACTTCCAGTCATCTTGTGTTAAGCCTTGAGACTTGGAAGTTTTTTAGTTTTTGGATTTTTTTTGTTATTTTAAAAATTTTGTTTTTGCTTTGCATGAATGGAGGATACACAAAAGAGATTAGAAATTAAATTTCTTTCAATGGTTGGATGATGGGACTGTGAGGAAAGAAAAATTTCTAAAATGTGAAGTCTAATTTATAGTTACAAGAATGGCTATTTGCAGTTAATGATCCATTTCAAACCTCTTATTTTAATTTTTTTAGTGATGCAACTGTCTGCAAAGGTTAATGTTGTTCAAAATTTGTTTCAAAATTTATCTTTCCTTCCTTCAATATATATGTTCATATATTTCACATATACAGTGAAATAATCTTGGGACCTAACAGAAAGGTAGATGAAAAGAACTCATAAATGTACAAAAACAGTAAGAAATTGATGACAGCCAAGATAATGATTTTAAACTTTAAAAAAAAAAATGGAGGGTGATTTGGAGGTTAACAAAAGAGAATAAAATTTTTATTGCCTTTGAATTTTTTTATTAAAATAATCCAACTGAGGCATCCCCTTTGAAGACTGAGGTCTCCAAACCCAGAGATATATGACTTGATCCCCAAGCTGAAATGCATTCTTAATCAATATTCTACCAAGATGTTTTGGTTTACTTGGTTTATAGACCACAAAGAATGGACGAAAATAGGAATTCAGACAATACTGGCACAATATGATGAAAGAGTGATAAGAATTCCCTTGGAGATATATATATATATACACACACACACATATATATATGTATGTATGTATGTGTGTATATATATATATATATATATATATATATATATATCCAGTCTTTCCCATTTAAAATGTAATCTTTGATAAAAAAACAAAAAGTACCGATTTGGAATCATAAAATTTGACAACAACAAAAATTCTGACTTTAGGTTTATTTTGCAGTACAGAAATCCAGATAATTAAATCTTTTAATATAACAAGGATCTGCAAACTATGGACTGCCACCTGCTTTTGGAAACAAAGTTTTATTGAAATACAGCCACACTCATTTATATATTTTCTATGGCTGCTTTCACACTACAGTGGCAAACTTGAGTAGTTGTGACAGATGGTATGGCCAGCAAAGCCTAAAATATATTATCTGCACCTTTATAGAAAAAATTTGCCAACTCCTGTGTAACAGTCTCTTTATAAAAGTGAGGGCAGTTTGTATTTTACTATCAATGATACAAAATGGAGATCTTGTTCAATGAGAACAAGCTGGTGGGGAAAAAGGCAAGACCATAAAGGGTAGTGTTTCTCCCATTCTCATAAAAGAAGAATTTCTATGCTAAACAATAAGTTTATGGGACTGTATTTACATTAAATTGTTTTTCTTAAGATAAATTATGTGAGTTAAATTCAGAAAACTATGATGTCCTTATTTCAAATTAGCATGATGACTGTGCCCAATTATATCTTTCTAGTAATAATGTGCCAGAAGGGAAATAAAAATACTTCAAGTATTCTTTCAGATAAAAATATAGAAGATAGGAGAAAGTTGGTCTTTGATTAGTCTATGAGACTAAAGTTCCGAAAATACATACAAAACTTTTTCAGGAAGATACTGAAACACAAATTTAAGTGTCAATAAAAATCTCATTTATGATTTTCATAATTAAGTGCTTAAAACCTAGATGCAGGGTTTGCTACTTGTGTTAATAACTAAGGAAAAATTGGCATAGAGCTTAGTTAACAACTCCATTATGTTATGACAACAATATCTAAAACTATCTGTGGGATTATTGCCATATCAATTATCATATTTGTAACTTGCAGAGGCAAAACTGATACATGGGTAAAGTAAACTGAGAAGGAGAAAAGATAAAAAATTACTTACCCTTGGTTTTGCTAGATCTTTGACAATTTCAATTTCTGCATCAGAGATAATATCATGGAAGCGAATAATACGAGGCTTGTCCCACTCATCCTCCTGTTTAGCTGGGGCCAGAATGAATTTAGGATTCCGGTTTCCATCATGATAACGGCAAAAGAGTTTTTTCTGTCTCCGAGGAGTCTAAACATAAAGTTACAAAAATGATAAATATATTAGAGTAATAATACTTTTAATGCTTGCTCCTATGCAGAAAAGAAACAATAATCATGTTTGTGTATAAATAGAGCATTTATGGTAGACTATACAAAAGAAACAGTACTCTGCAAGTATTTTGCATCAAATGGGACATTCAGGACTTTACAAGGTTTATTAATGATTATTTTCTGGGAGAAGTGTTAGGCCTTATATAAGAAAAAAGGTAGGGTTTCTCTTCCAACCCTTGTCTCATTAAAATAAAGTTGAGATATTTAAATATGAAAGAAATAATGACATATTTATGAAAATATGAAATGAATGACCAGCATTGCTCCAAACTTCACAAACTAACTGGGAAGCACCCAGAAAAAAAATTTCTAAAAGGAGAAATAAAACAAAACAAAACAAAACCTCATCAGGTTTATCTAAATACCTCCCAGTTAAATGCTTGTAGCATAAATAAATAGATTTAGTTAGGTAGTTTTAAAAAGCAAAGATGAAAATGAGTAACTCTGAAAAAGAAAAAATAAGTTATTAAAGAAGGCAGGTGCTTTTATTGATAGATATTAAAAATTGAGTGATCGACAAATGTTCCTTTCAACCTATATTAACTAAATAAGTGATTCCATTGCTGAATCTTCTCTTGATTGAATAAGTGCATCATATATGAAGTAGGAATAATATTAGTTTTTGTTTTAAATATTAGGTTAACCTACTAAGACAAGTAAATAATGATTCATGTTTATTCTCCATGTACTTTATTTACTTAGAGTCAAATCTAAAGATTTATTGGGCAACTGAGTGGCTCAGTCAGTTAAGCATCCCACTCTTGGTTTTGGCTCAGGTCATGATCTCACAGTTTATGAGTATGAGCCCCACATCAGGCCCTGCAGTGACAGCTCGGAGCCTGCTTGGGATTCTCTCTCTTTCTCTCTCTCTCTCTGCCCCTCCCCCACTTGTGCATGCAGTTTCTCTCTCAAAACAAATAAACTTAAAAAAAATCTAAATATGTATTTATATAAGTCTTTGATATAACCATGAGGTGAATTTAACTATTCTGAGGATAAAGACGATCCTTTGATTTTGGGCAGAGTTACTGTGTGTGTGTCTTATCAACAAACTGGCAAATTAAGCAGACTTCTATTTTATACCTATGGCTTTATTTTGATTTGTTCTTTAAGAGTTATTAAGGGCAATAAAAAATATTTGCTTACTATTGGAAATTTGAACACTCACTAGATGTTTCATGATATTATGGAAATATTATGAATTTTTTTAGGTATGATAATGGTTTTTTGATTATCTTTATCTTCAACAGATACATAATAAAATATTTAGATGTGAAATTAAAAAAATATTTCATGAGTCTATCAGAGTGTTATTACCCTTATATTTACTCCTTAGCACCAAAGCAAAAGTAAGCATATTCTTCCAGGTCTCCATGAACTTAGCTATCAAAAGTGTCAACATAGATATTATCTACACATTTGCTGTTAGAGATTAGGCTGTCAACGATAAGTCCTCAAATGTCAAAAAGTCATCAATATCAAAATGTAAAGTCCAGCTTAAGTTTATCAGTAGCAGAGAAAACCTTACAATGCTATTCAAATGTTTACAACTTAAAAGTACTTACTTCAAAAATTCACTAACTCCTTCTACATATGCCCACATTCAGCTGAACACTAGTACCCCATGATATTCCTAAAAAAAGGGTTCCATGATCTATTAATATTAATGTTGGGAAACAATGTATAGCATATCCGTGATGTACATTATCATAAAAGGACTCTGAAAAGTCCTGAGGCTGAACAAAAACCTATGTTCTCCAGACTTAAACTTGTTTGTGGTCTTTTATCTATTAACACCCTGAAGCACTGGTACTCTGAGTTATAAATACATAAATATAGATATACAATAAAGGAAGGGATATTTATAGGCACATTTGAGTATTTAAAAAAAATAAATGTTAAAGCAAAAATCTTTTGAAATCCTTTCTGCGTTTTAAATATTTCTTAAATAGACTAACATGTTTCACTAAGCAATCTTGTCAAGGTCAGCTAGGAGCAAAACCACAAAAGATTATTGTATAGATGAATTCTTTGTTTTATACAATGGGTTAGGATGATATATTATTTCTGTTAAGATTGCAGAAATCTCTTTTGCATTAAGATATAAGATAAAGCTTAAATGATCTTATCCCTTAAATTATCTCATCCCTCATCTTATAAAAATAAGCCTCTTTTGGCCTATGCAAAGAGTTATATTACCAAAAATAAACAAAATGCAATAATGATTCTTTATTCTAAAGCTTTATTCTAAAACTATTTTACTAACAGCTGGAGCATATTAAGTGTGACACCCACAATAAGGTGATGTGGTATACTGTAATACTTTAAGCAGTTAATTCTAATTTTTATCACATAGGCTTAAATATAAAAGAACTCTGATTCTCTCTAGAACTATGTACAAACACACACACACACACACACATTCATACACACACACAATTGGCTTTTCCACTTTACCATTTTGATACCCTCCCCACGGCACAGCATTTCGTACTTCTGTCTCTCTGGCAGGTAATCCACAGCAACCCCTTTTTTCTTCAGTGTGGTTTTCCGATCAGATTGGTCATCTGAAGCAGATTTATTAGCATCTTTTTCTTTAGCCATTATATATTCAAAATATTTTAAGTTACCATTAGCTCTCTGGTGTTCAGGATCTATTGGAGAGAAAGGAAACATGTCCATGACTAAGTTTATAGTTGTTCAAGCATCAGAATATAGGAATATAAAAATGCAGGATCATTTAATTTACCTTCAAACCGGGACACTTATGAGAGTAAAAGGAGGCACTAATAAAAATCATTACACCAAAACAACAGGTATAAACCAGTACTGGCTGAAGTAAATCACCTACTGTCACCCTATATACAAAGAGCTCCGGAGAAGGAATCAGCCATTTATGTCAAAGTAGTAAATATTCTACTTTGAGAACTTACTGAAAAGTTCTCAAAGAAAAGTCTCAGTGAAATAATTATGATCAGTTTGATGTCAAATGAATTCTAAAATATCACTCATTCTACTTATTTTAAGCAATAGAAAAGATTTTTCTGAGACTGAATGTAATCATCATGGGAAAGACAGTGTATATACAGTTCAAAAGCAACATTCACCACAGATACATTATAAATGCAGAACACAGCCTACTTCTGAGTGAATTTCAGTCCCCAAATTCTAAGTGAGATGGAAAAAGAGAAACTAAAGATATAATTTTCAAATAAAGCAGAATCCACTAACTGCTTCTGAATTGCTAGTCATCATTTTTAGCTATCTTTTAGTAGGGGAAATGAGGACTAGACTACTCCACCCATCCTAGAGGAAAAAAAAATCCAAACCACCACACATACACACAAAAATAAAAAAGAACAATACACAGAAACCTCATTTGTGATATTAAATGAAGTGTTTAGGAAATCTAGCCTTACATTTGTAAGATTTTGTCTTTGAGAAACTGCTCACAATATATATTGTGATATACAATATAATCTTAATTTTGTAAAAGAATGGGATAAGTATGTATGTGCAGGCAAGAGGGTATATACTATAATGAAACAAAAAAATTTGTGATTGTGAAAATCTTTCAGTGATAGACTTATGGATGACTCTTCCATATCTTTTCTTATTTTTAAAAATTTTCTATAAGGAGTAAAATATTCTTTAAGTGAGGAGAAAAAAATCATGAAAAAATACTGAAAAAAAGGTACTTGAACTAATATCTCAATTTATTAACTCACTCAACCAAGAAATAACCTAATTATCAGAAGTTCTTTTTCAGATGGCCAATTCTTTTAAACTGTTTGACTTTTCTAAAATACACATATTAACCTATTCATAAAAATAATTGATTTTTGAAAAGTTTTAAAGCTTCATTATATACCAGAGGTCACCTGAATTTATTAGCATACAATTCAATGTCCACAGATTCTGATTTAGTAGCTCTGGGGTGGAAATCAAGAAATTTTTCATTTCTAATATGTATCCAAGTAATTCCAATGCACATGGTCCCTGGATCATACTTAGAGAAACAAGTTCAAAACACTAGTGATAAAATCCTCAAAGGATATCACATTATCTAATATTTGAATATGACAAATTACATTTTCAGTCTATTTATTTTAAATCACAAGATCATTTTTAAACATGAAATGTAAGAACACAAAACATTTCAAAGGAAACTGGTTAATATTTAATATAGCAACATGGTAAATAAACATTTTTTACTGAGTTAGCTAGGTTAGGTCCACTTTTGAAATTCCTGAAGAGTATACAGCAGAGTAGCACAGCCACTGTTGTAGTACCATTAACTGAGGAAAATCAGTTGCCACTTATTTAGTGTATAAACAGGGAGAGGGTAAAATTTGTCTAACAGATAGATTCTTGACTTATAACAAATTAAAAAGTACCAAATGGAATAAATATTACTCAGCCATAGAAAAGAATGAAATTTTGCCATTTGCAATGACATGTATGGAACTAGAGAGTACAATCTTCAGCAAAATATGTCAGAGAAAGGCAAATACCGTATGATTTTGCTCATATGTGGAATTTAAGAAGCAAAACAAATGAACATGGAGGGGGGAGGGGGGGTTGGAAAGGCAAACCAAGAAACAGACTCTTAACTATAGAGAACAAACTGAGTACTGATGAAGGGGAGGTAGGTGGGGGGATAGGTTAGATAGGTGATGGGAATTAAGGAGGGAATTTGTTGTACTGAACACAGGTGTTGTATATAGGTGATGAATCATTAATTCCACCCCTGAGACTAATACTGCACTGTATGCTGACTAACTAGAATTTAAATAAAAACCTGAAAAAAGAAAAAAAAAATGTACCAAAGCTATATAACAAATTACACTTATCAGAATTACACATATATCAGAATTATATATATTTATCATTATATACATATATATGTAAGACAAGATATGTAGTCATATATCAGAATTATACATATACATTTATGTTGTCATATAGGTTGGCACTTTTTATATACAATAATTATATATAATTTATATATACATATATATGTATGTGTGTGTGTGTATATAATCTTGAATTAGGCCAATTTAACATACCTAGTTCAAGAAGCTTCTTTGTGAGCAAAAGTGCCTTATCCAGGTCTCCCTGCTGGTATACCGCATAGCTCAAATAATCTAGAACAGAGACTTTATCAATGGTAGAAACCTCGCCTTCATCCAGCTGCCTTAGTGCTTGTTCCATCCACAGTTCTGTATGGTAATAATCTGCTTCTGTGTAGGCCACTTTGCCCAACTCAAAACAGTCCTCAACTGTTAGAAAAGATTTGTGTTTTACTCCTATGGAAAGAAAATACAGAGAACTTTAGAAATCTTAATACTACTCTCTATTTATTTAGGACTATACAGCTTTCAAAGTGCTATCTCGCTTTCATTTGAACTTAACAACCTTCTGAGGTAGGAACAACAAGAATTATCCTAAGTTTATGAACAAAGGAACAACCTACAAGGTCATGAAACATGCTGAGAATCACACTAATAGGGGTCATGGACCTAGAAAACCCAAGACTTCAATTATCAGCCATCATACTAAAATAAAACATCAATTAAGTTGAAGCATGCAATTTTCTAGCACAACAGGAATTACCATATGACACATCTTACTCCTAACCAACAATCTGTGCAAGAAATGAATGGACAGGAAGAGAGGCAAACCTGTAAATTGGTTCCTTTCCTTTTTCCTTCCCCTTTATTCCAACAGCATTAATGACATGTAATTTACATTCCATAAAGTTCATCCATTTAAAGAATACAATAGGTTTTAGTATATTCAGAGTTGTGCAACCAACACCAAATCTAATTTTAGAACATTTTCATCACCCCAAAAAGAAACCCTGTAACCATTAGCAGTCACTACCCATTATCTCCCTTTCCCTGCCCCAGCCCTATTTAACCACTCATCTACTTTCTGAATCTACAGATTTATCTATTCTGGTTATTTCATATAAGTGAAATTACACAACACAGGGTCTTTTGTAACTGGTTTCTTTCAACTCAGCATAAAGTTTTCAAGGTTCATTCATGTTGTGGCATCCTTTTTATTGCCAAGCAATAGTCCATTGTATGAAAAGACTATATTTTGTTTATCAATTGATGGACATTTGAGTTTCCAGTTTTTTGGCTTTTATGAACAATGCTACTACATACATGCATGCACAAGTTTCTGTGTGGACATTTATTATCATTACCCTTATATGCAGCAGTGGAACTGCTGGGTCCCACAGCAACTCTATGCTTAACATTTTCAGGAACTGCCAAACTGTTCTCCAAAGTGCCTACACCATTTTACAATCCCACCAGCAATGTATGAAGGTTCCAATTTCTCCACATTCTCACTAATACTTGTTGTTGTCCATTTGTTTTTATTATAGCCATTTAGCTGGGTATAAAATAGTATTTCATTATGTTGATTTGTATTTCCCTTAATGATGATACGAAGTATCTTTTCATATGCTTATTGTCCATTTGTATATCATCTTTGGGAAAATATCTATTCAAATCCTTTGTCTGTTTAAAAATTTGAATCTTGGGGTGCCTGGGTGGCGCAGTCGGTTAAGCGTCCGACTTCAGCCAGGTCACGATCTCACGGTCCGTGAGTTCGAGCCCCGCGTCAGGCTCTGGGCTGATGGCTCAGAGCCTGGAGCCTGTTTCCGATTCTGTGTCTCCCTCTCTCTCTGCCCCTTGCCCGTTCATGCTCTGTCTCTCTCTGTCCCAAAAATAAATAAACGTTGAAAAAAAAATTTTTTTTAAAAAATAAAAAAAATAAAAAAAATAAAAATTTGAATCTTTTCACTATTTTTAGAGTTCTTTATATATTCTGGATACAAGTCCCTGATCATAAATATGATTTTCACATATTCTTTCCCATTGTATGGGTAGTCTTTTCACTTTCTTGATGGTGTACTTTGAAGTACAGAAGTTTTAATTTTGGTGAAGTCTAACATTAATCTTTAATCAGTTGTGCTTTAATCAGTGTGTTGGTATGTCAACTGGTTTGTGAAGTAAAACTTCTATCTTAAGAAAAGAAGATGGGGCACCTGACTGGCTCAGTCAGTAGATCATAAAACTCTTGATCTCGGGGTTGTGAGTTCAAGCCCCACATTCGGTATGGAGCCTACTTAAAAAACAAAACAAAACAACAACAACAAAAAACCTAGTTTGAAAAAAGGATATTTGAGGCGCCTGGGTGGCTCAGTCAGTTAAGTGTCTGACTTTGGCTCAGGTCATGATTTCACAGTTCGTGGGTTCAAGCCCCATGTCGGGCTCTATGCTAACAGCTCAGAGCCTGGAGCCTGCTTTGGATTCTGTGTCTCCCTCTCTCTCTGCCCCTCACCCACTTGCGCGCTCTATCTCACTCTGTCTCTCAAAAATAAATACATGTAAAAAAAATTTTTTTTAAAAAGGATATTTGACAGTTCACATGAAATAAAATGTAAATAGGAAACCACAACGCTTGAAGAAAAAAATCTCACTAATCATTAAAGAAATATGAAATTAAATTTTTTTAATTTTCTTATGTTTATTTCTGAGACAGAGAGAGACAGACCATGAGTGGGGGAGGGGCAGAGAGAGAGGGAGACATGAATCAGAAGCAGGCTCCAGGCTCTGAGCTGTCAGCACAGAGCCCAACGCGGGGCTTGAACTCACAAACCGTGAGATCATGACCTGAGCCGAAGTCAGTCGCTCAACCGACTGAGCCACCCAGGTGCCCCAAGAAATATGAAATTAAAACAATGCTGAAGAAAAAAAAATTTTTAACTTTATTATTATTATTTTTATTTTACAGAGAGAGGGAGAGAGGGAGAGAGAGTACAAGCAGGGGAGGGGGCAGAGGGGCAGAGAGAGAGAGAGAGAGAGAGAGAGAGAGAGAGAATTCCGAGCAAGTTCCACGCTGAGCATAGAGCCCGACGTGGGACTTGATCCCATGACCCTGGAATCATATGACCTGAGCCAAAATCAAGAGTTGGCCACTCAACTGACTGAGCTACTACCCAGGTGCCCCATAAAAATATTTTTGAACAACAGCCTACATACATTTACTGAGATCTTACTATGTGCCAGGCATTTGTCACTTATTTAATTCTCAAAGCAATCCAGATAAGGAACTACAGTAGAAAGAGTTTAACTATTATGCTCAAGGTCACACAGCAAAGAGCCAGAATTGGAATCTGTACACTATGACTCCAGAAGTTTGTGTGAAATTACACCATAAAATGGCAAAATTTACTAGGGGAGGGAGTAGTAAAGTGGTAACTTTACTGTTACGACATTTGGCAATATGAAACAAGAGTAGTAATTTTATGCCTATGAATTGATACTAGTTTTCAATTATTTTCTTGAGTTTAATACTAAGGGTTGAGGAAAAAACACCTTCTTATATAAATAATTTTTTATAGCTGAACCAAATATTATAGCTAAAAACTGTAATAAACTAAGAGCAAGACAGATATGTCAATATAATGGAACAGTATTTTTCATTCAGAAAGATAATTTCAAATGCTATATAGGAAAGCCAGAAAAATCTAGACAGAAATATGTCAAAATGCTAAACTGATACCCTGGGGGATGGATTACAAGTTGTTTCCTAAATCTTTATACCTCTCTACTTTTTCAAATACTGTACAATTACCATTACTTTCCTAAGAACCAAAAAAAAAAACCAAAGAAGCTATAGAAAGAAATAAATGGGGGTGCCTAGGAGGCTCAGTCGGTTAAGCATCCAACTTCAGCTCAGGTCATGATCTCACAGTTAGTGGGTTCGGGCCCCACGATGAGATCTGCATTGACAGCTCAGAGCCTAGAGCCTGCACTGGATTGTGTCTCTCTTTGTCTCTCTGGCCCTCCCCTACTTGTGCACTCTTTCTCTCTCTCGCTCTCTCTTAAAAATAAATTAATAGGGGTGCCTGGGTGGCACAGTTGGTTAAATGTTGGACTCTTGATCTCGGGTGAGGTCATGATCTCACAGTTCATGAGTTCGAGCCCCACATTGGGCTGTGCACTGATGGAGCAGCGCCTGCTTGAGATTCCGTCTCTCTTTCTCTCTGCCCCTCCCCCACTTGTGCTCTCACATGTACACATACATGCACTCTCTCAAAATAAACAAACTTTCAAATATTTAAAAATAAAAAATAATAAAGAAATAAAAAGTATAACTCTGAATGATATGAATAGAATCTTCATATAACATTCCATCTTTAAACAGTGAATCAGATGAGATACTTGGAGATTTTAATTGGAATTAACAACATGAACTCACATATTTCCTATATCTGTCCATTGAAAAGATCTAGAATGAATGACAAACTCAATAGCAACTGACATCCCTAAAACCTAGCTATATTCCACTTCCTAAATGTCATTCCCCATTAAAAAAAAAAAAAAAATCAAGGCCTGGGGTGACTAGGTGGCTCTGTCAGTTAAGTGCCTGACTCTTGATTTCAGCTCAGGTCATGATCTTGATCTCATGAACCAATGACTGGGATACTCTCTTTCCCTCTCTCTCTGCCCCTCTCCCACTCATGTGATCATATTCTCTCTCAAAAGAAACACTTAAAAAAAAAAAATCAAGGCCTGATTCTTCCTGCTTTGGGGTAGAAATGTGTAAGTTTGGAAAAAACTGTGCAAAAAATTAAATTTCCTTGCTAGCAAAGAAAAATAGGGTCATTTCAAAAAGACAAATTACCCAATCTAAAGATGATCCCACTGGTCTCAAATAGGATATCTGGACATCAAATGAATAATTAATATAATGGATTGAAATATAAAAATTTATAAAAATCCATGAGTTTATAATGATACTTCAGATAAAAAATCAATGATCACTACTAGAAGTTATTATGACATCAACTCATTACTCTGAATGTTGTTGATACAAGAAAAACAATCAAGGATTTATCTTGCCCTTCATATATAAACTCTAGTTCAGGGTAACCAAATGGTTCCAGAAAGTTCTTACTGATAGAATTCTGGCTAATAAAAGTAGAAAGAATGATGGGATAAAAAATTCAAAATTTGGGGCGCCTGGGTGGCTCAGTCGGTTGGATGTCCGACTTCGGCTCAGGTCATGATCTCACAGTCCATGGGTTGGAGCCCCGCGTCTGTGCTGACAGCTCAGAGCCTGGAGCCTGTTTCGGATTCTGTGTCTCCCTCTCTCTCTGACCCTCTGCTGTTCATGCTCTGTCTCTCTCTGTCTCAAAAATAAATAAACGTTTAAAAAAAATTTTTTTAATCAAAATTTTAGAACCCCCTAATGAAATAGTTCTAGGCAATTATCATCCAAGGCTGCCAAAACAATTAGATGAAACTCATGGAAAACTTCATTTGGACGTATCAGTCTTCCACCAGTGAAGCTACCCATCAATCACTAGCACAAAAGGTATGATGAGATGTTAAGCATCTGGTCATAAAATTCAATGGGAAGTTCAGAGCACCACCTATGGAGTTAATTTTAAAACTTAACTGGAATCTAATGGAGTCTCAAGCTCTAACCAGTTTGTAGGAAACACAGGAGTTAGAGGAACAAGTTCACACAAAGGAAGAAATCGGGCAACTCCAAAATGTACATTCCACAAGACCTATAACCAGGTTTTTCCAAATATTCAGTGGAATGGGAGGGAAAGAAGGAGGGGAAAAGAGAAGAACAAAATAGCTTTAAGAGGTAAAACCAAAATGTGCAACTGTAAAAAGATACCTTTGAGATCAACAGAGAAACTAAGTATTGACTGGGTATTAAGTTATACAAAGGAAATACTGCCACTTTGTTAGGTTGGATAACAGTGATTATGTCATTTAAAAAGGAAAAGACCTGACTGATCAGTTAGATATGCATATTTAATTATTTATTAATAAAATGACATTATGTCTAGGATTTGCATATTTTAAATGCAAATAGTCCAGTAAGGGGTGCCTGGATTTCAGCTCTGGTCATGATCCCAGAGTCGTGGGATCAAGCCCCACACTGGGCTCCGTGCTGAGCATGGAGCCTGCTTAAGGTTCTCTCTCTCTCTCTCTCTCTCTCTCTCTCTCTCAACAAAAGCAGATCCACACCAAGACATATTGTAATTAAAGTGGCAAAATATAGGAGTGCCTGAGTGGCTCAGGGGGTTAAGTGTCCACTTTAGCTCAGGTCACGATCTCACTCATGGTTTGTGAGTTCAAGCCCCACATCAGGCTTGCTGTTGTCAGCTCAAAGCCCACATCAGATCCTCTGGCCCCTCTCTCTCTTCCCCTCTCCCCAACTCAAACGTTTTCTCTCTCTCTCTCAAATAAATAAATAAATAAATAAATAAATAAATAAATAAATAAAAATTTAATGGCAAAATACAGTGATAAAGAAAAAATATTAAAAGCAGCAAGACAAAAGAAAACAGTTACATACAAAGGAAACCCCACAAGGCTATGAGCAGATTTTTCAGCAGGAATTTTCCAAGCCAGAAAGGAGTGGCACGGTATATTCAAAGTGCTGAATGGGAAAAACCTGCAGCCAAGAATACTCAATTCAGTAAGGCTGTCATTCAGGATAGAAGGGGAGATAAAAAACAAAAAATAAAGGAGTTCATGACCACTAAACCAGCCCTGAAGAAATATTAAAGGGGACTCTTTGATTGGAAAGGAGACACTAAAAGCAACTGTATAAAGGCAGGAAACACATAAGCAGTAACAATGAATTTTTCTGTAAAAAGTCAGCCAAGGAATTCACAAAATAAAAGGATGTAAAATATGACACCATATTCTAAAACGTAGGGAAGAAAGGAGTAAAGAGGTTCAAACTTAAATGACCATCAACGTAATATAGACTGCTATATGCATAAGAGGTTATATGCAAACCTAAAACTACTAATAAACATGCAAAGAATAAAGAGAAAGAAATCCAGATATATCACTAAAGGAAACCAACAAACCATGAAAGAGAGAAAGACAAGAAAGGATCAGGGAAAATCTTCAGAAACAATCATAAAACAAGTAATAAAATGGCCATAAATACATATCTATTAATAATTACTTTGAATGTAAATGGACTAAATATTCCAATCGAAAAACACAAGGTGACAGAATAGATTTAGAAGACAGGACCCATCTATATGCTGTCTACAAGAAACTCATGTTATTTATTTTTATTTTATTAAGAGTCAATTTAGATCTGATACCTCCAGATTGAAATTAAGGTGATGGAGAAATATTTATCGTGCAAACGGATGTCAAAATAAAGCCAAGGTAGCAATACTGCTATCAAACAAACTAGACTTTAAAACAAGGACTTTAAATAAAGGGGACAATCCAACAAGATCTAAAATTATAAATATTTATGTGTCCAACATGGAAGCACTCAAATACATAAAAGTTAACAATAAACATAAAGGAACTATTCAATAATAATACAATAACAGGGGACTTTAACACTCCATTTACATTGATGGACAGATCATCTAAACAGAAAAATCAACAAAGAAACAATGGCTTTGAATGACACACTGGACTAGCTGGATTTAACAGATGTAATCAGAACGTTCCACCGTAAAACAGCAGAATACACATTCTTTTCAAGTACACATGGAATGTTCTCCAGATCACATATTAGGCTACAAAACAAGCCTCAACAAATTCAAAAAGACAAAAGTCACAGCATACATAATTTCTTACTACAACACCATGAAACTAGAAGTTAACCACAAAAAAAAAAAAAAAAAGAAAAAGAAAGAAAGAAAAAAAAAAAGAAAGAAAGAAAGAAAGAAAGAAAAAGGGAAAGAAATCTGGAAAGACCACAAATACATAAAGGTTAAATAACATGCTACTAATGGAATAAAGACAGTCTCTTCAGCAAATGGTGTTGGGAAAACTGAACAGCAACATGCAGAAAAATAAACCTGGACTAATTTCTTACACCATACACAAAAATAAACTCAAAATGGATGAAAGACCTAAACACGAGACAGGAAGCCATCAAAATCCTCAAGGAGAAAGCAGGCAAAAACCTCTTTGACCTCAGCCACAGCAACTTCTCAACACGTCTCTGGAGGCAAGGGAAACAAAAGCAAAAATGAACTACTGGGACCTCATCAAGATAAAATGCTTCTGCACAGTAAAGGAAACAATGAACAAAACTAAAAGGCAACTGATGGAATGGGATAAGATATTTGCAAATGACCTATCAGATAAAGGGTTAGTATCATAAATCTATAAAGAACTTATCAAACTCAACACCCAAAAAGCAAATAATCCAGTGAAGAAATGGGCAAGAGACATGAATAGACACTTTTCCAAAGACATCCAAATGACTAACAGACACATGAAAAAATGCTCAACATCACTCATCATCAGGGAAATACAAATCAAAACCACACTGAGATACTACCTCACACCTGTCAGAATGGCTAAAATTAACAATTCAGGCAACAACACATGTTGGCGAGGACGCAGAGAAAGAGGATCTCTTTTGCACTGCTGGTGGGAATGCAAACTGGTGCAGCCACTCTGGAAAACGGTATGGAGATTACTCAGAAAATTAAAAATAGTAACTACCCTACGGCCCAGCAATTGCCCTACTGGGTATATATCCAAGGGACACGGGTGTGCTGTTTCAAAGGGGCACATGCACCCCAACATTTATAGCACTGCTACTGACAACAGCCAAAGTATGGAAAGAAAACAAATGTCCATCATCTAATGAATGGATAAAGAAGATGTGGTATATATAAACAATGGAGTATTACTCAGCAATAAAAAAGAATGAAATTTGCAACAATGTGGATAGAATTAGAGTGTATTATGCTAAGCGAAATAAGTCAGTCAGACAAAGACAAATATCATATGACTTCACCCATATGTGGAATTTAAGATACAAAAGAGATGAACATAGAGGAAGGGAAGCAAAAATATATAAAAATAGGAAGTGGGACAAAACATAAAAGACTCTTCAATATAGAGAACAAACTGAGGGTTGCTGGAGGGGCTGTGGGTGGGGGGATGGGCTAAATGGGTAAGGGGCATTAAGGAAGACACTTGTTGATGAGCACTGGGTGTTACACATAGGGGATGAATCACTGGAATCTATTCCTGAAAATATTATTGCACTATATGCTAACTAACTTGTATATAAATTTTAAAAAACAAATAAATAAATAAATAACATGCTACTAAACTATGAATGGGTCAACAAGGAAATAAAAAAAAGAAATAAAAAAGTAAAAGGAAACAAATGAAAATGAAAACACAATGGTTCAAACCTCTGGAACACCACAAAAGTGGTTCTAGGAGGGAAGTTTATAGTAATACAGGTCTACCTCAAAAAGCAAAAATATCTCAAATAGGGGCACCTGGCTAGGGTCAGTCAGTTAAGTGTCTGACTCTGGCTCAGGTCATGATCTCACGGTTGTGGACTCAAGCCCCACATCAGGCTCTGTGCTAAAAATCATTAAAAAAAAAAAAAAAAGGAAAAAAAAATCTCAAAGAAACAACCTGGCCTTAGGTCCTAAAGGACCTAGAAAAAGAACAAACAAAACATATTATCAGGAGAAGGAAGGAAATAAAGATTAGAGCAGAAATAAATGATATAGAAACTAAATACACAATAGAAGAGATCAATGAAAGTGGAGCTGGTTCTTTGAAAAAAAAATCAATAAAACTGATACCTCTAGCCAGACTTCTGAACATATAGGTCTGATAATAAATAAATATTGTATAAAAGCCATACTTCCAGAATAGTGAAGTTTTAAAATAAACTATTGGTCAAAAGCAGACTAACCTAGTATTTCTTCAATAAAACAGATATAATCTTACACACTTAAGTGTCTGATAATAGTGCAAAAGAAACTGGTAGAAAAAGGAACACAGTGGTGTTTTCCCTAGTAAATGACTAAATGAATACACTTCAAGGAGTCCCTCAATTGGCTAGAATCAGACTGTTATACCTATCCAATGATGTAACATGTTTATTTTTTTTTAATGTTTATTTATTTTTGACAAAGAGAGAAAGACAGAGCATGAGCGGGGGAGGGGCAGAGAGAGAGAGAGAGGGAGACACAGAATCCGAAGCAGGCTCCAGGCTCCGAGCTGTCAGCACAGAGCCTGACGCGGGGCTCCAACTCACAGACCGCGAGAGAGATCATGACCTGAGCTGATGTCGGACGCTCAACCGACTGAGTCACCCAGGCGCCCGTTTGTTTTTAAATGCTAGCTAGCAGAAAAGGAGTTTGTGAGAAATAAACTAAGAGAAAGTAAAGGCATGGGCATGTTTTACTAGTGCAGGGGAAAGACATGAGATTCCACTACCAAGCAGAAGGCTAGCATGGAGGTGTATGTACTACTGGAGGATTACACAGACCAATACAACCTAATATTCGATACATACAACTACCTCCATTCATTTTTTTTCCTATTAGTCACTTACAGATAGTGACTGATTATCAGTGTACTCCTAAAATGAAGATGAAGATACATATTTGACACTTGTCCCTATTATTCCTATTATTCCACCCTAGGAATACTACCTATTATTCCACCCTAGGAAAGGATACCAAGAAACTAACTTATTAATAGCTTAACATGATGCAATTCCTGAAATCAAAAAAACATTTAAATTTTGATTTTCAGGGCACACAGGCAGCTCAGTCGGTTAAGTGTCCAACTTTGGCTCAGGTCATGATCTTGAGGTCCGTGAGTTTGAGCTCCACATTGGGCTCTGTGCTGACAGCTCGGAACCTGAAGTCTGCTTCAGATTCTGTGTCTCCCTCTCTCTCTGCCCCTCCCCATTCATGCTCTGTCTCTGTCTCTCAAAAATAAATAAAACATTAAAAATTTTTAAAAAGAATTTTTTTGGGGCGCCTGGGTGGCGCAGTCGGTTAAGCGTCCGACTTCAGCCAGGTCACGATCTCGCGGTCCGGGAGTTCGAGCCCCGCGTCAGGCTCTGGGCTGATGGCTCAGAGCCTGGAGCCTGTTTCCGATTCTGTGTCTCCCTCTCTCTCTGCCCCTCCCCCGTTCATGCTCTGTCTCTCTCTGTCCCAAAATAAATAAACATTGAAAAAAATAAAAAAGAATTTTTTTATTCCCCTACTATTTTTCAGTTATGAAAACTGGTGTACAGATTTAAGATAAGCTTATAATGAAGCAATTAAGAGTAGTTTTCTCATGACATGCAAAAGACAAAATGACAGTCCGCCATTACTACATGTAGGTAGCCCCAGTGATATTTTTTATGTGACCTGATATTCTGGCAATGCTATTTGAAAGTCTGATAAGACAGTAGATCTTTAGCTCTTCTGTTTTGGTAGTTAAAGAGGTTCTGCTTATTTTACCTATTGACCCATTCACAATTATTAGAGGCAGAATACCTGGGAATCACATTCTTAAAAGAAGAAAATGAAAAAGAAATGATGCAGCAATTGAAAGGGAAGGCTGTTTCCAAAATAGAGAACCTGAGAAAAAGTAAATGGGCAAAAAATTGGCAAAGAAAATGAAATTTAAAAAGTGATGTTGTCAGAAAAAGATGGCAGAAAGCTTTCATATAAAGGGAAAATGGTTAAAATTTGATGAGGAGAAGAGAATGTTGTGAATTAGTTGAGTCCTTTTATTTCTTATCACAATATAAACTAGAATACTATATGACAGTAGAGGAAAACTTTGCTTAAAAACACAATTTTGTGGCTCATCCATAACCTGGGTCATTTATTTTAAACAGCATGAACATTCAACTTCTATCTGTATAAAATTTTATACATTAGACATTCTCCATACGAGAAAAAAAAAAAATCACAGCTTAAAAAAAAGCATGTATCTTTGGAAGATATGGTTCTATTCAACAAATCAGGGTTAGGAACAACCGGAAGCCAAAGGAATAGTCTATGAACTATAAAGACACCAGCTGCCAAAATGCATAGAACTTATTCGATTTTATATTAAAAATATCAACAAAGAGGGTTATCTGGGTGGCTCAGTTGGCCAAGCATCTGATTCGTGATTTCAGCTTAGGTCATGATCTCATGGTTCATGGGACTGAGTCCCACATCGGGCTGTGCACTAACAAAACACAGCCTGTTTGGGATTCTCCGTCTCCCCCATCTCTCTCTGCCCTTCCCCCACTCACACTCTGTCTCTCTCTCAAAATAAACAAACATTTAAAAACTGTATTGGGGCGCCTGGGTGGCTGAGTTGGTTAAGCATCTAATACAGCTCAGGTCATGATCTTGCAGTTTGTGAGTTTGAGTCCCACATCAGGCTCTGTACGGGACAGCTCAGAGCCTGGCCTGCCTCTGGTTATGTGTCTCCTCTCTCTGTCCCTCCCCCGCTCGTGCTCTGTCTCTCTCTCTCAAAAATGAATAAACATTAAAAAAAAATTAAAAATAGATCAACAAGGCATTTCAAAAGACAGACCCAAAAAAGGGGAAGCAGACAAAAAAAAAATCATAGAGTAACTTGGCATCAGTAATCATCCACTGAAATAAGCATTTCTCTGATTTTTTTGTTTTGAGACAATTGAAAACACAAATATCCCTCCCTCTACTCTCACCCTGATTATTTCACAACTAAACTGCTACAATTTTAAGTCTGACAAAACCAAGGATTGGCAAGTATATGAAGAAACGGGAACTCTTACACGCTGCTAGTGATAGTACAAACTGGTGCATCTGCTCTGGAGAACAATCTGGCCATATTTGGTAAAGCTGAAAAAGCATATACCCTGACTTCTTTAAAGAAACATTTGCAGGTGTGCAAAAGGATACATACACACGAATGTTTACTGAAACCTTGTTTGACATAGCAAAACATTGGAAATAACCAAAATGTCCATCCATGCACAGGAGAATGAATAAATAAATTCTGTCATATACTACCATATAGCAGTTAGAGGAGTTTATTTATTTTTTCAATATATGAAATGTATTGTCAAATTGGTTTCCATACAACACCCAGTGCTCATCCCAAAAGGCGCCCTCCTCAATACCCATCACCCACCCTCCCCTCCCTCCCACCCCCCATCAACCCTCAGTTTGTTCTCAGTTTTTAAGAGTCTCTTATGCTTTGGCTCTCTCCCACTCTAACCTCTTTTTTTTTTCCCTTCCCCTCCCCCATGGGTTTATGTTAAGTTTCTCAGGATCCACATAAGAGTGAAAACATATGGTATCTGTCTTTCTCTGTATGACTTATTTCACTTAGCATCACACTCTCCAGTTCCATCCATGTTGCTACAAAGGGCCATATTTCATTCTTTCTCATTGCCACGTAGTACTCCATTGTGTATATAAACCACAATTTCTTTATCCATTCATCAGTTGATGGACATTTAGGCTCTTTCCATCATTTGGCTATTGTTGAGAGTGCTGCTATAAACACTGGGGTACAAGTGCCCCTATGCATCAGTACTCCTGTATCCCTTGGGTAAATTCCTAGCAGTGCTATTGCTGGGTCATAGGGTAGGTCTATTTTTAATTTTTTGAGGAACCTCCACACTGTTTTTAGAGGAGTTTAATCAATGTGGATGAATTTACTAAAAAAAAATTGAGTGAAAAAGGTTACAGAAAGATAAACAGAATATATTATTTACATTTTTAAAACACAACAATATATGTAGTAAAGTATAAGAAAACGGACAAATACCACCAAGTCAGAATAGACAGTACCTTGAGAAAAGAAGGAAAAGTGCAGAAGGGGTCTTCAAACACATTTGTGATCTTTTAATGTGATCTTTGAGAACAAGAAAAGCCTAAAAACTGTTTATTATTTCACTCTAGTGTTATTTTTACCACTTATAGGACATATTATGCTTAGAAAATTTCAGGGACTCTATTTATAAGGAATTTGCATGAGAGAAAAATTCAATAAAAACTGAACCCAAAATAGTGAGTTGAAGAAGAAGAAATGTCAATAAAGAGATACAAAATACACAAGAAAGGATAAATATTGTTCCAATGAAAAATAACTGCGCATATTCTCAGGGTGTCTTATTTTCAGCCATTCTCTATCAAAGTCTTACCAATTGATTTCTAGATAAAAGATGAAGTATTCAGGGAACCCAGTGAATTTCCTAAAACTAAACATGGCAAAATCAGGGTTAAATAATATTCAATAACATTTTGATGGGAAAATAAAGATTTAAACAAAAAGGAATACAGTTAAATTAAATGAAATGTATTATCCCACATACACCAAACCTGCTTCTTTTGTGTTCTTTATTTTGCTGAATGGAACCCTTATAGTTGTTTAAGCCAAAAACCCATATCAAGTCCACCATCAAATTTCACCATTACACTTCCTAAACAGCTTGATACCTTGTCCTCTTCTCTCCATACCTACTAGCTACCACTATCATCTTTTAAATTTTTACAACAGCCTCCTCCCTGAATTCTTTGTCCCTACCCCCATGTCCCAATCCAATCTCCATTCTGCAGTCACAATGATATTCCTAAAATGAAAATGACATTAACTTCTCTAAAACTTTTCAGTAGTTCCTCATTGCACTCAGAGAATTTCAAACATCTCCACGTGGCTTACAAAGCCCTTCAAGAGACAGCTTGTGCTTAACTTATCTAGCCTCTCTCTCACTACTCTCATAAAACCAAACTCCCATCCCTACACTCCATACACTCACCTCTTGAACAAACTACTTGTTAATATAACTGATATAATACACTCTCTCCTCTCTGGCCTTTATACACATTCTCCCTGTTTGGAATACTTTTCTCATGCCTACACTTTTCCTCAATTTCCTGGTTAATCCCTTGTCTATTATATCCTAATTTTTAATGTGTCTTCCAGGAAACCTTCCTTTATGCCTCTTCTCAAGTGCAGAATTAGGTTTCCTTCTATGTGCCCCCATGGTATCCTAAATTATCCTCACTCAGGCATTCATCATACTATATCATAAGAATGTAAATATCCTAAGGGCAAGGAGCTGTATTGGTCTTATTCATTATTGTATCCCTAGAACTGAACAGAATGGTTGGTACATACTATATGGTTAATATCTATTAAACAAATTGATGTCTTATACCAAAAGCCAATGTTTGTTTGTTTTTTAATATTTATTTTTGGTAGACAGAGAGACAGAGTGCAAGCAGGGGAGGGGCAGAGAGAGAGGGAGGGAGACACAGAATCCGAAGCAGGCTTCAGGCTCCAAGCTGTCAGCACAGAGCCCGAAACAGGGCTTGAACCCACAAAGCACGAGATCATGACATGGGCCAAAGTTGGACACCTAACAGACTGAGCCACCCACGTGCCCCAGGCCAATTTTAAAAAATAGTTATGATCTTATCAGAAGTGTTAACAATGTATAATATTGGTAGGAATAGGAAATAATGGAACTATGTTCCAGCTTAATGGAGATTTTATCTAATATTGTTGTACTATATTCCCACTTGATATTCACCCCAAATAAAGAGAGATGAGCAAGAAAACATCTTAACAAGTAACTCTTCCCACTGTATATTCTCACCATGAAAATGAATTTCAATATGAAGACAGAAGTAATTTATTTCTCCAGCTGATGACAAGGAGATAGTAATGGTAGTAAGCCATATACTCATAGGAAAAGTGAGAGATAGCATACATAAAATATTATGTGAAGTTAGGTTTCAGTAACACAAGTAAAACTAGCAAATTTTTTAATTTGTGGAAATGAAACAACACATTCTTAAACAATCAATGGAACAAAAAAGAAATCACAGAGAAAATTAGAAAATACTTAAAAACAAATGAAAACAAACACACAACATACCAAAACTTACATGACACAGTGAAAGCAGTGTAAAAGGATGTAATGTAAATGCTTACATTAAAAAGCTAGAAAGATCCCAAATCAATAACCTAACTTTACAACTTAAGATCTCAAATCAATAACCTAACTTGTACAACTTTACAACTAAGAAACGAGAAAAACAAGAAAAAACTGAACCCAAAGCTAGCAGAAGGAAGTATTAGAGATAAATTAAATGACTATAAAAAAAAATAGAGAAAATTAATGAAACCAGGGTGCCTGGGTGGCTCAGTCAATTAAGCATCTGACTTTGGCTCAGGTCATAATATTACAGTTCATGGGTTCAAGCCCTGCATGAGGCTCTCTACTGTCAGTGCAGAGCCCTCTTCAGATCCTGTCTCCCTCTCTCCGCCCCTCTCCTGCTCACATGTAGACATGTGCACATTCTCTCTCAAAAATAAACATTAAAGAGAAAGAATGAAATCTGGCCATTTGTAGCAACGTGGATGGAACTGGAGAGTGTGATGCTAAGTGAAATAAGTCATACAGAGAAAGACAGATACCATATGTTTTCACTCTTATGTGGATCCTGAGAAACTTAACAGAAGATCATGGGGGAGGGGAAGAAAAAAAAAAGAGAGGGAGGGAGCAAAACCATAAGAGACTCTTAAAAAACTGAGAATAAACTGAGGGTTGATGAGGGGTGGGAGGGAGAGGAGGGTGGGTGGTGAGCACTGAGGAGGGCACCTGTTGGGATGAGCACTGGATGTTGTATGGAAAACAATTTGACATAAATTTCATATAAATAAATAAATAAACATTACAAAAAAAAATTAATGAAACCAAAAGTTGGTCCTTAGAAAAGATCAACAAAACTGATAATCCTTTACCTACATGAACTAAGAAAAAAAGTGAATATTCAAATTACTAAAATAAAAAATGAGGGATGCCTTGGGGCGCCTGGAAGGCTCAGTTGGTTAAGCGTCTGACTTCAGCTCAGGTCGTGATCTCACAGTCCGTGAGTTTGATCCCCGCATCGGGCTCCGTGCTGACAGCTCAGAGCCTGGAGCCTGCTTCAGATTCTGTGCCTCCCTTTGTCTCTGCCCCTCCCCTGCTCATGCTCTGTCTCTCTCTCTCTCTCTCTGTGTCTCAAAAATAAATTAAAAAAAAAAAAAAAAAAGGAGGGATGCCTGGATGGCTCAGTCAGTTGAGCATCCAAACCTTGATCTCATCTCAGGTCATGATCCCAAGGTCATGGGATTGAGCCCCAAGTCAGGCTTCATGCTGAGTGTGGAGCCTGCTTAATATTCTCTCCCTCCTTCCCCCCTGAAAAAATGAAAGAAGGAACACTACTACTGATTCTACAGAAACACAAAAATTATAAGAGAGTAGTATGAAAAATGTACATCAACAAACTGGATAACCTAGAAGAAATGGATAAATTCCTAGAAACAAAAAGCCTACCAAGACTAATAAAGAAATAGAAAATCTGAATGGACCGGTAACTAGTAAGGAGACTAATTCAGTAATCAAAAGTCTCCTGACATAGGAAAGTCCTGGACCTGATGGCTTCAATGGAGAATTCTCCCAAACATTTAAAGAACTAACACTAATCCTTCTCAAACTTTTCCAGAAAATTGAAGGGGAGAGAATGCTTCCCATTTCATTTTATGAGGCCAGCATCACCCTTACACCAAAACCAAAGACTGTACAAGAAACCTACAGACCAATATCCATTACAAACATTGATGAAAAATCCTCAATGAAGTACTGGCAAACAGAATATTAAAAGGATAACACACCATAACCAGGGGAATTTATTCCTGGAAAGCAAGGATGTCTCAATATATGAAAACAGATCAATGTAAAACACATTACAGAATAAAGGGAAGAAAAACACATGAGCATCTCAACTGATGCAGAAAAAACACTCAACAAACTAGAACTAAAAAGAAACTACCTAAACATAAAAAAGACATACTTGAAAAATCTACAGCAAACATATGCAATGGTGAAGGACTGAGAGCTTTTCCTTTAAAATGAAGAACAAAAACAAGGATGCCCATTTTCACTCCTATTCAATTTAGTATGGAAGCTCTAGCCAGAGAAATTAGGCAAGAAAAAGTGATATAAAGCAGCCAAATTGGAAAAGAAGAAGTAAAATAGTCTCTCTTTGCAGGTGATATTATCTTCTATGCAGAAAACCCTAAAGACTACACACACACACACACACACACACACACACACACACACACACAGTTAGAGCTAATAAATAAATTCAGCAAAGTAGCAGAATATAAAGCCAACACACAAAACTCAGTTGCATTTTTACATACTAACAATGAATAATCTGAAAAGAAAACCACTAAAATCATTCTAAGAATAAAATAGTTAGGAATTAACCAAAGAGGTGAAAGACATGTACAATGAAAACCACAAAATGTTGCTGAAATAAATTAAACATAAATAAATGGAGATACATCCTATGTTCATGGATTGGAAAACTTAATACTATTAAAATGGCAATAGTACCCAAACTGATATACAGATTCAATACAATCTCTACCAACATCCCAATGATATTTTTTGCAGAAATAGAAAAACCCATCCTAAAATTCATATGTAATCTCATGGGATACTCAAAACAATCTTGAAAAAGAATAGTCAAAACAATCTTGAAAAAGAACAAACTGGAGAACTCAAACTTCCAGATTTTAAAACTCACAACAAAATTACAGTCATTGAAACAGTGTGGTATTAATATGGCGTAAAGACAGGCATACAGACCAATGGAATAGAACAGGAAGCCCAGAAATAAACTCTCACATATATGGTCATAAACTTTTTAACAAAGGTGCCAAGACCAATCAGTGGGGAAAGGATAGTCTTTTTAACAAATGGTGCTGGAAAAACTGGATATTCACAGGCAAAAAAAATGAAGTTGGATGCTTACCCTAACACCATTTGTAAAAAATTATCTCAAAATGGATAATGGACCTAAATGTAAGACTGAAACAATAAAACTTAGAAGAAAACATAGGAGAAAATCTTCATGACATTGGATGAGGCAATGATTTCTTATATATAACCAACCCCAAAGGCATAGGCAACAAAAGAAAAAATAAATTGGACTTCACAAAAATTTAAAAATTTTATGCATCAAAAGACAGTATCAACCAACTAAAAAGGCAACCCACAGAATGGGTGAAAATATTTGTAAATCATAAATCTCATAAGGGATTAACATCTAGAATATATAGACAACTCCTAAAATAACAAAAAAACAATTAAAAATGGCAAAAGGCTTCAATAGACATTTCTCCAATAAAGACATACAGATGGCTACTAAGCACATGAAAACATATTCAACATCACTGATAATGAGGGAATGCAAAACTACAATAAGATATCACCTCACACCCATTAGGATAGCCACTATCAAAAAAGGAGATAATAACATGTGTTGGAGAGTAGGTAGAGAAATTGGAACCCTTATACATGTTGGTGGAAATATATAATGGTCTATCTACTATGGAAAATAGTATGGCAGTTCCCCAAAACACTAAAAACAGAATTTGACCCATAGAATCCAGCAATTATGCTTCTGGGTATATATACCTAAAGAATGAGAGGCAGGGTCTCAAAGAGATAGTTGCACACCCATGTTCACAGTAGCATTATTCACAATAGCTAACACATGGAAGCAACCAAAGTGTCCTACTGATGCATAAGGATAAGCAAAATGTGATTGGGTGTGTGCGTGTGTGTTTACATGACATACATGTTGCATTATTATTCAGCCTTAAAAAGTAAGGAAATTCTGACATTTGCTACGACATGGATGACCCTTGAGGGCATTATGCTAAGTGAAATAAGCCACTCACAAAAAGACAAATACTGTGTGATTCCAATTATATGAGGTACTTAGAATAGTCAAAATCATAGAAACATAAAGTAGAATGATAAGGGGCACCTGGGTGGCTCAGTCAGTTGAGCGTCCGATTCTTGATTTCAGCTCAGGGCACAATCTCACAGTTCCTGGGTTGGGCCCCACAATGGGCTCTGTGCTGACAGCTCGCAGCCTGCTTGGGATTCTCTCTCTGCCCGCTCTTCTATGCCCCTCCCCTGTTTGCTCGCATACTCTCTCTCAACAATAAATAAACTTAAAAAATAGAATGATAGGGCTGGGGAAAATAGGAGATAGGGAGTTATTATTTAATGAGTACAGAGTTTTAGTTTTACCAGATGAAAGAACTATGGAGATGGATGCTGGTGATGGTTGCATAACAGTGTGAATGTACTTAACGCCACTAAACCACACATTTAAAAGTGACTAAGATGATAAATTTGTCATTTAACTTCTGCACAACAAAAATTTTAAAGCAAATTTGAATGAAATCAGCTGTAACCTAAAAAAAAAAAAAAAGGTTGTGCCAAAAATAGGAAAAAGCAGGATGTTCCATATTACAGAACCCTTTAAAAATCTGTATACATCAAATATGTCTTGGTTTTTAAATTAATGAACATATAAACTTTGACTATCAATTGCCTTATAACCACATACAAACATTGGATGTTCTAAAGAAAAACATGACTACGTAAGTTTAGTTCCTGTAACATTAAGCTTTCACAAGCTAGAAACTTACAACTCTTAAGTCCTAGAGAAACAGAGGGTTATTTGGCATAAAAGACTGTGAAATAAACTAAAGCTAAAAATCTTAAAATACAAAAGATTTTTTAGATTAATGTCCTAATGGACTGAATGGAGCAGCCAGGTGATAAGTGTTTTATAGACGAAAAGAATTCTTACCTGGAAGATTACCCTTTGAGATGGTGTCTGTATCCAAATTGTAGGTGTCCTGGAGACGCAACAGAGCTTTGGCTGCCCCAACCTGATCTTCATCATTAGGGAAGTACTGTCTCTGAATGGTTAGGTTAGAGATAAAGCCTTGAAATTAAAAAAAAAAAAAAAGGAAAACAAAACAAATACAAAAAGAAAAAAACAATGACTAGAACCTCACAGACTTCCAATCTGCAATATACAGTGTTTATAAGGATTTTTCAAAATTCATTTTATTATAGTTTTGTACCATAACAAGTTCCACATGCTCAACAGGGAAAAAAAACAAAACAAAAACAAATACACTAAGATTTGAAATACCTCTAACTTACTCAATCTTCCCAAACCCTAATGTTGCTTAAGTAATCTGAAGTCATTGCATAAATCCTATCTGTATTAGGTAAAGATCAACATGATAACTGAGTTTTTAGTTACACAACATAGCCTCCACTAAGCTTGAAAAATGGGATTCACAGATTTGAAAATGACATCCACTGGCAACCAATTATACTTTAAAAAAAAATTTTTTTTTAATGTTTATTTATTTTAGTGAGACAGAGAAAGAGCACAAGTGGGTGAGGCACAGAGAGAGGAAGACAAAAAATCAGAAGCAAGCTCCAGGCCCGGAGCTGTCAGCACAGAGCTCAACGCAGGGCTCGAACTCACAAATCGTGAGATCATGACCTGAGCTGAAGTCAGATGCTCAACCAACTGAGCCACCCAGGTACCCCAACCAATTATACTTTCAATTAACAAATTGTAAGTAAAATATACGCACTTAAAGAAAGTTCTATTTTGGGGGCACCTGGGTGGTTCAGTTGGTTAAGTGTCTGACTTCGGCACAGGTCATGATCTCACGGTTTATTAGTTCGAGCCCCATGCCGGGCTCTGTGCTGACAGCTCAGAGCCTGGAACCTGCTTCCGATTTTGTGTCTCCCTCTCTCTACCCCTCCCCTGCTGATGCTCTCTCTCTAAGAATAAACATCAAAAAAAAAATTTTTTTTAAATAGACTTAAAAAAAAAAACTAAAGTTGTATTTTCTTCTTCCATGTGCCACACACTATATAAATATGTAAATATGTAAAGTTTGGTGGAATTCCCTGAGGAAGAAAGAGATTTTAATAATATATTTAAGATCAAGTGAACTAGTTTATTAAAATATATTCAGATCTGTTAAATTGTTGAGTAAAGTGATCAACCAAGATTTGCTCTATATAGAATCTGATCTTAATATTAAAAGGTTTTATATAAAATATAACAAAATCAAACTAACAAACTAATTACTGATAATTATATAATGCCTAAGGAGAATAGGTGCTATACTCCTTAAGGTTAAACCAAAACAAAAACAAAAACAAAAACAAAATTGATTTAAAATTTTAATATGTGTCAGCATTTGCAAATAAAAGTTGGGTATGGGGGCACGTGGGTGGCTCAGTTGGTTAAGTGTCCGACTTCAGCTCAGGTCATGATCTCACAGTTCGTGAGTTCAAGCCCCACATCAGGCTGACAACACAGAGCCTGGAGCCTACTTCGAGTTCTGTGTCTTGCCCTCTCTCTCTGCTCCTCCCCTGCCCCTGTTCATACTCTGTCTCACTCTGTCTCTGTCTCTCAAAAATAAACATTAAAAAAATAAATAAATAAAAGCTAGGTATGAAACTTCCCTTCCCTCTCATTTACTTGTAATCAACTATGTGTACTTTGATCAGCAAAAGGCCAAGAATTTGTGCAAATGAACAACTGGCTAGGAGAGGGCTAAAGTTCTCATCAAGCATATTTTTTATTTTTAAAACCAACTCAGTCACAATGTCCACATGGGATTTTACAAATTTTACAATTTTCTATGACCCAAAACAAAATCCAAGAAGTTGCTTAAATCCTTTCCAATAAAAAAGAGAAAAAATATACACATTATAGAATTAAGGGATGACAACTACAGATTAAAATGTCAGTCTCAAGGTTTACCTTATAAAATAACTTAAGTCATAAAGGTCACTACTTGAGAATTTTTTTTAATTAAGCGTGTGTGTGTGTGTGTGTGTGTGTATACACATACATACATGACTTTAAAATATTCTCATGGTGCTATGTAAGAGAGCAACTAACCACCAGTATTTCCCTCTTACCATGAAGAAATTTTCACAAGTGCTTGCCTTAATTTTTCTTTCCAAGGTTTTCTGTCCTACGCATAATGGTTTATTGCTCACAAACACTTGTAAGCACCCTTAGAGTATTTTCATTTGCATAGCTAGCTCAGTTTTCATCCTCTTTCTCCCTTTTTTTTTCATTCCACCTTTAGTCACTGAACAAATATTTGAGCCCCTACTCTAAGCATATTCCCTCTAGTTCTTAAACTCCAGACTTAGTTTTCTGTGTCTGCTACTAAAATATCTAAAATACCTCAATACTCCAACTACAATTTTATTGTTCAATTAGAAAGACCTTCATTGTTACTGTTCGCAGCCTTCGTTTTTAAATTTACTGTTCAGGTAAAACAATTCTAGACTTCAAAATACTATGTGGAAAATAACTAACACTTTTCCTTATAGTACCACTCCCAATATATTAAAAATTGATTAGAAGATAGAGATTTACCCATAAATTTTTAAAGTCTGAAGCTAAACCTTTTCATTTTAGGAATTATTTCATTTAATTAATTATTAATTATTAATTTAATAATTATTTCATTACCTTCAGTAATGAAGCTATATGCCAAATAATTCATTTTTATAAACTTCAAAGCAAAAAGCACCAATAACACAAATTACTTTTTTTTAGCCTAAAGTTTTGTTTTTATTTGTTTTTATTCCCTTTTTTTTTTAAACCAAGGAATTCAGGATCTAGACTAATTTTAATTAAATCAAACACACCCTGCAACACTTCAGTTACAACACTGAACACTTGATGTTCTGGGAACTGAATTCATCACTATTGGCATTTCCACAGGTGGCACCAATATTATCTTACTTTTTTTTTTGGCTCATTATTCTTACCATCAGACTTACCATCTGATGTATCCTTAAGGACCAGATTCTCCAACTCACTCCATTCAGTGTTCAGACGTTTCATTAATTTGAATGCATTTACAGGATGCCCAACAAATCCTTCTGGATCTTTTGTTGCTGTGCTAGTTAGTCGATCTAATTTCTCTGCCCATCTGGAAATGTAAGACATATAAATGGAGCATACATACACTTAATAAGGAAGAACACAATTTAGTAAATCACTCAGAAAAAGAAAAAAGATGAGATTAGAGGCTTTTGAGTTAAAACTATATTTAAAAATTCTTTTTAGGGGCACCTGGGTAGCTCAGTTGGTTGAGCATCAGACTCCTGATTTTGGCTCAGGTCATGATCCCAGACTCTTGGGATCGAGCCCCATGTTGGACTCCATGAAGAGCATGGAGCATGCTTAAGATTCCCTCTCTCTCCCACTCTCTGCCCTTCCTGAACAGTGCACACATGCACTCACGTGCACTCTCTCTTAAAAAAAGAATTATTTTTAAAACAAAATTATAGGTTTTTTAAAAAGCAAGGCTGTTATGGATAAAATCTAGCATGGTAGAATCAATATAATAAGGCCTTTCTTGTAGTTTTGCTTCTCTCAAATGGTTACAGTAAATGGAACTTATCTTTAAGTGACTGGAGGGGCACCTGGGTGGCTCAGTCGGTTGGGTGTCCGACTTTGGCTCAGGTCATGATCCCACAGTTCATGAGTTCGAGTCCCGCGTCAGGCTCTGTGCTGACAGCTCAGAGCCTGGAGCCTGTTTTGGATTCTGTGTCTCCCTCTCTCTCTGTCCTTCCCCCATTCACACTGTTTCTCAAAAAAGGAATAAATGTCAAAAAAAAAAAATTTTTTTTTAAGTTACGACTGGATCTCTCTAGCAAGAGTCTAAAAATACGTCTCCCCACAAGTCCTTAAATCCGAATAACTGATTATTATTATTATAAATTCTGTTACATGTTCATTTAAATCAAACTTGTACAAAAATTCTGCGTGCAGTATCTAAAAACTATATTTTATCTTATTTGTTTAATTTTGAGAGAGAGAGAGAGAGAGAGAGAGCTCACACACCATAGCACAAGTGGGTTAGAATGACAAAGGAAGATAGAGAATCCCAAGCAGGCTCCACACGCAGTGCGGAGCTACATGCAGGGCTCAATCTGCATGACCCTGGGATCATGACCTGAGCCAAAATCAAGAGTCAGACACACTCAACCAACTGAGCCACCCAGGCACCCCAGTACCTAAAAACTATACTTTAAAACAAACAAAAACTGAATAGTCCGTTACTCACTAAACAAAAGGCAGGAATTCTCAGGATTAACTATAACCTGAGTCAATTAAAAATAAATTAGCATTTAAGGAAAAACCGTATCAATACTAACAATACTTATCACTATAATCTCTAGAATGGAGCCATAGCAATGAAGAATAAATAGAATTGGAAAACTGTTCCAGAAGATGACTTGATTAGGGAGATTAGAGGAAGACAGAAGAAATTAGCAACCATTTTTAGAAATTGTCAGTCAACCCCATAGCCATTTATATCCTTATCTCAATCCACGATCCCCTGCCTGAACTCTTGTCCCAGGCCTAACTCTTGTTTTTTGCACTCCTATGTTAGTCATTTCAACTGGCTTTTTAAGACAAATGGCTTCCACTTCCACTCAAAGAATGTTTTAGCTCTAGAGGGAAAACATCCAGGTAGAGTCAGAATCGTAAGTAGAACACTTTGCTTACTTTTTTATTTGTTCTAATTTGTCCTCTTCTGCCTTAATATAGTCTTTCAGGGAAGTCACCAGATCTTTCTCTGTATGGATCAAATCAGTCATCTGACCTAAAAGGAGGAGAAGGAAAGGTCATCAAATATCTGCATTGATCAGCACAAGTATTTTAGAATAATTTAAAAATGATCAAGAATGCTTCATTCTTTGAGAAGATTCAACTAGCATTAAACACAGATATATTGGAGAAAATATGTTTTTTCCTCCTTTTTTTTAACCAGATAAAGACAAAAACTTTCTTTTTTCTTTTTTTAATGTTTATTTTTGAGAGCGAGAAAGAGAGAGAAAGAGAGGGACAGAGCACAAATGGGGGAGGGGCAGAGAGAGAAAGGGAGACACAGACTCAAAACAGGCTCCAGGCTCTGAGCTGTCAGCACAGAGCCTGACATGGGGTTCGAACCCACGACTGTGAGATCATGACCTGAGTTGTCCCAAAGACAAAAACTTTCTAATCATATGTTCCAATTCTAGTTTTCAAGCTACTTCATTTTGCAAATTGGACCATACTGGCAAATTGTTTCTTCATCTAAAATTTTATTTTTAAATTACAAAATAACACTACTTTTTTCTTCTTCCCTACCTCTGCTCTCACTCTTTGTTCTTGAGACTAATTAGAATTAATTTTTTATTCAACAAAAAGTATACAGGGGGCGCCTGGGTGGCTCAGTCGGTTAAGCGTCTGACTTCGGCTCAGGTCATGATCTCACAGTTTGTGAGTTTGAGCCCCGCATCAGGCTCTGTGCTGACAGCTCAGAGCCTGGAGCCTGCTTCGGATTCTGTGTCCCCTCCTCTCTCTGCCCCCTCCCCTGCTCACACTCTGTGTCTGTCTCTCAATAATAAATAAACATTAAAAACAAATTTTTTTTAAGTATACATAAGTATACTTCACAAATGAAATTCAAATCATCTGTGTTTAGTTATTTATAATGGGATAAGAAGACTCATTATTTTATATCCCGAAATTAGGTGTCATAAATATAACGCTTTTGTTTTAGTTAGCACTACAATCACATAAGTGTAGAACTGGCCAACAGGATGAAAGAAAACATCTCACTAAGGCAGATGAAGTATGCATATAGGAAAACATAAAAGGATACATATTAAACATGAAAAATATTTCTGGGGGAAAGACACGTGGAGTTCATCATACATTCTATGTACTTTTGTCTGTTTCTCCTTTAACCAGTATGTTATTTTTGCAATACTTTTGTAATACTGT
This sequence comes from Lynx canadensis, assembly GCF_007474595.2. NCBI lineage: Eukaryota > Metazoa > Chordata > Mammalia > Carnivora > Felidae > Lynx > Lynx canadensis. Next base: position 53,826,873 of record NC_044313.2, on the reverse strand, counting down.
GTGTTAAAAAAAAGACTAAGTATGTATATTAAGTTATTTGTTGAGTGGACTCACTAACAAAGAATTTTCTTGGTATTCTTTTCTAAATTTTCGTAAGTTTCTAACCTGAAAATGTACTGCTTTTGTAATCAGAAAAAAATGTAAAGAAAAAGTTAAATTTTAAAAAAGAGAGACTTGGAAAAGGGAAGGGACTGAGGCATACTTCAGTCTCTAAGAATACACTGTATTTGTTTTTACTGATCTAAAAACACTAAAAAATGGAAAAATTTACATGCAAAAATAATACAAGCCAAAAAATAGTAAGACTTACCAATTGAAGTAAAAAAGCCTGGATGGGCCAAAGATTGGGGAAGTAGAATCCCTACAATTAAAATATACCAGATCATCTTGGAAGACTTAATTTTTCAGGTTCACACACCTACAAGAGAAAATATGGCCATTACAAAAAAAAAAAAAAAATAGGGTAGGAAAAGTTCTCAATCAATTTTTCCTATGAACAAATTGTAAGTCAGACCCTAAGGTTGCCCTAGATTGTTATTAACTCTTATAAATTGATTTAACAATTTAATAAAAGCAACTATCATTTTTCTTTTTTTTTAATTTATTTTTATTTATTTTTGAGAGAGAGATAGCAAGCAGGGGAAGGATAAAGAAAGCAGGAGACAGAATCCCAAGCAGGCTCTGCACTCTCAGCACAGAGCCATATGCGGGCTTGAACTCCCAAACTGTGAGATCATGACCTGAGCCAAAGTCAAGAGTCTGATGCTTAACCAACTGAGCCACCCAGGTGCCCCTATTTTGCATATAACTAGAGTACTAACTTTATATTTCATGTTAAAGAAACATATAAATGACAATTTATGCTTAAAAATTCAACCCGAGTTTGTTTTCTCCTTAGTTACTACTATAATTAGAGTGATTAGATAATAGCACCTCTTTCAGATAGCCTGAAAAATAAGTGTTCTCTGTGATCTACATCTAAACCATGAATTTCCCATAAAATATACAACTTCATTAAAGTAACTTAATTTAAATATTACTAAAATACTTTCTAAAATGTTAGGATATGTTTTAAAGGGAAAAAAAAGGTTTCAGAGCCACTGATTAATCCTTCAAATTACTAACTTGTTTCATCTTTTTCCCACATGCCTTTAAATTTTAAAGTAAATTTAATTAAAAGTTATAGATTTTGGGGCACCTGGGTGGCTCAGTAGAATAGGTGTTAGCTCTTGACTTCGGCTCAGGTCATGATCTCATGGTTTGTGGGTTCGAGCCCCACATTGGGTTCTGAGCTGGCAGTGCAGAGACTGCTTGGGATTCTTTTTCTCTCGGCCCCTCCCCCATTTGCATGCTCTGTCTCTCTCTCTCTCTCTCAAAATAAACTTAAAAAAAAAAATAAGTCAAAAAAAAGTTGTAGATTTTAGGGTGATGAAAACGTTCTAAAATTAACTGGTGATTGATAGTTGAAGAACACTGTAAAAGTACTAAAAACCACTGAATCATGACCATTAAATGGGTGAATTGTATGGTATATGAATTATATCTCAATAAAGCTGTTATTTTTAAAAAGTTGTACAGAATCCAAAAAGAATAAACAGACCTGTAGATTTAAGCTAGTAATTTCTCTCAAAGGACCTTGTGTTGAGGTTTTTCTATCTACTGTGTTCTATGTAAAAATTCTTACCCTAGTACATAGCTGTGGATTTTTTTTTTTTTAACTTGGCAGCAAACCCTTTCTTTCTTTTTCCTTTGCCACTGGTAGCACTGACTACTAGAATGGATTCTTCATGGCAGGTGCAAGTACCAACTATTCAGCAGAAAGATTTACCCTTCTTTCCCAAATGTCCTGATAGCACTCTTTTCTTGCTCCCCCACCATCACATACATGGACTTTTAAGTTCTCCTTATTACCTTAGAAAAGAATCAGTTACTATAACAGTACCTTTTGCTTCAGTAACAGGCTCGCATTTGTTACTCTTCTTGTCACCCTATTCTTCTGAGCAGGCACCTCTGACTCTTTCCAAGTGACTTCACCTAAACCAACAGGTTGAAGTTCACATTGGAAAGCTCCCTATTCGGCAAAAAAAAAAAAAAAAAAAAAAAAAAGAAAAAAAGGAAAAAGAAAAAAAAAAACCTACTTTTTCCTTCTTGAAACTCAATAAAAAATGGATCACCACAAAAACTGACATTCTGGAAGTACTCCTAAGGCTCCTCCCTTAAGTTTGCCACAAACTTCCAGAACCACACAGTAGTGAAATACACTGCTCTCTTGGCTACTTTATAGTAACTCTTTGGGAAGGCTTCTAGAATGCAGCAGATGCAGACACTTCCTCCCCTGGGCTCCTGCCAAAGCACAAGGCTTTTTCAAACTACTGGGTTGTCTGAAGAGTCTAGAATCTTCTCACTGTTTACACAGATTTCAGCCATAATTTTCTTCATGAATAAATGTTATTTAGAAAATACAAATGCTTTTGCTGTACTAATAGAAGGCTACTCAGAAATGTTGTCTAAACGTTTAACCCTGATAGGGAAGTTTAGATTTGTCGGGTAAGAGGTTATGATTTTTTCATAGCTAAAATATATTTTGTCACTAAAATTTTTTGTCATCTTTCACTGTCCTTAAACCTCTCAATGAATCAAGAACTATTAGTCTACAGATATCACCAAAGTTTGAAAACTACATTTTAAGAATGATAGAGCTTACATAAAAATTCAAATCATTAATCAAATGAAGAATAAATATACCTTTACCTTACAACATGCTGCAAATAAATTCTAGATGGATTAAAGAGCTATAATCAACAAAAAAAACAACAAAAAGAAAAGTTACTGGGTCTCTAAAAAGAGAATTTCTGAACTTTAAAAATGATACAAACAACCTATCAAAAGACAGATGGAAGTTAAATATGCAAAATAATCTAGGCTCAAATACATTTTAAAAACCCTATAAACTACAAACTAGGAAAATAAAGAAAATAGAGCTCATTAAAGGAGCTCATACAAATCAATAAGACCACTAAGGTATTAATAGAAAAGTGGATTAAGAACACAGAAAGTCACAAAAGAAAAACTAAAAATAGTTAAACAAAAAGTTCACTGAGTAATCAAGGACTTTTTTTTTGTCCTTCAAATGAATAATTAAACAAATTTAACAAATTCACAATTAAAAATATTGATGGTGCTATATATATGTCAAGGAACTTAAAATGAGTATGTCCTTTAACTTTTGAATTTAAATAAAAACACAAATTTTAAAAATTAACAAACTCACAGTCATTGCTGGTGAGAATGCAAAATGGTACAGCCATCTTGGAAGACAGTTTAGCAGTTTCTTAAAAAATCAGACATACTCTTAGCATACAATTTGGCAATTGTTTCCCTTTGTATATACCTCAAAAAGTTGAAAACTTATGTCCACACAAAACCTGCACATGGATATTTACAGATTTCTTCATAACGGCCAAAACTTGGAAGCAACCAAAATGTCCTTTAGTAGGTAAATAGATAAACATGGTATACCCAGACAATGGAATATTATTCAGCGTTAAAAGGAAATGAGCTATCAAGCCATGAAGAGACATGAAGCAATCTTAAATGCATATTACTAAGTAAAAAAAAGCCAATCTGAAAAAGTTATGTACTGTATTATTCCAATTATATGACATTCTGGAAAAGGCAAAACTATGAAAACCATAAAAAGATCATTGATTGGGAGATGGGAGGATGAACAGATATAGCACAGAGGATTTATAGGCAGTGAAAATACTCTGTATGATATCATAATGACAAATATATCATTTATTTTTGGACATACATTGTCCAAACTCACAGAATATATAATACCAAGAGTGAATGGGTAATATAAACTATGTATGGACATTAGGCTATTATGATATGTCAATGTAGATTCATTAACTATAACAAATGTACCATTCTGGTGGGGGATGTTGAGGCTACACATGTGTGGGGGTAGGGAGTATATGGGAAATTTCTGTACAGGTTCTTTGCTATGAACCTAAATTGCTTTTAAAAAATAAAGACTTGGGGCGCCTGGGTGGCTCAGTCGGTTAAGCGGCCGACTTCGCTCAGGTCATGATCTTGCGGTCCGTGAGTTCGAGCCCCGCGTCGGGCTCTGTGTTGACAGCTCAGAGCCTGGAGCCTGTTTCAGATTCTGTGTCTCCCTCTCTCTGACCCTCCCCGTTCATGCTCTGTCTCAAAAATAAACATTAAAAAAAATAATAAAAAAATAAAAAAAAAAATAAAGACTTAAAATAAATTAACATCATACAACTCTAACCCTGGTGGAATCTGTATTGAATGAGATTAAGTTTCCACTACTCTGACAGAAAATCATAAATAAATACTGATCAAAACAAAGAAAAAACTTATCATAATATGATCATAACTATGCATGAAACTATGCAGAGGAAATTCACCAAAATGTAGTTGTCTCTGGAAAGAACATTAGGTCATTTTTTTTCTATTTCTCTGTATTTTCCAGATGTCCCAGGGTATATTTACTTTCATAGTGACAATATATACAAAATAATAAACCTAAAACATCAACACCCATACTATGTAGGTCACCCTAAGCTTTTAATGAAGTGGTTAACTACTCTCTAACACAAAAAAGTAGCTAACAAATACTATCCACATTACAGCATGTTCCATATTCTAACTCTATATGCCTCCAGATTTCTCTCTCTGCTACAAAGATAGTAAGCTTATATAAAAGCAACCCAGATATCTAGCCATGAACTACAATGTCAGAGTAGTATACTTTTCTATTATCCTTCCTCCTGACAGACATATGATGCAGGCTAAGTCAGTCATTGACACTTATTCCCATGAACATAACGTCTCAGAGGTGGACTTGTGAAATGGTAAAAAGCAGCTCCTTCTGGAGTTGCTAAGCTCATAGGATGCAAATTGGGAGCAACACATGATCTTTCCCACTTGTCAAAGACACCTAGGAACCCAATCTATAAACAGAACAAAGTCGTGCAGAGATAATTGCAAGCTCCATAGCCCTGATTCTTCCAATTATTGCTTTGAATCTGTGAGCTACCCCAATAACATTCCAATCCAGCAAGGGAGCCTCTAAATTCCCTTTTTAAGGAATTTTAAGTTAGTTCAAGTTGAATTTCTGTCACTTACAATGGAAAGTTCAGACCCACACAGCATTACCAAACTACCATGCCAACTTAAACTAGTTAATAAAAAGGAAGATAGCCCTATAGAACAGTAGTTCTCAAACTTTAGCTATATCAAAATCACCTAAAGGTCTGAGGTACTTAAATAATTTATACAAGTTCAGGTGATGGTGATATTGATGGTCTGGGGATCACACTTTGAAAACCACCAGATACAAACAAATCACACAAAAGGTGCTCTCAACCTTTAAGACAGTAAAATTTTACTTCAACCTATTTTTTGAAAAATATAATTGAATTTCTAATTACTCTAGTGAATAGTCCTCTAATCTCTTTTAATACTATATCCCCATTTTTTCAGAAACCTTAAGGGGTGCCTGGATGGCTCAGTTGGTTAAGCATCAGACTTCAGCTCATCATGATCTCACAGCTCGGGAGTTCAAGCCCCGTGTCAGGCTCTGTGTTGACAGCTGAGAGCCTGGACCCTGCTTCAGATTCTGTGTCTATGTCTCTCTGTCCCTCCCCCGCTCATGCCCATGCACCAGCACTCGCGCTCTCTCTCTCAAAAATAAATAAACAATAAAATTAAAAAAAAAAAAAGGAACCTTAAGTGACATGTTAATAAGCAAGCATATCTTTATCAATCACAGGTTTTTAAAACAATGGTTTCCTTACTTCTGATGTCTCATTTCCATTTACTTCCATCTCCATTCAGTTAACAGCTTGCAATGCAAATCATTACAAGCATCTAAGAGTCAAGCATCCTAAAAGACCTTAGGGTTTTATCAAAAATAGCAAGCTCAGTGGGTAAAACATGTGACTCTTGATCTTGGGGTTGTGAGTTTGAGCCCTATGATGGGTGTAGAGATTACTTAAAAAAAAAAAAAAAAACTTAAAAAAAAAAATAGAAAGATACAAAAGTCTCCTGTTCTAAGTCCTAAAACAAGTTTGAAGTAGAATTTAAATGGGTTAAAGAGGATGCAAGGAAGGTAAATCTCAGCTGTCTAAAAAGACTAGACTCAAAAAAAAAAAAAAAAAAAGAGCAGGACCTGGGTGGCTCATTCAGTTAGGTTTCCAACTCTTGATTTTGGCTCAGGTCATCTCACAAGGCTCCGTGCTGACAGCACAGACCTGCTTGGGATTCTCAGTCTCCCTCTCTCTGACCCTCCCTGCTCATGCTTACTTTCTCTCTCTCTCTCTCAAAATAAATAAATAAACTGAGAGAGAGAGAGAGAGAGAGAGAGATGAGAGAGAGAAAGGAGGAGAAAGAGAAGAGTGAGAAAGAAAGAGAGAGAAAGAAAGAATGGCGAGGAAAGAAGAGAATCGAGAAAGAAAGAAATGGACGATGAGAAAGAAAGAAAGAGAGAAAAGAAAGAGAGAAAGGAAAGAAGAAAGAAAGAAAGAAAGAAAGAAAGAAAGAAAGAAAAGAAAGAAAGAAAGAAGAAAGAAAGAAAAAGAAAGGAAGGGGGGAAGAAAGCCAAAGAGGAGTCAAAGATACAAAGTTTATATGGCCATAAAATTTAGTGCTGAAACACTACAGAAAAATTACAGATAATATTTTGGACTTGGTTAGATGGTAGGTTCATCAGTGTTTATTATCTAATTTGTATAACATACATGTACATTACACATGTTTAATATGTATGAATATTATATTTTAGAAACTATGAGGACAGATTTCTCCCATACTGTTTTCTAAACAGTTTTCTAAACTGTATGGAAGAAATCTTTCTGGAAAACATATTCTCAGGTAAGCCAGGATAAAAACAAATAGCAAAGTGTAATATTTATCCAAAACTTTCCTACAGTCCTTCTCCCAGGAAAGTCCAATCCCATATAGTCACAGGTCAATCAAACCTGGGAACAGATTTTAAAGCAGTTCTACTACATTGTAAATATTTACAACTTTGAGTTATCAGGATTCACTGAATTGTACGTACAAGTTATTCAATGAGTTACTAGGAACAGGGTACCTGGCAAATAATTCTATTAGCCTTTCATTCTAACATTTTTCTTCCAAGAAAAAAAATTGCAACATTTTAAAAAGTTGGTCTTTCCCAGACAAATCATCAAAAATTAATAAGGCTGACTAAAGAATGCTTGATATTCTAATCTAAACTTTCTCTGACACTAAAAATTTTCCACAGGTCTCCTTGCATCAGTCTCTCCATACCTTCCGTAACTACTCCAAATCTTCTTTTAGAGGGCTCCAACTTAAGTTTACTTAACCTCATACAAATCCCACATTCAACTGTTGGTCTTCCTGACATCTGTGTTAGACTTTAATTTTTTTGACAGTTTTTATAGTCAAAAATTAGGTCTTCTTTTTTTTTATAATTTTTTTAATGTTTATTTTTGAGAGAAAGACAGAGACAGAGCATGAGGGGTAGGGAGGACAGGTGGGCATGCAGAGACTGGGAGACACAGAATCCAAACCAGGCTTCAGGCTCTGAATTGTCAGCACAGAGCCCGATGTGGGGCTAGAACTCATGAACTGTGGGATCTTGACTGGAGCCGAAGTCAGACCCTCAACTGAGCCACCCAGGTGCCCCCAAATTCAGCCTTCTAATTTAGGCTATTACAATGTGGTATATGTCAAGACTTGGCATGTCTCTTCCATATAAGCAGCATGGATTTTCTAAAACAACTGAGTACTTAACTAACAGAACTAAGTTACATTTCTGTTCTTCCCTATAATCCCTCTGGCAAATTGCCATTTGTTTTAACTTAACACCATGAATTCCAGTCATACTTCTGCTCCCAAAGAGAGTGAGCTACAGCTCTAGTAAATACAAGCTGACAGACAAGTGCTTTTATGGTTATGACCAACTTTTCTATCAAAAACTCAGAAATCACGTTAGCCTCTTTCCCACAGCTTTCTGTACTTGAGCAGTGAACCCAGCCATTGGCTTAATTCCAAATGAACAGCATTTTGAAATTTGATTGGAAAGAAGCTCTAAGTCAAGATCACCCTTAACTGAAAGTACTACACAGTCTGTCTTTTGGAGGTTCCTGCAAAATTCAAAGTCTTTCCTGTCAGAAAGAACCTGAGTATACCATTTCAAAAACACACACCTATTTTTGTCTGTGTGGTACTTCTACCGCGACTCCTTTCTTCTGGAAACTGTCCCTTCTACTTTTTTTTTTACTGCCCAATCTACCTTTAATTCATCTCCATAGTTTTATCAATCATGTTAAACAGCATGATACTTCTCCCTCACCAAGTGGCCATTCAAAGTTCTTTCCTGGAAATTTTGAAAATAAAATTGAGAAAAAAAAGGGCAGGCACTCTTTGAATGCCTGAATTATATAAAGCTCAAAAGTAACAGACCAAGTTTAGACATATGGGCCAAAAAGTAAATGAAATTTATCTAGAAAGAATAAAAAATGAAGCAGATATACAGAGAGAAAGATGGACAAGAGACAGAAGAAAATATTCTGATGTTCCAGATACTCTTGAAGTCTAATCACATTCCTAACCTCAATTGTTAAGACAACTCCCTTTCTCCACAATACTTACATGAATTCTACTGTGTGCTAGTATAAGTTGGGTTTCTGTTTAACCCAGAGTCATAATTAATAGTTTCTCTCATTAACCCTACAGTTAATATTCTTATAGGCAAAATAAATAATACGGTAATTTTTTTTGGCCTGTTAGAAATCCAATAAGTGCCACTTCTGTATCAGAGATACAGAGTTTAGAATATTACTTTAATCCATTTTTAAAAAAATATTTAAATTGGAATTTGGATTCAAAATTGAATTTAAACTTGCTTTGTTTTCCTTTACCAGTATTCTGCCTCACATTTGTTTCTGTGATGGTTATATTATTACCTAGCAAGCACACCTGTGGTTGTGAAAATAGTACACCAAAAAAGAAAATCCTCAGTTACTAATGTACTAGATTTGCATAGGTCTTTTAAACAGTTCTAGTTTCCACCTTACACAAAATAACTAGGAAACATGTAAAAATTCAAAAGTGAAATATGTATTTCACTTACACACAATGGAATATTACTTGGCGATCAAAAAGAATGAAACCTTGCCATTTCCAATAACGTGGATGGAACTAGAGTGTACTATGCTAAGTGAAGTCAGTCAGAGAAAGACAAATACCATATGATCTCACTCCTATGTGGAATTTAAGAAAGACACAGATGAACATAGGGGAAAGGAAGGAAAAACAAGATAAAAATGGAGAGAGAGGCAACTGTGAGAGACTCTTAAAAACAGAACAAACTGAGGGTTGCTGGAGGGGTGGTGGGTGGGAGGATGGGCTAAATGGGAGGGATGGGCATTAAGGAGGGCACTTGTTGGATGAGCACTGGGTATTATATGTAAGTGTTGAATCACTGGGTCCTACTCCTAAAACCAATACTACACTGTATGTTAACCTAAATTTAAATAAATAAATTTAAAATAAAAGTGAATAAAATATATTATCAGTTTAAAAAAACTGAACTTAAATTCAATGTTTAAAGTTTCTGTTGCAACTACAAAAGTCAAGTTCTCCTAAACCAGAAACATTTTACAAATAAATATAGGCTGGAGAAAGTTTGAGAAAGAAATCAATCTTATTATTTATTATTAAAATGGTGCTATTCTTCAATGACTTTTAAACTGTATAATATACCCCTCAACTATTTCAAACACTTCAGTTAAAAATGCATAAATTTCCCAATGTAGGAAAAAAGGTCAGGATTCTTGTGTCCAGAATACAGAATATAAAAAATTTACCATATGTGATATTAAAAGCCCCCGAATTAGTAAGATTCATCAATAATGTCCACCTTTATTTGGTGGTCCCCTTAACAGGAAGCCGAATAAGCAGAAAAGGTATCAAAATATGAGGTCAAATTTGACCATCAGCCAGTAATTTAAAAAAATACCAGTAATTTAGATGGAAGGGTCTAAGAGGATACTTGACACATAGAAGACACTTAAGAAATGATACTTTTGGATGTGAGGCAAGAATTTAAGAATAGATGGACTTGTTGCCAAAGATGTCTCAAGGGATGTAGAAAAAGAAAAGACTTGGTGAATGGTGGGAAGCCCAGGAAACCTCAATCCTGGGCTAAGACAGTGAGAAGGAACAAGTAGCCTAGTCTACTAGCAGACAGCTGCAGACTTTCATAATTTAAGAATTTGAGTAGGAAAAGTGAACAGAGGCAGTGGAAGGGAAAAAGGAAAAGAAGCAACCATTAAATTACGCATGTTTTATTTGTGGCTTATAAATGCTGGTATTTCCAAATATTAACATAGTCTATATATTCTGACTTTAAGAAAGACCTTGCAGCATCTTCTCTTGGCTATATTAACTGGTTTATATTAATGAAACTGAGTATTTAATAACATAAACGTCAATAAATATTGGTTAAATTAAAAAACCAGCAGTAATATAAAAAGCAACAATCTGTTAGCGATTCAAACTCTTAAAACTAGGTTTGTTTTCTACTTTGGAGAGTGGGGAAATATATATGTGGGGAAGTTTTAAAGTCTAATCTCTATGCTTAAAGATTTTGTATACACACACACACACACACACACACACACACACACACACACACACATTAAAACTTCACACAGTAATGGGGCGCCTGGGTGGCTCAGTCCGTTGAGCATCCGACTGAGGCTCACTCAGGTCATGATCTCACGGCTTGTGGGTTCGAGCCCCGCGTCAGGCTCCATGCTGACAGCTCAGAGCCTGGAGCCTACTTCCGATTCTGGGCCTGCCACCCGCCCCCCCCCCCCCATGCCTTCTCCCGCTCATGCTATCTCTCTCTCTCAAAAATAAACATTAAAAAAAAACAAAAAAACTTCACACAATAATTAACTACAAAAATGTTACCTGAGAAGTGGAATCACAATTATCTTCACTCAACCTCTGCATTTTAATAACCATTTGATAGAACATTTCTATTTCTGTAAGTAAATAAGTGAGCTAAAAAACAAAGTCAAAGTAGCACAAATTCAAATCATGGACAGAGTTAGCAAAATCCAAATATTCAACTCCCCAGCTCTACTAGTTGACACAATACCACTATCAATCCCTTTTGCTCCAAAACAAATTTCATTTATTTTTTATTTACCTAGGAAGTCCTGACAAGACAATGTTAGTGTCTTCACCACTCTAAGGATATAAGTGAAAAAGTAAAATTTAGATATTTACATTTTAGAATTTTTAAGCTTAAATAAGGAACATGAGGTGATGACAAAATATTCCAAAAGCAGAATTTTCAATGAAATATGTAGATCAGTAGAACAAAATAGAGAATCCAGACACAGAAAATGGATCTGTTTGGGGGCGCCTGGGTGGCTCAGTCGGTTAAGCAGCCGACTTCGGCTCAGGTCATGATTTCGTGGTCCGTGGGTTCGAGCCCCGCGTCAGGCTCTGTGCTAACAGCTCAGAGCCTGGAGCCTGTTTCAGATTCTGTGTCCCCTCTCTCTGATCCCCCCCCCATTCAAGCTCTGTCTCTCTCTGTCTCAAAAATACATAAATGTTAAAAAAAAATTAAAAAAAAAAAGAAAATGAATCTCTTTGTTAGACAAAGGTATAAAGGCAACTCAATAAAGCAAAAATAGTCTAGAGTAGTAGTTAGATATTCATATGCAAAAAAACTTTTTTATTTGGGCACCTCATATTTCCTAATGGACAATGGGTAGCTCCCTGCCCAGGAATTTATATACATTTTAGGACAAATTCCACTTTTCTTTCCCTCTACTCATTCTAGCCTTCAATTCCCTCCTTTTTTTCTAATGCCAGATCCAAAGCTGTCAAGTTCAGAAAAATATATATGAAATAAAATCACATACACTGGAATAGGGAGAGATAAATTCATGGTTGCAGAAATGTGAATCTAGATACGAGTTTCCATTCAACACATACTCAGATTTAATATCAAGTAAAATGTTGGTACTGTGCTTGTATAGCATGTAACTTTCCTGTCTTATTTCTCCTACAAAACATTTCTCATCACTCTTTGGATTTTCCCATAGGCTACCAGGCACATTATAAATGCTTTTAAAATTAAATTGAGTGGGGGCACCTGAGTGGCTCAGTTGGTTAAGCTTCTGACTTCAGCTCAGGTCCTGATCTTGTGGTCCGTGAGTTCAAGCCCCGAGTCGGGCTCTGTGCTGACAGCTCAGAGCCTGGAGCCTGCTTCAGATTCCCTGTCTCCCTCTCTCTCTGCCCCTCCCCTGCTCATGCTATCTGTCTGTCTGTCTCTCTCTCTCAAAAATAAATAAACATAAAAACAAATTAAAAAAAATTTTTTTAAATGCTCCCATGTTTAAAAAACTAAATAAATTAAACAAGTTAAATTCAATTAAGTGGAATGATTAAGTTAGTCACTACTAACCAGGAACCCTACCTTATTTCAACATTTATGATACATTGGTAATACAGTAAATTGATTTTTTACCCATTCTATTTCCTCAAACTCAATCTGATCAATTATTGGGAATTAAATAATGTGAATCAGAAAACAGACAACCTGGATCCAAGTTCTAGTGCTGACAGTTACTGTATTCTTGGGCAAATTACTTGACTTCTCTGAGCCTCAGTTTCCTCATCTGTAAAATGGGGGTGATATAAAACTACCTCACAGAATTATTTTAAGGATCAAATTATATATGAAACAACACTCTAAAAAATATAAAGTACTTTCATTACTATCAAGTAGATTTAAAAAATCTCTTTTTAGAGCCTAGTCCAATGCCCCTAGAAAATTCTTTCAGGGGTAAGAAAAATTACTGATACTTCAAGGTTTATTGTCAAGTGTTTCTTTTCCTAAGGAAAAAAAATGCAGATAGAAAACTGGTTAAAGTTTATTGTAGCTATACAGGTGTATAAAATAAACCACTAATTTATAGCCTTCTCTTTGCACTACTTATAATGGAGAAACAGTTCAAATGCCCAACAAGAAAAAAAGGATGAGTACATTAATTTAACATATTATAACATTACTATTTAAATGAAAAATAGGTAAACCACCAAAACATGGACATATTTATATGAAACACTAAGCAAGAAGAGGAAGAAGTCTAAGATAGTATGCATTCACAGATGACACTATGTAAGAAGCATGAATCCTGTACTGTATTTTTGCCAATGTCCAACCAAATATACTAATAGTCAAACTTATCATCCAAATCAACATCAGGAAAAGGAATGTTTTTCATTATACCAAGTTCAAAAATTACTGGAGTAATCTTTTTTTTTTAAGTTTAGTTATATATTTTGAGAGAGAGATAGCATGAGTTGGGAAGGGACAGAGAGGGAGAGAGAGAGGGAGAGAGAGAGAAAAAGAGAGAGTGAGAATCCCAAGCAGGCTCCACACTGTCAGCACAGAGCCAAATGCAGGGCTTGAACTTATGAACCGTGAGATCATGACCTGAGCTGAAATCAAGGGCTTGACTGTTAACCAACTCAGCCACCGGGGCACCCCATTGCTAGAGTAATTTTAATGAAGAATTTTGAATTTCTAGTTTTTATTAAGGCACAATATTTGGCCAGAAAAAAACTAATGAGAAGATAGCTTCAATTTATACAAATAAATTTCATTGAGTAGAAACATGAATGAAGTTTTAACTAGTTTCACAAATACACATGCACACTTTATTTGGCTTGTCTCTTACATATTCATATATTGTACACACACCATTATGATTTAATTATAAGATTTAAGTTCTCACTGTAAGAAGAGGACTGGTTTAATGCCAAAGGCCTATGCAATTTATTTTTGTTTACATTCAAGCATTTTCCACTTTCAGAATAGAACCAAAGAGATATTACAACAGAGATATTACAACACAGAAGGGGAAGCCAGAAGGGGGAGCAATGTAATATACGATTGCCTAGGCAATTTAGCAACTTAATAATTCTTTAACTTCTGTTAAAACTCTTTCAGCAAAAGTTTATTATTGTCATCTATATACTCAAGTCCAATCAGACTTAGAAGCTCAGTTCCATTTTCATAAATATTCAAGAAATACTGCATCAAGATACCTAGATGTACTTAAAGATTAACTTTTTTTATCCTTATGATAATTTACAGATGTGTGGGGTTGGGGGAGGGGAGTATCTATAAATGGTATATAATATTCCATGCAGATGTTTGCACTTGCATTTTCTGACCCAGGATCCATACCTCTGTCAGATTCTCAATGGATTTCATGACCTTAAAATAAGTTGAGAACTGTTACTATGTATCTCACAGGGCACATTTTCAAACCTAAGAGCAGTAATTATATCCCAGTTGATAATTAATTGCTAAATAAATTAAGGCATTCCTTCCACAGAAAAGAAGGCTTGCAGCTTTACCACTGGGTCCCCAGAATAACTCTTGCTGCATCCCTGGAATAAAAGCAGGAGTTTGAACTTAACCACCTTATGAAAGACACTGCTTGTCAGTATACAACCCGCTCTGCAGTATTAGAAAAGGTTAACTAACATCTCTTTATCAAAAAGCCAAGATTCACCTGCAACAACCTGGACCACCTAGGTGACAGAAAAGCTTTCTTTTTTCAATAGTCTTTTGCACTGTCTAAATTGTTCTATGGTAATTAAAAGTTATATATATTTATTTTATCTGTTTTACTACCTTAGTTACCAAGACACAAAATGTCAAATGTAATTATCTGCTTACCAAAGTCCTGGCTTTTAGTACTTCAAAATAAAACTCATTTTAGGATCTCAAAGGAAACAGCATAATCCATCTAAAAGGAAACAAAGTAGTCCTCTTCCTAGTTAGTCTATGTTAAATCTATAAAAAGCACTTGCCATCAGCTATCTAAAATACTGGCAGGACTTAAGGCATAACGTTTCAAAACCAAAACTGATATGGCTTTTAAAGGTAAGTGATAAAACCTACACTTCCCACAAAAAGGAAAAGGTAAAATTCAAGGTTCTTAAAATTCTGAAATTATACTCACAGGCCAAAAAGCCAAAGTTAAAGAAAAAAAACACCTAATGTCTATTTAAACTTTAAATGGAGGCAAAACATGTTAAAGGTTGTTCACTTTCAGCTTATTGAATATTTTCTTAAGGTATGTATCCTTAAGGTATGTATCCATTTGCTCCATAGAAACTCGACCAGAAAATCCTTTCAGAAGGTTTTATAAATTAGATTCCAATGTTCCTGCTATTTCATCTGATTATTTCAGAAGACTGGCCTCATTCATAAGGCTATTCACACATCTAAACCTAAAAGTGGAAACACGTTTCTTCCCAGAAACTTTTTTTTTTAATGAGCAAAAACTATGAAAGAACACTGCTGCCACGTCTTTTCCCCTCCCCCACTCACGTAGTGGCTGTTTCATCCCTTTGGAGTGCATTCCAAGGGAAAGTCGGGGAGCCACAGCTCTCGGAGAAACCAGAAACAGTTAAATTGAAATTGGCAAGCCTCTGTGGCCTTTCAGATCAATTCCTAAAAGGAGAGCTAGCTTCTTCATCATCCCTTTCTTAAAGCAAACAGCGCAAAATTCCAAGAGTCTTCACTCCCCGGAACGCATGTTTGTGTCTAAAAACTGAACTGTATTTAATACATTCGATTATTTAGGAGAAATAGTCCCCTAGAAATAGGCGAGATGGTACCATTCATCCTCCCCCTTTAAAACATGTATCTGGAGGGCCATTCGTGCAATCCAACTCAAAATTCTCACACAACCATGGAACTCGTTTTAATGATGTGGACTTTTAGAAGCAGCAAACTCTCTGCTGAGAGAAAGAAAGTGGGGGGGTGGGGGGGGGTGCGTAGCTCTTGTGCCTTTAAAAAAAAATCGTGGAGGAAGAGGGAAGGAAGAGCAGCTTTCCCGACGACCGGGTGATCTGACAGCCGCCTTCCTCAACCGAGCAGCCCGAAACTCGGCGCCCCGGGCTGCATCTAGCTGCTCCAGCAGCACCGCTGCGCGCAACAGATGAGTCGAGCCTGAACTTCTCCAGCTGGGTCCGCTTCCCAGACCCGACGACTTTTCGACAGGGTAGAAACGCCTCGAGTGCTTCAGCTCCTGCTCTAAGCTTTAAAACCCGCTCTTTACCCGGCCACATGCTAACCATCTGCGGCGGTGGAGGCCAGAAACCCACGCCCCGCCCTCGCGTTCCCCCCAGCTTTTGTAGGGAGGACCAGGTATGAGGAGAGCTCGGAAAAATCAACAGGGTGAGCCCTCCCCGGGAAGGAAGGAATATTCAAGAAAGTCCTGGTCCCCAGGGCGGAGACAGAGACTGCCGCAGCCCCAACGGTCGGGGGCGCCGACCAGGCAGGAGACGGGAAGGGGAGCACGGAGAAGGGCAGTAGGGCCTCTGGGGCAGCCAAGGGGCGCGGGGCACGAGGCCGAGTCTCCAGAAATGAAGGTATTAAGGCCACTGTGGTAAACTGGAGAACCCTCCGCTCCCAAGCCATCCCACCAGAGAAGGGAGGGACCGGACCGCCACAGCCGTCCGAGAAGGGCCACAGCGGTCCTAGGGCCGAAGCTACAGCCCCCAGGGTCGGGGAAGCGTCTCACCTGGGAAGTGGGGCGGGAGGGGCGGCGCGTTCTTCAGTCCCCTGTAGCCTGCTCTTGGGCCCGATACCTGCTCCTTCCCCTCAGCCCGCTGGCGGCGCGACTGGGCAGCAGAGGGAGCCAGTTAGCCCTTTTATAACCTCTAGGCTGCGACGGCAGCGCTAGGGAGGAGGCGACTGCAGCCCTCGCTACGTGAGCTCGATCACACCAGCGCCCCGGAGACTGCGCAGGCGCCCAGCCCGCACCTCCCTCCGGTCCGCGCCCGCGGCCCACACCCGTACTCCCACCAGCCCCAGAGTCCTAGGCAGGAGGGGGACAGCGGGCGGGCCTGGGGTTGTGATGCGCCTGCGCAGGCTTCTCGCCACGCCACCGTCACCTTCGTTACCTCGGATTTGCCTCGCTGCTGTTCATCAGGTTGCTTAACGCCTTAATTTCAAGATCAGCCTAGGCCTGGGCGTCGAAACCACCAGCAATGAGATAACTTAAATATGAGAAGAGGAACATGGGAGCGTAGAAAATGAAGCTAAAAAGAAGCCTCGGGTGGAAAATAATACAATGCATTCCCTGTTAGTTTGTCTGCTGTCTTGGCCCTGAGGCTTTTTGCTTTATCCCCCTTTTCACCTCTTATGTCATTTTATACGAATCTCACTCTATCTGACACCTTTATGCTTTATCAGTAGATAATGGACTGTGGGCTCCTGAGACAGATTGTTGGGGTTCAGTTCCCAGCTGAGCTGGGCATGAACCTGTCTTTATCTCAGTTTGTCTGTAAAACGGGAAAGATGGTAGGTATCCCATAGGATTGCTGTGAGAATTAAATGAGATAATGTATGTAAAGCACTTCGTGCATTCCTAGCACGCAGAAAGGACTGAGCAAATACTGAGTAAATACTAGATGGTGTCGTTATACCCTATAAGGCATCCAGTCTTGTGTTTGGTCTTATTCTAACATTTGCCTTGGCCATTATATTCCTAAAAGAAGAAAGCCTTGCTATCAGGGAGCAGATAATGAAGGAGATACTTTGACCCTTGTCAGTAAAAGAGAAGAATGACTTCTCTAAGATTTGTGATTCATTAAAAATTGTTTCTAAAGTTTTCCATGTATGCCAAAAAGCATAGCAAAAATTAACATTTGACTCTTATCTAGGAGGCAGAGTTGATTAAATAGATACAGAGAGCGGGTACTTTGGAAGCTCTAGGCATCCAGAAAGTACATATGATGATGTCTAACTCAGAGGTTCTCAAAGTGTAGTTGGGGGTCCACAAGGTCAAAATTACTTCATACTAAGACTGGGCTTTTCCAGAGTCTACATGTTAGGTGATATTGCAACAGATTCAATGCAGAAGCAGATATGAGAATTCTATTAAGCTAGATATGGAGATTTGCAGAAATGTAAAATAATGCGACTCTTCTCACTAAATGCTTTTTGCTTTGAAAGAATAGTTATATTTCATTAAAATTTATTATTTATGCTAACATGTAACAGCTTTATTGTTTTTTATTTTTAAATGAATTAATAAATATTTTATATGTTTATTTTAACTCCTAATACCATTAATGTTGATAGATATCCTCAAAAAGCTTTTTGGAGTCCTCAGTACTTTTTAGGAGTGAGATGGTCAGGAGATCAAAGAGTTTGAAAACTTCTAGTCTAAACAATAAATAGAGCCCTTTGACACAAGAGGCAAATTTTACCTCAAATGGAGGTGTAATCAACATATCCACTGACCCTGTCTGAGCTGACTGAAAATTGACAATCCACCCTATAAATAAAATGGCCCCAGCCCCTGAGGGAGATTTACTGTGAAGCTAAGAAAACTTCAACTTGGGGGGGGTGGGGGGGACAGGGACTTCATTGGCATTCACCTTTTACAAGGCTCTGGAAGGGGCCCTAGCAGTATATGCACACAGTTCACAAAAATTTTAACTGCAATCTTTAGACTGCAAACTCTTTCTTCACTGATTTCTCCTCTGTCACACTTCCCCTTGTCCAGTGGTGTAGGAGTGGCTAGCAGGCATTTTTTAAATTTAGCTCCAGGAAGTTGAGTTAGAATACATTTGGTTTGAGTTTAGCGGGATATATTTTTGTAACGCACAGTTACTTCTATGCATAGTTAAAATGTTGCCAGCTGTCGCAGTGTAGGAATGGCATCCAAGAATACTACCACCCATTGTGCCAACCCACCCATCATTGTAAAACAAAGGTGCAGGGCCAGACATTTTATAGCTATTTGAATGTATCCTATGTTTTACCATCAAAAAATACGTATAGTGGAGCAGAAACAAAGCTGAAACTTAGGGAGCCTGAAGATAATCTGCGGGAGATTCTTCTAATTACTTGGGTCCATAAAAATGTTTTAAAAGTAGCCTCTACCCCCAATGTGGGGCTCAAAGTCACAACCCCAAGATCAAGAGTCACATGCTCTACCAACTAACCCAGCCGGGTGCTCCTGGATTTGTAAAATATTTCTTTTTTAACATTTTGATTCATTTTTTGAGAGACAGAGAGAAACAGCATGAATGGGAGAGGGGCAGAGAGAGAGGGAGACACAGAATCTGGAGCAGGCTCTAAACTGTCAGCACAGAGCCCAACACAGGGCTCAAACACACAAACCATGAGATCATGACCTGAGCTGAAGTCAGATGCTTAACCGACTGAGCCACCCAGGTGCCCCTTGTTTTTGTTTTTGTTTTAGAGAGAAAGAGCATATGAGCGGGGGAGAGGGGCAGACAGAGAGGAAGAGAGCCTGACACAGGGCCAATTCCACGACCCTGAGATCATAACCCAAGCCAAAATCAAGAATCACTCAACGAACCTAGGTGCTTTGTCAAAGGCAGTTTTAATCAAACTGCATTCACATATAAGAAACAATTAGAAATCACTTGGGAGAGTAGATAAGTATTGAGTTGTGAGAATTATAAAATACTACATACTTTACTTGAGAGGAGAAATAATAAAGTTGAATTTGATAAAATAGGTAAGTGTGGATAGGTTTTCCAGCAGGGGATTAAGATGATGGAAGCAATATTTTAGAATATTATGCTATGTGAATTAGAAAAGAAAGAACATGGAGTCTAGATTAGTAGTCCAAGATTCATTGAATAAATATTTATGGAACGCCTACCAACTGTGTCTAAGACATTGCCTACTGAGCTGTGGAAGATCAAACTTTAATTAGACAGTTTCTTAAAGAGTTTATAAATTTATTGGACAGAGTGATACATGATTCCTGCTGTCATATAACTTGGAGTCCTTTGAAGAAAACTGACAATACAGTAAATAAGTACATATATAGATACATATTAATTATAATAAAAGAAACTAAGGTGCTATGGAAAAAGAATAACAGTAGGGACATAATTTAGATAACTAACACAGGGAAAGTGTCGCTGAAGAAGTGACACATAAACTGAGACCTGAGTTGGCCAGATGAAGTGTGTGAACAAGAGCATTCTAAAGAGAGAATAGTAAGTGTGAGGAGCGTGTGACAGGAAAAAACTTGATGCATTTGAGAAGCTGAAAGAAATTCAGTGTGCTTGTGGTTCCATAAGCAAGGGAGAAACGAGAGTCACTGGTATGCAAAGGCTAGATTATGAAGGGCCTGTTTAGTACTGAAACAAGTACAATGGAAAGGCACTGAAATATTTTATTTTTTAAATTTTATTTATTTTTTTATTTTGAGAGAGAGAGAGGGCATGAGCAGGGAAGGGGCAGAGAGAGAAAGAGGGAGAGAAAGAATCCCAAGCAGGCTTCACACTCAGCACCTACCATGATGTGGAGCTCAATCTCACAACCATGAGATCATGACCTGAGCCAAAATCCAGAGTCAGATGCTTAAGCAACTAAGCCACCCAGACGTCCCTGAGGTATTTTAAATAGTGTGGTAATATTATGTTATTTACTTTCACAAAGGAAAAACGCAATGTAAGAATATGAGTTTTCCATGTCACTGGACATGGGGATGGGCCTTGGGACAAGGAGCAACAGGGACTTTCTGTTTAATCATGAGTAGGAACATGAAAGTCAAGGGATGAATGCAGCTGAAACTGGAAACCATTCCAGTCACTAACATCCTGTCAGGGTGGCATTGAGGAAAGTGGCTGCAACGGGGTAGCTAGACCAACTGTATCCTGTGGCCTCGATAGGTATGCTCACTGTGGCAGGCAGAATAATGGCCCCTCAAAGATGTCCACATCCTACTCCCTTACACCTGTGACTCTGTTACTTTACGTGGCAAAAGAACTTTGCAGATGTAATTAAATTAAGAACCTTTATGTGGTGAGAGTAGTCTGTATTATCCATGTGGGCCATATTCAATTAAATGATTCATTAAAGCCGAGAATCTTTCCCAGCTGTGATCAGAGAAACAGCTGTGAGGATGGAAGCAAAGTGAGATATTTGTTACACTGCTGATTGGAAGATGGAGAGAGGGGGCTATGAATCAAGGACTTTGGGAAGCCTCTAGAAACCAGCAAAGGCAAGAAAACAGATTCTTCCCTATAGCCTCCAGAAGGAACATAGCCCTGCCAATACTTTTGATTTTAACCCAGTGAGACCTATGGAAAACTTCTGACCTACAGAACTGTAAGATAATAAATTTGTATTATTTAAGCTGTTAAGTTGGTGGTAATTTATCACAGAAGCATTAAGAAACTAATACATTCACTTATATGACTATGACTGAAACAATAGCTGAAGACAATGACATTTCTCAAGGGTCTGAGTAAATTTCCTAATGTTCTGGCCTAGAAATGAATGTAGTAAATTAGGACTGACCCCTTACACAGGATAAGCATTCCTGAAATCATGGGAATTATCTGAGGAAGAGGAAGCTAGAGAGAAAGAAAGTCCTCTCAGTAAGCAAGACAGAAGCATTAAGACCTTCAATCATATTGGTAAAAGGCATATGACTTCATATTGTACCCTCAAGCTGGCACAGCAGGGCATATTAGTTACACAGAGAATGTGCCATGGTCTCTACTTTGGAAAGCTGGCAGAATAATGGTATCAACAACCAAAATAAGGAAGTTGGGAAAGTGAGCTGAATTTGCAGAGCAGTTGAAGAGTTTGATTTTGAATCTTGATTGGATTTGAAATGACAGAAAGGGACTCAGAGATGAACCAGAGGTTGGAACTATCAGATAAAGACTTCAAACTAGTGAAAAAAAGTGGACAACATGCATGAACAAATGGCGAATTTCAGAAGATAGATGAAAATTACAAGAAAGAGTCAAAGGAAGGTTCTAGGGGGGAAAATCCCATAATATTCAGAGATGAATAATTCTTTTGTTGGACTTATCAGTGTAGTCAACACAGCTGAGAAAAGATCAGGTCATCCAAACCAATACCAGTTTCACCGCCATCTGAAGAAAATACAGCATTTCTATGAAACCTTCCCTAAGCTGAAATGCCATAAAGTGAAGAAGCAATCACTATTAATTTATATGGAAATTTTTTTAGCATTCCCAGACCCCAAAAATAACCTCTTTTAGGCTTTTCTGGTATTTTAGGACACATCTTGCTAACAGATACACAAAATAAATCAAGATAAAGAACAGATGCTCACAGACACAGTGCAAAGGTATGGTGGCTTGATGCTGGATGCTGAGTGTAATTCCTGGGGAAGAAGCTTGGTAGTGCCACTCTCTCTGTTAGAAGTGCATACTGCCTCATAATAGTTCACTGCAAAATAAACATTGAACATTGTTTTTGCTTTTTGTCTTTTTTGGTAAAAGCAAAAATCCTCTTCTGATTTCTTTCAGTTAGCAAAAACGGGTACTGATGTAGGTCTTTCATAAATGCAAAGTGGTGTCACGCAGACTTTTGAAAAGTAGGGGATGCCAGTATACAAAGAGAAAAAAAGTAAAAAACAAGTAGAATAACAACAAAATTCGCTGTGGGACAGTTTCAAAAATCCTACGTATTTTAGCTGGAGTTCCAGAAGGGGAAGAGAAAGAAAAATGAACCTTTAGAAATATCTGCAAAAATAATGACAAAGTATATTCCAAAAATAATAAAATCAAACTGCATATCCAAGAAACTCATCTACTCCAAAATTAGAGGAGGCCCCTTATCCTGATAAGCCTGACTCACATTAGTAAAGTGACCATCTGTCTTGCCACAGTAATTAGGAATGGGCGCTTAATCCAGGTCCCAAACAGTTCATGACATTCTTTTGATCTCAGGAATTGTCTGGTTAAAGGTTCAGAAAATGGAGATTGTAGCCTAAATTGATCCAAATAGAGTGAAGACCAATACTTTTGTTTCATGGCTGAGGGTAGACGTATTTTATGGATAGTAACAAAAAAGTAAATAGCCCTAAGGTCTTCTGGAAGCCCTTCTCCTACCATGATGAAAGCCAACTTGAGAACAAAGCCAATATATGAAATAGGTCAGAGCTGAGATGGAGTAAAAGTATCTGAGGCCTAAACTACAGTTGGATATGTTAGCTATGCAAATTGATAAATTCCCTTATTGTTTAAGTAAATTAAATTTAAATTTTCCCAAATCTCAATCACAAGTAACCAAACACATCTTAACTGATGTAGTGCCCTAGCACTAGTATTAAGAGTCATTTTAGAGAAGGCTCCAATTCAACTCTCAGCTGTTTTCTTGTTTTGAACCAAATTTCTAATTCCCAAAGGAGGTATACTTGTTTTCCAAAAGGAAAACAGTGGTATCAGGGGAATACAGAACAACTTTTGTTTTCACTCTATTTGGATCAATTTGTTCTAGTAAGAAAGTCTGTTTTAGTTATTCACTTATTCATTCATTCATTCACACATATTTATTGAACACTTACTATTCCAGGTATTATACCCAGCATTGTAAATACATTAGTGAATAAGGCACACTTATTTATTAATTTTGGTTGTGAACAATTTATGAATAGCATGACAGCTGTATCAGACTCCAGTTACTCCTTTCCCATTTTCTGATATTTTTTCCTTAGCAATGTTTCACTCTTTGAATATAAATAACTTGAGTCCTAAATATTACATATTTTCAAGTGCTATAGCTTGCAGGGGAATGTCCAACAGCTATTCTGTCAAACAGGAAATGTTTACAAATTAAAAAAATATTTTATTGAAAACAAGATAGATTTCAGAAGAATGCTTCTGTTTGGATACAAAACATCTGACTTAGCTGTCTGAAAGATTTGTAGAGGTTGGCCAGTCCATGCATTCTTCCACCCAAATGAACTTGTCAAGAACTCAAACAAACCAGGCAAGAATGCCAGAAATCTCAACTTTATTTGGTGAGTTTGGAATTCATTCAGTCACAGAATTCTAGTATTTGGTAGGAAGAAAAAAATCTGGTTTAGAAGGAGCACAGGTAATATCAATGAGCTCAGGTTCTAGTCATCATTAACAGTATAGCAGGGTGTCCTAAGTGAATTGTTTTAACTTTTATGCTTCATCCACCAAATGACCATAATAATATTTGCTCCATCAACCACACAAAAACATTATGAGAGTCAATTAAGATAGTTGTTTGAAAATTCTTGGAAAAGCATGAAATACTGTATTAGCTTGTTAGCAAATGAGAGGCACATGGAGCAGAGCCACCATACCCACATTGTCCTAGCCAAGACCAGTTTAGATTATTAGTGTACCACCCCTAAATAGGTAGACCATTTTAATGGTCTAATTAGCCATGGTCTAAATAGCCAAGACCATTTTAGATTATTAGTGTACCACCCCTAAATAGGTAAATGAGCCTAACCAAGATCAGCACAATCACCTAAACAACCACTCCAGGTATGTGAGTAAAAACTTGTAAGCTTCTGTGATTTTATGATTTTTTTTTAATGAAGCATTATTGTTATAACAGATAACTGATAAAACTACCTCCCAAGCTTCCATTGTAATGTAGGAATAAAGAGAGTAAATCAGGCGGAAATCTCTAAATTCTTTTCATCCAACACTGAAAACATAATATGTATCTGGATAATATTTATGTTATAAAATGTTAGAGATTTAGGGATATCTCCAACTGAGGCCTTGAAAAGTAAAATAATCACCAAATTAAGTAACAGAAAAAATTACATTTGCTTTGGTAATATAATCACACACAATATCACTTTGTCTAATACTTAGAACCTCTCTAGATATTGGGGTAAAGATGAAACTACACAAGACACTAGAGAAGTGAAAGTTATCCAATGATAGTTGTAACTCATTACTGAAAGCCTTTTGCTAGATCTTTTACCTGATAATGAAACTGGTAATTTTTTATTAATTTCTGCCAATTGTTTTAAAAATATGATTTATTGTCAAGTTGGCTAACATACAGTGTATACAGTGTGCTCTTGGTTTTGGGGGTAGATTCCCATGATTCATCGCTTACATATAACATCCAGTGCTCATCCCAACAAGTGCCCTCCTCAATGCCCATCCCCCATTTTCCCCTCTCCCCCACAACCCCCCATCAACCCTCAGTTTGTTCTCTGTATTTAAGAGTTTCTTATGGTTTGCCTCCTCCCTCTCTGTTTGTAAATATTTTTTCCCCTTCCCTTCCTTCATGGTCTTCTGTTAAGTTTCTCAAGTTCCACATATGAGTGAAAACACATGATATCTGTCTTTCTCTGCCTGACTTATATCACTTAGCATAATACCCTCCAGTTCCACCCACGTTGCTGCAAATGGCATAATTTCATTCTTTCTCATTGCCAAGTAGTATTCCATTGTATATATAAACCCATCTTCTTTATCCATTCATCAGCTGATGGACATTTAGGCTCTTTTCATAATTTGGCTATTATTGAAAGTGCTGCTATAAACACTGAGGTACATGTGCCCCTATGAATCACCACTCCTGTATCCTTTGGATAAATTCCTAGTAGTGCTATTGCTGGGTCATAGGGTAGTTCTATTTTTAATATTTTGAGGAACCTCCACACTGTTTTCCAGATTGGCTGCACCAGTTTGCATTCCCACCAACAGTGCAAGAGGGTTCCCATTTCTCCACATCCTCGCCAGCATCTGTTGTTTCCTGAGTTGTTAATTTTGGCCACCCTGACTGGTTGTGAGGTGGTTTCTCAATGTGGTTTTGATTTGTATTTCCTTGATGATGAGTGATGTTGAGCATCTTTTCATGTGTCTGTTGGCCATCTGGACGTCTTCCTTAGAAAAGTGTCTATTCATGTCTTCTGCCCATCTCTTCACTGGATTATTTTTTTTTTGGGTGTGGAGTTTGATAAGTTCTTTATAGATTTTGGATACTAACCCTTTATCCGATATGTCATTTAGTTCTGCCAATTTTCTTTTTGTTGTTGTTGTTGTTTATCTATTATTGAGAGACAGAGAAAGACAAAGCATGAGCATGGGAGGTGCAGAGAAAGGAGGAGACACAGAATCTGAAGCAGGCTGCGGGCTCTAAGCTGTCAGCACAGAGCCCGACGCAGAGCTTGAACTCACAAACCGCAAGATCATGACCTGAGTTGAAGTTGGACACTTAACCGACTGAGCCACCCAGGCGCCTCTAGTTCTGCCAATTTTCTGATGGAACTGTTAGTGACTACAGTGAAATGATCCACAGGTAGTCATTTGAAAAGGCGGTTGGAGAGCAAAAGCAAAGAGAGTTAAGAGTTCAATTAACAGGAAATAGAAACCCAGTCAAATGACTGCATTATGCTAACAAAATCATGTATTCAAATTAATTGTTAACTTGGTATGCCCTAATTGTTCTGTTTTATCTTGTCTTCCAGCTGAGTATGGTCTTGGTTCCATTCACTGCTGTGTGTTAAGTAGCATTCCATATTTGGGAGATAGAGGAGAAGAAAACCTATTGCATTTTGCTCTTGAAGAGAAGCACAAGGACTTCCCGCTGCTTATGGCATCATGAGCTATGCAGATAGGACTTTTTGAAAGTGGTTTATTATTTAAAGGACCCTGATGTAAACCCCTTTCCCACCCATTTGCTGAGATCTTTTTCTTGTCCCATGTGAAATGATACACTATCCAACCATAAACCTACTTACAGAATGAAGTTGTAATTTCTCTCCCAAGTTTGCTCAGGTACACCTTACATCCCATTGTCCATTCCTATAAGTGGCCAAAGACTGAGTAAATGGGCTGTTGTCTCACATGCTTGCATGCTCACCCACTTTCTCTCTCTCTCTCTCTCTCTCTCTCTCTCTCTCTCTCTCTCTCTCTCACACACACACACACATATACATGAATAATTAATTTTTGATGGCAGAGACAGTATGTTATTCACCACTGTAACCTCAATTCTAGTATGATGCTTAGCATATGACAGGTTTTCCATAAATAACTGTTCAATGAATTAATAAACACTTATCTTTAAATACATTGTTACTTTCATCATCAAAAGCTAGACTGGGATTCAACCACTTGAGGCTCAGTTTTTGCTCTTAAAACAGTATTAATTTATTACATGGTTAAACATTGCCATTGATTTAAACTAAAGCATGTCAGGGCTGTCTGGGTGGGTCAGTTGGTTAAGCATCCAACTTCGGCTCAGGTCATGATCTTACGGTACATGGGTTCGTGGGTTCAAGCCCCACATCTGGCTCTGTGCTGACAGCTGGGAGCCTGGAACCTGCAGCCTGCTTCGGATTCTGTCTCCCTCTCTTTCTGCCCCACCCTTGCTTGTGCTCTCTCTCTCAAAAATGCATATACGTTACAAAAATTAAAATAAAATAAAATAAACTTAAGCATGTCTGAGGAAAGATAATTTTTACCTTATCATCATGACCTAACAACATTCTAAGGATTATAGTTATTTATAGCATACTTGCTGTATTTACTAACCATGCACTGTGATTGTTTAACACAATTAATGATTTGATTGAATATTTTTAACAGCTTTATTGAGCTATAATTCAAATAACATGTAACTTACTCATTTAAAGTGATCTTTAGGGGTGCCTGGGTAGCTCAGTTGGTTAAGCGTCCGACGTCAGCTCAGGTCATGATCTCACAGTTCATGGGGTTGAGCACCGCATTGGGCTCTGTGCTGACAGCTCAGAGCCTGGAGCCTGCTTCACATTCTGTATCCCTCTCTCTCTGCCCCTCCACCACTTGTGCACTGTCTCTGTCTCAAAAATAAATAAACTTTTAAAAATTAAAATAAATGAATAAATGAATGAATGAATGAATGAAGTGATCTTTAGTTCTTAGGTTCACAGAATTGTGCAACCATCACCACAATCAATTTTACATTTTTATCACTCCAAAGCAACTCCAAACCTCTGTTCCCACTAGCAGTCACTCTTCATTCTCTTTTTCTAACTTTTTGAATCCTGTTTTATTGTCTGTAAAGTGCAAATAATAATAATACATATCTCATAGACTGTGAGGATTAATGATAATATATGAAACACTTTACATGGTACCTGGAACACAGTAAATGCCCAGTTAATCTTGACTATGTGTCTTAGTCCATTTGGTCTGCTACAACAAAATTCCACAGACTGGGTAGCTTATAAACAACAGAAATTTATTTCCCACAATTCTGGATCTTGGAAGTCCAAGATCAGGGTGCCAGCATGGTTGGGCTCTGGTGAAGGCCCTCCTCTAAGTTGCAGACTGCCGACTTCTCACATGGTGAAAGGAGCAAGGGAGTGCTCTTGGGCCTCTTTTATAAGGGCATTAATCCCATTCATGAAAGCTCCACTCTCATGACCCAATCATCTCCCAAAGATCTCACCTTGTAATAGTATTACATTGGGTATTATTATTTCAACATATGAATTTTGAGGGAACACATTCAGACCATAGCACTATTTTTCTTATGTAGCACTTAACACTTAATTGCTCAAAAATATAGTTATTTTGATTTTTAAAAAATTATTAGAGGGGCTCACTCAGTTAAGCAATGGACTCTTGATTTCAGCTCAGGTCATGATCTCACTTGTTAGATCAAGCCCCCTGTTGGGCTCCTTGCTGACAGCATGGAGCCGGCTTGGGATTCTCTCTCTGCCCCCACCTCTCTCTGCCCCTTCCCATCTCGCATGCTCACATGCTCACATACATGCACTCACACTCTCAAAATAAATAAACTTTACAAAATAAAAAATAAAAAATTATTAGATCCCTAAGTTTCCCTAAGCGTGCTTCCCCATCTCTTTGGAACTTATTGACTTTATAATCTTATATCCTTCAAATTTTCTGTGCCTTCCTTAAGGACAATGAATCAGCCTGATAAAAAGCTTGCGTTCATGTATTAATGAAAAGGTCCAAAAGAAACGGCTGGTCAACCAGTTACCATTCTTGCTTCCCATGTAACTGAGTTACACATTAACAATGACATTCAGGATTTAATAACTCTTATCCCCTACAGTCTAATCTCCACACACAGAGTAATTCCTTTGAAATGTAAGTCAGATCATCTCACTCAATTGAGATCTTGCTCAAATTTTTCTGTAACATCCCATCCATCCCAGAGTAAAAACTGAAAGCATTACAATGGCTCTACAAAAATTGTTAAGACTTGTGAAGCCCTACGTGATTTGGTACTTGGCTACTCTTTGACCTCATCTCTGACCATCATGCTTTGTCTTGGGCTTTCCTTGGATCTGCCAGTTACACTTCCTCCCCAGGATCTTTGCATCTGCTGATTTTTTTCTGTCCACAGATCTCTTCTCACAGATTTCCACCTGGCTTCCTTCCTCAACTCCTTCACTATCTTTGCTCAAATGAGGCTCGCCATCGCCATCCTATAAAAAATAGCAAAATCCTCCCTCCTCTTATCGTGCTTTATTTTTCTCCTTAGCACTTATAACCACCTGACACATTGTATATATACTTGTTTGTTTCTTCCTTCAGAATGTAAGTTCCAGGAGGACAGAAATTTTCATGTCTTTTTCCCCTGCTATATCTGATCCTAATAATAGTCCTAGGTACATTTGGTATTCATTAAATACATGGTAAATGAAGGGACTTCAAAACTGTCATCTATAAGCAAGGAACTTTAGGAGTAAGTAGAGAAAAGAGCAGAACCAAAGTAGTTCTGCTGGAGGACTGCTTTCAGACAGATGGAATCCTACCTTGGTTGATCAAGGGATGCATTTTAACATAAGCTGCCACACATCTAGACACAGTCAGGTCCTTTTAAATTGCAGAATTTCATGAAATGTTACAGCTAGTTCTAAAGTGGGTAGACAGAGACAGAAATAAAGATACAGAAAGGTTGAAAGTTATCTGATTTTCTGCCTCAACACTCCTTCCCTCCCCCACAACAAATATGCTTTCTGTGTATTAGGATGGGTTTGACTATCATTTTGTTATTCAAAATTGAATCTAATGCTAGTTTATAGTCTCCAAAGACACAGTTTTCCAGATAATGAATTTTGAAGATCTTAGATCATGCTTTTGACAATCATGGTTAACTTTGCAGTTGGAGTGGGTAGCAGCACAATTGTGGATTAAGCAATTCCCAGAGTGCATCTCTAGGTGGATTCTGAGGAGTGAGGCAAAAGCATGCTTACAACTAGTTAGCATGAAAATAGAACTACGTTTCCCAGAGTGCATCTCTAGGTGGATTCTGGGGAGTGAGGCAAAATCATGTTTACAATTACAGCTAGCATGAAAACAGAACTACATTTCCCAGAGTACATCTCTAGGGGATTCTGGGAAGTGTGGCAGAGGCAGCCATGGTCCCTGTGGGGAAGGGAAGCCCTACTTCCCAGGAACATTAGAAGTTTCCTGGTTTCTGCTGATTCTTGAGGCCTAGGAAGGTGCTCTCCCCCAACAGAATTCAGAGTGAGTACAGTAGAACAGAAAACTGTTGAGATTCCAAGTGCAGGAGGGATTTTATGGGGAGACATAATCAAAACTTGAAAAAAGCTCTCGGTCACAGCATTTTGTAATTTTAGCTTAGTCTCCCTTACTTCTTGAAGAAACCAGGGAATGACCACAGTTTTACCTGGTAACTGAAGCTAATATTTTTCTGATACTTTCTTGGAGAGTCATTTAAAAATGGAATTTGCTAACTTCTTTGCATCGTGCCTGGATTATATTTGAATTAAGGGAGGAAACAATGTTTAAAAAGCAAACCATAAAGCTACTTAGTGAGACCTTGAAATCTGTATCCTCAGTTTTGCATATTTCCTCATTCTATTGAGGTCCACAGTAATGAATAGACAGACTGTCTGAAAAGGGCTCTCTCAAACACTACCAAACTTCCTTGTAGATGTACCACAGAGATTCGAGATGGGCTTTTTCTTCATGTTGTAGTGCTTTATAAAGTAATCTTTCTTAAGATGAACAGGATGAGAAATGTGGGAATTATTTATTACAGGAGGTTGAGAGAAATTGTTAATCTTAACAGTCTTACCTCCTCATTGAATAGTTGTTGGTAAAAAATAATATTCTTTCATCTGTATTAGTCTTTGTACTTTTTAAAAACATGAATGTTAAAAATGAATGTTAAAAAGTGCTTTCCCATGTATTTTGCATCAAAACATGGGTTTTGGAGCCATGTAGCCCTGGGTTTGAAATTACCGCTTTTTAAACTGTGATTTCAGATTGGTTAAACCTTCATCTTCCTCACTTGTAAAATAGGATAAATTCATTTATTCATTCATTCATTCACATGTATTGTGTTTTACACTGTGGTAGGACAGTGCTAGATGCTATAGATAGGGAAAGATACAATCCCAACCCTTAAGGATTTTGCAGTCTAACGGACCTGAGAATTAGTATGTGAAAACTTGATGGTTGTAATACACTTTAGATCCATTTTCTCTCCTTCCTTCCCTTGTGAGAAGTGAGACAGACACCAAGTTTGGACAAGCTAGGTAACAGCCCCAGGTCACAAATTCAGTTAGTAGGGAGCCTGGAATAAAAATCCAGAGTCTCTTCAATGCTGACTTCCCTGTTCCTTCCTCAGTCTGGAGATACGCACAGGCACTGTAAACAAAATGAAAGGCAGGCCTCAGTTTATCATCTAAGGCAAAATAACAGTGCTAGTATTTTCTTCCAAAACTCATTTAGTGAATAGTGAGCTTTTATCCCTAGCTTGCCATCAGGAATAAAATATGATTGTAATTGCCAATTCAAAGAAAAACAGCTATTCTCTTTGTAATGTGGCATTTGAGTGGCTGGATGTGAGGATCGTAGCAGGTTTACCAGTTGTTTTCCACCGTGTTTACTAAAGGTGAGCCCTTGAGCCAACACACATTGAATAAAACATCATACCTTAAGATCCCTAAAAGAGTAAACAAATCACAAACCATTTAGAAAAAAAGCAACAGTTTCCCTGCATTAGATTTCTAAATAGTATGGAGCTATGAGAAATTACATTTTCATCCTAAAAGTAATTCATATATCCTCCTTATGGTTAAAAGAACCTCTTTTTTTCTACAGAGGTTCAGTCTTTTTTTTTTTTTTTTAATTTTTTTTTCAACGTTTATTTATTTTTGGGACAGAGAGAGACAGAGCATGAACGGGGGAGGGGCAGAGAGAGAGGGAGACACAGAATCGGAAACAGGCTCCAGGCTCTGAGCCGTCAGCACAGAGCCCGACGCGGGGCTCGAACTCACGGACCGCGAGATCGTGACCTGGCTGAAGTCGGACACTTAACCGACTGCGCCACCCAGGCGCCCTAGAGGTTCAGTCTTAATGACTGGGCCCACAGAGAAGAGCAGTACATATAGCAGTTGGTTCCTATAGTGTGTTCCTGTGATCACATTATGGAAAATGCTATCAATGTACTATAAATATTCTAAAAACTAGAATGGTTGAAATGCTAGTGTAAAACCACAGTAAATAAATGAGCATGGGACATCAAACAATTTGAAAAGGGAAACCGGAACTATTAAATCTCAAAACACTCCCAAACTCTATAGGTAATCGAAGAGATATAACATGAAAGTCCCCCCACCCTCGCTTTTTTTTTTTTTTAAAGTAAATACTACTGAATCTTGTAAGTGTGGCAATGTGTAGAAAGAGCCATAGGATTTTAAACTAAATTTTGTCCCAGTAATTCTACTTTGGGAAAATTAAAAGAAGTAACCTGAAAATATGCACACAAGTATTTAGTGGTATCTTATTTCTGGTAATTTAAAATAAAAAATCAGGGGAAAGTTTAGCAAAATAAGGATGAGTCTACCTGAATGTAGTATTATGTAGTTGAAAAATTATATAGCTTATACGAAAACATAGAAAATTCCTTATGACATGTTTTATGAAGGCAAGTTGAAAACAGCATGTCCTCAGATTACAAATATGTAGACATTACATGTGTAAAAAGATTAGAAAATGCATATTAAATTATGTTATATTTATGTGGTGATACTATGGATGCTCTCACAATTCTGTTTTCTAGATGTCCTATAATGTAGTTATGTTAACTTTATAATTTAAATGAGCTATTTAAAAGAGAAATAGAGCTGATTTTTAAGGAAATCATTTTTTCTTCTTTGACTTTTAAATAATCTCTTACTGCTCTCTATACTGTTTTTATGTAAGACATGTATAAAAAATATACAAGGGACCATTTAGAAAAGGAATTAGACTTAATCTTTATCTATTAGATTTATGGCCTCACCAATGAAGGTACAATTCTCAGTTAAAATAAGTCTGGTTTTCCTCTTGATTGTTAGTATGTTTTCAAACCTACATTAAGAAATTGACTATGTTTTTTACAAGCTCTGTGACCATCATCCCGTGAGTCAGCTGACCACGATAATCTACAACTAGCTAAAGTTAATTTAGTAACAAAAACTAGGCAAAACATCAGGAAGCCAGTGGGCCACACAGATTAGTTGGTATAGCTACAACCAAACAGCTCTTGGCTCTCAGGATTCAAGGAATTCACCAGAGGAAATCCTTTTGGTTCCCAGGGAATGTGGTAAGGTACTCCTAAGAACACTGGCTTGGAACTAGCCTCAGTATGCAGTGAGTCTCAGGAACGACTACTTATTACCTTTATTTTATTGAAAAGGAGTATGTACAAATGGTTAGAATTTTTTTTTTAAGTACAGCAGTGTATAAGTAAATGTCAAAATTATAAGTACCCTTTTCAGTCCTTCTTTCCATCCCATTCTTCCAAATTAGTCACCTGTTAGCAATAGCGATTTGGTATGTTCACTTCTAGTCACCTTAAGATATGTTTACTGGTATGCATATGTCTTTTTCTTTACAAATTAGATCATGGTAAACCAACCAAATATTATCTGCTTTTTTTACTTAATCATATGTTCTGAATATCTTTCCCTGTTACTATATATGTACATTTCCACTGTTATTTTCTATTTATTTTTAAGAGCTGTATATTATTCCCTTTTAGTACACTTTTCAGTTAACATTCCGGTACATATCCTTTCCTTCTTAGGATAAATTTCTAGAAGTAAAAATTGCTAGGTAAAAGGGATGTTTATTTAGCATTTTGATAGATATTCCCAAATTCCCCCCCCCCCAAAATATTTACATTCTCAGAGTTTGTACATGAGACATACATATATATATGACATGTACATATATGAGAAATGTAAATACATTTCTTCTAGCATATCACACAAGTCTTTGGGTTATTAAAATAGGGATTATGCTTTTAATACTCTCCCAGAATGCTTTGTAACCCATATATCACATGTTGTTTTCTGGGAAAGCTGTGTTTGTTTTCTCTCTCCTGCTAGAGTCCCTTGACAGCAGGTTTTTCATCTGGTACATTTCTGTGTTCCTTAAAGGACCTTGCCTAAAGTCAGCTTTCAATAAACACTCTTTGTTGAATGTCGTTTGCTAAATATATTTTACCCTTGGCTAGGACATAGATTTAGCCAAAACTGTCCAAGGATTAGTCATCAGTGATTCACAATTATGCAACCAAGAAGTAAGCCTAAACTCAGCGATTTGTTTAGTGTTAAAGCTTGCTTCCCTTGGGCACAGTTAAAAGGGTGGTTGGTTATTTAACTGTACTGATTTTCTCGTTTCAGTGGAACTCCTTGACTTTTATTGCCAATGTGAAATGTACTTTTCATGGGGAATAAAATACTTATTGATAAACAATTTAAAAGGAATCACCTTCTGCAGAATGGATTCATAAGATACAGAATTTTTTTTTTCTCTCACAGTGAGATTCAAAAAATAGAAAATATCTTGAATTCATGTAGATTTGCATAGCTGCCTTTTGAAATATTTTCCTAATGGCCATGATTTTATATTTTTCTTATCTATAGGATTCCTCTTACTTCATTCTTGGAGGGACTGGTTTTCATATATCCTGAGAAACTTTAGCTCCATTACTCTGGAGACACTCCCAGGCTTACCTGTGTATTAGAGTAATGCTAGCTGCTGCAACAAACTTCAAAAATTCAGTAGCTTAATATGGTAGAAGTTTATTTCTCCCTCACAAATAGTCCAGAGTGGTGTGGTGGAGGGGGGTTTGTGGTTGGCAGGTGGCTTTTCTCTGTGTTGTGATTCAAGGATACAGCTTCTCCGTCTAATGACTGCCATTCTGGAGTCCTCTAAGTAGGAAGAAAGAGGATGGAGAAGGCATACCCACGTCTTAACTGCTTCAGCCTAGAAAAGATATACATCACTTCCACTCACATTCCATGTTAAGACCTACTTTTGGCCCTGCTTAGATACAGGAGAGGAGAGAAACGTAGATCTTGGCTTAGCAACTATGTTCTAACAACAAATCCGCAATATGGAAGGAGGAGCATATATTTTTTTATGGATAGTTAGTGGATTCTCACAATAACCTATTAGGTAGGCAGAACAGGTTTCAATTTTGTGGATTAGAAGAGGTACTGAAAAGTTGAAATCCCACAGCTAGTTAGTGGTAGAAATGCAATTTAGAAAAGCCAGATCATCTGACTTCTATTCAGTTTCTCTTTCCTTAATATTAAAAAGTAATCCTATCCTGGCTTAAAGTGTAACCCTCTTGGTGATTCATTACTTTAAATTGCATACTATGACTTTTTTTTTTTTTTAACTCCTCTTTTCTCTAAGGACCTGACAATGTCCCTGTATTGTGGAATTGCTTGCAGGAGAAAATCTTTTTGGTCCTATAGACTGCTGTCAACTTATGTCACTAAGAGCCGGTGAGTTGTGACCAACCTGAGCTCTGATTATTCTCTTTGGCCCATTACATTATAAAATATAAATATCTCAGAATCCTATATTAAGGAGAATTAAGGATGCATGATTAAGATTTACATATGGGGTTCCTGGGTGGCTCAGTTGGCTAAGCTCAGTTGGCTCAGGTCATGATCTCACAGTTGGTAAGATTGAGAGGCTTTGGGCTCTGTGTTGACAGCGCAGAGCCTGCTTGGGATTCTCTCTGTCCCTCTCATGCACACGTGTTCTCTCTCTCTCTCTCAAAATAAATAAACAAACAAATAAAAAGATTTACATATAAGGATGTTCATTGCAAATTATTTATAATTGGAAACATTCTAAATAAATAAATTTCCAATAATATCTAAAATATCTGACATACTTAAATATTTAGTTCTATTAAGATAAGAACTTTGTCTTTCCTGCTGTGGTACCCCTAGTGCATAAAACAATACCTGGGTACAGAGTAGGCACCGAAGGATTGTTGAATGGATGAATGAACAGTAAGGTACAAATTAATTGAATTATGGTATGCCCATATGATAGAATGAAAAACTATACTGAGTGATAGTTCATGAAGCTTCCTGAAAATAAGGTGATAACTCTAATCCCCTCAACCCCTAAGAAAGAACTAAACTACCAGTGAAAGATAGACCAGGAAAAAAAAAAAACCAAAAACCTATACCAGTATAGGTAGATGGTAAAGGACTTTTTTTGTCACGGCTTGGGCAAATTTGAAATCCATGAATCTGAAATCACTGTCCTGCTCTCATAGTTTTGGGGTTTAAATTTGCACCATCTGTGTGGTATGGATCCCAAACCCAACCTAAAAAAAGAATGTAAGTAGTAGTCCTAGACTTATAATACCCCTGGGCACCTTGCAGAAGCAAATATAAAATTCCTCTGAAGAGACACAGTCCTAACCAAGGCTTCCTACATAAAAAGCTCTGTCAGACAGGAATGCCCAGTCCAAAATTTAAAGACCCCTAAGCATACACTCTGACATAAGCAGGAGAAAACAAAATTGCAGCCCTTATTTTAGATACTGTTGGGCATTTAGGTTATTTGCAGTTCTCAGGCTGGGACTTTGAGAGCAATAATTGAATTATTGAACAATTATTGAATAGTCTAAAAAATGACTATGTTAAAGTGACTTAAAAATGAGTAAAAAATCCTGAATGAAATTCTTTCAATAAGGAACATGGTGTGAAAAAATGTTAAAGAAAAAAAGGCTACAAATTAGTAGGTATGGTTCTGAATACACCTACATTCATATAGATACACAATAAATAGTTCGAAGAATTCCCAGGTGTAAAGAGCGATCATCTCTGAATGGTGAGATTCTTGATGATTTCCCTTTTTTGAACAAATTGTTAACTATATTTACTGATTTTTACTGATGACTTTTTATTTTTATAAATAGGAAAAAAAACAGTTTAAGACTGATGATCTTAGTGTTGTTTCCATGCTATTATAACTAAGGGAGGAAAATGAATTTTTAAAATTAGTGTTCCTGATCAAGAAGAAAAATGTAAGGATCTTTTTGGATCTCAGTTCCAGTTCCAGTGAGGCCTCGAGTTTAAGAACTTAACCTGGGTGTTTTTGTAGGTGTTTTGTTTTATAGGGTCATTAGGGCAAAGCACAGGTTGTACCACTCTTACTGTTCTCTTAGGAAGGCAGCAGTGTTTGTTCTATTGTTTATATTTGGTAACTTCTGAGTGGCACATGTCTCTCCTTTGACATGCATTAAGTCTTTGCCCCAGGAAGCCGCAGTCACTTTTAAAAGGTTTAAAAATACCATGAGGATTAAGATCTCAGGTTTCTTTGGTCTTGTGTTTATAAAGAGCTCATTGTAACTCCCTTTATCATACAGTCAAAAATAGGTTCTGGGGCGCCTGGGTGGCTCAGTGGGTTGGAGCATCAGACTTCCACCCAGGTCATGATCCCTTGGTTTCTGAGTTCGAGCCCCACGTTGGGCTCTGTGCTGACAGCTCAGAGCCTGGAGCCTGCATTGGATTCTGTGTGTCCTCTCTCTGCCCCTCCCCTGCTCACACTCCCTCTCTCTCTCAAAAATAAACATTTCTTAAAAATTAAAAAAAAAAAAAGTTTCCTAAAGAGACCACTGAGGCACATTTATCATTTTGCTTTGCAGTTCCATGTTGAGCTAACACTATTGATGTTACAAAAGCTCCCAGATCCTACAGAAAATAACCATAAACTGTGTTGCCCACTTAAGTGACAAAATCTGCCATAAGTCTGAGTCTCTTTGGGGGCTTTTAACAGGCAAGAATGGTTATCCCTAAGGCTCTAGAAGGAGAATCCCACATTCAGTACCCCTTGAGTCATGTGGACCCTGACCTGATCTCCAAGGCTCTTGACTTAGGTCATCTTTAATGAAGGTGCTTGGAAAGCCTAGAACTGGATCAAATACTATTTCTTTTAGAGAAACTAATGATAGGATGTTGTCTTTTCTGTATTTGTATTTTGGCTATTGAAAATATTACACTTATTAAGTTAAGTGTAGGTCAAGCATGGGCATCATTTTCCCATTAGTGGTCTCTTCCATAGAAATAAGGAGCTAATGGTGTCCACGGGGGTGGTGGGGTGGGTGGGGACTAGATGTTTGAAGCTACAATGGATTGAAGATAAAATCTGGTCTTTATCATCCCTAGACTGAATGAGAGTTACTTAAGTTATACTGTTTGCTCTTTGTCTGCAATAATAAAGTCTGCTCCCATCTCTAGGTATTCTGTGGTTGATGTTTTATCACTGTACTTGTTTTTCTTTCACTCCACTGCATGTAAATTCTTGCCTCACAGCGTAATATTGGCAAAGTACCTTGAGGTTCAATTCAGTAAATATTTATTACCCTTGAAGTTCAATTCAATAAATATTTATTGAATTGAGCCATTCAATATGCTAATTACTGGAGATACAGAACTAAGGCTGACCCTGTCCTGAAGGAGATCATAGTTTTTCAGGGGAGACAGACAAATTAACAAATGGTATAATAGGAGTGCAACCACAGAAGTATGGGCAAATGTGTATAGAAGCACAAAGGAAGGAATGAAATGATTGCCTGCAGCCAACTGAAACCCTTTTCAGAGCAATTTAGGATATAATGTAAATAAAAGGAAATAACTATGGTAGGAGAGGGATGCAGGGACAGAGTTCTAAAAGGTGAATGTTGTATAAGTGGGTGTGGTTTTGTAATGCTTTGATTATTTCCAAAATGCAGGTATTTATTTGAACTGAAGGAAGATGATGATGCATGTAAAAAAGCCCAGCAGACAGGAGCATTTTACCTCTTTCATAGCCTGGCTCCTTTGCTTCAGAAATCAGAACATCAATACCAGGCCCCCAAGCATAGCCTACTAGGTAAGCCCAAAGAGGACCTGTAGAATAGACCAGGCTGTGGCCATTAAGCAGAATTCCATCCATATCAAATCCCTGAGAAAGGATCTTTTGACCTGAGAGTCCAGATTTTTCAAACTGTTTCTGCCAGTTAGTAGCGTACAAACCTGAGCTGTCCAGATATTATATGGTGATGGTGTGAACCAGTACTGCCTTAAACAAGGGGTTAGCGAGACTGCCATCCAAATTGGAACCCACCGCTTGTTTTGTAATGTAAATATTTATTGGAACACAGTCATGCTCATTCATTTACATGTTGTCTGTGACTGTTTTGGCACTACAATGGCAGAGCAGTTGTGACAGGGACCACATGGCTCGCAAAGCCTAAAATATTTTGCCAAACCCTGCCTTAGGCCAGTGATTTCCAGCCTCCATGGAGTTGCACACTGTTCTACTGTTTAAGATCTGCGTCAGGACTTCATTTCTTCTAGAAGGGTCAAAATAAGGGGTGCCTCAGTGGCTCAGTCAGTTAACTGTTCAACTCTTGCTTTTGGCTCAGGTCATGAACTCACAGTTCGTGAGTTCAAGCCCCACATTGGGCTCTGTGCTGACAGTGCAGAACCTGCTTAGGATTGTCTGTTTCTCTCTGTTTCTGCCCCTCCTCGACTCTTCTCTCTCAAAATAAATAAATTTTATTTAAAAAATTTTTTTTAACCTTTATTTATTTTTTGGGACAGAGAGAGACAGAGCATGAACGGGGGAGGGGCAGAGAGAGAGAGGGAGACACAGAATCGGAAGCAGGCTCCAGGCTCTGAGCCATCAGCCCAGAGCCTGACGCGGCGCTCAAACTCACGGACTGCGAGATCGTGACCTGAGCTGAAGTCGGATGCTTAACCGACTGAGCCACCCAGGCGCCCCACAAAATAAATAAATTTTAAAAAATTTTAGAAGGGTCTACGGCCATACCATCCTGAACGTGCCCGATCTCCTCTAAAAAATTTTAGAAGGGTCAAAATTAAAAGTGATTTAAAATTAATTTGTTTTGAGAACTCTTTTAGGGTATGTAACTAGGCATACCTAAGCCATCGGGATTTTGCATTCAAGGTACTCTCAGTTTTACATGATATCACTATATACTGACTTCTAAATACAAACAAAGCCAGTGAATTTCCTCCATGGGTCAGATATTGGAGTATTTGGATAGTTTCTAGCAGTGCGGAAGAGTATAAGGATGCCATCAGAAGGCAATGTTATGTTGTATTATGAACAAATAAATATAAGTCCTTCATGCAGAGGAGGACAGGTTTTCTCTCTAGGCATCATTTGTCTTATACAGACTGGGATCTCAGATGAATCGTCTATCCTAGTCCATACAAGCAGCATAATCTGGAGACTAAATCATATTTAACTGATTTGTTCTCTTCCATTTTAAGCATGACACATTTTTTTTCCCAGTGTCATACTACATTAACTATTGTGTATTTTTTTAACTAGGGGATATGCTCCTTTCATGATACATTCATGAGAGTCCAGTGTTACACAGTAAGAATTCCTTCTTTAGTCTAAACACTTTAGGTGGCTGATGAGAAGGTGGAGGCCTAGAGAGGTTAAGTGATTAGACCAAGATGACATTGCTAATTAGCTGCAGGACAGTGACTAGAAGCAGGTATATCTACTTCAAACTGAAGTAGAGGATTTCCTATGAGTCTAATATGGCTGTGGTGATTTAATTAAAACCTTTGTTTTTCTCCCTTCTCCCTTTCTGTTTCTTAGAGTTGGAAAGGCTCCTAGCTAAGTTTGGACAGGACACACAAAGAATAGAAGATTCTGTGCTGATTGGATGCTCTGAACAGCATGAAGCATGGTTTGCTCTGGATCTAGGTCTAAATAGCTCCTCTTCCATAAATGGTATAGAACATTCTTCCTAATGGGCACTTCCCAGTGGTGCTCAGACTTTGGGGTTTCAACATAATAGCAAAATTTCAAAGAAAATTTTGAGAACACCAAAAGGTTATTAACTTTGTATTTTTTTTAAGTTAGGATATAAAAAATCCTACCATCTACTATCATTATCATTTAAAGAAAGTAAAGAACATTTTAATACCTTCTCAGGTGGTAGGTACACCGATGTTTATTGTATTATTCTCAGTACCTTGATACATTTTATATTTCTTAACCATTTCATAAGCAATGTTTTAAAATTAATGACATTGTTCTTATCTCAAGTGGGAAGAAATATGTTACCACGCAGTAGCTCAGGGTCTTCAGACCTACATTTGGGAACCAGGTTGGTATAGGTTCATGGCTCCTATTAGGCTTTCCTTCTCTCTTTCAGGGTCTAGGTGTAAATGTAATGATGCTGGAATGAGGTGCAGATAGAAGCCTAGACATTCCATTTTACCTCTTTTTCAGGGATAGCATGTGGCTAGTGCAAGTATTTTACTCTGAAGAGGATCTTGAGAAATACTATGCTCTAATTTTTCTCAAATTTGCATGAACATAAGAATCACCTAATGCTTATTAAAAAATACAGATTTCTGGCCCTCACTCCCTTGCTGTTCAGAATCTCCAGGTAGAGGCTTAAGAACCTATACATTTTTTATTTTCCCTAGTTAAGTCTTATTAGGTGAGTTTGGGAAACACTGTTCTAACAGGTATCCTTGAGAGGGGCCCCAAGGCAAATTTTGGCATTTGTTTCATTTCATTCTCATTTCTCCTTTTCTAGCTTCCTTACAGAAACCAGAAATGGAGACAGAGCTCAAGGGGTCTTTCATGGAGCTGAGGAAGGCTCTCTTTCAGCTGAATACAAAGGATGCCTCCTTGCTATCCACGGTAGATTCTGACTTCTCAGTTCTGTAGAAAATTTAGTAAAGCAGTGTTGATGGGTGAATACATGCATGCATATGCAAGGCTAGAATGACATTTGATTTCCTCCTGTGCAGAGAGATCATAGTCCTTCCTACAAACCTTGGCTGGACAATGTGCTGTAGGAAGAGTGCTTATTCTTCTTCCTTTTGTCCTTATTTTTGGCAGGACCATTTTCTCCTATAGCAGTCTGATTATCAGCCTCATGATATTTTTAATGACCCACAGCATAATATATACATCATCATGTTACTCCTATGAGAAATTACTTTGTATTGCTTTAATGACATCCTCATAGCTTTGGATTTCACTTGCTGAAGTACTTTTGGTTTTTCATTTAATTTTTTTTCTGCAAATATATATTTTTTAATGTTTATTTTTTGAGAGAGAGAGAGAGAGAGTGAGCAGGGGGAGGGACAGAGAGAGAAGGGGACAGAGGATCCAAAGCGGGCCCTGCACTGACAGCAGCAAGCCTGTTGCGGGGCTTAAACTCATGAACTGTGAGATCATGACCTGAGCCAAAGTCCAACTTTCAACCAACTGAGCCACCCAGACACCCCTGCAAATATGTTTAATGCACTTAGATTACACAGAGGAAGAGGAGCAAGAAAGAAACAACATCTAGATGAGTCGCCCAAAAATTCTTACAGATGTCTCAGGCTGGCTGCAGCCCCCAGGAACCAAGTCACTATTGACATTTGAAATTAATATAAAATTTTACGGAAGTCTGCTCATTGCAGCATTCAGGTACTTGTACAAAGGGAGGGCTCCCTACAGGGCTTGTAACAGGAACCCAGGTACCTCACCTGGCATGGAGAACCTAGAAGCCAGAGAGAAAAGACAACTGGATTAAAAAGAAAAAATACGGTCAAGAGAGTTCTCTACTGGTCTGCTCCATAGAGTACAAACCTTCAGGTTTTTTCTGTGCTCTCAACTCCATCTCAAAACTCAGTCCCAAGGCTCTTGTGTTTACTTTTAAAAATGGTCAAGCCCTTTAGACTCTTCCCCAAGGCCCTTCCCTAAAGCCTTGCCTTTGGAACAGGAAGAGAAGGGCAAGAAATTGTTCATTTAATTTAAAAAGACACCTCTAAACATTTTTATTTGCAAACAAATTCCACTTTTATTGGGAGGAGTACATGTTGAGGTAATGTCTTATTTTAAGTTGGGTCATAAGTGCATGGGGCATTCATTACAATACTTTATATATTATATGTACTTTAAATAATTCATAATACATTTAAAATATACTTTCTTTTATTCATATTAGATGCTAGAGGAATATGTTCAGACAGTTTTCCTTGTTTTTAAAGTTTAAATGGTTGGGTGACTGGGTGGCACAGTTAAGCATCTGACTTCAGCTCAGTTCATGATCTCATGGTTTGTGAGTTCGAGTCCTGCCTTTAGGTGAGCATGAGCCCCACTTCCGGCGAGCTCAAGCCCCATATTGGGTGAGCCCCGCTTCTCTCTCCCTCTCTCTCTGCCCCTCGTGGGATTCTCTTTCTCCCTCTCTTTCTCTTGTTCTTTGCTTGCTTACACCCTCTCTCTCTCTCTCTCAAAAAAAAAAAAAAAAGAAAGAAAAAAAGAAACCAAACAAAAAAAGTAAGTTTAAACAGTTAATAACCATTTAAAGTAGGTGAGCTGGAGGTGCCTGGGTGGCTCAGTCGGTTAAGTGTCTGACTCCTGATTTTGGCTTAGGTCACGATCTCACAATTTGCAATTCGTAAGACTGAGCCCCAAGTGGGGCTCTGTGCTGACAGCGTGGAGCCTGCTTGGGATTCTCTCTCCCTCTCTGCCCTTCCCCTGCTCGCACTCTCTCTCTCTCTCAAAATAAATAAACATTACAAAAATAATAAAGTAGGTAGGCTTTTCCCTTTGACTTGCTCTAAATACTAGGCCCATGACTATTATAGGTGAGCTCCATATTCTCTCCAAATGAAACCAAGCCCATCTTTGTATTCCTAGGCTCAGGCTCTTCTCCGTTGGCATGACAGTCATCAGTTCTGTAGCAGAAGTGGGCAGCCCACCAAGAAGAATATGGCTGGCAGCAAGCGTGTATGCCCTTCCAATAAGATTATCTATTATCCACAGGTAAGCACTACTTTAAAAGGACAGTAATCCAAGAAGGCTATGCACTACTCTGTTCTGGGGACAAAAGCCTGTACAATTCAAAGGCTCTCCTTAGTTATCCAATCCTTCATCCCATTAATAGGCTCCAAAGCCCTACTGTCGAAGTTTCTATCCCCTTTTCCTAGATGGCTCCTGTGGTGATCACTCTCGTGTCAGATGGGACTCGATGCCTGCTTGCCCGCCAGAGTTCCTTTCCCAAGGGAATGTATTCTGCCTTGGCAGGTTTTTGTGATATAGGTAAGGAGTTTAGGGCATATACAGATGACTGGAGGACACAAAAGCTTAATAATAGTAGGTATTTCTTTGCCTTGTTGCCACAGTGCTTGGAGTATTAAGCACCCTCTTCCCTATGATGTCAAGAAAACTGCCTTCTTTGGCACTTGTGTGGTTCAGTTGGCTGAGCATCTGACTCTTGATTTCAGCTCAGGTCATGGTCCTAAGGCCAATGAGATGTGAGGCTCTTTGCTGAGCATGGAGCCTGCTTAAGATTCTTTCTCTCTGGAGTGCCTGGGTGCTCAGTCAGTTCAGTGTCTAACTCTCAATTTCGGCTCAGGTCACAATTTCACCGTTTGTGAGACTGAGCTCCGTATCGGGCTCTGGATTGACAGTGCAGAGCCTGCTTGGGATTATTTCTCTCCCTCTCTCTCTGTGTCTCCCTTTCTCATGCTCTCTCTCTTCCTCTGTCTCAAAAATAAGCAAATATTAAAAAAAAAATAACTGCCTTCTGGCATTATAATTTTTCAATATTAGGC
The DNA here is from genome assembly GCF_007474595.2 of Lynx canadensis. Lineage (NCBI taxonomy): Eukaryota > Metazoa > Chordata > Mammalia > Carnivora > Felidae > Lynx > Lynx canadensis. The sequence continues at coordinate 53,782,087 of NC_044313.2, read as the reverse complement.
AAATTTTCAAGCATACAGCATAGCTGAAAGAATTCTACAGTTAACACTTATCCATACACTTACCACCTAAATCCCATAATTTTTTTCTTCATTTACTTTATCACATATCTATCTATTCTATCCATCCACCAATCCGCTTTATTCTTTGATGCATAGTTTGCAGACATTAGTACACTTCTCCCTAAATATTTCAGCATGCATTGTATTAACTAGAATTCAGCATTTACAGGTTGTTTTTTCTCAGTCTGTTGGGGTAAAATTTGCAAATGGTGAAAGGTGGCATTAAAATTTTATTAAGGCTGAGGTCAGCAGTAGCTTCTCCCACTGCCACTCTTATTTTGCATTACAACTAACCAAATGACTAGTGTAAGTATTGCAGTTCAGCCTCCAGCCCCAGACTTGATTCCCACTGTTACAGAGACTCGGGATTTAGGGCTCTCCCAAGAATACTTCATTGAAACTTTGGAGCCAGTTTCCGCTCCTTTCACAAATGGGCATCTGTATCACCCTTCCCGCTGCAGGGCTGTCCTGAATTAATCTGAGTGCTTATAGGTGAAAGTCTGGAAGAGGCTGTCCGAAGAGAAGTTGCAGAAGAGGTGGGATTGGAGGTGGAAAGACTGCAGTACTCTGCATCCCAGCACTGGCCCTTTCCTAATAGCTCACTCATGATTGCTTGTCATGCAACTGTGAAATCAGGGCAGACAGAGGTAAGTTCTGATGCTTCCCTTCTGCTGTTTATTTCCTTTGCTTCACTCAAGTTGGTTAGCAGGCATGTGTGTTATCCAGCATTGTCTACATTATACAAAGGATGTGTAACATATGATTTGGTCCCTTGAAGAATTTGCAATCTTATAAAGGAAACAATCTCCGTGAAAATTCAGAGCACCAACATAATCACCATTTTTCCTTATTTGTATCTCAGTCATGAGACAGTTTGTTTTTCATCATCAGGACTTAACAGAGCATCTTGCACAGAGAAGGAACACAATAAATATATCAATCAAATTGAATGATGGATTTCAGGATGGGTCTTACTGTTCAAGTCTGTTAGGATGTTGGGGACTAATTATATAAAATACTAGGAACTTCTGGTAGAAAGGGATTTAGATGTTGCCTTACCCGGCCTCATCTTGCTTTTCGGTAGCATGCCTTGACAGATGGCATTGTGGGCACAGGTTCCTACCTGTGTGTTTCGGTTTGCATAGAATTCGTAATATCTCATCTGTCTCAGCTTCCTGTGGGGGGAATTTGCGTTGCAAAGAAGATACTATGCTTTTGATTATCACTAATTATCCCTTATCCTTTAAAGAAGAGTAATTTAATGTTTTTAAATAGAAAGTTATATAATCAATAGGGGCACAAAGAAAAACAAACATTATTTATATACTACACCTCACTGTTAACCACTCTTCAGTATTTCAGTATTTGTGCTTCCAGGATTTTTAAGATGAACTTCTTTCTTTTTTCACTATTTACAAAAATATATTTAACTCTCACCTTTTAATTATGCCTCTCTTGGGGCGCCTGGGTGGCGCAGTCGGTTAAGCGTCCGACTTCAGCCAGGTCACGATCTCGCGGTCCGTGAGTTCGAGCCCCGCGTCGGGCTCTGGGCTGATGGCTCGGAGCCTGGAGCCTGTTTCCGATTCTGTGTCTCCCTCTCTCTCTGCCCCTCCCCCGTTCATGCTCTGTCTCTCTCTGTCCCAAAAATAAATAAACGTTGAAAAAAAAAATTTAAAAAAAATTATGCCTCTCTTGCTTCTGTGCAATATCTAAAACTCCCAGCCTATAGATCCCAGGTATTGCTCAGTTCCGGAAACATCTTATCACGTTTGGCTAGAGTATTCTAAATTTTATAGCTCCTAACCTTACATCCTGTTTTTCTTTATGTCTTTTAGATCCAGGTGAACTTGAGAGAACTAGAAGCAGCTGGCTGGTTCAGTCATGATGAGGTGGCCACAGCCCTGAGGAGAAATAATCCATACACTCAGCAACAGAATGGGACATTCTGGTTGCCCCCCAAGTTAGCCATTGCCCACCAACTGATTAAGGAGTGGGTAGAAAAGCCAAACTGTTCTACCCTGCCTGCTTAACTCAGGTTGAGACATCTAGATCCTTTCTCAGTATCTTGGAGGGGCATAAGAGAGATCAGTTGATAAAGGGGAGGTGATAAAAGGCCATCTCCAGGACAACTTCATAATAAGGCAGAGTAGAAGGTAATCCTACAGTGGGCTGCCTCTAACAGCAGTGTTAAGGAAGTTCTTCTTCAAAGGCAATCAAAAATGCCAAACTGATAAGATGATGATTGTCAAAATCAGAGGGAAAGTTGAAGCATTAGTTTGGATATAGGCCTTTGTTCAGCAATTTTCATTGAGGCCTTGGAAGCAAACATCTCTTCAGCAGGTATCTTGTTAATGCTGGATTTATACTAACTGCCAAAATGTGCCTGATAGAATTTTATCTTACTATTGAAAGTATACAGCAAACCTCAACCCACTCCTGACTTTTCATCCTCACAGAATTAAGAAAAATAGCACAACCCGGGATTTAAATAAAAGTCATATTTAAGTCATCTGAAGGGATGAGGAAAGTGGGAGTCAAGGTCTTCCTCAGGGTACTCTGTAATAAATCAGATGCAGTGATGTTTTGCTGAGGTAACTGCACCCCAGTGGGGTTTATGATAGTTAAGTCTTTTGCAGTTAACTTGCTCAACTTGTGACCCAAGGAAAAGATGATCACTTTGCCATGTCTGACTTCCTAAATGCACAACAGTCACTGCCATTTGCATACCCAGTTAAGTGTTGTAACTTCACTTAAGGGATTAGTGAGGATGAACCATTTCTTGAGCTTTATCAGATAAACTAATGTAGGATTTCTCATCATTCATGTGTCATTCTACACCTCATCATAGAAGAGAAGAATTTATCTGGAGCAAATAAAGTAAATTTCCATACCTTTGTTCAGATGCATTTTTCTGTCTTACGAAGCGAGGAAATTATAGAAAGTGAGAATTTGGGACAGGGGATAGGGAGGGAGAAAAGCAATCTGTTAGTGTGATAAACATTTAAGTCCAGGTTCCAAATGTGGAAGAAATGAAGCGATGTACAGAAGAAATACAGTTAGAGGTCTGTTTGAAAAGAGGAATGGCCAGGAAAGAGTTGTATCTTGGGATGATTTCAGGTACTAATTTATGATAAAAGACACAAGTGCCAGAGACCCTAACATTATTCACACATCAAAGTCTACAGGACTAAGCAAAAGAGATTCTAGAATTAGACAAGATGAAGCACTGAATTTCCCTCTGATCCCAAAAGGTCATTGCTTTCGCCATTGCCAGCAAATCATCAGTGCTTTGGGGAAATCAAAGTGCCTTCATCAGGAAACGTTGAGGGATAGTATGTGACGGGTCTTGATTGTCCTGTTAGGTTGGCAGCTTGCCCTGACCTGAACTGAACCCAGCATGTAGAAGGGAAAAGCACTCTCGAAAGAGAGGTCCTGAGATTTCTTCATATCTTGCAGTTAGAAGAAAACAGTTCAGGGTCCATGTGTATTACCATCTCCCAATGTTTTCGGTCTCTATGTGGGTGTGTTTGTGAGCACATGTGTACACATCCCCCAATCTGAAAATACTGACAGAAAGGGGAGTGTGCAGGATTCCTGGTTATGAGTTTCTCAAACTTACCATGGAGTAACTGTTTGCTTTTGGATTAATGTGTTGTTTTAGAAAAGAAAAGATGTGAGAGGCTAATAGAGGAGCTGCAACGTTGAACTTTGTTTCCTGGCAGTGAGTGGGGAGAGGGCTTTGCTTCTTAGAACTCCAAGGATATCTGAAAAGTGAGGCAAAACAGGGCAGGGTTCGGGAACTAAAAATGGCCGATAAATAAAATGAACTTTGGTACAGGGCCTACCTGGATAGACAATATTCATGTGGCAATGAGCTGTGAAGGTGCTAACAATAAAAAGAGCCCACTCAGTTCATGAAGCAGAATAGGAAAAACAGGTAAAACATAAAAACAAATGTATCTATTACCAGAGTGAGCCTGGTAATTGGAATAAAAAAGCAACTCATTCATTCCTTATTTTTGCCTTTAACCCTTAATAAAGATAAACTTAATGTTCTAAACATGGAGTGTGTAAATCAGGGGCTGTCCAGGAACTTGATATTCTCTCTCCTGCTGACTTCAAAACCTTTTATGTTACCTGATAGTCATCCACACTACAAATGAGCACAATCAGACTCAATATTTATTTAAGAAGAAAAAAGAGGTGAGATGTGCTGGTTAATCTTGCATCGGCTTACTTGTGGGTCTGTGATCGGTGTTATCAGGCAGCTGTACTCCCATGCTTTGTAAAAGGTTGGACGCAGGTCCTGCCAGGCCAGCTTGGGAACTATAGGATTCCAGTATGTTGGAAACCAGGTTCAGGTCTACGTCCACTGGTGTCATAACAGATCCTCCTGCACCAGAATCTTCCTCATCTGAATTATTACTGGTAGTCTGGGAGAGAGGTTCCTTATTGATAGAAAAGAAAATCATGAGATAATAGGCCATTAGGTTGGATGGTAGTTACAATAAAAACTAAACAATGTAGGGGCGCCTGGGTGGCGCAGTCGGTTAAGCGTCCGACTTCAGCCAGGTCACGATCTCGCGGTCCGTGAGTTCAAGCCCCGCGTCAGGCTCTGGGCTGATGGCTCAGAGCCTGGAGCCTGTTTCCGATTCTGTGTCTCCCTCTCTCTCTGCCCCTCCTCCGTTCATGATCTGTCTCTCTCTGTCCGAAAAATAAATAAACGTTGAAAAAAAAATTATAATAAAAAAAAAAAAAGAAAAAAAAAAACAACTAAACAATGTAAAATTGAATTCTAAATTAAAAAGGAAATTTCTTATCCTTAATGACAAAGTAAAAATGAAATCTAATAAACCTTACAATTTAACACACACAATAGAATGTGGTTCTAAAGATTAAAACAAACTTCTTTCTAGGAAAAGTTTTTATAAATTGGACTTCTTCCCCATTCTGAAATAGCCCAAGGGAGATAACCAGGGTTAAGGAGACATATTTATAACTTACCTAAGAGTTGTAAAAGAAATAAAAATGAACATTTTATATATATATAAAAGAACCTATTTTTTTTTCTAAATGAAAGAAACTAGACTTCTTTTTTTTTTCCTCAATGAAAAAACTTCAAGTAAAAACCTGAAGTTCTGCGGAATTCAACCACAAAGATTCTGAGTTATTACCTGAGCCTGTGGTTTCACAGAATGGGGAAAGGATTTGAAAGACTGTAGTGTGATCTATAGACTATCTTTGCTATTCAAAGTGCAGTTCAAGTGTCAGTAGCACGTGCACTGCTTTGATGCTTGTTAGAAATGTAAAATCTCAGGCTTCACCCCAGACCTTACTTAACCAGAATTTTGTTTATTTTCTATATTTTACTTCTATTTTGCTTAGATCTTTAGATGGTTCATATACATACTAAAATCTAAGATACACTACTTTAGATAAATCTAACAATACGGTTTCTTGGTTTTTATGAGGTCTGGGCAATAATGGAAATGATTCTAGTTTAAATGTAGTTTAGATGATGAAAGCAAGGTGAGTAACATTCATTAAGGGCCTTATTGTGGGTTTTACTGTTGTCTTATTTGGTTCTCATGTTAATCCTACAACATAGGTATTATTGGTTAATGGATATATATTCACAGTGGGTGGCTCAACTGGATTTCAAACCCTAATCCAGAAGTTCCACTCTCCTTCATAATGTCTTTGAGGTATAGGTTAGACGCTGATGGTATAAAAACTAGGATAAAAAAGAGTGTAAGATGAAGTCTTAATTTGGTTCTAAATTAAAAAAGAAAAAAAACAAACAGTATTAAGACTTGAAAATTATTTAGATATTTAAGATCCTTTCTCTTTTTTTAAAGTCAGTGTAAGCTGCGAGTAGTAGAATGCAACTGCATAATCTGACCACATCGCATGACTTTTTAAATACTGATAACAGAAGAACTAATATAATTAAACTTAAGGGGCATCTCAGTGGCTCAGTTGGTTAAGCGTCCAACTTTGACTCAGGTCATGATCTCGCAGTTTGTGAGTTTGAGCCCCCCATCAGGATCTCTGCTGTCAGCCTGGAGCCCGCTTTGGTTCCTCTGTCCCCCTCTATTTGCCCCTCCCCAACTTGTGTTCATGCTCTCTCTCTCTCTCTCTCTCTCAAAAATAAATAAACATTAAAAATTTTTTATTTTTTTTTAATTTATTTTTTTTAACGTTTATTTATTTTTGAGACAGAGACAGAGCATGAACGGGGGAGGGTCAGAGAGAGGGAGACACAGAATCTGAAATAGGCTCCAAGCTCTGAGCTGTCAGCACAGAGCCTGACACGGGGCTCGAACTCACGGACCGCAAGATCATGACCTGAGCTGAAGTCGGCTGCTTAACCGACTGAGCCACCCAGGCGCCCCAACATCAAAAATTTTTTTAAAAACTTAAAAAATAAAGGGGCGCCTGGGTGGCTCAGTCGGTTGAGCAGCTTCGGCTCAGGTCATGATCTCACAGTTTGTAAGTTCGAGCCCCGTGTTGGGCTCTGTGTTGATAGCTCAGAGCCTGGAGCCTGTTTTGGATTCCATGTCTCCCTCTCTCTCTCTGCTCCTCCCCCACTCGTGCTATCTCTCTCTCTTTCTCAAAAATAAACATTAAAGAAAAAAATTTTTTAATAAAAATTAAAAATTAATTTTAATAATACATTTATAAATTTAATACATTTATAAGTAATAAATGTAATACATCAAAAATAAAATAAATTATATTTAGGAGAGTAAAGTTAATAATCTTTCATCCTAATAGTTAGGGAAACATTAGCTATCTTACATTCTTATTTATTTCAAATAAAAAAATCAAATTTATCACCAAAAAATGATCACAAATCAAAAAAAGGAAAGAAAAAGAGAAACTAAGATAAAATATAGTTTTAGCTTTCCTTCATAATATTAAGATACTCAGACACGGGAAAAGGTTAAACACACACATACCATTTGCTTCTGGGTGGTGAAACTTTTGCCAATGCTGGTATTTGCCAATTCCTGGTCCATCTGGGCCATGTATGACTTGAGATCATTAAGAGTTCCTTTTAAAGATGCTTCTTCCCCAGTCCCCTGTGTTTTAAGATCCAAGTCATCATCACTGTCTAAACATTCAAAGTCTTCATCATCCAGATCATCAGAATCTGATTCATGAGGTCTTGGCCCTACACAGACCCCAACACAGAAAGAGCCACATGGTAATTTCTTCTTGAGTAGTTATACCTTTCAAAAGAGTTAAATATTATCTTCATAAAAGGACCAATATACACAAATTAACTTCATAAAAACCCCTTCCAGAAAATGGTACTGCTGGCAGATATTTTCAGAAAAGTACATAGGCTGAACTGAAAAAAAAAAAATTTTTTTTTTAAATGAGAATTCAATTACTAAAATTTTTTTAAAAATTTAAAAACTACATGAATATATTTTGATACAAATATTCAAGCCATACAGAGTTATTGTCTCACAGCTCACTCTCTTCCCAGAGTTAAACATCTTTTAACAGTTTGCTGGGCATCCAGGCCTTTATGTAGTCCTACACATATGTATATAAACATAAGGTTCTTTTTTTTTTTTTTCACATACATACATATTGAACTATGGTTTGCTTTTCCACTTATTTATATGTCTTGGAAGTCCTTCTTTGTGAAAACATAGATGGACCTTATTCTTTCTTAAGAATGCACAATGTTTGGGGCACCTGGGTGGCTCAGTCGGTTAAGCGTCCGACTGGCTCAGGTCGTGATCTTGCGGTTCGTAGGTTCAAGCCCCACGTCAGGCTCTGTGCTGACAGCTCAGAGCCTGGAGCCTGTTTTGGGTTCTGTGTCTCTCTCTCTCTCTGACCCTCCCCCGTTCATGCTCTGTCTCTCTCTGTCTCAAAAATAAATAAATGTTAAAAAAAAATTTTTTTTAAATGCACAATGTTTCATAACACAAACGTACTACAATTTTTTTAACCATTTCCTTCTCCATGGACATTTGGGATATTCTAATTTTTTGCTATTAACAATGTTGCAATCACCATCTTAGCACATTATGTCTTTTTCATAGTGAAAATTCCTGGCAATAAATTACTAAGTCAAAGGTTATAAATTTTCTAGGATACCAAACCACCGTGAGAAAGACAACTTACAGTTCCACGCTCACGGTTTGACAGTGCCCATTTCTTCAGCTCTTGAGAAAACTGGGTATTGCCAGTCTTTAAAATCTTTGCCAGTATGATCGGCAAAAAAATAAGTTCTTATTTTGTATTGTGTATTCACTTACTAGAAACAGTTAAGTCTTTTCAAATATTTGTCTATATTTCTTCTTCAAGGCACTGCCTATTTAAATCCTTTGTTGATTTTTAAATTTGGGCTATTTGTCTTTTTATTATTAGTGTTAAGTACAGTAAGTCTAAAAGAGAATAAACAGTATTAACATGGAAACCATATCTGGCCACATAGCATTCACTCATTCAAATAATGAACGAGCAGCAACTATGTCTGGCACTGAGCTAAGCATTCTCTGCAAAATCATTCAACTGGGCAGAAGTTCATGGTTGAAAGCAACTTAAAATCATGAAGAAAAAGCAAATACTTTGACTTCCAATGCTCCAGTGCTCTAGCCACAGCCTTGTAGTTTCAAAATGAAAATAAACATCGTACTGTAACTTACCTAAAATCTTGTCAAAATAATTAAGAAAAGAATCTGCATCAAAAGTGATTGGAGCCTCAGAAGGTTCTCTGCAAGGTTAAAGGAAAAAGACCATTTATCCTAAACATAACTCTTTGGAACTTTTTTTAAAGCAGTGCCATTCTTAGGAACACTACCAGATATAGGATCTCAAGAGGTACACCAAGAAAAACTGTAGTTTAAGTGGTCTTGAGGGCAAAAGAAATGGGAAAGACTGATGTAAGAAAAGTAAAAATTGCACTTTGTTTATGCACATTAAACTTATGCCAATTTAGGGACCTACCCACCATCCACCTCCCACAAGATATATATAGCATTAGCAGAAGAAATCACTTATCTGAGTTAATTTACATAAAGTCTATTTCTTTAAGAACTAAACCTTTAAAAGTAAATAAGAATATACCTTTCTTTATCTCTGGTTTCTTAGAGAATACTGAACATAAATTTTAATCTTCTTATGAGGCTTAAGAGCATCAACATGAATAAAGATATATTTGCTATACAAGTAACAATTCCATCTATCTTATTTTCTTACATTTATTTGCCAAATGTAACTTCCCATTTCTCCTGTTATTATTTCTTTCTCTGATGAACTCTTTTATTCCCCTCTTTTGAGTGTGAAGCTTACAATCTGCTTGTTGGGTAGCAGATCTGAAGTGTGGGTTTGCTGAGAGCTAGATGTTAAGAGTCCATAAGGTTCTGAGTAAAAGTTTAAAGAGTAAAATGCAGTTTCCTTGCACAGCTCTGGGATGGAAGCTTTTAGATCTGTTGAGCAGTCTCTCTGACTTACTTTAAGAATTGCTGGGAAAGCAAGCTGGTGCAGCCACTCTGGAAAACAGTATGGGGGTCCTCAAAAAAACTAAAAATAGAACTACCCTACGACCCAGCAATTGCACTACTAGGTATTTATCCAAGGGATACAGGTGTGCTGTTTTGAAGGGACACATGCACCCCCATGTTTACAGCAGCACTATCAACAACAGCCGAAGCATGGAAAGAGTCCAAATGTCCATCGATGGATGAATGGATAAAGAAGCTGTGGTATATATATATATGGGAGTATTACTCGGCAATCAAAAAGAATGAAATCTTGCCATTTGCAACTATGTGGATGGAACTGGAGGGTATTATGCTAAGTGAAATTAGTCAATCAGAGAAAGACAAAAATCATATGACTTCACTCATATGAGAACTTTAAGAGACAAAACAGATGAACATAAGGAAAGGGAAACAAAAATCATATAAAACCAGGGAGGGGGACAAAACAGAAGAGACTCATAAATATGGAGAACAAACTGAGGGTTACGGGAGGGGTTGTGGGAGGGGGATTGGGCTAAATGGGTAAGGGGCACTAAGGAATCTACTCCTATAATTATTGTTGCACTATATGCTAACTAATTTGGATATAAATTAAAAAATAAATAAATAAAACAAGTTAAAAAAAAAAAAAAAGAATTGCAAAGGATCAGGCTATTAAAAATATGACTCCAAAAAAGTCATCAGGGTACTAGGCACCAAAAGAGGGAAACACAGCAGTACAAAAAAAAAAAAAAGAGTGGAAATGGCAATGACTAGATGACTTTAACATCTGGGTTTTAACTACTTAGATATTTAGACTTTAACACAAATTACCGAGGCAGCTCTGCTCCTTTGTGGGTTGAGACTTTAGATATGAAAGCTTTCATGCTCTCTGAGACTTGAGTCAAGTCATAGTTCTGTTCCTCCTTCTTGGAAATGGGCTCTGCTTCTTTTTTGCCAGCAGCTTCCTGCAGTAGCTGGTCCAGCTGATCTGGTGAGAGATCTAACCACTGGTCATCTGAAAAAGAAGAAAACATGATACTGCCATACTGTACTCACATGGCAGGTACTCTCAGAGAAGGGCCCTATGAGACCTAGCGGAATATTTTAATTTTTCCTCACCCTTCTGCGCTCTCTTGGCCCATGACTTACCATCTTCTGGGGGAAGATTAGCTTCTTCCTTCTTAAGCTCTTCTATATCAAATGGTGTGGTCTGTAATAAGGTTAAGATTTCTTCACCTGGGCTCAGAGCAAGAGAGCTATAAAAAATAAAAGACATGGGGATTTTTTTATAAGACAGCTCAGAATAATAATCACAAAAAAATATTTTAAAGCTGGAGGCAATTATCTAGTCTAATTTGTTTTTAAGCAATTGTTTTAAGTTAGAGACCCCTTTTTCTCAAATAAAATCTTACCAGTAACTCTAAAATATAAAAGAGCTCAAAGAAAAAATGCTTTGTACAGCAAAGGAAACCATCTACAAACTGAAAAGGCAACCTACTGAATGGGAAAAAATATTTACAAAAACATATATCTGATAAAGGGTTAACATCCAAAATATATAAAGGACTCATGCAACTTGATAGGAAAAAACAAATGTGATTTAAAAATGGGCTGAGGACCTGAATAAACATTTTTCTAAAGAAGGTGTACAAATGGCCAACAGGTACATGAAAAGGCACTCAACATCACTAATCATCAGGAAATGCAAATCAAAATGAAAATGAGATATCACTTCACACCAGTCAGAATGGCTACCACCAAAAAGACAAGAGAGAATAAGCATTGGTAAGGATGTGGAGAGAAGGGAACCCTTGTGCACCGTTGGTGAGAATGTAAATTGGTGTAACCACTATGGAAAAAAGTATGGAGGTTCCTCAAAAAATTAAAAATAGAACTACCATATGATCCAACAATTCTACTTCTGGGTATATATGTAAAGAATATTGAAGAGATACCTGTATTCCCATATTCACTGCAGCATTACTCACAATAGCTAAGATATAGAAACAACCTAAGTGTCCCATCAATGGATGAATAAAGAAGATGTGCTATATTAATGCAATGGAATATTATTCAGAGAAATATATATGAGAAAGAAGGAAATCCTATTATTTGTGAAATGGATTGACCTTGAGGGTATTATGCTAATTGAATAAACCAGACAGAGAAAGACAAATACTGCATGGTATCACATATATGTGGAATCTAAAAAAAAAGTAAAGCTCATAGGAACAGAATAGATCAGTAGTTGCCAGGGAGTAGGAGGTGAGAGAAATAAGGAGAGGTTGGTAAAAGGGTAGATAGTTTCTGAATACAGTCTGAGGATCTAATGTAAAACATGGTGCCCATAGTTGATAACACTGTATTATATAATTGAAATCTGTTAAGAGAGTAGAACTTAAATGTTCTCACTGCTCCCCCAAAAAGATAAATATATGAGGTGATGGAATTGTCAATTAACTAGTTAGTGATAATCCCTTCACATGCACATATCTCAAATCACCATGAAAAAACAAATCACCATGATATACACTTTAAATATCTTTAGATTTTGTTTCTCAATTATATCTCAATAAAGATAAAAAAAAAAACTGTTTTGATTAAAATGGAGTCTGGAGGCTCAGAGATATATCTACTTCACCTTTGCCTTTCACTCTGCAGCAGGCTGCATGGAACACCATCTTGAAGCTGCTGACTTAGTGCAACTCTTTTAATTTATATATAGCATATATATATGAGGAAAATACAAACTAAAATGAATCTTGCATGTATAATATGCTAGGCTAGCACTTTAAATACATTTTCTTATTGGGGCGCCTAAGTGGCTCAGTCAGTTAAGTGTCCAACTTCAGCTCAGGTCATGATCTCACGGTTCATGAGTTCGAGCCCTGAGTTGAGCTCTGTGCTGACAGCTCAGAGGCTCCAGGCTCTTTCTCTCTCTCTCTTCTTTCTCTCTCAAAAATAAACATTCAGGGGCGCCTGGGTGGCACAGTCGGTTAAGCGTCCGACTTCAGCCAGGTCACGATCTCGCGGTCCGTGAGTTCGAGCCCCGCGTCAGGCTCTGGGCTGATGGCTCAGAGCCTGGAGCCTGCTTCCGATTCTGTGTCTCCCTCTCTCTCTGCGCCTCCCCCATTCATGCTCTGTCTCTCTCTGTCCCAAAAATAAATAAACGTTAAAAAATAAAATAAAATAAAATAAAATAAATAAACATTCAAAAATTTTTTACAAAAATCCTCAACAAGATATTAGCCAACCAGATCCAACAATACATTAAAAAAATTATTCACCATGACCAAGCGGGATTTATACCTGGGATGCAGGGCTGGTTCAATATCCACAAAACAATCAATGTGATTCATCACATCAATAAAAGAAAGGACAAGAACCATATGATCCTCTCAATAGATGCAGAGAAAGCATCTGACAAAATACAACATCCTTTCTTGATAAAAACCCTCAAGAAAGTAGGGATAGAAGGATCATACTTAAACATCATAAAAGCCATATACGAAAGACCCAACACTAATATGATATTCAATGGGGAAACACTGAGAGCTTTCCCCCTAAGGTCAGGAACAAGATAGGGATGTCTACTCTGGCCACTGTTATTCAACACAGTATTGGAAGTCTTAGCCTCAGCAATCAGACAACACAAAGAAATAAAAGGCATCCAAATCGGCCAGGAGGTGGTCAAACTTTCACTCTTCACAGATGACATGGTACCCTACATGGAAAACCCAAACGTTTCCACCAAAAAACTGCTAGAACTGATTCATGAATTCAGCAAAGTTGCAGGATATAAAATCAATGCACAGAAATTGGTTGCATTCCTACATACCAACAATGAAACAACAGAAAGAGAAATCAAGGAATCGATCCTATTTACAACTGCACCAAAAACCATAAAATACCTAGGAATAAATCTAACCAAAGAGGTGAAAAATCTATATACTGAAAACTATAGAAAGCTTATGAAAGAAATTGAAGAAGACACACAAAAAAAATGGCAAAATATTCCATGCTCCTGGATAGGAAGAACAAATATTGTTAAAATGTCAATACTACCCAAAGCAATCTACATATGCAATGCAATCCCTATCAAAATAACACCGGCATTCTTCACAGAGCTAAAATAAACAATCCTAAAATTTGTATGGAAGCAGAAAAGACCCCGAATAGCCAAAGCAATCTTGAGAAAGAAAACCAAAGCAGGAGGCAGCATAATCCCAGACTTTAAGCTGTATTACAAAGCTGTAATCATCAAGACAGTATGGTACCGGCACAAGAACAGACACTCAGATCGATGGAACAGAATAGAGAACTCAGAAATGGACCCAAAAACATGGCCAACTAATCTTTGACAAAGCAGGAAAGAATATTGAGTGGAATAAAGACAGTCTCTCCAGCAAGTGGTGCTGGGAAAACTGGACAGCGACATGCAGAAGAATGAACCTGGACCACTTTCTTACACCATACACAAAAATAAACTCAAAATGGATAAAAGACCTAAACGTAAGACAGGAAGCCATCAAAATCCCCGAGGAGAAAGCAGGCAAAAACCTCTTTGATCTTGGCTGCAGCAACTTCTTACTCAACATGTCTCTGGAGGCAAGGGAAACAAAAGCAAAAATTAACTACTGGGACCTCATCAACATAAAAAGCTTCTGCACAGCAAAGGGAACAATCAGCGAAACTAAAAGGCAACCAACAGAATGGGAGAAGATATTTACAAATGACATATCAGATAAAGTGTTAGTATCCAAAATCTATAAAGAACTTATCAAACTCAACACCCAAAACACAAATAATCCAGTGAAGAAATGGGCAAAAGACATGAATAGACACTTCTCCAAAGAAGACATCTAGATAGCCAACTGACACATGAAAAAAATGTTCAACATCACTCATCATCAGGGAAACACAAATCAAAACCACAATGAAATACCACTTCACACCTGTCAGAATGGCTAACATTAACAACTCAGGCAACAGCAGATGTTGGTGAGGATGTGGAAAAAGAGGATCTCTTTTGCACTGTTGGTGGGAATGCAAACTGGTGCAGCCACTCTGGAAAACAGCATGGAGGTTCCTCAAAAAATTAAAAATAGAACTACCTTATGACCCAGCAATTGCACCACTAGGTATATATCCAAGGGATACAGGTATGCTGTTTCAAATGTTTATAACAACACCATCAACAACAGCCAAAGTATGGAAAGAGCCCAAATGTCCACCGATGGGTGAATGGATAAAGATGTGGTATATATATATACAATGGAGTATTACTCAGCAATAAAAAGAATGAAATCTTGCCATTTGCAACTATGTGGATGGAACTAGAGGGTATTATGCTAAGTGAAATTAGTCAGAGAAAGACAAATATCATATGACTTCACTCATATGAGGACTTTAAGACACAGAACACATGAACATAAGGGAAGGGAAACAAAAATCATATAAAAAGAGGGAGGGGGACAAAACATAAGAGACTCTTAAAAATGGAGAACAAACAGAGGATAACTGGAGGGGTTGTGGGAGGGGGATGGGCTAAACGGGTAAGGGGAATTAAGGAATCTACTCCTGAAATCATTGTTGTACTATATGCTAACTAACTTGGATGTAAATTAAAAAAAAATTTTTTAAATACATTTTCTTATTTAGTCCTCTAATTACTATTATAAGTGATAATCCTGTTTTATAGAGGAGAAAACCAGAGCGCTGTGATATTCTATAACTTTTACAAGGTCATTGAGTTGGACAGCAAAAGCTTGAAATCAAGTCTTCTGATACTATTTTATGATCTTCCTACAATAAACTAACGAGGAAATATGCACAGAAATTATCTATATAATGAGCATACTATTTTATGATGGCAAGGTAACCTGTTTTGTTTTTTTTTAATGTTTACTTATTTTTTTCAACGTTTATTTATTTTTGGGACAGAGAGAGACAGAGCATGAACGGGGGAGGGGCAGAGAGAGAGGGAGACACAGAATCGGAAACAGGCTCCAGGCTCTGAGCCATCAGCCCAGAGCCCGACGGGGGGCTCGAACTCACGGACCGCGAGATCGTGACCTGGCTGAAGTCGGATGCTTAACCGACTGCGCCACCCAGGCGCCCCTAATGTTTACTTATTTTTGAGAGAGAGACAGAGTGTGAGCGGGGGAGGGGCAGAGAGCAAGGAAGACAAAGAATCTGAAGCAGGCTCCAGGCTCTAAGCTGTCAGCACAGAACACGACGTGGAGCTCAAGCTCACAAATCACGAGGTCATGACCTGAGCTGAAGTCAGACGTTTAACGGACTGAGCCACCCAGGCACCCCAATATGACCTATTACATAAATTAATGGAAACCTGAATCCTGTCTGAGCTATTTAAAAAAATTTTTTTAATATTTATTTTTGAGAGAGAAAGAGCACGAGTGAGGGAGGGGCAGAAAAAGAGGGAGACACAGAATCCAAAGCAGGCTCAGCCCAACACAGGGCTGGAACTCACGAACCGCTAGATCATGACCTGAGCCAAAGTTGGAGGCTTAACCAACTAAGTCACCCATGCTTCCCTGACCTATTGAGAATGGAGCAAATCAAGTTATAGAATGGACTTACATTTATTTAATAAAGATCTGCATACCTTGCTAAATCATGTGGGTGACAGGAAATCATCCCTACTCCGTATTATGAAAATATTATTAGGAGAGAGAAAAGAAATACACAAATAATCATAACAAGTTACAAAATATAAAATCATATAGGAATACCAATGCTATGTAGAGTCACAGGAGATGATTACATTAACTACAAGAAAATTAAAAAGGAAAAGAGGTAATGGACGTAGTTGAGTTAGGACTTAAAGAATGGGTAAGATTTTGACAAGGAAGATAGGGTAGAGAAACTTCAGGCAAGAAGGGAAACGAACATTTGTATAGAGGCAGAGAATTGAGGAACATGTTCACAAAGCAAATGGTGTTCAGTGTGGCTTAAGTGGGGCAGACAGGGCTGAACAGATGGACTGAAATGAGAGCACAGTGAGCCTCAAATGGCTAAGTTTGGACTCAATGAAATAAGCAGTAGGTGATCACTGACGGCTTCTTTTTTATTTTTAATTTTTGTTTTAAGAGATTTAAATAGTGCAGACAAGTCTAAAAGATGACAAAAAAAAAAAGATGATATAGCATATCTTTACCCACCTAGAATTATAATATTGTTATACTTCTAATCTAAAGGTATGATTATACTTTGACACTTAACATAAAAAATTAAACAAGTAACATATACATTTCCTTAAAAATTATACATAAAGCTAATATTTTTCCTTTGATGACCAACACTATCAGTTCCAATCCATCTTGTTGCTACCCAGAAATGATTGCTCTCACAAATACCCTTCTGGTCCACTGAGTGTGTATATGTGTGAATGTCTGTGTGTGTGCGCACACACATGTGTACGTATCTATGTTGTAACTGCTGTTTGTTCTCTTTCCCTGGAATTTTATCCCCCCAAATACCAGTATGCCTCATTCCCTCACTTCACTTATGTGTCTTCTCAAACTAAACCTCCTTGGAAAGTCCTCCTCGGCCAAACTATCTAGAAGAGCAGCCTAGACCTCTCTGTCCCCACACGCTGTTTTTTTTTCTTTAAAGCACTGATCACCATCTAACAGCCTATAGTGATTTATTATCTTTCTCCTACATTAGCACGCAAACTCCATAAGGGCAGGGAGACTTTGGATTTGCTTGCTGTATCCCTAGTGCCTGGAAATAATAAATATTGGTTGAATGAATTAATATATACATGTCTATAAGTAATATATAGTATTTTATGTATTAAAACTTTTTATATGTAATAGAATCCATACTGTACACATTTACAATATCCTTTTTTCATTCAACATCATGTTTACAAGACGTATTTATTTAGATCAGTGGTTTTTAACTGGGGACAATTTTGCCCCCAGAGGACATTTGCAATGTCTGATGATATTTTTGGTTGTCACAATTGGGGGCAGGGTGGACAGCTACTGGCATTTACTAGGTAGAAGCCAGAGATGCTGCTAAACATCCTATAATGCACACAACAGTCTCCCATAACAAGGAATTATCTTGTACAAAATGTCAACAATGCCAAGGTTTAGAAACCTTGGATTGGTTTACATATATTTAGCTAATCTCTGGTTACGTAATGGATAGTAGTCTATCCTACAAACACACCGCAATCCATTTATCTACTATTGATGGATACTTACACTGTTCAATTTTTCACTATTACAATCTCTAATAAATTTTAGGAGAGGGGGTAATATGATTAAAGATATATTTCAAGCATATTCTCTGGCTCTAATGGTTGCATTGGAAGTGGAGAGTCACTAGAGGTTGGGAAGCAAGTTTAGGTATCGTTATAGTTCAAGAAATAAGTGTTAAAATATATATATACATATTAGAGTAGGTAGGCAGCAAAAGAGAAAAATGTAAGACACAAGATAACAATAAAAAGGATTTAGGGGGCAGCCTGGGTGGCTCAGTGAGTTAAGCATCTGACTCTTGATTTTGGCTCAGGTCATTATCTCATGTTTCATGCGATGGAGCCCCATGTCAGGCTCTGCATTGACACGGGGCCTGCTTGGGATTCTCTCTCTCCCCCTCTCTCTACCCCTCCCCTGCTAATGCACATGCACTCTCTTTCCTTCTCTCTCAAAATAAATTAAAAAAAAAAAAAAAAAGATCTAGGGACTGGATCAAACGAGAGCCAGGAGGTCTAGGTGATAAGAAGGATGGTAGTCTATTAAAAAAGAGGGTGGAAAAAGTCTCTGACATTAATCTAAGTATTAAAAAAAAAAACCAAAAAACTGGGAATTCAAGAACAGGTCTGGAGGGAGATGTGAGTTTGGTTTTAAATTGTTTAGAAGTTATCCTGGTTTGGGGAACAGGAGTCTCTTCTGCAGCACTATTTACAATGTTGGACATTTAAGCTACTTATAATTCTTTCTCCAATAGTAAAGGTGTGTTGAGTAAGTCATGGTACATCCATTTGCTGAAATGTTGTGCAGCTCTTTAAAATTACACTTATAGAGGCGCCTGGGTGGCTCAATCGGTTAAGCGTCTAACTTCACCTCAGGTCACTATCTCATAATTTGTGGGTTCGAGCCCTGTGTCGGACTCTGCACTGACAGCAGGGAGCCTGCTTGGGATTCTCTCTCTCCCTCCCTCTCTGCCTATCCCCCACTCATGTTCTCTCCCTCAAAATAAATATGTAAACTTTAAGAAAAAATAAAATAAAATTACACTTATAAATACTTTTTAATGTCATTGGAAAATGTAAGATGGTAATAAGTAAAATTATGGGCAGGATACAAAATTTTTATATAGTACAATTTAAAAAAAAATCAACTAGATGGATACGGGGAAAAAAAATCCTGGAATGCAGTAGATCAAAATGATAATAGTAGTTGACTCTCTGATATATATTTTTTCCTTATTACATCTTTATTTGCTATAATGAGTGAATACATTACTTTTGTAACAACAACAAACTTCATTATCTATCTATTTAATATTTGTTTATTTTGAAAGAGAAAGAGATAGCACGTGCAAGCAGGGGAGGGGCAGAGACAGAGGGCCAGAGAATCCCAAGCTGTCTCTTCACTGTCAGTGCAGAGCCCGATGCAGGGCTCAAACTCACAAAACTTGAGATCATGACCTGAGCCAAAATCAAGAGCCAGATGCTTAACTGACTGAGCCCCCAGGTGCCCTAACAAACTTCCATTATTTAAAAATAACTACCTAACCACCAATCTATCTTATTTTGTGTGAGGTGCCCTGATTCTCCTACACATGAGTCTAATTTTCTAACATCTCTTTAACCCAAGTCTGTAAGGTGACATGTCTTCACAGACAGAGTGGCCCACGGAGGTGGATGGGAATCATCTGGGGCAGATTCTCCTAAACATGAGGCCACCTCTTTTCCTCTTCTGACTCTCGAGCAAGTTTTCTGAAATGATTCCCTAAGAAGGCATCCTCTTTTTACCATCAATTACTGCCATAAAACTGATGGGAGCAGGACAACGACACAGGCAGACACTTCTGAAAGAGTAAAGACTGCTGTAAAGTCATTATTATCTCACAAACACTGAGGTTAGAGTTCTCTCAGCATCAACTTTGCTTCACCAGTCCTCAAAGAACATTCTATTACACAAATAAGTGATGTTTGAGATGTAAGCAAAATGAATGAAGTTCAAAACCAATTAAGTTTCCTCCAGGGAAAAAAGAAAAAAAAGTCCAACAAATGAAAAACACATACAACTTGGGACGTTTTAACCATGATATATACAAAAGCCATTGCTTTTATATTATTTAATAGCTTTGAGTATCTCAAATTCAATTTTACAAACATAAATTGAGTTTTTTCCAATACTCAAAATCTGACCTTTGATTCCTGAGCTCAATAAGACCAAAGTTTTCTGCTTGAGCTCTATTTTCCTTGGTGCTGCACTGACTAGGAAGTGACTTCAGGTGACAACTCAGATAATGAGGACCTCATCTATTGTGATTTTCTTCTTTCAAAGGGTTCTATTTCCTTCAATTTTGGCCCAATTTTGTTGTTCTACTGTGTCTTCAAATAACTGTTTCTTAAATTCCATCCAGGGTTTATAATTACACTTGGCAGGGGGTTAGTTGGATATGTTACTCCACCATTATGAGAACTTGACTTTATAAAATTTTAAAAGTGTGCCATTTCCTGCCAACCCTGTGTTCATTTCTTTCTTTTTCTAGGCAATGTATGGCAGGTTAGAATGAGATGTGATTTGAAAGCTGACTGCCTGCTTTATCCTATGTTTCAGCCTCTCCTAAATGTAGCTAAACACAGTCAAGGGCTCCTACAGGAATTAAGCACATGCTCGATATCAGACTGCCTGAGTTCAAATCCTAGATCTGTCACTAATTAGCTGTGTGAACTTTGGCAAACTACTTAATCTCTCTTGGCCTCAGCTGTATCTAGGGAATGATAATAATCATACTTATTTCACAGGACTATAAGAGAGATCAAACAAATTTTTAAGTACCAATACACTTTGTAAGTACCAATAAACATTAGCCGTTAGGTGATGATGATGATGACGGGTGCCAGATCCAGTGATCTTCTGTAGCAACACCTCCTCTCTCCCAGTTCATCCCCTTCAGCAGTCATGATCCTTGCCGTTAACTCTTTAAATACAGCAATTCCAATTTCCTGCAACTATCTCAGGAGTGAGCAACTCCTTAACATCTGGCAGGTTACCACTCTTGCTGCCATGGTTAGGTAGTGATAAACTCACCTTTCTGGCCGGTTTACTGAGAGTTGGAAGTAGTTCTTTGCCATTTCTAGCCTTGCCTGGTACTGAGCAGAACCTTCTATCAGACCCTGAAAGAAAAAAATCATAACATTATTTACATGGTATCACTGAAATTACCCACTCACCAGCAATTTTCAGGGAGGCAGTGTATGATATGTTGTTCAGGAATCACGAGGCCTGAGTCCTAGTCCCTGTTTTGTCATTAATGTACCTGTTTGGGCTCCATTTTCTCCAAACAAGGGGACTAGGCTCTATGTAGTGGTTCCTAATCCTTTTCACCATTAAAGACCTCTTTCCAATTTGGAAGATTTTCTACCATTTTCTAGTACTTTATTGGTTATTAAGAAACAATTGATTTGTAATTAATTTATAAAACAAAGTACAAATAGAACCAAAAAATAGCATAATCTCATTTTCACTGCCATTTCTGCTTTTCACATGCATGTTTATTTTGGCATTTGTACTTAATATTTTACACTCTTTCAAAAATATACTATGATATCATAAGCACTTTTCTATATTGCTACAGTCTTTATATGATATTTAAAAAAATTTTTAATTCCAGTATAATTAACATACAGTATTATATTAGTTTCAGGTATATAACATAATAATTCTATACATTACTCAGTGCTCATCACAAGAATTGTATTCTTAATCCTCTTCACCTACTTCACCCATCCTCCCACCTGCCCTCTGATATCCATAGCTAAGAGTTTGGTTTTTTGTTTGTTTAGTTTGTTTGTTGAATTCCACATGTGAGTGAAAGCATATGGTATTTGTCTTTCTCTGACTGACTTATTTCACTTGGCATTCTACCCTCTAGAACCATCCATTTTGTTGCAAATGGCAAGATTTCATTCTTTTTACGGCTGAGTAATGTTCCATTGCATATGTGTGCGTGTGCGTGTGTATACACATACCATACCTTCTTTATCTATTTATCTAGTGATGGACACTTGGGTTGGTTCCCTTGGCTATAAATAATCTTGGCTATAAATAATGCTGCAAAAAACAAAGCAATACATGTATCCCTTTGAATTCGTGTTTTCATTTTTGGGGGGTAAATACCAGTAGTGAAATTACTGGATCATATGATAATTCTATTTTTAATTTCTTGAGAAACCTCCATACAGTTTTCCACAGTGGCTGTACCAGTTTGCATTCTCATCCATGGTGCGTGAGGGTTCCTTTTCTCCACATCCACACCAACACCTGTTGTTTCTTGTGTTTTAGATTTTAGCCATTCTGATTTAGCCTCACCATCTCTGAGGGTTAGTGATGTTGAGCATCTTTTCATTTATTTGTTGGCCATCTGTATGTCTTTGGAGAAATGTCTGTTCATATACCATCATATTCTTAATGGACTTTTCTACTTCTTGGATGTTTCCTTAAAATAGGTTATTCAGGGGCGCCTGGGTGGCGCAGTCGGTTAAGCGTCCGACTTCAGCCAGGTCACGATCTCCCGGTCCGTGAGTTCGAGCCCCGAGTCAGGCTCTGGGCTGATGGCTCGGAGCCTGGAGCCTGTTTCCGATTCTGTGTCTCCCTCTCTCTCTGCCCCTCCCCCGTTCATGCTCTGTCTCTCTCTGTCCCAAAAAAAATAAAATAAACGTTGAAAAAAAAAAATAAAAAAAAAATAGGTTATTCAAAGTAAAGGTTCTGAGTTTGAACCTTTCTATAGCTCCTGGAACACACTAGCAAATTACTTTCCAGTTAAAGTTCTATCAATATGCAATGTTACCAGCAATGTATAGGGAGTATTAATTTGTACTTTCAATAGCATTAAGCCTCATTCAGATCCTTTTTCACATATGTGAAAAACTATTATTCTGTTGATACATATATCTTTACTACTTGTGAGAGTAAATATTTTACAAGAAATTTATTAGTTGTCTTTTTGTAATTTTTTTAATCCGTGTCTTTGCTCATTTTCTATTTGGTGTCTTCATATTTGCCTTATGATTTGCATAAATTGCTCTTCAGATACAAATGATAACTATCACAATTTTATATAAACATTATTAACTTTTCTAAAATATTGGAAACAGTTCATAGTCACTCCCTCATTAACACTGAACTAGAATGGTCCCTTTTAACTCTAGCTTCTCTAATAATGTTATACATTAAATATGGACCATAGATCTCTAATTCACTAGCTTGATTTCCCCTGGACTGTACAGTTTTACAAATGCATTGCAAGTCCTACCTTAAAGTAATCATTCTTTTTCAGACTTTCAAGGAAGCCAGCCCAGAGTGGTGAGGTAGTCATGACGGATTTCTTGGAGTCAGAAAAATGTGGGCTACATTTGGAGCATAAGATTTCAAATCCATGAGCCTAGATAGAATAGACAGAATTTTCATCATTAAGTTATTTTCTTTCCATTTAGTCACACTTAAGAACTAGGTCATTTGACATATGGACATTTATAACACTTTGAATTTTATGAAAAATGTGATTATTTCTAATTTTTCCATTTAAAAAAAAAGTTTATTTGTTTATTTATTTATTTTGAGAGAGAGAGAGAGAGATAACGAGCAGGGAGGGGCAGAGAGGGAGAGAGAGGGAATCCTAAGCAGTGGGGCTCAAACTCATGAACTGTGAGATCATGACTTGAGCCAAAATCAAGAGTCAGATGCATAACTGATTGAGCCACCCAGGTGCCCCTCCAATTTTTCAATTTCTATATAGAGATTATTAAAAATTATAAAGGGAAAGCAAATAATGCAAAACAAAGATTCTTATTCTCTTCAAAGAGATTTCTTGCTGATCACAAAACCAGAAATTTAAACTTATTTGTTGTTTGCTTAAAAAAAGGCTTAGAAAAGGCTTCTCATCTAACAGAAAATATAAATGAATTCACCATAGTCTTAGATACAGTAAAGGGAAGGAATCATATCATTTTAAGGGTGCTTTGATTAAAAAATATAATGAATGCACATAAAATAAATTAGATAGGGAGTTTTCCTGATCACTCTAGAGGAAACTATAGTTACCAATTTCTTGCGTATCTTTTCAGAAGTAACGTATGCACTCAAGCAGATGTGTATCTGTGTATGTATATCCTATTCCATCACTAAATGGTAGCATACACACTGTCCTAAACCTTGCTTTTTCACTAAGTCATATGCCTTGGAGATCATTTTATATGATCACACAAATTTATCCAATTCACTTCATAGGCAGGTTGTAATTTATCTAACTATTCCCCTACTAATAGATATTTGGTAATTTCCAATCTTTTGCTACCAGAAATAATACTGTCATGAGTATCATCAGATCTATGTACACATGTAAAATACATGGAGGATAAATGTTTAGAAGTGAAAATGCCGAGCAGAAGAGTTGTGTACTTTATAAATTGATGGATATTGACAAACTGTTCTAAGAGACTGAATCAATTTATATTCCCATCAGTGATGTTTGAGAGTATCTCAAATATGTATTTCCACCAATCCAGTATATACTATCAAACTTTTTGATACTTGCCAAATGTAAAAAACACTATTTTGTAGCTTTAAGTTGCAGTTCTTTTATTATGAGCAAGGGCCAACATTTTTATGTTTAAATTAAAAATCATCTATTTCCTTTTCTGTGGACTGTCAGTTCAGGGTTTCTGAACATTTTTAATTAATTAATTAGCATTTCTTTTCATACCGACTTGTAGGAACTCTCTATATGTTATAGAAATTAGCTCTTTTTTAAACTGCAAATATAATGCTTTCTTCAGGTTTACTATCTCTGACATTAGCTATGGGATTTTTCTTTCCAACACAGAAATGCTTAATTTTTAATAAAGTTACCAGTCTTTTTTTTTTTTTTCTCCGTTTTTATTTATTTTTGGGACAGAAAGAGACAGAGCATGAACGGGGGAGGGGCAGAGAGAGAGGGAGACACAGAATCGGAAACAGGCTCCAGGCTCCGAGCCATCAGCCCAGAGCCTGACGCGGGGCTCGAACTCACGGACCGCGAGATCGTGACCTGGCTGAAGTCGGACGCTTAACCGACTGCGCCACCCAGGCGCCCCCAGTCTTTTTTTTTTTTTATAGCTTCTGATTTCAAATCCTGTTTAAAAAGGCCTTTTCTACTCAAATTATCAAAAATTCTTCTGTGTTTTCAGATATTATGGTTTCAATGTTCTCATTTAAATATTTCATCCACCTGGAATTTATTTTGGTATAGGTGTGAGGGAATGAACTTTAACTTTTTGGACAGCTTCTCAGTTGTTCTATTATCATTTCCTGAATAACACATTTTCCTTCTTGTTTGAGAGCCACATTCTCATGTAAATAAGGTATATTTCTAGACTTTCTATGCTGTGCCATTATTTATTAAGAGCCCTTTTACCTAAAGGAAGAATATAAAATTTTATGGTTCATTACCAACTTCATGCCCAATTCATGGGCTCGGTATTGGGGATGAGATGGAGGAGGCATCCTGTATCCACTCCGCCGGTCTGGCACAAACCTTTGTTGCACCAACTGTGCATACAGACATTTAGTGAAAGTGACCTGGACATTGGGACACAAAATACATTGAGTCTTCCTGAAAGTAAAAATTCAACATCATTTCACAGTTCCACTTATGAGCTTCATATTCATATGAAATGCAAAGAAGATCCAACCTATTTACTGCCTACATTTTTTAGTAACAGCTTTATTGGGATACAATAATTCACATACCATAAAATTAACTGCATGATTTGTTTTTAGTTATCACTAACGGAATTCTTATCAGTTACATTATATGGCAGTTTGGGTGGGTTGTTAGATAAAGAATAATTCTTAATTCTCTGGAAGAAATGAAATGTTTTATTCTTAAGAAGAAAACAAAATAGGGAAAATGTGGCCAGAAAATACCTAGGAAACATTTAGATACAAACTAGGGAGTGAAATCTCTTGAAATCTTCCTCCACTAGAATGGGAGAAAAGAAAAAAAAGTGTATTAACTTGAGATGAGGAAGCAGAATATTCCCAGTTTTTTCTAGTGCACAATTAAAATGATGTTCAACTCTCTTGCTAGTGAGGAACCAAATAACCAGGAGAGCTATCTTACCGATGCCATTATTCGTGTTTCAGGCAAGAAAGTCTTGAAAATACGACAGGCTCGCAGGTCAATAGGGTCCCGTAGGTAAAATGCTTGGACTCCTGCAGCCACCAATCTGGGGCGCTGCTTTAACACCGCTACAATACCAGCTGGAAGGAAGCAGTGTGCTCGATGAAGGGAGGCTTGAATTTTTTCTGGGTATCTGTGACAGGTAACATAATTATTTTTATTTTATAATATGTAAATATCTAGCGTTCTTATAGCATTTAGTTCCCCTTGTCTTGGTTCATCAAGAGATGTTGAATGACAAGGAAAGTGAAGATAAAGCTACCATATACACTAAAACTGCAGAAAAGAAGAGAGAGAAAGAGAAAAGGTAGGAAGAAATGGAAAATAAAGAAAAGGGACTAATGTAGATCAATAAAAACAAAATGAAAACTCTACTATTTTTTGGAACAAGAATAAAATCAGAGTTTATTCTTTTAAAACAATGGTACAAAGTATGCTGAAACAAAGTTAAGAGAGATTTTTATACTGTTAAAACTTGAATGGTAGTAAACATTGCCTAGGTACTCAAATGTGAAAGGTTGAACTAATCTGTTTTTAGGTAAAGACTGTCTTTTCGGCATAGAGCCTAAAGTGTTCCACACAGACCAAAGAATACTATACAGAGTCCCACAAAGCACACTATGCTCCCTTAGGTTTTCATTCCTAAAGGTCTCAAAAAATATTGAAGTAGGATCCACGTCCAGTGTAGAGACCAACGAGGGGCTTAAACTTACGACCCTGCGATCAAGACCTGAGTTGAAATCAGAGTTGGATGCTTAACCAACTGGGCCACCCAGGCGCCCCAAGGTCTCAAAATTTTTACCTATGGATATAGATAGAACTTAGCCACAATATCTAAGTAAATAAATGCAAAAGTATTGGGACTGCAGTATAACATCTATGATTGGGAATTAAAAGATACATCTGTTCCTTAATTTTAAAACATGTAAATTTAATCTGTTGTTAGTCACTTTCATGAAGGATGAAGACAGAATGAAAATGAGCATTAATCTAGGTGAAAGAAATTCTACATTCAGTGGAAGACTTGAACCGCATTAAATCAAAAGGCTCTTTGACTAGCACTGAAAATATTTTTCTTACCCTCTAATGCGCCTATTCACAGCAGCTTGTATAGAATCTGAAGCCAAAATTTTTTCTGGGTGTGTTGAGATTATATTCAAAGCTTGTGGGATTGTAGGGGGTGTGGAGGGTAACCAGGATACTGCTCCAGGTTTCCTTGGTGCAGGAATAATGCACAGCTCTCCCTGGTGGAAAAATACCTGCAAAATGATACATTTTAATTTTCATTCTGGGCACTGACAAACTCTAGGTACTAGTAACATGATTTCATCTCTGTAAATTTTCCAAACTTGGATACACTTACTCTATTGGCACTATTATCAGGATCCAACCATTTAGGGAGAAAGTCAGCAGCTTCTATTAACAAGAATTCACCATCATTGTCTTCAATCCTTTTGCAAAAGAAATTCCAATTATGCATTCAAAAAGCACATATATGCTACGAATCAAAACACATTTATTCTAATATGCTCTCTTTCATTTTAGTTAATGTATGAGTACATGCTATGTACAGATTGTTATGATAAAGCAAAATATTTGAGACACCATGAATCTCTCAGGGAGATTGTAAGATTGAAAGAGGAGTTGGAGGGAGATGATAAGGAGAACAAATTAAGTACATAAGTAAATAATAACAGACACAAATATGAAAAACATACAATTAGGTGTCAAAAGAAGAAAAAACCCACATAGAGCCAAGATAAGGAAAGCCTTTATGGAAGAGTTACTTAGACCCTGAAAGATAATTTTGTTTTGCCTCATGTGTATTATTTTTTAAATTTAAATTTTTGAATAGGTAAGACAGTCACATGGCTAAACTTTTAAAAAGTACATAAAAAGTTCTGCAATGAAACAGTTTCCTTCCTACTTTTGTCCTTATATGCCCCATTCCTATCCTCCAACCATTGTTATTTTTTGTTTATCCTTCTAGGTTCACTTAAGCATAATCTAGTTAATAGGAATATAAACTCTTATTTTCTCCTCTTGTCACATAAAAGGTAGCGTATTTTATATACTGTTCTAGATTTTTTCACTTTTTATGGGTGGAGATATACGGAGAAAAGTTGAGATGTTCTTGGGAGAGGGATTAGCAATGACAAAATCATGGAGGTGTCTATTTAAGGTAGATATTTGGAGAATGGCACTAGTAAAGAACAAGACTAGAAAAGCACAGTTACATCATTTTGGGAAGAGCTTTAAATGTCGGCAGAGTCAATGAGAATGAGCTTGGTTTTATTCTATTCTATTCTTTTTTTTTTTTTTTAAGGAATGAACGGTTTTAAAGCAGTGTAGAAAAATGCTTAGAGCTCTACCTTAGGAAGATTAATCTGGCAGAGACATAGAGGAAGTTCTTTCTTTTTCTAATTAAAAACAAGGGGCACCTGAGTGGTTCAGTTGGTTGAGTGTCCGACTTCAGCTCAGGTCATGATCTCACAGTTGGTGAGTTTGAGCCCTGTGTCGGGCTCTGTGCTGACAGCTCAGAGCCTGGAGCCTGCTTCAGATTCTGTGTCTGCCTCTCTCTCTGTGACTCCCCTGCTCACGCTCTCTTTCTCTATCTCAAAAATAAACAAACTTAAAAAAAAAAATTTAAAAACCAAATCCCCAACAAGACAGTAGATGCCTATTAGTCAAAGAGCTTTATAGGCCTGGTGTGTAGGTATGCACCATCATTATATAAAGATCAGAATCCATACACAAAAGGCATTGCCCTCCCCTATTACCATTGTAAAGATAGAAACAACTATCTTGGAGTTTGTTCATATAAAATTCTATCATTTATGAAGAAATTACTGACAATTATTTTTAGGTGTGATAACAGTAGTGTCTAAAATAAGAGTTCTTATCTATTCTATTTACATCTTAAAAGTATTTAAAGATAAAATGGCATAGTATTGGAGATTGCTTTAAAATAATCTTGTTATGTAAAAGGAGTAGGGGAAAGGAGGAGGGGAAAGCTATGGGTAAAGAAGGACCATGAATTGGTAATTATTGGAGCTGAGTGAGGAGTACACGTGGGTTCATTCTCTCTACTCTCATGTTTGAAATTCTGACATAATAATACATTTTCAGAGTTGTTTTTCTTTTTGTTCAGCTGGGGAAGAGGTTGGGGGAATGGATTAGAATTTGGGGGCTAACAGGAAAACTAGAATAACATGCGGCAAATGGGTGAAACGCCCTCTGCTGACACAACTTGGTAATTACAGAGAACTATCAGTTTCCATTTTAAACAGTGTTACCTACTTTGCTTTCAATACTGTTCACTAATTTTTCTTTAAATTTTTCTGTATGTGATTTCTCAACATATATGCAGAGAGAGAGAAAGAGAGAGAGAGAGGGTACGCGCTATGGTAAAATAAAGGAAGACATAGTAAAGAAATCTGTAATGTATATGTATTATGTATATGTATATGTACATATGAATGGAATTTTTTCTATGATTTTGTTTTTAAAGAGCAGTACACCCTTTGGTATTGTTTGGACTTTGTTTACCATCTGTATTTGGTCTTTCACAATGAGAATAATTTTTAAAAAGCTAAAATAGGCTGATTTCGTTTAAAAATTTAGAAGTTAAATTCTCCAATGTACTTTAATTTTTCCTCAAGAAAAGGAAGTCACAAGAAAAAAGGAAGAAAACACACAAGTCACTTTCAAAATCTATGTCTCAAATTTGTTCAATCTCTACCAGACTACCAAAAAATTTTTACTAAATGGATAAAAATGTGGTCAGTCTCAACAAGAGAATTCCTTTAGATTATTAAAATAACTAATACCTTGCTACTAACTCTGGAAATTCCTTTGTAATTTGCTTTACTACATAAACAATAAACCATTCATCCTCAATGTTATCCCCAAACTTTGTCATGCCAAACATATGAGCAGGAACATCTCCTAAAAACAAGAGAAAAGCAGTCATATAACCAAATAAACTTGTCTGTGCACATAAACATACAAGTAATCATTCAGTTAAACGAACATTCATTGACTGACTATACTGTAGGTACCACAGCTGGGAGCTGGGGTTGCAACCCTGAACAGGATATAAAAAGCCCACCCTTGAGGACCCATAGACAACCGGAGACAAGACAACCACACCATCTCAAAACAAGATAATGAAACAACAACAACAACAAGATAATGAATGGACATATGCACTGAGGGCTCTGTGACCATAAAGAATATCTGAGCTATGTTCATGTGGAAGAATGACCAGAAGTAGGCTTTCCAGAAAAAGAGAATAGCATGTGCAAAGGCACATAAGCATGACAGACAATAAAGTGTTCTAGGAATATCAGGAAGCTAGATTTAGATGGAGCAGGAATTTTTTAAACAAGTGCATTATTCAAAAATATGTAGAACTTAATACACTTTTAAACAAGCCAATAGGTCCAAGAAGAAATCACAAAGGAAGTTAGAAAATACAAGGAGACAAATGAAAACAGAGATGTAACATACTAAAAGCAGTGTTAAGAGGAGGTTTATAGTTATAAAAGATCTCAGATCAACAACCTAACTTTACACCTTAAGGAACTAGAAAAAGAAAAAGCTAACCTAAAGCTAGCAGAAAGAAGAACATAATGAAGATTAGAACAGAGATAAAAGAAATAGAGAACAGAAAAACAACAGAAAAAAATGAACTAAGGTGAGCTGGTTTGTTGAAAGATCACAAAATTTACAAAATCTTAAATTAGTAAGAAAAAAAAGGAGACACAAGTAACTAAAATCAGAAATGAAACAGGCAATATAACAACCTATACTACAGAAATAAAAAGGACTATAAGGAAACATATGATATGAACAATTGTACACCAACCAATTGGATAACCTAGAAGAAATAAGTTCATTCTTAGAAACACACAACATATCAAGACTGGATCACTAGAAGGAGACTGAATTACTTCTGGTTACTAGAAAGAGACTGAATCAGTAATCAAAAAACTTCCCAACAGAGAAAAGCTCACTGGAGAATTTTAGCAACAATTTTTTAAACTTTTTTTTTAACGTTTATTTATTTTTGAGAGAGAGACAGAGTATGAGCAAGGGAGGGGCAGAGAGAGAGTGAGACACAGAATCTGAAGAAGGCTCCAGGCTCTGGGCTGTCAGCACAGAGCCCGACACGGAGCTCGAACCCAGGGACCGTAAGATCATGACTTGAGCTGAAGTGGGATGCTTAACTGACAGCCACCCAAGCACCCCAGAATTTTACCAACGTTTAAAGAAGAATTAACATCAATCCTCCTCAAACTCTTACAAACAACTGGAGAGGAGGGAACACTGCCAAACTCATTTTATGAGGCCAGCATTACCCTCATAATAAAGCCAAACAAAGACAATATAGGAAAACCATGACCAATTTCCGTGGAACACTAATGCAGAAATCCTCAAGAAAATACTAGCAAACTAAATTCAACACATGAAAAGGATTGTACACCATGACCAAGTAGAATATATTCCTGGAATGGAATGGAATGTGTATGAAAATCAAGAAATGTAATCTACCATATTAACAGACTAAGGGTCAAACAAGCACATTATAGAGTGTTTTTAGAGCTGCCATGGCAAAAAAAACAAAACAAACAAACAAACAAAAAAAGGTGGGAAGAACATCCCAAGTAACTCTTCACCTCACCCCAGGTCTCTCAAATTTCTTCAACTAGAGAAGCTCCAATTAAAGTGTCTATTTTTATCTACCTTATATATTAAACTTCAATTTTAACTTCATCCAGAAGCAATGGGGAACTGGTGAAGGATGTTAGGCAGAAGAGTAACATGATCAAATTTGTGTTTTACAAGGGTAACTGGCAACAATGTGAAGAACTGGAGATACTGGAACCAGAGAGGTTACTTAGGTGGTTACTGTAATCTTCCAGATGAAGAGATTAAGAGGGTCTAGATTGTAGCCAAGCAAATGTAGAGAAAGGGTCATATTTTAGGAGTAACCATAGTAGGATTTAGTGCCTGACTGAATATGGTGAAGTGAAGAGCTGAATACAATTCTGAATTACTAACAAGCTTGAATAACTAGGTGGATAGCAAAGCCATTAAGGAAAACTAGAAAACATTGGGTAAAAATGATTTTCTAGGAAACAGATAAGGAGTTGGTCTTGGATGTGCTGTGCCACTGTGAGTGTTCTTGCCAATAAATATTACATGTGTTTCAGTGAACAGGGTTTCAATAAAATGAACACAAGGGAAGACATGTGGCAACTGCTAACCAAAAGATAACAGATAAACACAAAATCAAGACCTAGACTGACAGTATCAAAAGATGCTAGACTCCTGAAATAAGACCCTGGAGCAGAGCCTTGGTCACCTATTCAGGAGTCATTTTACTAAAGCTATATGAAATGATAAGAAAAAGTGCCATACTTGGCCAGAGGTCAGATCTTAAGCACCAACAACACAAGGAAGCATGAAAGAACCTCAAAATACTTCTGAGAGGCAAATAATGGTCATTAAGCCCAACGATTGCTCTTTATAAGTCAGGTAGAGCCAACTGTGTGAAAAAAGGCAGTCTACAAAACCCATGATCAAGAGCGAGGAATACAGAGTAACCACTAAAGAAAGCTATGGTTAAGGAAGCAGATGCCTGAACCTGTTTAGTACAGGTACCCAGATACATTCTAGCATAGAAAAGTAAAGTTCCAAAGAATAGCCACGGTTCAATCATTTTGAGTATGTATTAGGTTCCTAAGGTAATTACTATTAGAAAGCTTTCATTAAATGAATTAAA
The DNA here is from genome assembly GCF_007474595.2 of Lynx canadensis. NCBI lineage: Eukaryota > Metazoa > Chordata > Mammalia > Carnivora > Felidae > Lynx > Lynx canadensis. The sequence goes on along the minus strand of NC_044313.2, from coordinate 53,749,312 downwards.
AAAATTTTTTTTGGTTAGTTTAAGGGCTTAACCAAATATAAGCAAGCATCACTAATCTAAAAAGTTCAGGTTATAAATCTCCTGACAACACTGAATGAACTATGGACTATTACACATCACTGTTGTCAGAATTAAAATTCACATGTATCAAATCAAAATAAGTAAAAGAGCCATACCTTTTCCAGGTTTGTATTTGAGATTGAAAGGCTGATTCTGCCAGATATAGGGGACCAGCATAGGTGCAAAGTGGGTCATTATCCTCTCAATATACTTTTGAAGAATCTCTTTGTGTTTTTCTGGGTCTCTTGGTTCATCTGGTATCAGGAATAGGTGATACTCCACAGTGTCTTCCACTGTAGCAAGCTTCATATTTTCTTCCATTCTTTGAAAACTACATTTAAAGTTTCAATAACATAAACCACATAGAATAATGCAGAATATCCAAATTCTCAAACGATTCTAGATGATTCCATTGTTTTCCAAAATTCAGTTACCCACATACTATCATTTTAATTTTTTGACTTTATCAAGTATTAATAGTAACACCTATTTAATATTCTTTTAATGAGGTTTTTATGCTGAAAATTCTGTTCTTCATACCTGAAATTATATTAAAAGAACTTTTGATATAATACAGTAAATGGAAATCCAGTGTCACATTCCCAAATTAATAGGCATGTAAGAATTTTAAAAAAATGTTTGCCCTTGTACTAGCAGTAGTGTGTGTAGCACACTTTGAGAAACACTACAATAACATTTTATGTTTCAATACTATCAAAAGTCCCAGTTCCGCCACTAATTAGTTGTCACTTTCGGCACTTCACTTTCTCTTTCTGGGGCCTTTTCCTTAACTGTAGAATGAGAATGTTACTCTTTCATTTCTAAAATCCTCCCCCAGTTTAAACTGTTATTATTTGAAAGCTCTTAAGAGCAATCTCCCTTAGGCTGCAAAATTTCAACCTCTTTTTATGAATATTGTATGGCACAGGGGAATACAAAACATTCATGTCCTATCATCTCACCCCAAAATAATTTGCCCACGGTTCTTGATCCTACAGCTGTCCTAAAACTGCTCCCTTTTCAGGTCTCAGGGGGTACAGCTCCAGTACATTAAGAGCAGATAGATATCTATTTTTTTTAATTTTTTTTAACCTTTATTTTTGAGACAGAGAGAGACAGAGCATGAATGGGGGAGGGTCAGAGAGAGGGAGACACAGAATCTGAAACAGGCTCCAGGCTCTGAGCTGTCAGCACAGAGCCTGACGCGGGGCTCGAACTCACGGACTGCGAGATCACGACCTGAGCCGAAGTCGGACGCTAACCGACTGAGCCACCCAGGCGCCCCTAGATAGATATCTATTTTCTAAGGGTTTTCCTTAAAACAAAAGTGCTAGCTCACTATTGCTGCCAGACGAGGCTTGGTAAAGGCAGGCACTGTACTGGATGGTCCACTGTAAGGCACAATTCGATTTTTATCCTTACTCGGTTTTCTAAAGGACTAATAAAACGAAGTCGAGAGGAACCTGCATCCAGTCACCGCAGTCTGTCCAAATCATTTGGCTTCTCAACCCAGAGCAAGAGATAATTCTGTCAACCCGCCCCATAATGCCAAGCACACATTTTTATGAAGAAGTTAGTGTCAGAACTGGAAGGAGCTTCGAGACCACTCAGCCTAATTCCTTGCTGTACAGGTGAGAAAACCAGAGCACAGAAAGAGAAGAGACCAAGCTGCAGAGGGCTGAGCTGGAGTCTAGCGCTCTTGACTCAGACTACGCTTTCTCCCTCCATCCGACAAACTGAAGCCAATTCCGCTTACGATCCTCGGGCCTGCCCCACGCGTCTCGGCTGCGGCACCTTTCCTCGACCGCCCCTCCTACCGCGTCAGTAGCAGTCCAAGTCCGGCCCAAGGTCAGGCCAGACGCTTCTCGGGCGCCTGAGGTTAGCCGACACCCCTGAAACACCCGCTCGCCCCGGAACTCCCAGCAACGTCACTGCTGCGCGTCCGCGGGAACATTAGATGGGTGCTCAGGTGCGTTCGTCACTTCCGCCCCCGCGGGGAAGCAGGCAGGGCGGAGGGCTAGAGGGGTGGGGACCCTGGAGAGGTGGCGGTCCGGAGTCTAGGCGACGGGGCGTGACGGGGCCGGAAGGTGGCGGGAGGGGGCCGGGCCGGAGCCGGCGGGAGGGCCAGGTCCCGAGGCCCCGACCCTGGCGTGCCCGCCCCCTCCGCGGCAGAGGAGGAAGAGGAGGATGATCTCCAGATACACCCGGAAGGCGGTGCCACAGAACTTGGAGTTGTAAGTGGACTGCTCAGCCATCCTAACCGGGGCTGTGGGAGACTGAGGCGGGCAGCGGGCGCTCTGGAGACCCCTTCCAAGCAGCGCTTCCCACCTTTCCTTTCTCAGGACAGGGGAAGGAACTGTTTCCTCCCAGCCTTGTTGGACGCTCCCCTTCCACCTCCATCTCCAGCTAAGGGCATGTCTCCTGTGCTGTCCTAGGGCTTGGCCCTCTTGGGCTGCACTTCCTGAACTCAGGGACTGGGTCTTTGGCATTTGTAGCTTACTCAGTGTTTCATGCCTCACTGTCAATGGCCATTGACTTATCGAGAAGTTACTAATAGCTGAGTGCTACAAAAAAGTTGAATACATCTAATGCCAGGCACCGTGCAAAGCTGCTTACATGCATTAGCTCACTTAATCCTATTAGGAAGGATACCAGAATAGAGAATATTATTTTGCACATTCCACAGATAAGGATCCCAGATTTTTAAAGATTGTAGCAAGCCAAAGATTACACAGCCAGGAAGTGGTGGAGCACACAAACCTGGTGTCAATCTGATCCTGAAGCCTTGGTCATAATCATTATACATTCTGTTTCCCCATTTTTGTAATTAAACATCAGAATCCTTAAGGATAAGTTTTGCTTTAGAGAGTATATATTGCAGCTGAAATACACCCCTCCCACCCTTGGTGAGGTGTTGTAATTTAGCAAGTAATGATAATGTCCTGCATTTATTAATGCTTTACACTTTCAAAAAGACTTTCACATTTTGATCCCTTGCAACAATTCTGTAAGATGGGTATGATTAGCTTTCAGTTTTTCAGAAGCTGAAACATCAGAAAGGTTACACATCCTAAGATTATAAAACCAATAGGTTTTGAGCTTGGCCTTTTAATCCTCAAATCCCAACTTTTTTTCTCCACTGAGCTATGTAATTTTAGCAATTATACATTTATTAATTAAATATTAAGTATGGGGCGCCTGGGTGGCTCAGTTGGTTAGGTATCTGACTTCAGCTCTGGTCATAGTATTGTGCTTTTTAAGTTCGAGGGTCGCATCAGGCTCTGTGCTGAGGGGTCAGAGCCTGCCTGCTTCAGACTCTGTCTCCCCCTCCCGGTGCCCCTCCCCCACTCACACTCTGTGTGTGTGTGTTTCTCAAAAATAAACATTAAAAAATTAAAAAAATATGTTAAGTATACATGATAATAAGCGTGGAATTTTCAGTCACTCTGGGTTTCTGGCTAAGCTCTTCTCTAGCCATGTGTCTTTTAAGCAAATTACTAAATATTTGAGCATTCATTTCTGTAATATAGGACTAACACCTTATCTAAAAGCATATCTAAAATGATGGCACAAGGGCGCCTAGGTGGCTCAGTCAGTTAAGCATCTGACTTCGTCTCAGGTCATGATCTCACGGTTCATGGGTTGCTGACAGCTCAGAGCCTGGAGCCAGCTTCGGATTCTGTGTCTCCCTCTCTCTTTTTGCCCCACCCCTGCTGGAGCTCTGTCTCTTTCTCCCTCTCAAAAATAAAAGCATTAAGAAATAATAAAATAAAATAAAATAAAATAAAATAAAATAAAATAAAATAAAATAAATAAAATAATGGCACAGGGTAGATCCTTAGTAATTGGCAATTTTCTTGCCCCTTCCCATCTTTACTTGCTACAATAGCCATACAAAGAAAATCTGTGATCTCTTCTTGCCTTACAGAAGCTTATTATCTACTAAGTAATAAGATATCTACACAGTAGCAATTCAGATAATAAGCTTTTTAGGAAGTAGGAAGAAGAAAGTCATTTTCCAAACAAAGGGAACAGGTCTTAGCTAAAAGTCTGCTTTTATAATTAGTTCTGACCATTCTGAAAGTAGCAAAAAAAAAATCTTTTGTGAAAAAAATTGCTGGTAGGCACTTAGTGGGCCAGAATTACTGATCCAGTATAGTTCTGTTACTTGTTCTCTATTGTTGACTTGATACTCCTTAAAGACCACTCTCTCCAAAGGTGATTCTCTAGGAGAATATGATGTGAATAATGAAGATAATGAAGATTATATGTATCTAAATGATAGTAAAATAAAAACAATTTTTACTTTTGGCATTATGATAATTTGCTTTGAAGAAGTAACTTTCCTTTTCTCCCTAATAGTTCCAAATTATAGATATTGAAAAGAGCTTGAAAAAAAAGTTTTCAACATACAGCTTTAATACTTAAAAAGTGATAAGTTTCACTCATATGAGGACTTTAAGAAACAAAACAGATGAAAATAAGGGAAGGGAAACAAAAATAATATAAAAACAGGGAGGGGGACAAAACAGAAGAGACTCAAATATGGAGAACAAACTGAGGGTTGCTGGAGGGGTTATGGGAGGGGGGGATGGGCTAAAAAGGAGTGAACTATTGATACATGGTTCACTCCTTTTTATTGCTCAATCTTATTCATCATGTGGATATATCAGAGTTTAACCGTTCACCCATCAAAGGACATTTCAGTTTCCATTTTTTTTTTCAATTATAAATAAAACTGCTGCAAACATTTGTGTACAGATTTTTGTGTGAACGTAAGTTTTCATTTCTCTGAGATCAGTTCTCAAGAGTGAATGGCTAGGTCTTATGGTAAATGCACGTGTTTAGTTTTATTAGAAGCTGTGAGACTATTCCAGAGTGACTGTACCAGTTTATATTTCCACCAGGAGAGCATGAGATATCTGGTTTCACATCCTTGCCTGCATTTGGTGTTATTACCATATTTTGTTTTAGCTATTCTAATAGGTATGTGATTATAACTTATTATATTTTAAATTTGAAGTGAAATTAATTTTAAGAATATATTTTTTTAATCTAGTATATCCAAAATATTATCATTTTAATATGTAATCAAGATAAAACTATCAATGATCCATTACACGTTCTTGTCATACTAAGCCTTCAAAATCCTGTGTGTTACAAACTTAAAGCACATCCCATTTTTGACTAACCAAATTTTAAAGTTTTTGTTTGAATTCCAGTTAACATACAGTCTGATACTACTTTCAGGTGTCCAGTATAGTGACTCAGTACTTCCATACAACATCCAATGATGCTCATCACACCAATTAACCACACTTTAACTGCTAATTGCTAGTGGCTTCTGTATTGGACAGTGCAGTCCCAGAGCAGCAGGAAGTAGGTGATTAACTTGTAGGTTAAGCTGCTGAAAGTATGTTTTTTTCTTTACAGGAAATATAACTTTTTAAAAAATCTTTCACAGGAAAGGAATAACAAAACATGCTATTAATCATCATCCCCTTCCAGAGCAGCTGGATGAAATTTCTTCTACCAATGACAGCCACGAAAAAGATACGAGTTCCCAAAGGTAACAACACAAATTGTACTTGTTTGCTTATTACACTGGATAATGGCAAAAGTGTTTTGTGTGTGTGTGTGTGTGTGTGTGTGTGTGTGTTTTGGCTTGAGCTTGATATCTAATCTTGAACTAATGAAACAAAACAAGGACTTTTATCGCATTTTCAGTACCATTCAACTTTTATTCTGGAACAGCTAATGAAAACATCATACTTATAACCCTTTAAGTAGTATTATTACATAGTTAAAAGACAAGACTGAGGAGGAGTCTAACATCTGATTTTTAATCCTGGTTCTGCCACTTATTAGCTGAGTAACACTAGGCAAGTTACTTACCAGATAATAGTATCTCTTAAAGAGTGTTATAAATATAAATGAGATAAAGTATGTAAAACTTGGGACAATAATTGGCATATGGTGAGTATTAGCTGCAGTTATCATTCTGTAACTTCAAAGAGGGTTCTGAGAAGCAATGTGGTATCATAGAAAAATTATAATCATAAAAACTAATTTCAAAACCTAGGACTCAATACATTGTCTTTAAAATGGGGTTGACTTCTACATCACCAAGTTGTTGGGAGGAATAAATGGGATTATATCTATAAAAGTGCTTGGTAAACTGTAAAAGTGCCACACAAGTCCAGATATTACTTTCATATTTCTGAAATGTTTTTAGTTTTCAAGGGTAGATGTTATAAGTAGAATGTTAAAGTATTTGTTGTAATCAAAGCCACACTGAGATACCACCTCACGCTGGTCAGAGTGGCTAAAATGAACAAATCAGGAAACTACAGATGCGGGCAAGGATGTGGAGAAATGGGAACCCTCTTGCACTGTTGGTGGGAATGCAAACTGGTGCAGCCACTCTGGAAAACAGTGTGGAGGTTCCTCAAAAAATTAAAAATAGAACTACCCTACGACCCAGCAATAGCACTGCTAAGAATTTACTCAAGGGATACAGGAGTGCTGATGCATAGGGGCACATGTCCCCTATGTTTATAGCAGTGCTTTCAACAATAGCCAAATTATGGAAAGAGCCTAAATGTCCATCAATTGATGAATGTATAAAGAATATGTGGTTTGGGGTGCCTGGGTGGCTCAGTCGGTTGAGCGTCCGACTTTGGCTCAGGTCATGATCTCGCGGTCTGTGAGTTCGAGCCCCCCGTCGGGCTCTGTGCTGACAGCTCAGAGCCTGGAGCCTGCTTCGGATTCTGTGTCTCCCTCTCTTTCTGCCCCTCCCCCACTCATGCTCTGTCTCTCTGTCAAAAATAAATAAAACATTAAAAAAAATCTTTTAATAAAAAAAGGAATATGTGGTTTATATATGCAATAGAATACTACTTGGCAGTGAGAAAGAATAAAATCATGCCATTTGCAGCAATGTGGATGGAACTGGAGGGTGTTATGCTGAGTGAAATAAGTCTGTGAGAGAAAGACAGATATCATGTTTTCACTCATATGTAGATCTTGAGAAACTTAACAGAAGACCATGGGGGAAGGGAAGGGGAAAAAAATAGTTACGAACAGAGAGGGAGGGAGGCAAACTATAAGAGACTCTTAAATATAGAGAACAAACTGAGGGTTGATGGGGGTGGGGGAGAGTGGGGAAAGAGGGGAAAGAGGAGGGCACCTGTTGGGATGAGCACTGGGTGTTGTATATAAGCCAATTTGACAATAAATTATATTAAAAAATATTTATTGTAAACTACGACTAGAATTATTTAGAATCACTGTCATCAATTCTGCAGGAATTAGGTAGGATTTTTCCATGATGCTTAATTGATAAGTTCTTCATTTATTTTTCTCTTGTGGATATATTTGTGTATATGCTTGTCATCTAGTAAATTGCTGAATAGTTAATGCTACAGAAACTTGAGGAAATATAAGAATTTCTCTTTTTTCTCTCTTCCTTCCAAATTGGGCATTTAGTGAGTCTGACATCACACAAGAATCACCTTTTACATCAGCTGACACTGGGAATTCAAGATCTGCTTTTCCAAGTTATACAGGAACAGGGATCTCCACTGAAGGCAGCTCGGACTTCTCCTGGGGATATGGTGTGAGTTGTTGGTTATTGGTCTGATGGAGTTCTTGGCAGACTATTCTGGGAGTTAGGATTTATCAGTTTTGTCAGTATATTTCATTCCTTTACTCTCCTTCATGGTTTCTTTACATTTTAATATTTCTCATCAGTTTTTACCCTCTTTCAGTATTTGCTTTGCTTTTATGGATATAGTAGTTAATCCTTTTAGGTACTTAGTGTTTGACTTAAACAGTTGCATATTAATATGGATCTGGGCCCTGGATCTACTCCTTTTGCTGTGTGCAGTACACTAATGTGTCTCTCCACCACTAATGTTACCTTGTTGTTTAAATTGTTCTTAGAAGTTGATTATTAAGCTATTATAGACTGGGAAAATGATTATGATCTATTGTTAAATGAAAAAAGCAGATTAAAAATAGTATGTATAGTGTGGTTCTAATTTGAGTTTACATATGTTTTTGTTTATACATATATTAGAAAAAAGGACTAAAGATATCTACCCAAAATGTTATTCAGTCATTATTTAATGGGTGTTGAGATGAGATTGACTTATTTATTTCTAATCCATAATATCTGGTAGGGAATTCTTACGGCATTGTTCATAATTCTCTTGGCCAATCCTTTACATATATGTTAGAATCTGTTTGTTAAATTGCATGGGTCAACTTGGGGAGGATTGCTATCTTAATGATATTGAGTTCTTTATTCATGAATTTGATATATAAATCTTTGCATTTTTTAAAGCTTATTTATTTAAGTAATCTCTACACCCAACACAGGGCTTGAACTCAGAACCCCCAAATCAAGAGTCTTATACTCTAACGACTGAGCCAGCCAGGCACCCCATAAATCTTTTCATTTAGTATTAATTTTTAAAATATATTTTAATAAATTATTATAATTGTATCCATAAAGTTCCACTTGTTGAATATTTATTTCTAGGTACCTTATATGGTATAATATAAAAATTACATTAAAAAAATTTTTTTAACATTTATTTATCTTAGAGACAGCACAAGCAGGGGAGAGAAGAGAGAGGGAGACACAGAATCTGAAGCAGGCTCCAGGCTCTGAGCTGTCAGCACAGGGCCTGATGCAGGGCTCGAACCCACAAACTGTGAGATCATGACTTCACCCAAAGTTGGATGCTTAAACGACTGAGCCACCCAGGCGCCCCTAAAAATTACATTTTTTTTTTTTATAAATTTTTTTTTTCAACGTTTATTTATTTTTGGGACAGAGAGAGACAGAGCATGAACGGGGGAGGGTCAGAGAGAGGGAGACACAGAATCGGAAGCAGGCTCCAGTTTCCGAGCCATCAGCCCAGAGCCTGACGCGGGGCTTGAACTCACGGACCGCGAGATCGTGACCTGGCTGAAGTCGGACGCTTAACCGACTGCGCCACCCAGGCGCCCCTAAAAATTACATTTTTAATCTATTTATTGCTGGTGTGTAAAGGTACAGTCCCTGTTTTTTAAGGGAACTGAGTTGTAGGATAATGTTGGCTTCTGGCAAAAATTTATATTGTCATGTTTTTAAAACTTCTAACATGTTATTATATGTTTTAATAGATTTCTCATTTATTTAATACTAGGTTAAACTTTCACTGGATTTATTATTATTATTTTTAACTGTGATATTCACATAACATAGAATTCACTTTTTTTTTTAAATATTTTATTTATTTTTAAGGCAGAGAGAGACAGCATGAGTGGGGATGGTGCAGAGAGAGAGAGGGAGACACAGAATTGGAAGCAGGCTCCAGGCTCTGAGCTGTGAGCACAGAGCTCGACGCGGGGCTCGAACTCACAAACTGTGAGATCATGACCTGAGCCGAAGTCAGACGCTCAACCAACTGAGCCACCCAGGCGCCCCAGAATTCACTTTTTTAAAGTGAACAGTTAAGTGGTTTTAGTATATTCACAAAGTTGTGCAACCATCACTATGTCTAATTTCGGGACATTTTTCTCACCCCCAAAAGAAGTCCCATGTGCATTAGCTGTCCCTTTCCAACCCTCCAGTCTCCCAACCCGCTGTGGACCACCAGTCTGCTTTCTGTTTGTATGGATTTGCCTATTCTGACATTTCATATAAATGGATCATACAATATGTGACCTTTTGTGTCTGGCTTATTTCACTTCATATATTTTCAAGATTTATCCATGTTTTAGCATGTGTCAGTACTTCTTTTTTGTTGATGAATATAATTCCAAAAAATTCCAAAATTTTGTTCATCTGTTCATCAGTTGATGGACATTTAGGTTATTTTGTTTTTTTGGCTATTTTGAATAATGCTACTATGAATATTTGTGTGAACGTTTTTCTGTAGACATATGTTTTTGAATATTCTTAGGTATATACCTATGAGTTGAATTAAAACCATTTTAATTTTTTGAAGAATACATTTATCATTGACATTTATTGTTATGATCATGCTTTTTCAAGGTTTCTAGTTAGGATATAAATAATGTTGATATTTTCCTTATATTACACAAACATTTCATTGCAGGTATCACATGTATGTCAGAGTAGGTAATTTACTTGATAAATCCCCCTGAATGTAACCAGTTTCCTATTAATTCTACTGCCTCCTAACCTCTGCAAATACCCTTCTTACTTCACAGATGTTTCAACAGCCTATACTGGGTCACTACCCCCTGCATCCTTTTACCCATTTGGTGCTCTTTTCACCCTGCTCAGAGTCAGACACCTAGTGTAGTCCTGACTTCTATACAGACACCTTCTTCATCCTGCTTGGACTGTCACCCTGTGTGAGGCTGCCTGCTCCCAACATAGTAGCTTTCTTCTCCATTCTGGTCCCAACATTACAAGCTGGCTACTCCCCACATGGACATCCTCTTCATCTTACTTGTGCTCCAACACCCAGAAACAACCTGCTACCCCGCCTGAAAACACCCACTGTGGCACTGTATTTTCAAAAGAAATGCCAGTATATATCCCATCTCACATGATGCTCTTCTTACAAGGTATTGATACTCCTCCATTGAGAGATAGGGTATATGTTCTTTCCTCTTGAATCTGAATGGATCATTTGCCTCAGTCATTAGCATGCAGTGAATGTGATGCTGCATGATTTTCTAGGTTAGAAAGTAACACAGCTTCTGCCTGCCTCTTTTTCTGTCTCTCTGGATACTTGACCTTGGATTGCAGCCACCGTGTTGTGATGAAGTTCAGACCACATGGAAAAACCCATGTGGAAATGAACTGAAGCCCCCAGCTGAAAGCCAGCATCAACTGTCAGAGATTTGAGTGAATGACCATTCAAATGAATTCAGGTCCAAGCCTTCATGTTTTTCAAGATGTTTTTAAGAGCTTTATCTCAGATGTTGTGGAGAAGAGATAAGCTATTCCTGCTGTGATTAAAAATTCCTGACCTATATAAACCTGGAGAGATAATACATGATTGTTGCTGTTTTAAGTCAGTAAGTTTGGGAGTACTTGTTATACTGCCAAAATAACTAGAAAACCCTACTGCACTGCCCAGGGTCAGGAAAATTGCTTAGATGTTCTCTTCACCCCTCTTGGTCTCCTTCCATACAACAGACCATCTTCCTACACAGATGCCCTCATTACTCTGCGTGGGTTCCAATTTCATATACCAGGCTGCTCTCCCAGGTTGATGCTTTCCTTATTCTGTTCTGACTTTGAAACTCCATGCTGGGTGTCTCTAAGGCACTGAATAACAGGCAGTATGTATTTACAGTCCCTGAGAAAGGAAACTCATAAGGTGAGCCCCTGTTTACCCTGGTTCCTGACTGGGGATAACTTTCTGACTGTGGATTTGTGAGCCAGAGTCCAAACAAGGCATGGTGGTCCTATTGTGCTGAGGAACAGAGATCAGAGTTCATGGAAGATGAAGTAGCTGGAATATGCAGGTCAGGGGGAGATAAAGAGCACCAGAAATTATAAATAAGTGGGTAAATACAAAAGTCTATATTTTTTGGTGATTTCTTCTTTATGCAAGATAGAGTTTATACCTATAGAAGTGAAAGATGAGGGGCGCCTGGGTGGCGCAGTCGGTTGAGCGTCCGACTTCAGCCAGGTCACGATCTCGCGGTCCGTGAGTTCGAGCCCCGCGTCGGGCTCTGGGCTGATGGCTCGGAGCCTGGAGCCTGTTTCCGATTCTGTGTCTCCCTCTCTCTCTGCCCCTCCCCCGTTCATGCTCTGTCTCTCTCTGTCCCAAAAATAAATAAACGTTGAAAAAAAAAATTTAAAAAAAAGAAGTGAGGGGCGCCTGGGTGGCGCAGTCGGTTGGGCGTCCGACTTCAGCCAGGTCACGATCTCGTGGTCCGTGAGTTCGAGCCCCGCGTCAGGCTCTGGGCTGTTGGCTCAGAGCCTGGAGCCTGATTCCGATTCTGTGTCTCCCTCTCTCTCTGCCCCTCCCCCGTTCATGCTCTGTCTCGCTCTGTCCCAAAAATAAATAAACGTTGAAAAAAAAAAAAAAAAAGAAGTGAAAGATGAGACAAATACAGTTCAAAGGATGGGTGGTTGTAAATGGAATTATTCTGTTATAAGGCTGTTATATTTGTGAAGTGTCAGGTATCAAGAGAGAAATGGGAAGTGTGAAGAAGAAGGTATGAAGTGGTAAAATAATGACTCTAACTAGACTTCAATATGTTATGAATGCATATTATTAGCTCTAGAGCAGGCATTAAAAAATTATAAGAATAAGTTATGCCAATTGGGGAAATAAAATGGAAAACTAAGAAATACTTGATTTGTTGATCAAATAAGTCAGGGGGAAAAAAAAAAAAGAAAGGAACAAGAGAGGACCAAAAAACAGAAGGGACAAATGGAAAAGAAGTAGCAAGATGGTACATTTAACCCAGTTTTGTCAACAATTAAATGTAAATGGATTAAACACTCCAATTAAAATGCAGAGATTGTCAGAATGGATAAAAAGCAAAACTCAACTGTATACTATATGGAAGAAATGCACTGTAAATATAAAGGCACATTAGGTTGAAATTTAAAGGACAGAGAAGGATATACCATGAACACAGTAGACTGACATGGTTATAATATGAGACAAACTGAACTTGAAAACACTGAGTTTGCCCTATGAAAGAGGACTATTCCTAGCAATAAAAGAGGCAGTTGGTCTTAGCCCGGGCTGCCATAACAAGACACCACAGACTATGTGGCTTAAGCAACAGATATTTATTTTCTCACAGTTCTGGAGGCTGGAAGTCTAAAAGCAAGGTGCCGTCTGAGTTGGTTTCTGGCGAAGCTTCTCTTTCTAGCATACTGTGTCCTCATATGGCCTTTCTTCTGGGCATGCTCACAGATGGAGAGACCTCTGGCATGTCTTCTTACAAGAACATCAGTCCTGGGGCACCTGGGTGGCTCAGTCAGTTGAGCATCTGACTTTGGCTCAGGTCATGATCTCACAGTTCATGAGTTCGAGCCCCGCATTGGGCTCTTTGCTGACAGCTCAGAGCCTGGACCCTGCTTCAGATTTTGTGTCTCCCTGTCTCTCTCTGCCCCTTCCCTGCTCACACTCTGTCTCTCTCTCTCAAAAACAAACAAATATTAAAAAAATTTTTTTAGGGGGGGCCTGGGTGGCTCAGTCAGTTGAGCATCCAACTTTGGCTGAAGTGATGATCTCACTGCTCATGACTTCAAGCCCCGTGTCGGTCTCAGAGCCTGGAGCCTGCTTCAGATTCTGTGTCTCCCTCTCTCTGCCCTTCCTTCACTCATGCTCTCTCTAAGATAAAATAATAAAAGACATTAAAAAATTTAAAAAAAAATTTAAAATACCTATTTTAGAAAAGAATACAGCTTTGAAATGAATAATTGAAGTTTCTAGCTTAAAATGGTAGGAAAGAAGAATGAAAGAAATAATGAAGAGCAAAAATCAGTGAAAAGGAAAACAGATAAATAAAAGAGAAAATGAACAAGTCCAAGAGTTGATCCTTTGAAAAGATTAATAATAAGCCCTCTGGTGATACTAGTCAAGAAAAAGCAAGGAAACACAGATTACAAATATCATGAATGAAAGAGTAAACATCACCTCAAACCCTACAGACGTTAAAAGAATAGGAACAGTTTTATGCCAATAAATTCTGCAACTTATATAAAATGGACAAATTCCTCAAAACTGAATACTTGTAGAATTCTTAAAGAAACTGAATCAAACAACTCTCAGAGAAAGCTTTACGCCTACATGGTTTCACTACTGAATCTATCATACATTTTTTTGTGGAAGAAATAAAAGTCACACAAGCTTTTTCCAAAAAACAGGAGCATTTTTAATGCACTTTATGAAGCCATCATAATATATTGATGCCCAAACCTGAGAAAAACATATCATAAAAGAAAATTATGAGTTGGGACTTCCAGTATGGCAGAATGAATACCTTGACAAGTCTTTTTCTCCAAAAGCAACAATAAAAAGTCACAAGCGACCATTTCAGAGTCCTGAAATTGACCAAATTCTCTGTTAATTGAACTTAACAGAGAAGCAGTTATTCATGAAAATCATTAGAACCATGAGTTAAGAACAGTGAGAATGTGTTCTACTTACAAAGAGGCAAGCTGTGACAACTAGCAGCTTCACCACCAGAGGGGTCAGTAGTTTGGAGTGGAACCTGGACACAAACTGATACCCCAATGGCATCATCAGTAACAGTAGCAAACTCAGTGGCATACAAACAAGGCAAATAGTGGCTCAGATAGTCTGTGGATTTAGTACTGGTTAGGGCAAAAAAGTAAGACTACCCAGAAATTTATCAAGGAAACCCGGGAAATAAGATACTCATAGGCACTGATAAACTCTCCACATATCCATGCAGCATGCAAATGCAGAGGAAATAATGAAAGGGCACAGAAATTAAAAGTCAAGGCAGACAGGGGCGCCTGGGTGGCTCAGTCGGTTAAGCGTCTGACTTCAGCTCAGGTCACGATCTCGCCTTCCGTGGGTTTGAGCCCCGTGTCGGGCTCTGGGCTGATGGCTCAGAGCCTGGAGCCTGCTTCCGATTCTGTGTCTCCCTCTCTCTCTGCCCCTCCCCCATTCATGCTCTGTCTCTCTCTGTCTCAAAAATAAATAAACGTTAAAAAAAAAATTAAAAAAAAAAGTCAAGGCAGACAAAATAAAGACAATACTACTAGAAACAAAAAGAGACATTTCATAATGATAAAAGACCAATTCGAGGCACCTGGCTCAGTCAGTTAAACATCTGACTCTTGATTTCAGCTCAGGTCGTGATCTCATGGTTCATGAGATCTGCCCTCCCCCTGCTCTTCCCCTGCTTATACTCACTCTGTCTCAAAATAAATAAACATTAAAAAAAAAAAAAAGCCAGTGGCGCCTGGGTGACTCAGTTAGTTGAGTGTCTGACTTCGGCTCAGGTCATGATCTCACTGTTTGTGAGTTCGAGCTCCGCATTGGGCTCTGTGCTAACAGCTCAGAGCCTGGAGCCTATTTCGGATTCTGTGTATCCCTCTATCTCTACCCCTCCCCACTCATGCTCTGTCTCTCTCAAAAATAAAAACAAACATTAAAAAAAAAAAGGCTTGTACAAATATATACACATTTAAGTACAAGCCTTAAAGCACCTTAAAGTACATGAAGTAAAATTTGACAGAAGTGGAAGGAGAAACAGACAACACAATAATTATACCCAGAGACTTCAATACCCCACTCCCAATACTTGATAGAACAACTAGACAAAGGGGTGCCTGAGTGGCTCAGTCGGTTAAGCGTCCAACTTTGGCTCAGGTCATGATCTCATGGTTCGTGAGTTCAAGCCCACGTTGGGCTCTGTGCTGACAGCTCAGAGCATGGAGCCTGCTCTGGATTCTGTGTGTCCCTCGCTCTCTGCCCCTCCCCCACTCATGCTCTGTCTCTCTCAAAAATAAACATGAAAAAAAATTAAAAAGAGAACAAGTAGACAGGAAATCAGCAAACATATTGAAGAGTTGAATAACACTATTAACCAACTTGACCTAACATTCCACACAAAGACAGCAGAATATATATTTTTTTGTATCTAAAACAAGGACTAATACAAGGACTGAAACTATACAAGGTTTGTTCTCCAGCCACGCTGGAATTAAGTAGAAATTTGGGATATCCCCAAAGATTTGGAAATTAAACAGTTTTCTTTTAATTAACTGATGAGTCGAAGAAGAAATCTACAAGGGAAATTAGGAAATATTTTGAATTGAATGAAAAGGGAAAAGCAAAATATCAAAATTTGTAGAACATAGCTCAAGTGGTGTTTAGAGGAAAATTAATAGCTTTAAATACTGTAGGGGAAAAAATCAAACTCAGACACGGAGAACAGATTGGCGGTTGCCAGAGGTGGGAGTTGGGGGGTAGGTAAAGTGGGCAAAGGGAGTCAAAAATTTAAAACTTCCAGTTATGTACATGTAATGTACAGCATGGTGACTATAGTTAATAATACTGTGTTGCATATTTGAAAGTTGCTAAGAGAGGAGATCTTAAGGGTTCAAGAAAAAAAGTTCTATAACTATGTATGGTGACATATATTAACTAGACTTACTGCAATCATTTCACAATATATCATTTCACATATATACATTTCACAATATATCATTTCACAATATAAATATTGAATCATTACACCTGAAACTAATATAATGCATAATATAATTTTAAAAATAGAAAAAGTCTACAGAAAAAAAAGAGGGTCTCAAATCCATAACACAAGCTTCTACCTTTAGAAACTAAAAGAGTAAATTAAATCAAAAGCAAGCAGAAGGAAAGAAATAATACAGATGAGAGTAGAAATTAATGAAATAGAAAACAAAAACAATAGAGACAAATAAATAAAGTCAAAGGTTGGTTCTTTAAAAAAATTCAACAAAATTGACAAGTCTTCCCAAGAAAAAAGACACAATTAACAAGATTAGAGATGAATGAGGGGGTCATAATTATTGATCCTTTAGAAACTAAAAGTTAAGGGAATGTAATAAGCAACTTCATGCCAAGAAGTTAGATAATTTAGATATAATTGACAAATTTCTAAAAAGACACAATTGCCAAATGGATTTTTAAAAAATCCACATAGATCTATAATAATTAAAGAAATTAGTAAAATATCTTCCTACAAAGAAAAACAGGCAAAAATGGCTTCATTGGCAAATTCTACCAAATATTTAGAAGAATAAATAACTATCATAAACTCTTTAGAAAACAGAGGAACACTTCCTAACTCATCCCATGAAGCCATTATTACCCTGCTACCAAAGCCAAAGTTATCATAAAAAAAGAATTTTGTATGCAAAAAATTCTATAGAATCTGCAAAACAAACAAACAAAAACCCTAGTTTTTAGTTCTATTAGAACTAATAGAGTTTAGGGGCACCTGGGTGGCTTAATCAGTTGAGCATCTGACTCTTGATTTCAGCTCAGGTCATGATCCTAGGGCCATGGGATCGAGCCCCACATTAGGCTCCACATTGAGCATGGAGCCTGCTTAAGATCCTCTCTCTCTCTCTCTCTCTCTCTCTCTCTCTCTCTCTCTCTCTCTTTGCCCCTTTCCCCTGCTGTGCCCTCTCTCTGTTTCTCTAAAATAAACAACAAAAAAAGAACTAATAGAGTTTAACAAGGCCACAAGATATAAGATCAATATAAAAAATCAGTTGTATTTCTATATACACTTAAATATTTAAAGAAGAAAGATACCAATCTTTCAGAAAAGAGAGAACAGTTCCTAATTCATTCTATGAGGCCATTATTACCCTGATACTAAAATCAGACAAAGACATCACAAGAAGAGAAAACTACAAATTAATATCCTTCTTAAAATTAGACACAAGAACTTTAAATTATTAGCAAACCAACTCTAGCACCATAAAGGGATTATTTGTCCTAAGTGGGATTATTCCAGGAATGCACAGCTTGTTAAACATTAGAAAATTAATACATCATAGTAATGGAATGAAGGACAGAAATGACATTATCTTAGTAGGCACAGAAATAGCATTTGACAAAATCCAACATCCATTCATGATAAAAACTCCCAACAAACTAGAAATGAAAAGGAACTTCATCAACCTGACAAAGGGCATCTAAAAAAAACTTAACAGCTGACATTGTATGTTTTGGGAAAAGACTGAATATTTTCCTCTTAAGATTAGGAACAAGGTAAGGACATCCATACACCACTTTTTAACTTAATTTTTATTTTAATTTCAGTATAGTTAACATACAGTGTTATATTAGTTTCAGGTGTAAATATAGTGATTCAACAATTCTGTACATTATTCAGTGCTCATCATAAGTGCACTCTTTTTATTTATTTATTTTTGATGTTTGTTTATTTTTGAGAGAGAGAGAGTGTGAGTGCAAGTGGAGGAAGGGCAGAGAGAGAGGGAGACACAGAATCTGAAGCAGATTTCAGGCTCAGAGATGTCAGCACAGAGCCCAGCGTGGGGCTTGAACTCACAGACTGCGAGATCATGACCGGAGCTGAAGTCGGACACTCAACCAACTGAGCCACCCAGGTGCCGCAACATAAGTGTACTCTTAATCTCCTTCACCTATTTCATCCACCTTCCTGCCCACCTCCCCTCTGGAAACCATCAGTTTGTTTAAGAGTCTGTTTCTTGGTTTGTCTCTTTTTTTCCTTGTTCATTTGTTTAAATTCCACATATGAGTGAAATCATGGTATTTGTCTTTCTCTGACTTATTTCACTTAGCATTATACTCTCCAGATCCATCCATATTCTTGAAAATGGCAAGATTTCATTCTCTTTTATGGCTGAGTAATATTTCATTGTGTATGTGTTGGATATATATATATGTGTGTGTGTATATATATATATATGTACATGTATATGTATATGTACACACACAAACATCTTTATCCATTCATCTATCAGTGGCCACACGGATTGCTTTGATGTCTTGGCTATTGTAATTAATGCTGCAGTAAACATAAGGGTGCATATTATCTTTTTGAATTAGTGTTTTCATATTCTTTGGGTAATACTCAGTTCCACTTGCCACTTTTATTCAGCATTGTCTGGAGGTTTATCAGTGCAGTAAGACAATATAAAGAAATGAAAGGCATCCATATCGGAAAGGACTAAATAAAACTATCTCCATTCGCAGATGACATGTAGAAAATCCTAGAGTTCACACTCCTTCTGGCCCCCCTCCCAAGTCTGCTAGAACAAAGAAATAAGTTCAGAAAGGTCACAGTATATGAGGTCAGTTTATAAAAATCAATTATAAATGTGGTATATTTCCATAATAGAATATTATCCAGCCATAGAAAGGAAAGAAGTACTAATACATGCTACACTGTGGATGAACCTTAAAAACAGGCTCAGTGAAAGAAGCCAGACACAAAAGGCTACATATTATATGATTCCACTTATATGAAAGGTCCAGAAGATCAAATCCAGAGACAGAGAAAGTAGGTTAGTTGTGGCCATGGACCGGGTGGAGAGAGAAATGGAGAGTGATTGCTAATGGAGGCAGGATTTGTTTTTGGGGTAATGAAATGTTCTAAGATAAGGCTGCACAACTGTGGATATACCACAGACCATTGGAAGTATACCCCAAACTACTGACTTGCACACTTTGAAAGGCTGAATTTAATTGTATATGAATTGTATCTAAATTTAAAAATCTGTATTTCTACACATTTGCACATGGACAATTTGAAAATGAAGGTAAAAAATAAACTCAATTCACATTAGAGCAAAAAGGATGAACTTAACAAAAGAAACACAAAACTTGTACACTGAAAATTGCAAAACGTTGCTGAGAAAATGACACATACATACATACATAAAATTCAGGTACATGGATTGGAACACTGAATATTAAGACCACATTCTCTCCAAATTGATGTATATGATGTATACATACAATGCGTTCCCTATCAAAAATCCCTATGAGTTTTTGTAGAAACTGATTAAACTGGTACTAAGATTGACATGGAATTGTAAAGGAGCCAGATTAGTCTAAACAATTTTGAAACAGAAGAAGAAAGTTAGAGGACTTACACTGTCATATTTCAAAACTTAAAATGGTGCTATAATCAAGTAGTGTGGTACTGACATAAGGATAGGCATAATGATCAGTGGGACAGAACTGATAATTCAGAAATAAACCCTTACATGTAGAGTCCATTGATTTTTGACAAAGGTGCCACAGCAATTTAATAGGAAAAGAGTATTTTTCCCTATAAATGTTGCTGAGACATTGGCTATCCATATGCAAAAAAGATGAAGTTAAACTCACTTCACATCATATAGAAATTTTACTCAAAATTAATTATAAATTTAAATGTAAGAGCAAAAACTGTCAATTTTTTAGGAAAAAATGTGAGAAAACCTGCAAGATAATATGCAGATATGACATACCAGAAGCATAAACCTAAAAAAATGGGCAAATTTGATTCCATTAAACTTAAAAATTTTTTGAACTTCCAAATATACCATCAAGAAAATGAAAGGACAAGTCACAGACAGGGAGAAAATATTTGCACCACTACATATATCTGACAAAGGACTTGTATCCAAAACTTAAAATTCCATATTAAGAAGACAAACCAGTTTTTAAAAATGGGCAAAAGACTTGAACACTCCATGAAAGATGTCCAAGTAGCATATAGAAAGATGTTTAATACTAATCATCAGAGAAATTCCAATTTAAACTGTCATGATACACCATGTCACACTCACTAAAACTGCTAAAACTAAAACTAAATACCTAGTTTTAGCCAGGACGTGGAGCAAAATTTAATGCTCACACATTTTTGGTGGCAGTGCTAAATTGTATGTATCTATGTATATGTATGTGCATATATATGTATGTGCGTGTATGTTGTGTGTATACATACACACATACACTCTGCAAAATAGCTTAACATTAAACGTTATACTCCTTTTAAGATCCAGCAATTCTACTGCAATGTATTTATCTGAAAGAAATAAAAATATATGTCCAGAAAAAGACATACATAAATGTTCATATCAGATTTACTCATAATAAATAATGCAAATGTTCCTCAAAAGGAGAATGGATAAATTGCAGCATATTCTTACAATGAAATTCTTCTCAGCAATATAATGTAATGAACACTAACACATACAACAACATAGATGACCCTCAAAAAAATTCTGCTGAGTGAAGGAAGCTAAACGCAGAAAAGTACACCCTGCATGATCCTATTTATACAAAGTTCTAGGGGCACCAGGGTGGCTCAGTTGATTAAGCATCTGACTCTTGGTTTCAGCTCAGGTCATGATCTCACAGTATGTGAGTTGAAGCCCTGTGTTGGGCTCTGTGCTGCCAGTGCAGAGCCTGCTTGGAATTCTCTCTCCCTCCCTGTCTCTCTCTGCCCCTCCCCCACTCACACTGTCTCTCTCTCTCAAAATAAATAAATAAACTTTAATTTAAAAAGTAGTGATAGAAATCAGATCAGTGGTGTCCTGGCATGGGGAACAGGAGACTCCCAACTGTAAAGTGGAATGAGGGTATATTGTGACACAGTGACAGAAATGTTATAAATCTGGAAGGGAATAGTGGTTAGTATGATTAATACATTTCTCGATCTCCTTGTGCTGTATATACTTGAAATGTTATTGTACATACTCCTCAATAAGCTTATTAAGCTTATTAAATACTCAAAGAATTAAGTGATAAGATAGCATCCATTAAAATTATTGGGTTTTAAATCAAGGCAGGTACAGATTTTAAGAACAGACAGATATGAAGATCCAGTTTAAAATCTTGGAAATGAATAGCACTTGAAATATGTCAATAGATACGGTAAACTGCATACAGAGTGAAACAGAACTGTAGTGAACAGAATGATAGAGCTAAGAAAATCACCTCAAATTAGAGAGATAAATTTAGGCATTGAAAATTTGAAGAGTAGTTAGGAACACGAAAGCTGGATTAAGATGCTACAGTATATGTCTAATGGAAGTTTTAGAAAGAGAATGGAAAGAGGTAGTATTGAAAGTAATAATTACTAATTTTTTTTAAGAATTGAAGAAAGATAACAGTCTGCATGTTGAAAAGTATATCAACTGAGGGACAAAACAAAAACAAAAAACCTCTTCAGAGAAACTGCTGATAATCAAAGATAAAAAGAGAAACATTAAAAACTATTAGGAAAGACATTCCACACATTATGGAGTAAAAATCAGACTTACAACAGATAGCTCACAATTAACAAATGCTAGATGATAATGATATTATATCTTTAAAGTACTACGGAAAACAAGAGATATATTCAGTGTATGTCAAGTATATATACATGAACGATATATCTCTTCTAGATGAGAAATAAGAAGATATACAAATATATGAAATAAATATATGAAGGCAAAATTGGGGTGTCTGGGTGGCTCAGTCAGTTAAGCGTCCAACTTCGGCTCAGGTTATGATCCCGCCGTTCATGAGTTCTAGCCCACATCGGGCTCTTTGCTGACTGCTTCGAGCCTGGAGCCTGCTTCGGATTCTGTGTCTCCCCCTCTCTCAGCCCCTCTCCTGCTCGCACTCTGCCTCTCTCTCTCTCTCAAAAATAAATAAACATTAAAAAAAATTTTTTAAATAGTGAAGGCAAAATAAAGACATTTTAAACATCTAGAATAAAAGTTTCCCATCCATATATACACACTGAGGGAACCATTAAAGAATAGATTATACCAAGAAGAAAAAGCCAGAAGAAAGGAATGCAATACGTGAAGCAACAGAAAGCAAAGTAATTGGCAAAGCATACTGGCAAAATGAAACAAATGACAACATTTTATGTGTTAAAAATAACACAATACTAAAATTCAAAATAAAAACATGAAAAATACTTAGAGGGAAGTTAAATCATATCAAAGTCCTTTTTAGAAAAATGTGTTTTACATAATTGGATTGTCATTCATTGTCAAAGTGATGAAAGATGCTTGAAGCCCCTTTGTCCCTTTCTGTTCCAGTTAATACTCTAATCCTATCAACTGGAGTAGGGACAGTTTACACTAGAAAGATGGCTTATTGGGCCCTGTCTAGATAGGTGGCATCAAACTTAAAATTGCAACTCACACTAAGACACGTAGTTGACATTATGACTCATGGTGTGTACATAAAACAGAAGACAAAGTTCTATAAAGTAATAACCTGTATATGAGTGATACTATGATATTTTACATTCTATCTACTTTATTCTATTTTAGTTTTGGGGGTATTATTTAATAACATTTTATATTGATTTCATGATCCACATGATCCTAAAGCTTGAGAAAGCACTGGTAAGAATGTTTTCTGAGAAGTCCTAAGTGTTTACCTTTCCTACTTTAAAAATATCTGATACTAAGTCTGAAATTAGGTCAAAATAAAAAGTTAAACAAAAAAAGATATGGTACAGATTCATTACTTAGTATAAAGACTATTGATATCTTCTCAGTTAAGGATATTTTATTTGATGAATGTTCACTATTATTACTAGTATCATCCTTTCTATCACCCAGAATAGAGGCTTAGATTCATCTTCATTAACCATCTCTCTCATCAAATCCGTCATCAAATTCTGTGGATTCTATCCTCACACAACATGTCTCATGTCTTTGTTCCCCTATTTAAAAAAAAATTTTTTTTAATGTTTATTTATTTTGGAGAGAGAGAGGGAGCTTATGCACAAGTGGGGGAGGGGCAGAGAGAGAGGGAAACACAGAAACCAAAGCAGGTTCCAGGCTCCGAGCTGTCAGCACAGAGCCCGATGCGGGGCTCGAACCCACGAACTTTGAGATCATGACCTGAGCCTAAGTCTGGCGCTTAACTGACTGAGCCACCCAGGCGTCCCTTTGTTCCCCCATTTTTAAAAATGGACACATAACTTATTAGTTTTAGCTATATAGTATAATGATTTGATATATGTATATATGGCAAAATGATCAAAGTTCTTGCTTTGTTTCAGTGGAGGCCAGAAATGCTAAAAACAAACAAACTAACTTTCTAACTTTGTTAGAAAAATAAAGGAGTATGGGGCAGAGTTAAGATGGAAGAGGTGCTGGGGCGCCTGGGTGGCTCAGTTGGTTGAGCAACCGACTTCGGCTCAGGTTGTGATCTCGCGGTTCATGGGTTTGAGCCCTGCGTCAGGCTCTGTGCTGACAGCTCAGAGCCTGGAGCCTGATTCGGATTTTGTGTTCCCTCTCTCTCTGCCCCTCCCCCACTCATGCTCTCTCTCTGTCTCAGACATAAATAAACATTAAAAAAAAATTTTTTTTAAAGATGGAACAGGTGTAGGGGGACTGGGATTTTCCCTGTCCCTCAAACACAGCTGTATTGAGGTCAGATCACTTGGAACACCCAGGAAATCAATCTGTGGAGTGGCAGAAGGGTCCCTACAGTTGGAGGGAGACAGCTTGGCAGGATTGAGGTACATGTATGTGATTAGGGGGAGATAAAATGGCAAAGGCATGGAGGGGAGGGAACCCTTTCAGTGCAGAGACAAAAAGAGACAGGTCTTCAAAAAGTATCAAGTTAGCACATGAGAATAACCTCTCCAGACCATGGACTGGAGAACGAGACATGGGGAGATTGCCAGTTTGTATTTTGCAAACAGCCTTAGGAGCTGAAATGTGAAGGTTTCAAATGTGCGTGACTGTCTCCAGAGCAAAGCCATGGTGCACGCTACTAGGGAGAAAGCAGTCGGGCCCCAGCACTGTAGCAATCTCAGGGGTGCACTGGGAGAGAACAGTCCCCTTCCTGGAGTACTTTGGGAAGAGGGTTTATTGCCTCCCCAAAGACAAAAGACCCTGCAGGTGCCAGCCAGAGGCCTTTAATCTGCAGGGTGGAGTGGCACTACTCCAGAACAGGTTCCACAGGATGCGGGGTCCTTTAAGACATTGGGTTTTGAATCTAGCTGAGCAGCTAGAAGCCTTGAGAGAACTGTGGAGCAGGGCAAGCTGACCACCTGTGCTATTGGGTGAGGGCTGCCTGACAGAAAACCCTGTTCAGGGAGGGAAAGGAGGAGAGATTGGCTGTTGCCATTTTTTCTCCCCAACAGCAACATGGCAGGACTTCAGAGAGCAGCACAGCTGCCCCCATTGGAGGTGGGACCCATTTACCCAAACTGCTCCCCTCTGTGCTTGGCAACTGCTTATCTACTGGAGCAAGGCTGACTCTCAGCCAATGCAGGCGGCCTCTCCTCTAGACCAGTACAGCCACCAGTCCCAGGCACCAACAGATGACTGTTTTTTTAATTCTTTTCCTCCCCTCCTCACCCCTCCCTCCCTTCCCTTCCTTTCCTTTCCTTTCCTTTCCTTTCCTTTCCTTTCCTTTCCTTTCCTCTTCCTACCCTCTTCTTTTGCAATCAGGCTCTTAATTTCTGATTTGTTTTTGGTCATTTATATATATACATATATTTGTTCAATTAGGCATTTTTATTCTATTCATTTTACACCGTTTCTATTTCTCTTCTTCTTTATTTTCCTTTCTCTTTCTCTGAATTTAGCCTGATAGTTTTTTGATTCCCTGTTTGGTCTTCATTTCTCCCCTTTCATTTTTTTTCTTTTTATGGGATCAGGTTTCCTCCCCACTCCTTTCCCTTTTTTCCAGGGTTACTTCAACAAACAAATCAAAGCACACCTTGGCTGAAGGTCCAAACACTCCACCACTAAAAGTAAGGAGGAGCTTTGCAGAGGACTGACCAGTGGGATAGAGCAGCCAAAACACAACAGAGTGCATATAATGTATACCAAAAACAATTCCTCAAGTGCCAACCCTGGACAGTGTATGACCCATTTTTAATATAGAGGTACTCACAGGTGCAGTAATAACAAACTATTAAAACCCACAAAAAGCAGAAACTAGCCAAAATGAGAAAACAGAGGAATTCTCCCGAAAAGAAAATTCAGGAAGAAATCACAGCCAGAGAATTGCTCAAAACAGTTATAAACAATATATCTGAACAAGAATTTAGAATAACAGTCATAAGACTAATAACTGGGCTTGAAAAAAGCATAGAAGACACTAGAGAATCTCTTTGTACAGAGATCACAGACCTAGGAACTCGTCCTGATGAATTAAAAAATGCTACAACTGAGATGCAAAATAAACTAGATACAGTGACAGTGAGGATGGAAGAAGCAGAGGAGAGAATAGGTGAAATAGAAGATAAAATCGGAAAATAATGAAGCTGAAAAAAAGAAGGAAAGGAAATTACCAGATCATGAGGGGAGAATTAGAGAACTGATTCCATGAAACAAAACAATATCCGTATCATAGGAGTTCCAGAAGAAGAGAGAGAAAGGGGAAGAAGTTTTATATGAATAAATTATAGCTGAGAACTTCTCTAATCTGGGGAAGGAAACAGGCATCCAAGTCTGAGAGGCACAGAGAACTCCTTCAAAATCAATAAAAACAGGTCAATACCATGACATATCATAGTGAAACTGGCAAAACACAAACATAAAGAGAATTCTGAAAGCAGCTAGGGACAAATGGGCCTTAAGTTACGGGCATAGGCACATAAGGTTAGTAGCAGACCTATCCACTGAAACTTGGCAGACCAGAAGCGAGTGGCAGGAAATATTCAATGTGCTGAACAGGAAAACTATGCAGCCAAGAATCTTTTATCCAGCAAGGCTGTCTTCAGAATAGGAGAGATAAAGACTTTCCCAGACAAAAACCAAAGGAGTTCATGACCATTAAACCAGCCCTGCAAGAGATTCTAGGGGTACTCTGTGAGTGGAAAGCAGCGAAGACTACAAAGGACCAAAGACATCACAACAAACATGGAATCTACAGATAACACCATGGCATTAAATTCATACCTTTCAATAATCACTCTGAATGTAAATGGACTAAATGCCCCAATCAAAAGACATAGAGTATCAGAAGGGATCAAAAATAAGATCCATCTATATTCTGCCTACAAGAGACTCATTTAAAAAAATTTTTTTTTAACGTTTATTTATTTTTGAGACAGGGAGAGACAGAGCATGAACAGGGGAGGGTCAGAGAGAGGGAGACACAGAATCTGAAGCAGGCTCCAGGCTCTGAGCTGTCAGCACAGAGCCCGACGCGGGTCTTGAACTCACAGACTGTGAGATCATGACCTGAGCTGAAGTCAGCCGCTTAACCGACTGAGCCACCCAGGCGCCCCCAAGAGACTCATTTTAAACCAGAAGACACCTGCACATTGTAAGTGAGGGGATGGAGAACCATCTATCATGCTAACGATGTCAAAAGAAAGCTGGACTAGCCATACTTACATCAGACAAACTACATTTTAAAACAAAGACTGTACCAAGAGATGAAGAAGGGCATTATATCATAATTAAGGGGTCTATCCATCAAGAAGAGCTAACAATTGTAAATATTTATGCCTCCAATGTGGAAGAACTCAAATATATAAATCAATTAATCATAAATATAAGCAAACTTTTGGATAATAATGCCATAATTATAGGGGACTTTAATACTCCACTTACAACAATGGACAGATAACCTAGGCAGAAAATCAATCAAGGAAACAATGGCTCTGAATGACACATTGGACCAGATAAACTGAACACATATATTCAGAACGTTTCATCCTACAGCAGCAGAATACATATGCTTCTTGAGTGCACATGGAACATTATCCAAAATAGATCACATACTGGTCACAAAATAGCCCTCAACACGTACAAAAAGATTGAGATCATACCATGCATATTTTCAGATCACAATGCTATGAAACTTGAAATCAACCACAAGTAAAAATTTGGAAAACCCCAAATACATTGAGGTTAAACAATATCCCACCAAAGAACCAATGGGTCAACCAGGAAATTAAATAAGAAATTTAAAAATATATGGAAGCAAATGAAAATGAAATATGATCGTCCAATCATTTGGGATGCAGCAAAGGCAGTCCTAAGAGGAAGATACACTGCAATTCGGGCCTATCTCAAGAAGTAAGAAAGGCCCCAAATATACAACCTAACCTTACACCTAAAGGAGCTAGAAAAGGAGCAGCAAATATAGCCCAAAGCCAGCAGAAGAAGGGAAATAAAGATTAGAGCAGAAATAAATGATATAGAACAGTAGAACAGATCAATGAAACTAAGAGCTGATTTTTTGAAAGAATAAACAAACTGATAAGCCCCTAGCCAGACTACTCAAAAAGAAAAAAGAGAGGACCCAAATAAAGTCACAATTGAAAGAGGAGAGATCACAACCAATACCAGAGACATACAAACAATTCTAAGAGAATACTATGAAAAATTATATGCCAACATACTAGACAATCTGGAAGAAATGGACAAATTCCTAGACACTCACACACTACCAAAACTCAAATGGGAAGAAATAGAAAATTTGAATAAACCTATAACCAGCAAAGAAATCTCAGTTATCAAAAGTCTCCCAACAAATAAGAGCCCTGGAATTCTACCAAAAATTTAAAGCAGAGTTAATACCTGTTCTTCTCAAAATGTTCCAAAAAATAGAAATGGAAGGAAAGCTTCCAAACTCATTCTATGAAGCCAGCATTACCTTGATTCCAAAACCAGACAAAGACTCCACTAAAAAGGAGAATTACAGGCCAATATACCTGATGAACCTAGATGCAAAAATTCTCAATAAGATACTAGCAAATCGAAGTCAACAATACATTAAAAGCATTATTCACCATGATCAAGTGGGATTCATTCCTGGGCTGCAGGGCTGTTTTAGTATTCACAAATCAATCAATGTGATACACCACATTAATAGAGGAAAGGATAAGAACCATATGATATTGTCAATAGATGCAAAAAAAGCATTGGACAAAGTACAGCATCCTTTCTTGATAAAAACCCTCAAGAAAGTCGGAATGGAAGAAACATATCTTAACATCATAAAAGCCATATATGAAAGGCCCATAGGTAATATAATCTACAATGGGGAAAAACTGAGAGCTTTCTCCCTAAGATCAGGAACATGACAGAGATGTCCATTCTCACCACTGTTGTTCAACATAGTGTTGGAAGCCCTAGCCTCAGCAATCAGACAACAAAACAAAATTAAATGCACCCAAACTGGCAAAGAAGAAGTCAAGCTTTCACTCTTTGCAGATGACATGATATTCTACATGGAAGACCCAAAAGACTCCACCAAAAAACTGCTAGAGCTGATACATGAATTCAGTAAAGCCGCAGGATATAAAATCAATGTACAGAAATTGGTTGCATTTCTATACACCAATAATGAAGCAACAGAAAGAGATATCAAGGAATTGATCCCATTTACACCAAAAACCATAAGATACTTAGGAATAAACCTAACCAAAGAGGTAAAATATCTGTACACTGAAAACTATAGAAAGCTTATGAAACAAATTGAAAAAGACACAAAGAAATGGAAAAACATTCCATGCTCATGGATTGGAAGAACAAATATTGTTAAAATATTGATACTACTGAAAGCAATCTACACATTCAATGCAAACCTTATCAAAATAACACAGCATTCTTCACAGAGCTAGAACAAACAATTCTAAAATTTGTATGGTACCACAAAAGAACCTGAATAGCCAAAGTAATGTTGAAAAAGAAAACCAAAGCTGGAGGTATCACAATTCTGGACTTTAACCTGTATTACAAACTTGTAATCATCAAGACAGTATGGTACTGACACAAAAACAGACACATAGATCAATGGAACAGAATAGAGAACCCAGAAATGGACCCACAAATATATGGCCAACTAATCTTTGACAAAGCAGTAAAGAGTATCCAATGGGAAAAAGACAGTCTCTTTAGCAAATGGTGCTGGGAGAACTGGATAGCAACATGCAGAAGAATGAACCTGGACCACTTTCTTACACCATACACAAAAATAAACTCAAAATGGGTAAAAGACCTAAATTTGAGACAGAAAACCATCAAAATCCTACAGGAGAAAACAGGCAGCAACCTCTCTGACCTAGGCCACAACAACTTCATACTTGACATGTCTCCAGAGGCAAGGGAAATAAAAGCAAAAATGAATTATTTGGACCTCCTCAAGATAAAAAGCTTCTACACAGCAAGGGAGACAATTAACAAAACTAAAAGGCAACCAATAGAATATATTTGCAAATATATTTGCAAATGGGAGAATATATTTGCAAATGACATATCAGATAAAGGGTTAGTATCCCAAATACATAAAGAACTTACCGAACTCAACACCCCAAAACCAAATAATCCAGTGAAGAAATGGGCAGAAGACATGAATAGACACTTCTCCAAAGAAGATATCCAGACGGCAAACAGACACATGAACAGATGTTCAACATCACTCGTCGTCAGGGAATTACAAATCAAAACCACAAAGAGATACCACCTCACACCTGTCAGAATGGCTAAAATTAACAACTCAGGCAACAACAGATGTTGGCAAGGTAGTGGAGAAAGAGGAACTCTTTTGCTCTGCTGGTGAGAATGCAAAGTGGTGTAGGCACTCTGGAAAACAGTATGGGGGTTCCTCAAAAAATTAAAAATAGAATTACCTAATGACCCAGCAATTGCACTACTAGGAATTTAACCAAAGGATACAAAAATGCTGAATCGAAGGGGCACATGCACCCCAATGTTCATAGCAGTGCTATCAACAATAGCCAAAGTATGGAAAGAGCCCAAGTGTCCATTGATGGATGAATGGATAAAGAAGATATAGTATGTATACACAATGGCGTAATGCTGGACAATGAAAAAGAATGAAATCTTGCCATTTGCAACAATGTGGGTGAAACTGGAGGATATTATGCTAAACGAAGTAAGTCAGTCAGAAAAAGATATCATATGATTTCACTCATATATGGAATTTGAGAAACTCAACAGATGAAAATAGGGGAAAGGAAGGATAAATAAGATAAAAACAGAGAGGAAGGCAAAGCATAGAGAGTCTTAAATACAGAGGACAAACTGAGGGTTGCTGGAGAGGGGTTGGAGGGTTGGGTTAAATGGGTGATGGGCATTAAGGAGGGCACTTTTCAGGATGAGCAATGGGTGTCATATATAAGAGATGAATCACTGGGTTCTACTTCTGAAGCCAAGACTATACTGTATGTTAAATAACTTGAAAATAAATTAATAAAAATTTAAAAAAATAAAAAAATGAAGTATGGATGCTAAAATTTTAACTACTAGTAGAATATAAACATAATGAATAACTTCCAAATTAATAGAGGAAACAAGAAAAAACGTAACAGAAGGAAAAGAAAATAAAAAACACAAGAAAAAGGTTAAATACAAACACAAAACAAATGGTAGCTATAAGTCCAAATATTGCACATTATAATAAGTATAAGTGGATACAATTTACCTATTAAGAAAAGACAGAGACTCTGAAATTGGATTTTAAAATTCTAGCTACATGCTATTTAAATAAACATTTCAAAAACAGAATGACACCCAGATATTAAGGGATGGGAAAAGTTATAATAGGCAAATACTAACAACAAGAAGAGTTGACATAATAGCATTTAAGCAGATAAATATTTAATAGAAAAAAATTTGCCAAGAAATAGCCTCTTTTAAAAAAAATGTTTATTTTTGAGAGAGAGCACACGTGAGCATGTGAGTGGGGGAGGGGCAGAGAGAGAGGGAGACAGAGAATCTGTCAGTGCAGAGCCCGACGTGGGGCTCAAACTCATGAACTATGAGATCATGACCTGAGCTGAAGTTGGAGGCTTAACCAACTGAGCCACCCAGGTGCCCCAAGAAACAGGCTCTTAACTATTGAGAACAAACTGATGGTTACCAGAGGGGAGGTGGGTGGGGGGTAGGTGAAATCGGTAATGTGGTAATACAGATCAAGGACTGCACTTGTCATAATGAGCACAGGGTGATGTATGGAATTGTTGAATCACTGTATTGTACACCTAAAACTAATATAGCACTGTATGTTAACTATACTGGAATTAAATTTTAAAAAAATGCTTGCAATGCAGAAACAAAACAAAACAAAAGACAGTCAGCTTGCTAGGAGATTGTGCTTGTCACTTCTTTCTCAACATTATCCCATTCTCATCTCTAATAAAGAACTTTGATGCTTCTGAAAAAAATAAATAAAAAATTTCACTAAGACTAGGAAAGTCCCACCTCAGCCCCCAGAAGCTTGAAAACAGTAAAAGAATTTTTAGAAATATTACTTATGTTGACTCTTGTGAAAATAAATAAAAGAAATATCATTAAACCTGGAGTTGGGAAGCCCTAAAGAGCAATCTGTCACACACTACCATCCCTCCATAAGAAACCATAGCTTGCATTCCCCAACAGGAAGAAACTTACTTTATATACCCCAGCAGGAGGAAGACTTTCTTCCTGCCCATCCACAGCCTAACCAGTGAGAAACCACCACACTCATCCAATGAGAAGCCATAACAGCCCCTTCTAGCTTCCTCCTTTTGCCTATAAAAGCAAGCCTCTCCTCTGTTCTGGACTTGCCTATGCTTTGCCATAAGTTTGCCCATTTGCAATTCTTTGCTATTCCTGAAGCTTATTTTGCTTTTAAAAAGCTGACACTTTTTTTTTTTTTGTATTTTTTTAAGGTCAATAGTCTTTAAAATTAGCCTTCATATCTATTTAGCAAGTCTTTTTTAATTGGGTAGAAACTGATTTTCATTCGTGGAGTGAAAATACAGATTTATTATCTTATACTTTTTCTTCCACCAGAATAAAAAAGGGTGCATAAATATAAAGTAGAAAAGCAAGGAGGCAAATAACATGATCAGATTTATATTTTATAGCCATCTCTATTGCTGCTACTAAAGGATTACAGAGGGCAGGGAGATAACCTAAACTCTCAGCTGGAAAATACAGACTACAGGGGCACCTGCGTGGCTCAATCGGCTGAGTGTCCGACTTCAGCTCAGGTCATGGTCTCACAGTTCATGAGTTCAAGCCCCTTGTCGGCTCTGTGCTGACAGCTCAGAGCCTGGAGCCTGCTTTGGATTCTATGTCTCCTGCTCTCTCTGAACCAACCCCGCTTGTGCTCTCTCTCTCTAAAATAAATAATACACATTAAAAAAATTAAAAGTAAAATAAAAATACAGACTACAAAATGATATATATGCAGTTAGCCCTTCACCAACACAAGTTTGAACTGTGTGGGTCCACTTATATATGGACTTTTTTTCAAAACAGTACAGGACTGTAAATGTATTTTCTCTTATGATTTTCTGTTTTTTTAATGTTTATTTATTTATTTTTGAGAGAGAGAGGAGGGGTGGAGAGAGAGGCAGAAAGAGAATCCCAAACAGGCTCCACATCGTCAGTGCAGAGGTGGACGTGGGGTTTGAACTCATGAACAGTGAGATAAAGACCCTGAGCCAAAATCAAGAGTCAGACGCTTAACTGACTGAGCCACCCAGGCTCCCCTCTTAGGATTTTTTTTTTTTAATTTTAATGTTTATTTATTTTATTTTATTTTTTTTTTTAATTTTTTTTTTCAACGTTTATTTATTTTTGGGACAGAGAGAGACAGAGCATGAACGGGGGAGGGGAAGAGAGAGAGGGAGACACAGAATCGGAAACAGGCTCCAGGCTCCGAGCCATCAGCCCAGAGCCTGACGCGGGGCTCGAACTCACGGACCGCGAGATCGTGACCTGGCTGAAGTCGGACGCTTAACCGACTGCGCCACCCAGGCGCCCCTAATGTTTATTTATTTTTGAGAGAGAGAGAGAAAGAGAGAAGCCGATGTGGAGTTTGAACTCAGGAACTGAGAGATCATGACCTGAGCCAAATTCGGACCCTTAGCCGACTGAGCCACCCAGGCGCCCCTATTTTGTTTTTTAAGTTTATTTATTTATTTTGAGAGAGACAGAGCGCGAGTGGGGAAGGGGCAGAGAGGGAGAGAGAGGATCCCAAGCAGGCTCCAGGCTGCCAGCGAAGAGCCTGATGTGGGGCTTGAGCTCACGAAACTGCGAGATCATGACCTGAGCCAAAACCAGGAGTCAGACGCTTAACTGACTGAGCCACCCAGGCACACCATGATTTTATTTTCTTTTTTTAAAAAAAAGAAAAATTTTTTAAATGTTTATTTATTTTTTGGGAGAGACAGAGACATAATGCGAGTGGGTTAGGGGTAGAGAGAAAGGGAGACACATAATCCGAAGCAGGTTCCAGGCTCTGAACTGTCAGCACAGAGCCGAAGCGGGGGTGGAACTCACGAGCTGTGAGATTATGACCTGAGCCGAAGTCAGACGCTCAACTGACAGCCACCCAGGCGCCCCCACCATGATTTTCTTAATAACCTTTTCTTTAGCTTTATTGTAAGAATACAGTATGCAATACATATATAAAATATGGGTTATTGTTAAAGCTTCCAGTCAGTTGTAAGCTATTAGTAGTTAGGTTTTTGGAGAGCCAAATATTATATATGGATTTTTGACTGTGTGTGTGTGGGGGGGAAAGGGGGCACATGGGGGCGGAGGGTCAGCATCCCTAAGGCCACATGTATAGGATTAACTGTCTATCTTCAGCTCTAAAAAAAATACTGGAATCAAGCAACTATACTAAAATTAGCAATCATTATATTAGGTAGAATTATTGGTAATTTTAATTTATTCTTCATGTTTTTCTGGATCTTTCAAAATGATTACAATAAACATAGTATTTTTATAATGAAGAAAATGTTACTTTAAAAAAGTAGGTATTTCTATAAATTTTCTTTACATAGGAATAGGAAGGAAATCTGAATATTATAAGATGAAAATTCACTAAATTTTTTAATGGAAATTCAACAGTATTTCAAATGGACTAAATTTTTAATTTGATTGCTTTCAACCTTTAGGACTTTAAAAGCTCACCTAAATATTTAGGGGTGATATTTTCTTCCAGGAGCTTGATCAAAATGCCACTGAAAAGGTCCAGGCAATGTTCACAGCCATTGACGAGCTCTTGT
The DNA here is from genome assembly GCF_007474595.2 of Lynx canadensis. NCBI lineage: Eukaryota > Metazoa > Chordata > Mammalia > Carnivora > Felidae > Lynx > Lynx canadensis. The sequence continues at coordinate 53,714,788 of NC_044313.2, read as the reverse complement.
ATGAGCAGAAGCTGAGTGTGCATACTAAGAGTCTACAGGAAGAATGCCAACAATGGACATGCAGCTTTCCTCACCTCAGGTATTAAAGCCCTAGATCTGGCTTGTATTCATGGCTAATACTAAAATTTGAAAAGCAGATATCTAGGGGCGCCTGGATTGCTCAGTTGGCTGTGTCCGATTCTTGATTTCGGCTCAGATCATGATCTCAGGTTGTGGGATTGAGCTCCACGTCAGGCTCCACACTGAGCATAGAGTCTCCTTAAGATTTTCTCCCTCTGCCCCTCTTCCTCACTGTCCTCTGTCTCTCTAAAATAAAAAAAAAAAAAAAATTAAAAAATATTTTTTAAAAAGCAGATATCCAAAAAAAAGCTTGTATTCTGAAATCTTTATGGACTTGGTTTTAATGAATGTAAATAAGGCCATATGGTATAAAGACTGCACTGAGAGAAAACTGAAGTTTATGGAAGTTTCTTAGAGTGTTCATAACTACCACTATGTTGTCCTAATTGAGAAAAACAGTTCCTTTACCTGTAGCTGAGATCTATGCATTGTGGCTGTCCAAAGATCTCTTCTTTGGAGCAAGAAGGTCAGAAAATGTATTTGTTTACACTGTTGTCTACAAGAAAATTCTTACACAGATTTAAAAGCAGACATAAGCTGTTAGGAAGCTTCCCTCACTTACTTCCCTTACTTCCCTTACTTATATAGTAAGTATAGTAACTTACTATAGTTACTATACTTACTACTTAAAATTTATACCTAAAATTTATATAGCATCATGTTCTTAAGAATATAATTTATAGTTTTCACTAATTTGGCCTGGCTTTCATCCATTTTAGCAGATTTAATGAAGATTATTGTAGAGGATGGAGGGAAAATTACAAATTTTTGCTCAGTTTCCTTGGATTTTTTCAGCAGTGTGAGGCTATAGCTTTATCTTTTCCATATCTATTCTGTGGAAGAGAGCTATAACCTGTAATAAGATTCTGGATTCACATTTTTCTCTTAAGAATCATTCTTAATCAGTAGCGTACTAAGTATGCACTGGACTTTTATAGAGAGCCATCATATTTGTTCCAAGAATATCTACATTTTGTATGTATGCCAGGTGAACGTGCTTGATTGTCTCTTTATGTTGTTCATTTTGAAGGATCCTGGGTAGGCAGATAATCACTCCAAGCGAAGGATATGGACTGTATCCTAGATCCCCTTCTGTTGTTTCAGTTTCACATGAGACAACACTTTCTCAAGAAAGAGATTCTACTATGTAAGTATTCCTAATATGTAAGTATTTATGTATCCAAAGTGTTATATTCTGCCAGTTATACTAGGGGATTAAAAAACTTATGTTTTACTTGATGGTATTTAATAAAGCACAGAAAATGCTGTTAAGATTGACCACAGTTTTTATGCACAGAGAATTTTATTATACAATTTTTTTGTTCAAAAAGTAAGTCATTCCCTAGGGTTTAAGGATACTTTTGTTATTCAGATATATCTCTATCTCTATCTCTATCTCTATCTCTGTCTCTGTCTCTGTCTCTATCTCTATGTCTCTATCTCTATCTCTATATATTTATAGATACAGGCATTTCCTTCTTGAAATAAAGTGTAGATAGACTGGTTTCAGGAGATTTAGGAGTTTGAGAAACACACTTTAAAGATTTTTTGAAAAAATACTGAAAAAGTAATTTTTCTTAAACATATAATATTAATTACAACTTAATTTCTTTACAGAAGTTAAACTGCTATTAGTTTATTAACTTAAAATGGGTAATTAGTATATTTAAAATAGCTAAATTCTTTTGAACACCTCAAACTCTTTAAACAACAGCAAAACAAACCAAAATAGGATTGTTCCACTCTCTTACATCATACACAAAAATACATTCAAAATGGATGAAAGACCTGTGAGACCTGAAACCATAAAAATCCTAGAGAACACAGGCAGTAACCTCTTTGACATTGGCTGTAGCAACTTCTTTCTAGATATATCTCCCGAGGCAAGGAAAACAAAAGCAAAAATAAACTATTTTATTTCATCAAAATAGAAAGTTTCCGCACAGTGAAGGAAACAAATCAACAAAACTAAAAGGCAACCTATGGAATGGGAGAAATTTGGAAATATTTCCAAATATTTTAAATATTCTTCTTAAATATTTGGACATATTTCCAAAATTTGTTCAAGTCAGATTTTCCCACTAGCCTTGCTGAAAAGTGCCACAGGTTTATTCTTTTTCTTTTTTTCATTAAAAAATACTTAAGGTTGGGGCGCCTGGGTGGCTCAGTCAGTTAAGCGGCCGACTTCGGCTCAGGTCATGATCTCACAGTCCGTGAGTTCAAGCCCCGCGTGCTGACAGCTCAGAGCCTGGAGCCTGTTTCGGATTCTGTGTCTCCCTCTCTCTGACCCTCCCCTGTTCATGCTCTGTCTCTCCCTGTCTCAAAAATAAATAAAAATGTTAAAAAAAAATTAAAAAAAATACTTAAGGTACAAAAGTATAAAGAATATCACAAAATATACATTGGTTATATTTAATATTTCATTAAACAGAGCCATTTAAAAAAACTGTACTGCTCAGATTTGACTGGTTTTCTCCAAAGTAAAGATTCTGAACTGAATGAGTCATCATATATTCATTGAATACCTGGGTAGGAAGAGAAATTTAAATATAAATAAGAGAAGATCCCTGCCCTTAAGGCATATGAATTTTGAACTATGATGGAGTTACTGAAATAAGCATATTATCTCCTGAGGTACCTGAAAGTTGTAATTATTAATATTCTTAATTTTTCATCAATTTTTTTATTGAAAGAGACTTAAATATAAAATACTGGTATCAGGTGTACATCATAGTGATTCAGCAATTATATAAATTACAAAATGCTTACCACAATAAGTATAGTTACTATCTGCCACCAAAGTTATTACAATATTATTGATTATATTCCCTATGCCATACTTCTCATTCCTGCGACTTATTTATTTTATAACTGGCAGTCTGTACCTCTTAATACCCTTCACCTATTTTGCCAATCCTCCAATCCCTATTCCCTTTAGCAATCACCAGTTTGTCCTCTGTATTTATGAATCTCTTTGTTTTGTTTTGTTTATTCCTTTTTCTTGGTTTTTAGATTCCATGTTTAAGGTAAATCATATGGTATTTGTCTTTTCCTGTCTTATTTCACTTAGCGTTATATGCCCTATGTCCATCCATGTTGTAGCAAATGTCAAGTTCCAACCTTTTTCATGGCTGAGTAATACTCCATTGTATATACATACCACATCTTCTTTATCCATGAATCTATCTGTGGACACTTAAGTTGCTTTCATATCTTGGCTACTGTAAATAATGCTGCAATAAACATAGGAGTGCATGTATCTTTTCAAATTAATGTTTTTATTTTCTTCAGGTGGAATTCAGTGGTGGAATTACTGGGTCATATAGTATTTCTATTTTTAATTTTTGAGGAACCATAGTGGCTGCACCAATTTACATTCCCACCAATAGTGCATGAGGGTTCCCTTTTCTCCATATCCTTGCCAACACTTGTTATTTCTTGTCTTTTTGATACTAGCCATTCTGACTGGTTATTCTTAAATATTTTTAAACTTATCTCATAGCCTTAGCTGTTGCATCTGAAAAGACAGCAAATAGTATTTGATACTGCACAGTACACCTAGGCAGAGTAGGTCTATGGCTAGTGTTTATTCTTTCTGTTCTGAGAAACAATAGGTATTAAGACTATGAATAGTCTGGGGAGATGTCAGCAGGGCAAGGGATTTTGAGCTGAAACTCGTATGACTGAATTGCTGTAGGAACTGTTTATGTTATATACAATTAATAATTGCTTTTTCCTCTCCCAGATTTGGTATTAGGGGAAAGAAGTTACATTTTTCATCTTCTTATGCTCACAAAGCATCTCCCATTGCCAAATCCCCTAGTGTGTATTCTATGGAAAGAGAGGAGGAAGACTGTATAATCTTCTCTGAAGGAATAATAGAGGAATACCTAGCATTCGACCACACTGATATGTGAGTGTTAAGTATTTTAAGCTTTTTACTCCCCTCCTATTTTGTGTATTAATATCTATTTTTTTCTAATGTTTATTTTTGAGAGACAGAGCATGAGTGGGGGAGGGTCAGAGAGAGAGGGAGACACAGAATCGGAAGCAGGCTCCAGGCTCTGAGCTGTCAGCACAGAGCCTGACAAAGGTCTCAAACTCACAAGCTGTGAGATCATGACCTGAGCCAAAGTCGGATGCTTAACTGACTGAGCCACCCAGGCACCCCTCTATTTTTTCTAAAGTATACTACTCAGGGACACCTGGTGACTCAGTCCATTGAGTGTCTGACTCTTGATTTTGGCTCAGGTCATGATCCCAGGGTTGTGGGATTGAGCCCTGCATTGGGCTCTGTGTTGAGTGTGGAGCCTGCTTGAGGTTCTCTTTCTCTTTCTCTCTCTCTCTCTCCCTCCCTCTGCTCCTCCTCTCCCCCACTCATGCTTGCTCTCTCGCTAAAAATGGATTGAAAAAATAATAAAATCTACTACTCAGAACCGCCCCCCCAAAAGACAGAAAAAAAAAACACAACCAAACAAAATATAAAGTACACAACCAATATTACATATAATTAGATTGATGTCACTTGGTTATTTATTTCCTATTACTTCTGAGGTATCTAGAGTTCATGTGCTTAGTTGATATAAATTCCTATTGCTTCCACATACCAGACTCCCTTGTGTATTTTCTTCCTGAATGTGTTATTTGCCTCTTCCTGAGATTAAACATTTTTAAATGAGTTAATTTCTTTCTTCACATAATTTGATTTTACCTTTTGTAAATCATCACCAGTTAATTCATGGAAATCTGAAGCTTTTCAAAGGAGCAGTTGAAGAGGTGTGAACTTTGTTTACGTAAATCCTTTTTGAAAAGGTGTACACAGTTTATATAAAACCTTATACTTAGCACAGACTTTACAATTAATAATGCCTGTTTATATCCATTCTTATTGTATTCTGACAATAGTCCTGTGACACAGATATTATTTACCATCTCTATAGGATAGGTGAGAATCAGAGTGGTTAAATGATTTGTCTGAGGTAAAGCTAAGACCTAAAACCTTATTCATCTTACTCTAAATCCAGTGCTGTCTTCACTATCCTATGCTACCCTTCTGAAACATTAACCTCTTAAGCTATTCCTCCAAGCGTTTAAAAGTTCCAGAGCGCAACAAGTGGGAGAGAGGCAAAGAAGGAGGGAGAGAGAGAGAAATCCCAAGCAGGTTCCACACTGTCCACTCAAAGCCTGATGTGGGGCTCGAATTCATGAACCATGAGATCATGACCTGAGACCAAGTCGGACGCTTAACCAACTGAGCCACCCAGACGCCCCAAAAGAAAATGGATTTTAAATAAAGGAAATAAAATTCAATCTCATTCACAATTACCAGTGCAAATTAAAACTATAACAAGATACTATTTTATCTGTCAGACTGGCAGAGAAAACAAAGAAGTTTGATAATTCCTTGAATGGAAAAAAGGCACATTTTTTCAACACTGAAGATTATCTCTTTAGAGGAAAGTGGGCAATATCTTTCCATTTTAAATGCATATACCATTTCACTCAATAATTCTATTTATAGGAATTTATCCTACAGATATAATACCCATGTAGCCAAAGAACTACATACAAGAATATTAAATGTCCTATTGACTATAAGAACAAAAGCCTGGCTGATCAATAACTGGATAGTTAGATATACTATGGTATATCCAGTAGAATTCTCTTCAGCTATTTTTTCAGAGGCGTATTCATATGTATTAATAGAGATGGAGGGCCAGATACATTTTTAAATAAAAGGCCACAATGCAGTGCAGTGTATAACGTAACTATTTCCCTGGACCAATGTATAATGTTTGCTTCTGGGAATGGTGCCTGGGAGACAGAAATGTAAACTTATTTTTCACTATATAAATACATTTCCTTCTGTATAATGTGAATTTTTTTTCATCATATGAAAGTGTTATCTCCTATAAAAAGAAATATAAATGCAAATACAATTAATACTAAATCAGCCTTGGGAAAGAAGTAGAGTCTTTAGCTGCCCTGCATAAACCTCTTAGCATCCTTCTTTCCTAGTTAGAGCTTCTTATTTAATTCTTGGCACCTCTGCTACCCCAGGGATAATTTTCACGGTAGAGGCCATAAGATATTTCTTCATAGCCCAAGTGTTCCAGAACTTGCTTTGGGTTAATTTATAATACATCTATCATAGGTAAGCATATCTGTCAGCTAGATCTTTGCCCCCCAAATACTGGGGCTATTGGTACTCCCTTCCAGAGAAGAGACCAGACTTGGCTGAGTTTCTGGACTACAGATAGCTACATGGTCTCCAAAAAGGCCTCACAGTAGCTTCTTGTGCTGGTGGGCTCTCCTCCTTTCCCTTTCCAGCCAAATGCCAATTGTTTGTTCGGATTAATAAAAGTACACTATTTCTCTAATGAATCACTGCCTCAAATAACTATGTGACACAGTCACATGCCCATCATTAAATGGTACATGAATAGTAATCTAAATGTTATCCAGTCACAACAAAAAGATTATTTCTGTATGCTTGTCATAGCTTATTGCTCAACTGACAATGTTCACTGTTCAAAGCTAAAAAATACAAAATGAGACTTCAGTCTTCTTTTTCTTATTCTTTTTTTTTTTTTTTTTTTTTTGGCAGAGTAGTGGGGTGGGGTGGGGTGGGAGTAAAAAGGGAAATTCAGTCTGTTTGAGAACTCCCTTAGGTCACAAGACAGTTTAACACATATGCTACATACATATACTGAGCTACATACATATACGTGTGGGGAGGGGACCCAAATCACACTCCTGGAGAAGCACAAAACACAGTGGTGAACACTCAGTAAAGAATAACTAGGAAGTCTTATTTGCTTCTGTTACAGGGAAGAGGGGTTTCAAGGAAAGAAATTACACGCATCTCCAGAGAAACAGAAATTAGGGTACCCTCCCATTGCTCCATTTTACTGCATGAAAGAGGACGTCCTTGCTTATGTGTTTGACGACGTGTGGAGCAAAGTTCTGAGCTGTATGGAGCAGCTGACACGTAGTCATTGGGAGGGATTTGCTTCTGGTAAGGATCTTTGTGAAAACAACATAAAAAAATAATTATTTATGATTTCCAAACCCTGACTAGTCTTTCAGATTATATGTTTCATTACTGCAAAAGACTCATATTTGTATTTTCCACAGACACTAACAGATATTTAGACAATATTTGAAAATGAGTGGATGAGTAACAAGGCTATTCTATGATGACTATACTGTGTTTTATTTGAATATAAGTATTTGTGAGAAAAAAGATGTGCAAGTGGCAAGTACATTTTTTAAACTGCTCTACTTAAGAATAATTGATTATACAATAAACCATTCATATTTAAAGTGTAAATTGGTCAATTGACCTATGTATACATGAAACCACAAAACAGTCAATATAATATATAGAATACCTTTGTAATCCCTTTCTGCCCCTGCCTGACCCCCAATCCCCACGTGCTTTGTCACTATAGTTTAGTTTTTATTTTGTAGAGTTTCATATAAATGGAATCAGGGTATTTCCTTTTTGTAAGCTTCCTTCATTCAGCATGATCATTTTGTGATTCATCTATGTAAATGTGTGCATCAGCAATTTATTCCCAAGAAGTGTTCCACTGTTGCACAATTTGTTTATCCGTTTACCTGTTCATGGACATTTGGGTTCTTTTCAATTCGGGACTATAATATGCAAAGCTATTATGCACATTACTATGCAAGAATTTTTTGCACATACATTTCCTTTTCTCTTAGGTAAATTTCTAGGAGTGGAATGGTTTGATTATATGGTTAAATGTATATTTAGCTTTTTAAGAATTATTTTGTTTTTCTGTATTGCACAAAAAACTATCACAAACTTATCAGTTTCAAACAACATACATTTTTTATCTCACAGATTTGTGGATCAGAAGACCAGGAATGGCTTAGCTAGTTCTCTACTTAGGATCTCACAAAGCTGTGATCAAGGTGTTGGCCACAGCTAGGCTCTCATGTAGAGGCTCACTTAGGAATGGAAACACTTCCCCTTTTGTGTGTTCTTAGAAGTATCGAGTTTCTTGTAGCTTTCTTCTTCAGCAGCTTTCTTCTTCAAAGCCAGCAAGAAAGGCTGAGAGCTAGTCAGCAAAACAGAAGCTTATATAATGTAACATATTCATGGAAGTGACATCTCATCACTTTTACCATCTTCTGTTGGTCTGGAGTAAGTCACACTCAAAGGGAGATTCTACAAAGATGTGAACACCGGGGCGCCTGGGTGGTTCAGTAGGTTAAGCTTCCGACTTCAGCTCAGGTCATGATCTTGCGGTCTGTGGGTTCAAGCCCCACATCGGGCTCAGTGCTGACAGCTCAGAGCTTGGAGCCTGCTTCGGATTCTGTGTCTCCCTCTCTCTTTGCCCCTCCCCCTCTCATGTTCTCTGTCTCAAAAATATATAAAAACTAAAAAAAAAAAAAAATGTGAACACCAAGAGGTAAGAGTTTGTCCATTACAAAGAGTTTGTCCACCAAGCTTAGAGTTTGTCCATTACAATTCTCCCACTTGCCCCTAATGATTCCTGTGCTCCCACATGCAAAATACACTAAATTCCCAAGAGACTTATTATAGCATAGCTCAGAAGTTCAAAATATTATCATCTAAATTAGGTCTTGGTATGAATAAACCTCCCATGAATGGATATAATACATTAAGTAAAGTTACTGGGGCCCAATTCTCTTCCATCTATATATCTGTGAAACTAAAGGCTATATACATAGGAATATAAACATCTAACTATATAATCCAACCAACCATTCCTGTCATAGAGAAAAGTCGCCTTACCCCAACACACCCATCATACAATAGTGGGCCAGGGAAAGGATAACAGACATTCTAGATAAGGGAGGGGGGTGGGCAGAAATGAAAGGTTAAGTGGCACCTGGGTGGCTCAATCACTTAAGTGTCTGACTCTTGATTTCGGCTCAGGTCATGATCTCATGGTTCATGAGATCAAGCCCAATGTCGGGCTCTGTGCTGACAGTGCAGATCCTGCTTGGGATTCTCCCTCTTTCTCCCTCTGCTCCCTACCCTACTCACAGTCTCTCTCTCTTTCTCAAAATAAATAAACACTAAAAAAAAGAATGGAAGGTTAAAAAAAAAAAGGGTTTATAGTAATTCTGAAGTCCAGTTGGGAAAATACTGGGAGTTCTAGTCCTAGAAACAGCTGTCTGTTCCAACCTCTGGGCTCTTGGTTTTGCCCTCTGAATCATCCTTCCTTTTTCACATGTGTGAAAGCTAAGTAGTTTTATTAGACTGCTCCCTGGTAGTAGAATTTTGAGGGTCTGACAGCCTTCTTTCATTTAAACTCTTTCACCGTCTAGAGATACAAAATTTTCAAAATTATAAAGTCCTGGTTTCTTTACATTTAATATTTTTTCCATCAGTTTTTCTTTCTCATCTCATGTTTTATAGTATAAGTAGCAGGAAAAAAATCAGGCCTCACTTTCAATAACTTTGATTGGAACTCTTCTTAGCTATACATCCAGAATCATCACTTTAAGTCCTGCCTTCCACATGACCACAGGAGACCATTACACTAAACATTCTTCCACTAAATAACAAGCACCTCCTTCTTCCAGTTTTTAATAACATGTTCCTCATTTCCTTCTGAACCCTCCAATAGAGCATCCTCCAAATCCAAATTTCTACGAAGTTTGTTCAAGGCAATTTATGTTTTCTCTATCATGTTTCTCAAAATTCTTCTATCAATGAACAATCAAAAATGAAATTAAGAAAACAGTTCATTTATAATAGCATCAAAGAGAATAAAATACTTAGAAATAAACTTAACCAAGAAAGTATAAGACTTTTACACTGAAAACTACAAGACATTATTGTAAGAAAATAGGGAAGACCTAAAGAATTGGAAAGTCTTCCTGTGTTTTACGGATTAGAAGACTTAATATTGTTAAGTGGCAATACTCCCAAACAGATTTGAGTGAATGTCCAAAATAATATTAAAAAAGAACAAAGTATGAGGCTTCACATTTCCTGATTTTAAAACTTAGTACAAAGGTACATTAACCAAAACAGTGTGGTACTGACATAAGAATCGACATATGGATCAACAGAATAGCATCAAGAATCTAGAAATAAACCCTCACATATACAGCCAATTGATTTTCAACAAGGATGCCAAGACCATTCAATGGGAGAATAGTCTCTTCAACAAATGGTGCTAAAACTGGATAACCACATGAAAAAGAATGAATTTGGACCCTTCTTTCACACTACATACAAAGTATCAACTCAAAATGGATCACAAGCATACATTTAAGAACTAAAACTATAAAACTCTTAGAAGAAAACATAAGAGTAAATCTTAATGAGGTTGGATTTAGCAATGGATTTAGATATGACACCAAGACCACAAGCAACAAAAAAATCAATAGACTGGATTTTATCCTAAAAAAAAAAAAAATCTATGTATCAAAGGATATTATCAAGAAAGTGAAAATACAACCTACAGAATGGAAGAATATATATGCAAATCATACACCTGATAAGATTCTAGCATCCACAATATGTAAAGTACAATTCAACAACAAAGGGACAAACAACTCAATTTAAAAATGGGCAAACAGGGGCGCCTGGGTGGCGCAGTCGGTTAAGCGTCCGACTTCAGCCAGGTCACGATCTCACGGTCCGTGAGTTCGAGCCCCGCGTCGGGCTCTGGGCTGATGGCTCAGAGCCTGGAGCCTGTTTCCGATTCTGTGTCTCCCTCTCTCTCTGCCCCTCCCCCGTTCATGCTCTGTCTCTCTCTGTCCCAAAAATAAATAAACGTTGAAAAAAAAAAAATGGGCAAACAACTTGAATAGGTATTTATCCAAAGAAGATACACACATGGCCAGTAAGCATATGAAAAGACGTTCAACATCCTTATTCATTAGGGAAATACAAACCAACACCAAAATCACAATGAAATGCTACTTCTACCCACTATGATGGCTATATTAAAAAAAAAGAAGACGACAATAACAAGTATTGGTGAGTATGTGGAGAAACTGAAACACTCATACATTGCTGTGGTAAGGTAGAAGGGTGTGGCTACCGTGTAAACAGTTTGGTAGTTTCTCAAAAACTTAAACATAAGATTGCCGTATGGCCAGCAATTCCACTCAAAGCATATAACCAAGAGAACTGAAACCTTATCTGCAAAAAAGCCTGTGTATGATTGTTCACAGCAGCATTTTCATAATAGTCAAAAAGTTAGAATTGACACAAATGTTCATCAGCTATGAATGGAGAAACAAAATTTGGTATATACATATGTTATGGACTGAATTGTGTCCTCCTCAAAATGTATATGTTGAAGACCTAATCCCCAGTGTGAATGTTTGGAGGTGGGGCTTTTAGGAAGGTAATTAAAGTTAAATGAAGTCATAAGCATGGGGACCTAATCCTATAGAGTTGGTATCCTTATAAGAAGAGGAAGAGACCAAAGCCCCCTTTCTGTGCATGCACGGAAAAGTGGTAATGCAAGGACACAGCTGCCTACAAGCCAGATAGCACCTTGATCTTGAACTTCTGACCTCCAGAACTTTAAGAAAATAAATTTCTGTTATTTAAGCCATTCAGTCTGTGGTATATTGTTATAGCAGGATAAGTAACTAATGTACTATGCAATGTAATATTATTAGTTCATAAACTAAAATTAAGTAATCATGCATGTTACAACATGGATAAACCTTGAAAATATTATGCTAAGGGTAAGAAGCCAAACACAAAAGGCCACATATTGTATGATTTTATTCAGTTGAAATGTCCAGAACAGGCATATCCATAGAGACACAAAGTAGTTTAGTGGTTACCAAGGGATATAGGGAGAAAGGAATTGGGAGGTATGTGGTGTCTCTTTGCAGTGATAGATATTTTCTGAAATTAGATAGTGGTGCTGACTGCACAACATTGTGAATATACTAAAAAGCAATTAATTGTGTACTGTAAAATGGTTAAAAATGGTGAATTTTATGTTATATGAATTTTATTTCATTAAACATTTTAAAATATTTTAAACCTGTATGTAAATGTGAGTCTGTTGGTGATTAATTCTTTTATAGATATGAAAAAAATTTTTTAATTTATTCATTCTAAAAACAAAAGCAAAAAGTGTTCATCCATTTGTCCAACTCCCTATGCCCTGCCTCTAGCAACTACCAATCTCTTCTCTATATTTGTGAGCTTGGTTTTATTTATTTATTTATTTATTTTTAGATTCCGTCTATAAGAAAGATCATATGTTATTTGTCTTTCTCTAACTTACTTCATTTAGCATAATGCCCTCGAGGTCCGTTCATGTTGTCACATATAGAAACATTTCATTCTTTTTTAGGGCTGAAGTGTATTTCATTGTATATATACACCGCATTTGCTTTTTTTTTAATCCTTTCATCTACTGATGGACACTTCGGTTGTTTCCGTATCTTGGCTACTGTAAATAATGCTGCAATGAACATGGAGGTACATCTATCTTTTCAAGTTGGTATTTTCCTTTTCTTTGGATAAATACCCAGAAGTGGAATAGCTAGATCATATGGTAGCTCTACTTTTAATTTTTTTGAGGAAAATCCATACTGGTTCCTATAGTGGGTATACCAATTTACATTCCCACAAGCAGTGCACAAGAGTTACCTTTTTACAGCTCCTTGCCAACCCTTGTTATTTCTAGACTTTTTGATAATAGCCATTCTGACTAGTGAAACTGCATTTTAATTTTCGTCTGCATTTTCCTGATGATGAGTAATGTAGAGCATCTTTTCATGTACCTTTTGGCCATCTGTATTTCTTCTTTGGAAAAATGTCTATTCAGATCTTCTGCCCATTTTTAAATTGGATTTTTTTTGGCTATGTATATATTTTCATAAATTTTGGAAATTAGCCCCTTACCAGATAGATGATTTGCAAGTATTTTCTCCCATTCAATAGACTGCTTTTCCATTTTGTTGACTTTTCCTTTTGCTGTGCAGAAGCTTTTTAATTCGATGGTGTTTTTTGTTTTGTTTTTTGGGTTTTTTTGCTTTCCTTGGTTTTGCTTTTGGCATCAGATTCAAAAAATCATGGCCAAGACCCATGTCAAGAAGCTTACCTCATGTTTTTTTCTAGGAGTTTTGTGGCTTCGAGTCTTATCTTCAAGTCTTTATTTTAAACTGACTTTTGTACATGGTGTAAGATACTGGTCCTACTTTCCAAAAAACATTTATTGAAGAGACTGTCTTTTACTCCTTTTATATTCTTATCTCCTTTGTTGTAAATTACTTGACCATATATGTGTGGGTTTATTTCTGAGTTTTCTATTCTATTGTATTGATCTATGTGTCTATTTTTATGCCAGCACCTTACTGTTTTAATTGCTATAGCTATGTAATATAGCTTGAAAACAGGGAGCAAGATGCTTCCAGCTTTGTTCTTTCTCAAGATTGCTTTGGCTATTTGGGGTCTTTATGGTTCCATACACATTTTAGGATTATTTGGTTCTATTTCTGTGAAAAAAGCTATTCAAATTTTGATAGGAATCACATTGAATCTGTGCATTTTGCGGGGGGGGGGTGTTTTGAACATTTTTAAAATATCAATTTTTCTAATCTGTGAGCACAGAATATCTTTCCATTTATTTGTGCCTTCTTCAGTTTCTTTCATTAATGTTTTGTAGTTCTCGGTATACAGGTCTTTTACCTCCTTGGTTAAATTTATTCGTAGGTATTTTATTCTTTTTTTTTTTATAAATTTTTTTTAACGTTTATTTTTGAGACAGAGAGAGACAGAGCATGAACAGGGGAGGGGCAGAGAGAGAGGGAGACACAGAATTGGAAGCAGGCCCAGGCTTTGAGCCATCAGCCCAAAGCCCGATGCGGGGCTTGAACTCACAGACCGCGAGATCGTGACCTGAGCTGAAGTCGGATGCTTAACCGACTGAGCCACCCAGGCGCCCCGGTATTTTATTCTTTTTGATGCAAGTGGGATTGTTTTCTTAATTTTGTCTTTATCATAGTCTATTATTAGTGTATAGAAATGCAGTACGTTCTTGTGTATTGATTTTGTATCCTACAACTTCACTGAATTCATTTATTAGTTCTAACAGTTTCTGATAGAATTTCTAGGGCTTTCTATATAATATATCATCTGCAAATAGTGAGAGTTTTATTTCTTCCTTCCCAATTTGAATACCTTTTGTTTCTTTTTCTTGCCTAACTGCTCTGGCTAGGACTTCCAATACTATGTTGAATAAAAGTGGTGAGAGTGCATATCCTTGTCTTATTTCTGATCTTAGAAGAAACTTTCAGCTTTTCACTGTTGAGTATAATGTTAGCTGTGGGTTTGTCATATATGTCCTTTATTATGTTGAAGTACATTCCCTTTGTACTCACTTTGTTGAGAGTTTTGAATTTTGTCAAATGTTTTTTCTGCATCCATTGAGATTATCACATATGATATTAATTTTTATTAATGTCGTGTATCACATTGACTGATTTGCAGATGTTGAACCATCCTTGCATCCCTGGATTAATCTCACTTAATCACGATATATTATCCTTTCAATGTATTGTGGAATTTGGTGTGATAATATTTTCTTGAGGATTTCTGCATCTATGTTCATCAGGGATATTGGCCTGTACTCTCTTGTGGCATCCTTGGTTTTGGTACTAAGTAATGCCAATCTTGTTAAAAAAAAAAAAAGTTTAGAAGAGTTCTTTCCTCTTCTGTTCTTTGGAAAAGTATAAGAAAGATTGGTATTAATTCTTCTTTGAATGTTTGTTGGAATTCACCAGTGAAGCCATATGGTCCCGAATTTTTGTTTGTTGCCAAGTTTTTTCTTGCTCATTCAGTCTCCTTACTAGTAACTGGTGTGTTCACATTTTCCATTTCATCATGATTCAGTCTTGGTAGGTTGTATGTTCTTAGAAAATTATCCATTTATTTTAGGTTGTCCAATTTGTTGGTATAGAAATGTTCATAGTCCCTTATGATCCTTATTTCTTTGGAATCAGTTATTACATTTCCTTTTTCATTTCTGATTTCACTTGAATCCTCTTTTTTATGGATTGTATGGATATTTTAACAATATTTGTTATTTTGTTGAGGATTTTTGCATCTGTGTTCATCAGAGATATTGGCCTATACTTCTCTTTTTTTATGGTGTCTTTATCTGGTTTCGGTGAGTAATACTGGCCTCATAAAATGAATTTGGAAGTTTTCCTTCCATTTCCATTTTTTTGAAATAGTTTGAGAATAGATATTAACTATTCTTTATTTTTTTTAATATATGAAATTTATTGTCAAATTGGTTTCCATACAACACCCAGTGCTCATCCCAAAAGGTGCCTTCCTCAATACCCATCACCCACCCTCCCCTCCCTCCCACCCCCCATCAACCCTCAGTTTGTTCTCAGTTTTTAAGAGTCTCTTATGCTTTGGCTCTCTCCCACTCTAACCTCTAAACTATTCTTTAAATGTTTGGTAGAATTTGTCTGTGAAGCCATCTGGTCATAGACTTTTGTTCGTCTGGGAGTTGTTTGTTTGTTTGTTTGTTTTTACTGATCCATTTGTTTGCTGCTTAAAGGTTTAAGTTTTCTATTTCTTTCTGTTTCAGTTTTTGGTAATCTATGTTTTTAGGAATTATCCATTTCTTTCAGGTTGTCCAATTTGTTGGCATAATTATAATATTCTAATTGTTTGTATTTCTATGGTGTAGGTTGTTATTTCTCCTTTCTCATTTGTGATTTTATTTGGGTCCTTTCTCTTTTCTTTTGGATAAGTCTGGCTATAGTTTATCAAATTTATTAATTTTTGCAAAGAACCAGCTCCGGTTTCATTGTTCTATTCTATTGTTTTTTTTTAATTCAGGTTATTTAAAATAGATATAGTATTGGTTTCAGTAGTAGAATTTAATGATTCATCACTTCATATAATACCCAGTGCTCATCCCAACAAGTTCCCTCCTTAATGGCTATCACCCATTTAGACCACCTCCTCTCCAGCAACCCTCAGTTTGTTCACTGTATTTAAAGTCTCTTATGGTTTGCCTCTCTCTCTCTTTTCTTATTTTTCTTCCCCTTTCCCAGTGTCCATCTGTTTTTTTCTTAATTCCACATATTAGTGAAATCATAATATTTGTCTTTCTCTGACTTATTTCACTTAGCATAATATGCTCTAGTTCCATCCACATTGTTGCAAATGGCAAGGTTTTGCTCTTAAGTTTTTTTCTTTATGTTTATTTTTGAGAGACAGAGAGAGAAAGAGAGAGAGAGTGTGTGTGTGTGTGTGTGTGTGTGTGTGTGTGTGCGCGCGAGCAGGGGAGGGGCAGGGGGGGGCAGAGAATCTGGAGCAGGCTCTGTGCTGACAGCAAAGAGCCCAATGTGGGGCTCAAACTCACAAACTGTGACCTGAGTCAAGGTCGGATGCCTAACTGACTGAGCCACCAAGGTGCCCCGGTTTCATTCTTTTTGACTACCAAGTAATATTCCATTGTATGTAAAGCCTTGGATTGTGAGTAACTTGTTCTGCAAATGTTCCACAAGACAAACATTTCTAATAAATTTTAACTTGATAAACGAGCAATGTTTTGCAACATAAGTAGTGTGTCACACCAAATGCCACATGATCACAACTGAGCCAATGTTTCTTCCCCCTCCCTCTCTCTCTCTCTCTCTCTTGCTGTGGGATTGTGGGTGAAGTTATCTTGATGAGGTCCCAATAGTTCGTTTTGTTTTTGTTTCCCTTGGCTCAGAAGACATGTCCAGTAAGAAGTTGCTGTGGCCAAGGTCAAAGAGGTTGCTGCCTATTTTCTCCTGTAGGATTTTGATGGCTTCCTGTCTTGCATTTTGGACTCTCATCCATTTTGAATTTATTTTTGTGTATGAGTTAAGAAAGTGATACAGTTTCATTCTTCTGCATGTCGCTGTCCAGTTCTCCCAGCACTATTTCCTGAAGAGACAGTCTTTTCCCCCCGCATTGGATATTCTTTCCTGCTTTGTTGAAGATTAGTTGGCCATACGTTAGTGGGTCTGTTTCTGAATTCTCTGTTCTGTTCCACTGATCTGTTTTTTACCAGTACCATACTGTCTTGATTACAGCTTTGTAATATAGCTTGAGGTCTGAAATTGTGATGCCTCCAACTTTGGTATTCTTTTTCAACATTACTTTGGCTATTCAGGGTCTTTTGTGGTTCCATACAAATTTTAAAATTGTTTGTTCTAGTTCATGAAGAATGCTGTATTCTTTTGATAGGGATTGCATTGAATATGTAGATTGCTTTTGGTAGTATCAACATTTTAATAATACTTGTTCTTCCAATCCATGAACATGAAATGTTTGTCCATTTCTCTGTGTCTTCTTCAATTTCTCTCATAAGCTTTCTATAGTTTTCAGTGTACAGATCTTTTACCTCTTTGGTTAGGTTTATTCTGAGGTATCTTATGGTTTTTGTTGCACCATAAAGTGTAAATGAGATCAATTCCCTGATTTCTCTTTCTGCTGCTTCATTATTGGTTATAGATATGCAGCCAATTTCTGTACATCGATTTTATATCCTGTGACTTTGCCAAATTCATGTATCAGTTCTAGCAGTCTTTTGGTGGAGTCTTTCAGGTTGTCCACTTAGAGTATCATGTCATCTTTGAAGAGTTAAAGTTCGACTTCTTCCTTGCCAATTTGTATGCCTTTTATTTCTTTTTGTTGTCTGATTACTGAGGCTAGGATTTCCAGTATTATGTTAAACAACAGTGTTGAGAGTGGACATCCTGTTGTGTTCCTGACCTTAGGGGGAAAGCTGTTTTTCTCCATTGGGGATGATATTGGCTGTGGGTCTTTCATATATGCCCTTTATGATACCAAGGTATATTCCTTCTATCCCTACTTTCTTAAGGGTTTTTATCAAGAAAGGATTCTGCGTTTTGTAAAATTCTTTTTCTGCATCTATTGAGAGGATCATATGGGTCTTTTTTTTTGTTTTGTTTTTACTGTTTATTTATTTTTGAGAGAGGGAGGGACACAGCATGAGTGGGGGAGGGACAGAAAGAAAGGGAGACACAGTATCTGAAGAAGGCTCCAGGCTCCGAGCTGTCAGCACAGCTGACGAAGCGCGAGATCATGACCTGACCTGAAGTCAGGCACTTAACCAACTGAGCCACCCAGGTGCCCCGAGGACCATACAGTTCTTATCCTTTTCTTTTATTAATGTGGTGTATCATGTTGATTGATTCACAAATATTGAACCAGCTGTGCAGCCCAGGGATAAATCTCACTTGATCATAGTGAATAATTCTTTTAATGTACTGTTGAATTTGATTTGCTAGTATCTTGTTGAGAATTTTTGCATCCAGACTCATCTGGGATATTGGCCTGAAATTCTCCTTTTTGGTGGGATTTTTGTCTGGTTTTGGAATCAAGGTAATGCTGGCTTCATGGAATGAGTTTGGAAGCTTTCCTTTCATTTCTGTTTTTTGGAACAGTTTGAGAAGAATAGGTATTATCTCTTCTTTAAATATCTAATAGAATTCCCTTGGCAAGCCATCTGTCCCAAGACTCTTGTTTATTGAAAGATTTTTGATTAGTGATTCAATTTCTTTGCTGCTTATGGGTTTGTTCAAATTTTCTCTTTCTTTCTTTTCAATTTTGGTAGTGTGTGTGTTTCTAGGAATTTGTCCATTTCTTCCAGATTGCCTAGTTTGTTGGCATATAATTTGTTACAGTATTATAATTGTATTTCTGTGGTGTTGGTTGTGATCTCTCCTCTGTTATTCATGATTTTATCAACTTAGGTCCTTTTTTTGTTGTTGTTGGTGGTGGTGGTGGTGGTGAGTCTGGCTAGGGACTTATCAATTTTGTTAATTCTTTCAAAGAACCAGCTCTTAGTTTTGTTGATATGTTGTACAGTTTTGTTGTTGTTGTCATTTCTATATCAGTTATTTCTGCTCTAATATTTATTATTTCCCTTCTTCTGCTGACTTTAGGCTTTATTTGCTATTCCTGTTCAAGATCCCTTAGGTGTAAGGTTAGATTGAGTATTTGGGACCTTTCTTGCTTCTTGAGATAGGCCTTTCCTCTTAGGACTGCCTTTGCTGCATCCCAAAGAGTTTGGACTGTCATATTTTATTTTCATTTGCTTCCATATTTTTTTACATTTCTTCTTTCATTTTCTAGTTAAACCATTCATTCTTTAGTAGGATGTTCTTTAACCTCAATGTATTTTAAGGCTTTCCAATTTTTTTCTTGTGGCTGACCAAGTTTCATAGCATTGTGATCTGAAAATATGCATGATATGATCATAATCTTTTTGTACCTGTTGAGGACTGATTTGTGACCCAGTATGTGATCTATTCTGGAGAATGTTCCATGTGCACTTGAGAAGAATGTGTATTCTGCTGATTTAAGGTGAGATGTTCTGAATATATGTTAGGTCCATCCAGTTCAGCGTGTCAGTCAAAGCCATTGTTTCCTTGTTGATTTTCTTCTTAGATGATCTGTCAGTTGTTGTAAGTGAGGTATTAAAGGCCCCTACATTACTGTATTATTATCAATGAATTTTTTCATGTTTGTGATTAATTGATTTATATACTTGGGTGCTTCCATGTTGTGGGCATATTTACAATTGTTAGATATTCTTGATGGATAGATCCTTTAATTATTATGTAATGCCCTTCTTCATCTCTTGTTATAGTCTTTGCTTTAAAGTCTAGTTTGTCTGATATAAATATGGCTACTTTGGCTTTCTTTGACCTCATAGCCTAATAACATAATAGATCGTTCTCCATCCCCTCACTTTCAATCTGCAAGAGTCTTTACATCTAAAATGAGTCTCTTATAGGTAACATATTAGATGGATCTTGTTTTTTTAATCCATTCTGACACACTGTGTCTTTTTATTCGAGCATTTAGTCCATTTACATTCAGAGTGATTACTGAAAGATATGAATTTAGTGCCATTGTGTTACTTGTAGAGTTGGTATTATTAGTGATGTTCTCTGATCCACTGTAGTCTTTGTTGCTTTGGTCTTTTTTTTTTTGTCTCCACCTACACAGTCCACCTTAAAATTTCTTGCAAGGTCAGTTTAGTGGCCATGAACTCCTTTACTTTTCGTTTGTCTGGGAAACTCTTTATCTCTCCCACTACTGTGAGTGACAACCTTGCTGGATACAAAATCTTTGGCTACATATTTTTCGCATTCAGCACATTGAATATTTCCTGCCACTCCCTTTGGGCCTGCCAAATTTCAGTGGATAGGTCTGCTACTAACCTTATGTGTCTACCCTTATAGATTAATGACCTTTTGTTCCTAGCTGCTTTCAGAATTCTCTCTATATTTTGCAAGTTTCACTGTGATATGTTGTGGTGTTGACCAGTTTTTGTTGACTTTGAGGGGAGTTCTCTGTGCCTCTTGGACATGAATGCCTGTTTCCTTCCCCAAATTAGGGAAGTTCTCATCTATAATTTGTTCAAATAAACCTTCTGCCCCTTTTCCCTGCTCTTCTTCTGGGACTCCTATGATACGGATATTGTTTCATTTTACGGAATCACTAAGTTCTCTAACTCTCCTCTCAAGATCTAAGATTGTCCTTTTCCTCTTCTTTTCAGCTTTATTAGTTTCCATAATTTTATCTTCCATATCACCTATTCTCTCCTCTCTTCCCTTCACTCCTCACTATGACTGTATCCAATTGGTTTTGTATCTCAGTTATAGCGTTTTTTATTTCAGCCTGACTAGTTTTTAGGTCTTTGATCTCTGCAGCAAGTATTTCTCTAGTGTCCCCTATGCTTTTTTCAAGCTGAGCTATTAGCCTAATGCGTGGTATTTTAAATTATTGTTCAGATATATTGCTTA
Source organism: Lynx canadensis (assembly GCF_007474595.2). Taxonomy (NCBI): domain Eukaryota; kingdom Metazoa; phylum Chordata; class Mammalia; order Carnivora; family Felidae; genus Lynx; species Lynx canadensis. The sequence continues at coordinate 53,693,842 of NC_044313.2, read as the reverse complement.
AATCTGTTTTAAGCAATTCCTTAGCTGTGATTTCTTCCTGAATTTTATTTTGGGGAGAAGTCCTCCATCTTGTCATTTTGGCTAAGATTCTGTCTTTTGTGTGTTTTAAAAGCTTGGTACATTTCCTGCACCTGAGAGTAATGCTACATTAAAAAGGGGTCATACACTGTCCAGGGCCTGGCATTTCCAGAAGCATTTCTGGTGTGCACTGTGTGCACTCTGCTGTTGTGTTTTGGCTGCTCTTTCCCACTGGTCAGTCCTCTGCAGAGCTCCTCCTTGCTTGTGGTGGGGAGTGTCTAGACCTTTAACTAGGTGTGCTTTGATTTGTTTGTTAAAATAAGCCTAAGGAAAAGGAAAAAAAACAAAACAACTGATCCCAAAAAAAGAGAAAAGGAAAGGGAACCAAAAAAAAAAAAAAAAAAAAAACCCAACAGTGAATCAAAAAAACATAAGGCTAATTCCAAGGAAAAATTAAGGAAAAAGAAAGAAAAGCAAAAAGAAGACTGAGGGGTGCAGGGAGGAAATGAGAACTATGAGTCTAAATCCAAAAGAAAAGTAAGCCTGGTCCTATTTCTACCAGAATTGCTGTTGTCATTTTGAAGCACTTGTTTTTCAGTACACTTGGCACACACAGGGTACTGGCTGTGCTGGTCTTCGGAGGAGAGTCCTGCTGCATTGGCTCAGTCAGTCTTGCCCCAGTAAATAAGCAGCTGCCAGGCATAGGGGAGAGGGGTTTGGTGTAAGTGGCTCTTGCCTCCACTGGGGGCCACTATGTTGCTCTCTCAAGCCCCACTGTTTTGGTGTGTGTGTGGGGGGGGGGGGAAATGGCGCCTCCTCAATCTCTCCTCCCTGAACAGGGGATCTCACAACCCCTGCTGTTCAGGCAGCCCTCACAGAATAGCGAGGGCAGTCAGTTTACAGTGTGCCACAACTTTACTGCATTTTTTCTTTGGCACACGGCTGTGATTCAAAACTCAAAGTCTTAAAGGACCTAGCACTGTGTGGACCCACCCATCCTCCAGATTAGGGCTTTATACACTGTGTCTGAAGTCATTTCACCCTGAAAAACAGTCCCACATCTGAGCTGTGTGTGGAATATATGGTATAGCACCACTAAAAGCAGCAAAGGTTATGTTCCCTCTGAGTGCACCTCTGTCCCCTGCTGATGAAAGTGTTTTGCTGACGCTTGCAGGATCTTTTGCTCTTGGGGAGGCAATATACCCTCTTTCAAAAGTACTCCGGTTAGGAGAATAATCTCTTTCAATGTGCCCTGGAGATCTCTACACCATGCTATGCTCTCCAAAGTCAGCTCCCTGTTCACCAGGGGCGTACTCCACAGCTCTGCTCCAGAGAAAGTTGCACACTTCCAAAACTTGAGTTTGAGCTCCAAAGGCTGCTTGGAAAAAACAAACAAGCAAGCAAGCAAGCAAACAAACAAAACCTGCAACACTCAGTACTTCCCGGTCCCCAGTCCGTGGTCCAGAGAGGTTTTCCTCTTGTGCAAAACCAATGCTGCACTCTCTGAACCCCTTTTTCTTTCTCTCCCTTTTGTCTCTCTACAGAAAGGTCCCTTCCCCTCCATGGCACTGCCATTTTTCTCTCCCCAAATTCACTTCCATGCACCTCACACCTGCCACACTGTCTCCCTCTAACTGCAGAGATCCTTCTGCCAGTCCACAGGTCGATTTCCTGGGTGTTCCAAGTGATCTGACCTCAATACAGCTGTTTGAGGGACTAGGAAAGCCCAAGGTCCCCCTACTTCTCTGCCATCTAACTCCTCCTCTCTATTGTTCTGTTTTGTTTTTTAGTTTTTATGTGACTTATCTCTGCTCTCATCTTCATTATTTCCTTCCTTCTGTTGGCTTTACACTTTGTTTATTGTTCTTTTTCTATCTCCTTTAGGTGTAAGATTAGATTGTTTATTTGAGATTTTTCTTGCTTCTTAAGGTAGGCCTGTATTGCTATATACTTCCTCCTTAGGACAGCTTTTGCTGCATCCCAAAGGTTTTAGACTATTATATTTTCATTTGTTTCCATGTATTTTTTAAAATTTCTTATTTTATTTCCTATTTGACTCACTCATTGTTTAGTAGCATGGTATTTAACCTCCATGTATTTGTGGTCTTTCCAGATTTTTTTTTTTTTTTTTTTGTGGTTGACTTCTGGTTTCATAATGTTGTTATCAGAAAAGGTACATTGTATGATTTCAATCTTGTATTTGTTGAGGCTTATTTGTGGCCTAAATATGTGATCTACTCTAGAGAATGTTCGGTGTGCATTTGAAAAGAATGTGTATTCTGCTGTTTTAGGATGGAATGTTCTGAATATATCTATTAGGTCCATACAGTCCAGTGTGTCATTCAAAGCCATTATTTTCTTGTTAATTTTCTGCTTAGATGATATGTTCACTGATGTAAGTGGGATGTTAAAGTCTCCTGTTATTGTATTATTATCAGTTCCTTTATGTTTGTTACTGTTTTATGTATTTGGGTGCTTCCATGTTAGATGCATAAATATTTAAAGTTGTTAGATCTTCTTGGATTGTTCCCTTTATTATTAATATAGCACCATTCTTTTTTTCTTGTTACCAAATTTTTGTTTTAAAGTCTAGTTTGATACAAGAATTGCTATTCTGCCTTTATTTTGACATCCATTTGTGTGGTAAATGTTTCTCCATCCTCTCACTTTCAATATGTAGGTATCTTTATGGTCTAAAATGAGTCTCTTGTAGGCAGGATATATAGATGGGTGCTGTTTTTTAATCTATTCTGACACATTATGTCTTTTGATTGGAGTATTTAGTCTGTTTACATTCAAAGTAATTATTGATTTTTATGTATTTGTTGCCATTTAATTACTTGTGATTATTTCTGGAAATTTTCTGATCCTTTTTTTGTCTTCTCTTTTTTGTGTTTTGATATTTTCTTTAGTGACATATTTGGATTTCCTTCTTTTACTATTTGCATGTTAGTAGTTTTTTATATATGGTTACCATCAGGTTTGTATATAACCTCTTCTGCATATAGCAGTCTATATTAAGTTGATGGTCGTTTAAGTTTGAACCCATTCTTTTTTTCCTTTCCTCCCCACAGTTTAGGTATATATTTTATATTCTTGTTTGTGAGTTTCTTGACTAATTTTTTTTTACAGAAATGCTCATTTTTACTGATTTTGTTTTTCCTGCCTTTATACTGTCCACTTTTAGTCAATTCTTTCCACTCAGAAAATCCCCTTTAGTATTTCTTGCAGGGCTGTTTTAGTGGTCACAAACTCCATTAGTTTTTGTTTGTCTGAGAAACTATCTCCTTCTATTATTTTTTTAATGTTTATTTATTTTTGAGAGAGAGCATGAGCAGGGGAGGGACAGAGAGAGAGGGAGACAGAGGATCCAAAGTGGGCTCTGCACTGAGAGCAGCAAGCCCGATGCGGGGCTTGAACTCACGAACCATGAGATCATGGCCTAAACTGAAGTTGGACGCTCAACCAACTGAGCCATGCAGGCTTCGCACTCTCCTTCTATTTTGAATGATAGCTTTGCTGGAAGAGTATTCCTGGCTGCAGATTTTTCCCATTCAGCACTCTGAATATTTCATGCCACTCCCTACTGGCTTACCAAGTTTCTGTTGACAAATCTCCTGCTAGCCTTATGGGTTTTTCTTTGTAAGTTAGTGACTTCTTTTGTCTTGCTGCTTTTAAGATTTTTTCTTTATCACTGTATTTTGCAAATTTAATTACAATATGTCTTGGTATGGTCTGCTTTTGTTGACTTTGATTAGAATTCTCCGTGCCTCTTGGATCTGGATATGTTTCCTTCCTCAGATTAGGGAAGTTTTCAGCTATTATTTACTCAAATAAATTTTCTGCCCCCTTTTCTCTCTCTTCTTCTGGGACTCCTATAATACAAACATAATGTTTGATACAGTCAATGAGATCTTTAAGTCTATGTTCGATTTGCGGTATTCTTTTCCTTTTGTTCAACCTCATTGCTTTCTATTATTTTGTCTTCTAGGTCATGAATTTGTTCTTCTGATTCTTTCAACCTGCTATTCTTTGCATCATGCATGTTTCTAATCCCGTTTATTGTACTTTTCATTTTTTGGTTCTTTTTTAACTCTTTTATCTCTGTGGTAAGGGTCTCACTGGTGTCTTCCATTCTTTTCTCAAGTGTAGTGAGTACCCTCATGATTGTTTATATCTGTTTCACTTACATCTCTGGCCGTGACTTTATTTTTTTTCATTTAGGATAAATTTCTCTGTCTTCTCATTTTGTCTAAGCCACTGACTGCTTCTCTGTTCTAGAAAATCCAGTTGTATCCCTTATTCCTGAGAGTAATGGCCTTATGAGGAAGAGGTCATATAGTGGCCAGGGCCTGGCAATTCATGCCATGTGTGTGCTGCATATGCTCTGCTGTTGTGTTCTGGATGCTCTGTCCTTCAGGTCAGTCATCTGCAGAGGCTTGCCTTGCCTGCAGTGGGCAAGTGTGTGGTCCCAAACCTCAATGTGGTGAGTTAAAACTAGGTATCCTCTTGTGTGCTTGTGAAATGAGACCTGTCACCACCTCCACTGGAACTGAAGCCCTGCAAAACTCTCTGGTTGAGAGATGTGGTATAGGCAGGGTTTGTGCTGGTCTTCTGGGGGAGGTCCTGCCATACTGGGACAAAGTTAGCATGACTGAGGAGGGCAGTTCCATTGGAGCGCAGGGTGTGGGGCTTAGTGTAGGCAGCTGGTGTGTGCACTGTACTGCTTCCCACAGGTGGCTGTGTTTATGCTGAGGGGTGGGGGAGGAAAATGGCACTAGCCAGCTCTTTTGCTCTTGGAGTGGTGACTCTTGTGAATGCTCTCAGGAACACATTCCAAGAAGAACAAATAATCTTCCTACTGTGTGCCCCAGGCTGTCTTCAGATTGCCATTTCCATCCTCTATGCTCCCTGGTTCTTTGCCTGCCTTCTCTCAAAGAACAGCGTAGTGCCCTCTCGGCACTATCCTAGCCAAGCCTGCTGACTTTTAAAACTCCAGGCTTTAAGTCCCGCTGGTTGCAAGAACTCATGAAATTCTGCCCCTCTCATTTTCTAAGCCAGTGACTATGGGGAAACGTTCTTCTTGTGTATTCCCCTGTATGCTCCTCTCTCACCCTTCTCTGCATTCATTTCTCCCACCCCTCCACATCAGCCAAGATCCATTTCTGCCCGAAACCACATCTCTGCACTTCCTACCTTCTTCGATGTGGCCTCTTCTCTCTTTAGTTGTGGAGTTGTTCTGTCAGTCTTCAGGTTGATTTCTCGGATAGTTGATACTTATCTAGTTGTATTCGTGGGACAAAGAGAGCCTAGGTATCTTCCATCATCTTCCTGACAATTTCTTGACTAATTTTAGGACATCTGCCAGAGAATAAGGGATGTGTGGCAACTTTCTCTAGGAAGAGAAGTACTTGCAGACACCATTATCCTTTCCTTAACTCAGAAAAGACACTTGTGGGAGCCAGTTCTGACACCTCCATCTACCTTGTTGGCATTACTTGCTCTGCTCCAGCATTTCCCTGTGATCTCTCCCCACCCAACCCAACCAACTTGGCAGTTGTCTCCAAAAGTGGCTCTCACCCTGCCACACCTGGCAGTCAGCCTTGGCCAAGAGCAGCTCATCTACAAAGTGATGCCTACCCTGGGAAGTGGGGAAGCTAACCTAACACACCAGCATGTCGACAGTAAGTGCCGCTGAGTCTCTCAGCTAGCCACACTAGGGGCAAGACCTGCCAAATACTGCACCTGCAGCAGTCACAGTGGGTCACTGCAACGGCTAGGCTGAGGACTAGTCCTGCTCACCACTGAGCCTACAGCAGCTTCAGCCAGGCTTCTCAGTGAGGTGCTCAAGAGGCAAACAGTCCCACAAGAGCTCCCACAGTAGTCTTGGGTCAAGAACAACAGGAGGGTGCAGGTAGCCCACACAGGGGATAGCCCTGGTTCTGGTGACCAGGGTGGACTGCACTGTAGCACACCACAGGATACCTTCTACATAAGGCAACCACTTTCAGAATCAGGCCTAATACACAGAAGCAAAGAATCACAAAAAATCAGGAGACCAAGGAATAGGTTGAAATGAAAGAACAAGACAGAACAATAGAAAAACATCTACATGCAATAGAGATAAGCAATCTACCTACTGAAGAGTTCAAAGATACTCACTGGACTTGAGAGAACAGTAGGGGATAGAAAGGTATAGAAAATATAAAAGAAACAGATTGAAAAATGCAGTAACTGAAGTGAAAAATACACCAGAGGGAATCAACAGCAGATTAGAGGATGCAGGAGAATGGTTCAGTGATCTGGAAGACAGGGTTTGGAAAGTAACCAAACTGAACAGCAAAAAGAAAAAAGAATTTTAAAAAGAGACTAGGTTAAGAAACCTCCATGATACTACTAAGTGTAATGACATTCACATTGCAGGGGTCACAGAAGGAGAGAGAGATAGAGAGCGAGAGAGAGAAGACAGGAGAAAACTTATTTCAAGAAATAATAGCCAAAACATCCCTAATCTTGGGAAGGAAACAAAGATCCAGGCCCAGGAATTACAGAAAAACTCAAATATGATGAACTTAAGGAAGTCCACACCAAGACACATAATAATTAAAATGGCAAAAATTAAAGACAAAGAATCTTAAAAGCATCAAGAGAAAAGGTAACAGTTACATATAAGAGAAACCTCATAAGGCTATCAGCTGATTTTTGAGTAGGAACTCTGCAAACCAGAAGGGTGTGGCATAATATATTCAAAGTGCTGAAATGAATAACCTACAATCAAGAATATACTACCTGGCAGGGTTATCATTCAGAAAGAGTTTCCCAGACAAACAAAAGTTAGAGTTCATCACTACTAAACCAGCCTTACAAAGAATGTTAAAGGCACTTTAAGTGGAAATGAAAAGGCCGTAAGTAGAAGAAAATTTCGAAAGGAAAAATATTTTACTATTAAAAGCAAACATATAGTAATGGTAGTAATCAATCACTTATAAAGCTAGTATAAGTAGTAACTTGTATTATACCTATAAAAGTTGGTTAAGATACACCAAATAAAAAGACCTAAAATATGATATCATATACATAAAACATGAAGGAATACAAATCTAGTGCTTTTAGAATGTATTCAAAGTTAAGCAACCATCAACTTAATATAGACTACTATATATACATAGGATGTTATAGATGTCACATTGACAACCTATGACAGATACACACACGCAAAACAGAAAGGAATCCAAAAATAACAATAATGGAAGTCATTAAACCACAAGGGAAGAGAGCAAAAAAAGAAGAAAATAACAGGGAAGAATGCAAAAATAACAAGAATACAATTAACAAAATGGCCATAAGTATATATCTACCAATAATTACTTTAAGTAAATGGACTAAATGCTCCAATCAAAAGAAATTTGGTGACTAGGGGTGCCTAGTGGCTCAGTTGGTTGAGCATCCAACTTCAGCTCAGGTCATGATCTCACAGTTCATGAGTTTGAGCCTGGCATCAGGCTCACTGCTGTCAGCACAGCACCCGCTTTGGATCCTCCATCCCCCTCTCTCTCTGCCCCTCCCCCACTCAGGCTCTCTCTCAAAAATAAAATTTGGTGACTGGATAAAAAAAACAAGCTGCATATGTATGCTGCCTAAAAGAAACTCACTTTAGATTTAAGGACACACAGAGATTAAAAGTGAAGGGATAGAAAAAGATATTTCATGCAAATGGAAACCACAAGAAACTTGGAGTAGCTATATTTACATCAGACAAAAGAGACTTTAAAACAAAGAGTATAGGGGCGCCTGGGTGGCTCAGTCTGTTGGGTGACAGACTTTGGCTCAGGTCACGATCGCACAGTTTCTGGTTTCGAGCCCTGCATCACGGTCTGTGCTGACAGCTCAGAGCCTGGAGACTGCTTCGGATCTGCGTCTCCCTCTCTCTCTGTCCCTCCCCCGCTCACAGTCCCTGTTTCTCAAAAAGTGAATAAAAACGTTAAAAAATCTTAAAACAAAGAGGAGCATTACATAATAATGAAGGGATCAATCCAACAAGAGAATATAACAATTGTAAATATCTACACATCCAATATAGAAGCACCTAAATATATGAAGCAAATATTAACAAACATAAAGGTAGAAATGTACAGTATAATACAATAATATGAGGGGAATTTAACATCCCATATCTATTTATGTATATATCATTTAGATAGCAGATCAAGAAGGAAACAGTGGCTTTGGATGATACATCACACATGATAGAGTTAACAGATATATACAGAAGATTCCATCCAAAAACAGAATACACATAAAATAAGTGTACATGGAACATTCTCAAAGATAGATCATGTTAGTCCACAAAATCAGTCTCAATAAATTTAACATTTAAATAATATCAAGTATCTTTTCCAATCACAATGGTATGAAATGAGAAATCAATTACAAGAAAAAAACAGGAAGAAATACAAACACATGGAGGCCAAACAACATATTACTATATAGCCCAAATGGGTCATTGAAAAAAATTGAAGAGGAAATCAAAAAATACCTGGATACGAATGAAAATGGAAACACGATGGTTCAAAATCTTTGGGACACAGCAAAAGTGCTTCCAAGAGGGAAGGTTATAGCAATACAGGGCTATCTCAAAAGCCAAGAAAAGTCTCAAACTTTCAAATTTTACAAATAAAGGAACTAGAAAAAGTAGAACAAAGCCCAGAGTTAGCAGAAGGAAGAAAATAATCATGCTCAAAGTAGAAACAAATGAATTAGAGACTACAAATCATTAGAAAAGATCACTGAAACTAAGGGCTGTTTCTTTGAAAATTAAAATTGATTTAATCCCATCGAAGCAGCACCACAAGCCTGGCAGTGTGCAAGTAGCCCAGACGGGAGCCACACTACTCCACAGTGAGTCCTTCCCCTGGGAGAGGAGAAGATAAGGTACGCACCAGTCTGATTGTGGCCCCAGCAGTGGGCTGGGAGCAGACATTGGGTCTGACTGCAGCCCTGCCCACTGTACTCTGGACAGTACAGGGGAAGTGCCCTGCAGTTTGGAGCTACCCCAGGGACTACCCAAGATGACGAAATGGAAGAATTCTCCTCAAAAGAAACTCCAGGAAGTAGCGACAGCTAACGAATTCATCAAAAATGATTTAAGCAATATAACGGAACAAGAATTTAGAATAATAGTCATAAAATTAATCGCTGGGCTTGAAAAAAGTATAGAGGACAGCAGAGAATCTATTGCTACAGAGATCAAGGACTAAAAAATAATCATGAGGAGCTAAAAAATAGTATAAATGATGTACAAAATAAAATGGAGGCGACCACAGCTTGGATTGAGGAGGCAGAGGAGAGAATAGGTGACTTAGAAGATACAATTATGAAAAAAGAGGAAGCTGAGAAAAAGAAAGATTAAAAAAAAATCCAGGAGTATGAGGGGAGAATTAGAGAACTAAGTGATGCAATCAAACGGAACAACATCCGTATAACAGGAATTCCAGAAGAGGAAGAGAGAGAGAAAGGGGCTGAAGGTGTACCTGAACAAATCATAGCTGAGACTTCCCTGATGTGGGGAAGGAAAAAGGCATTGAAATCCAAAAGGCACAGAGAACTCCCTTCAGACATAACTTGAATTGATCTTCTGCATGACATATCATAGTGAAATTGGCAAAGCACAAGGAAAGAAAAAATTCTGAAAGCAGCTAGGGATAAACAGGCTCTAGGGGTGCCTGGGTGGCTCAGTCGGTTAAGCGTCCGACTTCGGCTCAGGTCACGATCTCACGGTCCATGAGTTTGAGCCCTGGGTCGGACTCTGTGCTGACAGCTCAGAGCCTGGAGCCTGTTTCGGATTCTGTGTCTCCCTCTCTCTCTGACCCTCCCCTGTTCATGCTCTGTCTCTCTCTGTTTCAAAAATAAAATAAACGTTAAAAAAAAATTAAAAAAAAACAACAGGCTCTAACCTACAAAGGGAGACCCATAAGACTAGTGCCAGACCTATCTACTGAAACTTGGCAGGCCAGAAAGGAATGGCAGGAAATCTTCAATGTGATGAACAGAAAAAAATATGCAGCCGAGAATCCTCTATCCAGCAAATCTGTCATTTAGAATAGAAGGAGAGATAAAGGTCTTCCCAAACAAACAAAAACTGAAGGAATTCATCACCACTAAACCAGCCCTACAAGAGATCCTAAGGGGGATTCTGTGAGTGAAATGTTACAAGGACCACAAAATACCAGAGACATCACTACAAGCATGAAATCTACAGACATCACAATGACTCTAAACCCATATCTTTCAATAATAACACTGAATGTAAGTGGACTAAATGCCCCAACCAAAAGACATACAGTATCAGAATGGATTAAAAAAACAAGACCCATCTATTTGCTGTCTATAAGAGACTCGTTTTAGACCTGAGGACACCTTCAGATTGAAAGTGAGGGAGTGGAGAACTATCTATCATGCTACTGGAAGTCAAAAGAAAGCTGGAGTAGCCATACTTATATCAGGCAAACTAGACTTTAAATTAAAGGCTGTAACAAGAGATGAAGAAGGGCATTATATAATAATTACAGGGACTATCCATCAGGAAGAGCTAACAATTATAAATGTCTATGTGCCAAATACAGGAGCCCCCAAATATATAAAACAATCACAAACATAAGCAACCTTATTGATAAGAATGTGGTAATTTCAGGGGACTTTAATACTCCACTTACAACAATGGATAGATCATCTAGACACAGGATCATTAAAGAAACAAAGGCCCTGACTGATACACTGGATCAGATGGACTTGACAGATATATTTAGAACTCTGCATCCCAAAGCAACAGAATATACTTTCTTCTCGAGTGCACATGGAACATTCTCCAAGATAGATCACATACTGGGTCACAAAACAGCGTTTCATAACTATAAAAGAATTGAGATCATACCATGCACACTTTCAGACCACAATGCTATGAAGCTTGAAATCAACCACAGGAAAAGTCTGGAAAACATCCAAAAGCATGAGGGTTAAAGAACACCCTGCTAAAGAATGAATGGGTCAACCAGGCAATTAGAGAAGAAATCAAAAAATATATGGAAACAAATGAAAATGAAAACACAACAATCCAAATGCTTTGGGATGCAGCGAAGGCAGTCCTGAGAGGAAAATACATTGCAATCCAGGCCTATCTCAAGAAACAAGAAAAATCCCAAATACAAAATCTAACAGCACACTGAAAGGAAATAGAAGCAGAACAGTAAAGACACCCCAAACCCAGAAGAAGAGCAATAATAAAGATCAGAGCAGAAATAAACAATATAGAATCTAAAAAAAACTGTAGAGCAGATCAATGAAACCAAGAGTTGGTTTTTTGAAAAAATAAACAAAATTGATAAACCTCTAGCCAGGCTTCTCAAAAAGAAAAGGGAGATGACCCAAATAGATAAAATCATGAGTAAAAATGGATTTATTACAACCAATCCCTCAGAAATACAAGCAATTATCAGGGAATACTATAAAAAATTATATGCCAAAAAACTGGACAACCTGGAAGAAATGGATAAATTCCTAAGCACCTACACATTTTTAAAACCCAAACAGGAAGAAATAGAAAACTTGAACAGACCCATAACCAGCAAAGAAATTGAATCAGTTATCAAAAATCTCCCAACAAATAAGAGTCCAGGACCAGATGGCTTCCCTGGGGAATTCTACCAGACATTTAAAGCAGAGGTAACACCTATCCTTCTCAAGCTGTTCCAAAAAATAGAAAGGGAAGGAAAACTTCCAGACTCATTCTATGAAGCCAGTATTACTTTGATTCCTAAACCAGACAGAGACCCAGTAAAAAAAGAGAACTACAGGCCAATATCCCTGATGAATATGGATGCAAAAATTCTCAATAAGATACTAGCAAATCGAATTCAACAGCATATAAACAGAATTATTCACCATGATCAAGTGGGATTCATTCCTGGGCTGCAGTGCTGGTTCAACATTTGCAAATCAAACAATGTGATACATCACATTAATAAAAGAAAAGAGAAGAACCGTATGATCCTGTCAATCGATGCAGAAAGAGCATTTGACAAAATTCAGCATCCTTTCTTAATAAAAACCCTCAAGAAAGTCTGGATAGAAGGAACATACTTAAACATCATAAAAGCCATCTATGAAAAGCCCACAGCTAATATCATCCTCAATGGGGAAAAACAGAGCTTTCCCCCTGAGATCAGGAACATGACAGGGATGTCCACTCTCACCGCTGTTGTTTACCATAGTGTTGGAAGTTCTAGCATCAGCAATCAGACAACAAAAGGAAATCAAAGGCATAGATTGGCAAAGATGAAGCCAAGTTTTCACTTTTTGCAGATGACATGATATTATACATGGAAAATCCGATAGACTCCACCAAAAGTCTGCTAGAACGGATACATGATTCAGCAAAGTTGCAGGATACAAAATCAACGTACAGAAATCAGTTGCATTCTTATACACTAATAATGAAGCAACAGAAAGACAAATAAAGAAACTGATACCATTCACAATTGTACCAAGAAGCATAAAATACCTAAGAATAAACCTAACCAAAGATATAAAAGACCTGTATGCTGAAAACTATAGAACGCTTATGAAGGAAATTGAAGAAGATATAAAGAAATGGAAAACATTCTGTGCTCATGGATTGGAAGAATAAATATTGTTACAATGTCAATACTACCCAAAGCTATCTACACATTCAATGCAATCCCAATCAAAATTGCACCAGCATTCTTCTTGAAGCTAGAACAAGCAATCCTAAAACTTGTATGGAACCATAAAATACCCCGAATAACCAACGTAATATTGGAGAAGAAGACAAAAGCGGGAGGCATCACAATCCCAGACTTTAACCTCTAGTACAAAGCTGTAATCTTGAAGACAGCATGGTATTGGCACAAAAACAGACACATAGACCAATGGAATAGACTAGAGACTCCACAAAAGTATGGCCAACTAATCTTTGACAAAGCAGAAAAGAATATCCAATGGAAAAAAGTCTCTGGAGAACTGGACAGCAACATGCAGAAGAATGAAACTGGACCACTTTCTTACACCATTCACAAAAATAAACTCAAAATGGATATAGGACCTGAATGTGAGACAGGAAACCATCAAAACCCTAGAGGAGAAAGCAGGAAAAGACCTCTCTGACCTCAGCCACAGCAATTTCTTACTTGACACATTTCCAAAGGCAAGGGAATTAAAAGCAAAAATGAACTATTGGGACCTCATGAAGATAAAACCTTCTGCACAGCAAAGGAAACAACCAACAAAACTAAAAGGCAACCAACAGAATGGGAAAAGATATTTGCAAATGACATATCGGACAAAGGGTTAGTATCCAAAACCTATAAAGAACTCACCAAACTCCACACCCAAAAAACAAATAATCCAGTGAAGAAATGGGCAGAAAACATGAATCGACACTTCTCTAAAGAAGACATCCAGATGGCCAACAGGCACATGAGAAGATGCTCAACGTTGCTCCTCATCAGGGAAATACAAATCAAAACCACACTCAGATATCACCTCACGCCAGTCAGAGTGGCCAAAATGAACAAATCAGGAGACTATAGATTCTGGAGAGGATGTGGAGAAACGGGAACCCTCTTGCACTGTTGGTCGGAATGCAAACTGGTGTAACTGCTCTGGAAAACAGTGTGGAGGTTCCTCAAAAAATTAAAAATAGATCGATCCTATGACCCAGCAATAGCACTGCTAGGAATTTACCCAAGGGATACAGGAGTGCTGATGCATAGGAGCACTTGTACCCCAACGTTTATAGCAGCACTTTCAGCAATAGCCAAATTATGGAAAGGGCCTAAATGTCCACCAACTGATGAATGGATAAAGAAATTGTGGTTTATATGTACAATGGAATACTACATGGCAATGAGAAAGAATGAAATATGGCCTTTTGTAGCAATGTGGATGGAACTGGAGAGTGTGATGCTAAGTGAAATAAGTCATACAGAGAAAGACAGATACCATATGTTTTCACTCTCCTGTGGATCCTGAGAAACTAAACAGAAGACCATGGAAGAGGGGAAGGAAAAAAAAGTTAGAGAGGGAGGGATCCAAAACATAAGAGACTCTTAAAAACTGAGAACAATCTGAGGGTGGATGGGGGTGGGAGGGATAGAAGGGTGGGTGACAGGTATTGAGGAGGGCACCTGTTGGGATGAGCACTGGGTGTTGTATGGAAACCAATTTGACAATACATTTCATATTAAAAAATACATGAAAAGAGGGGCACCTGGGTGGCTCAGTTGGCTGAGTGTCCAACTTTTAATTTCAGCTCAGGTCATGATCTCACTGTTTGTGAGACCAAGTCCCACGTGGGGCTGTGCGCTGACAACACAGATCCTTGGGATTCTCTTACCCTCTTTCTCTGCCACTCCCCAGCTCATGTGCTCTCTTAAAATAAATAAACATTTGAAAATACAGTAAAAGAACCATTCACCAAAATCAAGTGGGATTTATTCCAATGATGCAAGGATGGTTCAACATCCACAAATCGACGTGGTACAACACATTGACAAGATAGAGGATAAAAATCATATGATCATCTCAATAGATGTAGAAAAAGCATTTGACAAAATAGAACATCCATTCATGATAAAAACTCTCAACAAAGTGGGTACAGAAGAAACATACCTCAAAAAAATAAACACCATATATGTCAAACCCATAGCTAACATCATATTCAATGATAAAAATATGAAAGCTTTCCCTCTAAGATCAGAAACAAGACAAAGATGTCCATTCTCACCACTTTTATTCAACATAGTACTGGAAGTCCTACCCACAGCATCAGACAAGGGGGGGAAAGGCATCCAAATTGGAATGGGAAAACTGTCACTATTTGCAGATGACATATTACAAATAATAATAAAAAAGTAACAACCCTAAAGACTCCAGCAAAAAACTATTAGAATAAATGAATTCAGTAAATTTACAAGATACAAAATCAACACACAGAAACCTGTTACATTTTTATACACTAATAACCAAACAGCAGAATGAAAAACAAAACAAACAAAAACAAAACAACAGAATGAGAAGTTAAGAAAAAAATTCCATTTAAATAAAAAAAATACATAGGAATAAATTTAATGAGGGAGGTGAAGGACTTGTATTTTGAAAACTATAAGACAATAATGAAAGAAATTGAAGACTATACATTTAAATGGAAAGATATAATATGATCCTGGACTGCAAGAATTAATTTTGTTAAAATATCCATACTACACAAATTAATCTTCAGATTCAATGTAATCCCTGTCAAAATACCAATAGCATTATTCACAGAAGTAGAATGAAAAATCCTAAATTTGGATGGAACCACAGAAAGCCCTGAATAGCCCAAACAATCTTGAAAAAGAACAAAGTGGGAGGTATCACAATATCAGAATTCTATTTATACTATAAAGCCACAGTAATCAAAACAGTATGGTACTATCACAAAAACAGACACATAGATCAATGGGACAGAATTAAGAGCCCAGAAATAAACCCATGTTTATATGGTCAGTTAATCTATGACAAAGGAGACAAGAATATACAACGTAGGAAAGAGAGTCTCTTCAATGAATGGTGTTGGAAAAGCTGGACAGCGATATGTGAAAGATTGAAATGAGACCACTTACAGCATACACAAAAATGAACTCCATGGATTAAAGATGTAAGCATAAGAATTGAAAACATAAAACTACTAAAAGAAAACACAGGCAGTAAACTCATGGACATCAACCTTAGCAATATTTTTGGATATGTCTCCACAGGCAAGGGAAACAAAACCAAAACTAAACAAAATGAGACTATATCAAACTAAGAAGCTTTTGCACAGCAAAGAAAGCATCAAAAACAAAACAAGACAAAAAAACCTGAAAAGGCAACCTACTGAATAGGAGAAGATATTTACAAATGATATCCAGTAACAGATTAATATCCAAAATATACAAAGAACTCATACAACACCAAACAAAAAAACTATGATTTTAAAATGGGTAGAGGACCTGAATACACATTTTTCCAAAGAAGACCTACAGATGGCCAACAGACACATGAAAAGATGCTCAATATCACTAGTCATTAGGGAAATGCAAATCAAAACCACAATGAGATATCACCTCACACCAGTCAGAATGGCTAGTATCTAAAGACACGAGCTGGGTTATCTGGCTAGATCATTCAGTACAGCATGAGACTCTTGACCTCAGGGTTGAGTTGGAGCTCCACATCAGGCACATAAATTATTTTTCAAAATTAAAAAAAAAAAACACGAAATAACAAGTATTGGCAAGGATGTAAAGAAAAGGAAACACATGTGCATTGTTGGTGAAAATATAAATTGGTGTAGCCACTATGGAAAACAGTATGGAGATTCCTAAAAAAAAAATAAAAAGAGAGTACCATGTAATCCAGTAATTCTACTTCTGGGTATTTAGCAAAAGAAAATGAGTATCTAATTTGAAAAGATATATGAACTGTTATGTTTACTGCAACATTATTTACAACAGCCTAGATATGGAAGCAGCCTAAGTATACACCGATAGATGAATGGGTAAAGAAAATGTAGTATATGTACACAATGGAGTATTATTCAGCCATAAAAATGAAACCTTGGGGACACCTGTGTGGCTCAGTCGGTTAAGCGTCCAACTTCGGCTCAGGTCATGATCTCGCAGTTTGTGAATTTGAGTCTCGTGTTGGACTCTGTTCTGACAGCTCAGAGCCTGGAGCCTGTTTCAGATTCTGTGTCTCCCTCTCTGTCCCTCCCTGGCTCATGTGCTGTCTCACTGTCTCTCAAAAATAAATAACCATTGAAAAAAAAGAAAAAAATCTTGCCATTCCCAACAACATGGATGGTCCTAAAAAGTATTATGCTAAGTTAAATAAGATAGAAAAACACAAATACCATGGTTTCACTTCTAAGTGTAATCTAAAAAACAAAATAGGGGTGCCTGCGTGGCTCAGTCAGTTAAGTGTCTGACACTTGATTTCAGCTTAGGTCATAATATCACGGTTTGTGAGTTCAAGCCCTGTGTCAGGCTCTGCACTGATAGCGCAGAGCCTGCTTGGGATTATCTCTCTCCGCCTCTTTCTCTGCTCTTACCCCACTCTTGCTCTTTCTCTCTCAAAATAAATATTAAAAAAAAATAAATGGGAAAGGGAAATAAAAGGGGAAAAGTAAGGGAAATAAAAACAGACTAACAGAGAACAAACTAGTGGTTGCCAGAGGGAAGGGTGGTGGGGGGATAAATGAAATAGGTGAGGAAGATTAAGAGATACAAACTGCCAGCTATACAATAAGTCACTGGGATGAAAGTACAGTATAGGGAATATATTCAAAATATAGTAACAATTTTGGGAAGAGATGGTAACTATGCATCAGTAGCAAGAATTCTGAAATGTACATAATTGTCAAATCATTGTGTTGTACACCTGAAACTCATGTGTCAACTATACTTCAAGTAAAAAAAAAAAAATGAATCCACATATATGACCAGTGCCCAGACCAAGAATAAAATGTTACCAACACTTCACAAACCCCTCTCGTGCTTTCTCTCAGTCACTTACTAAACTTCTACATCCCGAAGAGTAACCCTATCCTATTAGGATTAATTTTGTCTGTTTTATAACTTTATAAGAATGGATTGCTATAGTATATACTATTCTGCATCTGTCTTTTTAAACTCAACATTGCTAAATTCAACTGTTTTGCTTGTAGTAATATTTTCATTGTTTTTTTTTAAACCTTTTTTTAATCTTTATTTTTTTTAATTTTGGGGGTAATTTTTATTTTTTATTTTTCTATTTTATTTTTTGATGGAGAAATAATTTTATTTATTTTTTTGTTTTTCCTTTTTTTAAATATGAAATTTATTGTCAAATTGGCTTCCATACAACACCCAGTGCTCATCCCAACAGGTGCCCTCCTCAATACCCATCATCCACTCTCTCCTCCCTCCTACCTGCCAGAGAGAGAGAGAGACAGAGCATGAGCAGGGGAGGAACAGAGAGAGAGGGACACACAGAATCCGAAGCAGGCTCCAGGCTCTGACCTGTTAACACAGAGCCTGACATGGGGCTTGAACCCACGAACCATGAGATCATGACCTGAGCCAAAGTCAGATGCTAATCAACTGAGCCACTCAGGTGCCCCAATATTTTCATTGTTATTTTCTACTGTATGACTGTATCACATTTTACTGTTGATGGGCATTTGAGTAGTTTGCAGTTTACCAGCATATAGTGTTGGCAGGAATGTTTTTGTATGTGTCTTTTATGCATGTAATACATGACTAAAAGTAGCACAAATGGGTCATAAAACATGCTATTCCAACTTCAGTGGCTACTGTCAAAAAACTTTCCAAAGTGGTTGCATCTATTTATGCTCTTCAGTACTGCATGAGAGTTTCAGTTGCTCTATGTTTGCTATATTTGATACTGTCTATGTGGGTTCTTTTTTTCAACATTTATTTATTTTTGGGACAGAGAGAGACAGAGCATGAACGGGGGAGGGGCAGAGAGAGAAGGAGACACAGAATCGGAAACAGGCTCCAGGCTCTGAGCCATCAACCCAGAGCCTGACGCGGGGCTCGAACTCACGGACCGCGAGATCGTGACCTGGCTGAAGTCAGACGCTTAACCGACTGCGCCACCCAGGTGCCCCTGTGGGTTCTTTTTTAAGCCACTCTGTTGTATGCCTGTCAAGTTCTCTTTTAAAGCTAGTATTAGAGTTTAGAACCAACACCCTTTAAAAAATAACTAGTTAAGGGGCACCTCGTGGCTCAGTTGGTTAAGCATCCGACTCTTGATATTTGGCTCAGGTCATAATCTCAGGGTGGTGAGATTGAGCCCCATGTTGGGCTCCGTGCTGGGTATGGAGCTGCTTGAGACTCTCTCTCCCTCTCTCTGCACTTCCCCCACTGTCTCTAAAAACAAAACAAAACAAAATAAAAAAACTAACTGGTTTATGAGTTTAAGGTTTTGATAATATGACATAAATTATAAAGTCCACAGTCATATCCAAACTGCAATAATAATAAATACTTTTTTTCTTAAATTTTAAGTAGGCTTCATGACCAATGTGGGGCTTGACCTCACGATCTGAGATCAAGAGTGGCATGCCGTACTGACTGAACCAGCCAGGCAACTCAATAATAAACACTGGTGATAAATAAAGCAACGCTTTCCATAAGAGACTCTTAAAAACTGAGAACAAACTGAGGGTTGATGGGGGGTGGGAGGGAGGGGAGGGTGGGTGATGGGTATTGAGGAGGGCACCTTTTGGGATGAGCACTGGGTGTTGTATGGAAACCAATTTGACAATAAATTTCATATATTAAAAAAATATATATATATAAAGATTTTCATCACAAAAAAAAAAAAAAGAAACACTTTCAATTTTTCAGTATCAAGCATTGAGATATCAGAGAAAACTTTCATTTCACCTTTCACAATTTACCAAGGTTGGGCTGTTGCAATTACTCAGCTCTGCCCTTCAATGCAGCCATAAACCATATGTAAATGTGTGGATGTGGCTATGTATACTTCTAGAGACTCTGTATATATGTGATTAAATTTCTTTATCTATATTAGTATGATACTAATTCTCATAGGGTTCTGTAAGGAATAAATGAGTTATATTAGAGGATATAAAATAGTTACTGGAATATGTAAGAGTATAATAAATGTTAGATATTATCATTACTTTTTAAAAATAACATCTTGAAGTATGGAAATAACTCTTGCATTTTTGGTATCCCTACTACTAAAGCAACTTTTCCTACCCCTCCATGAGGAACAAAGCCAAACTGCATAGGACCATTTGACAACTTGTGGTATTTTAAGGTTTGTCAACTGTAACCCAAAAGTATGTAAAACCTTGAGGAAATGTAAACATTTATTTTTATAACTTGTTGTTTTCACAGTCATTTAAACTTCTTTTTAAGTTTGCTTATTTTGAGAGGAGAGAGGGGCAGGGAGAGAGAGAGAGAGAGAGAGAGAGAGAGAGAGAGAGAGAGAGAGAGAGAGAATCCCAAGCAGACTCCACACCGTCTGTGCAGAGCCCAACACAAGACTCGAACTCACAAACCAGGAGATTGTAACATGAGTCAAAATCAAGAGTCAGATGCTTAACGGACTGAGTTAAGGTGCCCCTACTCACTCTAGTCATTTAACTTTTAATCAGGCCATTTTAAAAATCCAAATTATGAAAGAATATTTTATTTTTTTAATATTTATTTATTCATTTTGAGAGGGGGTTAGGGGAAGGGAGAGAGAGAATGAGAATGAATCCCAAGCAGGCTCCACATGGTCAGCACAGAGCCTGCTTGGCTCTGTGAAACACAAGATCATGATCTGAGCTGAAATCAAGAGTCAGATGCTTAACCAACTGAGCCACCCAGGCACCCCCCTTTTTTTGAAAGAATATTTTAAAACCAAACCTAATAATTAAAATGAATAATTATTGTTACTATTAACCCTAATTTGCTAATGCAGAAACAAGCTTCGCTGGACATTTTTGTCAAGAAAAGATACACTTTCTCTGAATTAAACCAGAGCAGGAAACCAAATGATGATAATGGAAGTGATTTAGAAACAATGAAGACCCAGAGTGCATGTCAATTCTACTCAGAAACATGATTCCTCATCTTGAGTTGAGCTTTGGAGCTATAACTGATGATGAGAAGTGCTAAAATCCCCAAATCCAGTGTTTTGAAATTATTATCAATGATGCTATAAACAATCTTGAACATTTCTCCTAGTACACATGTGTAAGATTTCCTCTAGGGTATATACCAAGGAATACAGTTTTCTGGGTCATAGAGAATATGCATCATCAACTTACTAGATAACATCAAATTACCCAAAGTGATTGTACCAGTTCTGTATGCCCATTAACAAGTACACAAGTTCCTGTGTACAGTCTCATCAGTACTTACTAATCAATGTTTAATTTTTTGACAACACGTAAAAGGAAGTTTCATTGTGGTTTTCTTTATCCATTTTTAAAATTAAGTTATAATTTACATACAGTAAAATTATCTTTTTAGTGTGTAGTTCATATTTTTCATTTTTCCTCTGTGCTGAATTCAGAATTATTTCTTCACATTTTTCTTCTAGTTCACTAATTCTGTCTTCAGCAGTATCTAATCTATTAATTCTGTTTTTAATTTTAGCAATTCTAGTTGTCTTCTGTAGTTTTTTTCTTTTCCAATTCTGCTTGGTTATAACACTAGCCAGATTTAAGGGCTTTAGAGCCACATGTGGCTGGAGGCCATTATATTGGACAGTGCCTATGTAGAGTATTTCCATCAACTCCAAATGTTCTATTGGACAGCTTTGCTCTAGAGTTGTTTTTCCTTCTGCCAGGTACAAGTAGGTATCACCAGCCTTGGAAACCACTTAACTTAATTTGAGGGTTGTTTTTTGTTTTTGTTTTGTTTTTTGAACCATGCAGGTGGTATTAAGTTGGGCTGCAAAAATGCATGAAGCTTATCTTGAGATTATGAATTCTCAGGGAAGATTATTTTTCAGTTTTGTTGTGGGTCTGAAGATATCCATGGGTAACAGATTCTATTCCTTTGTTCAGATGATGAGAGTAATGTTGCAAACACCAGACCAGTTTCAGAAAGCCCCTGTGTGCTGAGTGAACCACAACCCTTGGTTTTACCTCGAGTGCCACAGTCGAAGGTGCTGTCCATCACCTCAAATACAGTAAGCCCCACACGGGAATGTACTGGAGAACCTACGAGTGTTCTTGCCAGAAGTTTGCTCAGAGTTATTTGCCTTAATTTTATTATTTATGACTTAACTTTTTTTCAGTAATGTGTTTATCACAATAATCCAGTGACTCCTCACTTATAAGTTTAATTTCAGTTTAAAAAATTAATAGCAAATTAGGGTTAATAGCTTTTTAAAAAAGTCACCCGTAAGTTACGCAATGTAGAATCAGCTATATGGTTAGCCTAAGTCTGTTTGGGAGAAGAATAAAGGATATGACGAAAAGGGTAACATCCTATGCTTTGAATTTCTCCATTTTGACTCCTTTTTCTCTTCTCTCAGCCTACCTGATTTTTATTTTTGACATTTGAATCTGTTGACTTTTTTGCCTTTTGGGTGTTTAGTACTCATTAATAACTGAGGCATAAAAAGCAAACCAAAGTAAGGAAAAAGTAGTCCCAATTAAATCTGTGGACAGACATAAGGACAGCCATTTCTTGCAGAAGGCTGATGAACCTGGTCTCACATCGCCTCATCTAGTCCCAATTCCTACATGGTAGTTTCAGTGTTACTTGTGGCCAAAAAAAAGGGGTGGGGGTATTCTAATCCTTGAGCCATGCTCATCAACCCTGAGTTTTACTACCAGATCTAGTATTTGCTTTGTTGGTATACTGGCTGATATTGTCCTGCTGGATTTACAAATGTGTTACATAAAAATAAAATCAGCAAGGCCCATCCATATCTTATCACACTGGTGGCTTAACCAGGTAAACTAATGTTCTTGGTGGTAATAAAATACTTCTAACATGCTTAAGTAAGTGGTCTGACTATGGGTTAGGTACCCTAAGTTATGAATAGTTAACTTAAATGTTTCTGGCTGCTAGTGACCAAAGGAAAGAGAAGTGTTAGTTCAAAGATTCCTGAGAGAAAGTAGGAGGAAAATGCATGCTACAGCAGAAAAGGAGATAGCCAGAAAGGGCACTGAACTGATGATCTGACAGAGAAAATCAACAGCACTTCAAGGTGGCAATGTCAGTCCAAGGAAGACTAAACCCTGATAACACTAGAACAAATAAGATTAACTCTTTCTAATAAAAGTCTTCAGATTTTAGGTAATGACAATAGCTGACTGCTCCAGGGGTAGTGAAAGAGAAAGTATGTTTGTGCAGAGTAGAAGATTGTTTGATGGTGAAAGAGATTACATCAGAGTTTACTTTTTTTTTCTATTTTTGTTTCATATTTTGTTTTCTTTTTGGTTTTCTTTTCTAATGTAAATAATGATAGTAATGAAGTTCTCTATCCCTTATCAGAGTGGCTGTCAACAGCTTTCATCTCAGTTGATCAGGCTTCCCTTGCCTGCTGTCATTTAAAAATGAAGAGAAAAGGACTCTGACTTGTGATTTTAACAGTGGACTTGGGGACCCAGCTAGGCTACTGGAGAAAGATATTACAAAAGTTAAGGCATAGGAGAAAAATGTACAGATCTCCTAATTTGAAAATATTATCTTTCGGCAAAGTTGGGAAACCAAGCAAGTATCTTCACCAACCAATAACAAGTAACATTTTCTTTTGACATGTAGATGAATCTCTGTCAAGCAGCAAGTGGTCATCAGCCAAATGTGAATGGTCTCTTGGTCCATGGGATGCCTCTACAACCAAGAAATCTCTCCCTAATGGACAAGCTACTGTAAGAAGTATAAAACTTTAATAGACTCTAGAATTTACATAGATCACTGAGAAATAAAAGGAAAGCTAAATCAGTTGATCAATATGCATATTGAGTACCTACCAAGCAACCAGAGAAATTTGTGAAGTAAAAACATCTAAGGAAATGGTTTCCATCCTAAAGGAGCAGATAATGTAACTGGAAAGAGAAGACACATATGGGTAAAAAGAGATCCATATAGGGCATCTTTGTGACTGAATGTCAAGTGTGTGGTACCCAGAGTGAATGCATGGTGATCCCAAAGAAGGAAGGCATTTTGGTGGGTAACTGTAGGTTTGAACTTTTCCTTCAAAGAGGGGAGTTTGGATAAGCAGAAAAGAGCAACAATGCTATTGTAGGTAGGAGGAATGGTGTGGGAAAAGGTTTGGAAACAAGAAAATAAGAACTGTTTAGAAGAGAAAGCAGACCAGTTTTGCTATAATGAGAAAAGGAAGGGGTAGGTCACAATTTTAGTGCTTCTGACCTAAGACCACTGACAATCTTTCAGAGTTAAAACAGATATATCATGGTGTAATTAGTGGGGAAAAGGCTATGAAATTAATGAAGGCTGGGACCAGACTGGGGGTTTTGAATGCCATGTTTTTGAGATCCGTTTATGTTGTTGCACATGATCTTCTCTTTTATTGCCAAGTAATATTCTACTGTAAGAATACATCACAATTCATTTTCCATTCTCCTGTTAGTGAATACCTGGGGCGTTTCCAGATCGGGGCTGTTATGCTTAAAGGCACTATAAACATTCTTGCACAGGTCTTTTTTTTGTAGACCTATGGCCTCATTTTTCTTGGGTATGTAGACAGTGTCATAGGACAAGTATATGTTTAATTTTATAAGAAACTGCCATACAGTTTGCCAAAGCTAATTACGCCATTTGACACTTCTGCCAGCAATGTATGATTCAGTTGGGAGCACATATATTTAAATCAGGAATCTGAAAGATAGATTTCACAGCAGAACACAGATTGAAGCAGGAGGAACTGAAGGTAAAGAGTCTAATTAACATAGGGATTCAAGGGGCACCTGAGTAGCTCAGTGAGAAGAGCATGCAACTCTTTATCTTGGGATTGTGAGTTCCAGCCCCATGCTGGGGTGGAGAGATTACTTAAAAAAGGGGGGGGGGCATCTGGGTGGTTCAGTCGGTTAAGCGTCCAACTTTGGCTCAGGTCATGATCTCATGTCTTGTGGATTCGAGCCCCACATTGGGCTCTGTGCTGACGGCTCAGAGCCTGGGGCCTGCTTCAGATTCTGTGTCTCCCTCTCTCTCTGCCCCTCTCCTACTTGCACTCTATCGCTCTCAAAAATAATAAAAAACATTAAAAAACTAAAAAAAAAGGGGCGCCTGGGTGGCTCAATCGGTTAAGTGTCCGACTTCAGCTCAGGTCACAATCTCACTGTCTGTGAGTTCGAGCCCTGCGTCGGGCTCTGGGCTGATGGCTCAGAGCCTGGAGCCTGCTTCCGATTCTGTGTCTCCCTCTCTCTCTGCCCCTCCCCCATTCATGCTCTGTCTCTCTCTGTCCCAAAAATAAATAAACGTTAAAAAAAAAAAAGCTAAAAAAAAATAAGATAATTATATATGTGTGTGTCTATATGTATATGTGTGTGTGCATGTATGTGTATGTGTGTGTGTGTGTGTGTGTGTGTGTGTGTGTGTTCAAGCATGAGCTGCTAAAAGTCTGTACTCAAGTTGTAGCAAAAGATAAGAAAGGAATGGAATATTTTAGGAGCTACTGTAAAAGAAATCAGATTCTATAAAAATAGAAGAACCAAAGTCAACTCTGAGAAGGGAAACTTGTTTCAAGGGAAACTTGTTGTGGGATAAAGATGAATTTGGTTTGGGGTGTGTTGAGTTTATAATGCCAGGCCATCTCACTGGCAACATCGAAGAGGTCACCTTTGGAAGGTGATCTAGAAGTCACTTGGCTAGAGGTGATACTGAATCCAAAATTATAAATGAGTAGTCCAGAAGACAAAATAAAGATAAGCATAGAGCACTTAAGGCCTAAAGCTTCTGTAATGGAAAGGAGTTTGGGTGTGGAAAGGCTAATAAGTGAATGGTTACAGAGGCAGGAAGACCAGCAAGATCTCTTGTGAGTAATGCTCAAGGTTTAGTCCATTCCTTGATGAGTATTTCCCCTTCACAGTCCTCCAAACACTGAGGTATAGTTTGCACAACAAGACATCAAAGGGCCTGAAAGTTTGAGAAACTTGTTGAAAGCCAAAAGAGCATGTGGCAGAGCTTAATTCTTTCACTTTCCCTCCATTTCCTTGTCCAAATGCTCTCCTAGGTGTCTTATAGCACAAATGTCTCTTCTATGTTTTAAAAAAACAAAATAAAAACCCCCAAATCTGTAGGGCAAAGTTTAAGCTACTGAACTGTTTCGGCATGATATTTTACTTATCAGAGTACTTACAGAAAAGTGTTATTTCAGTTGCTTATGCAAATAGAGATCTTCTGTAGTCCTAGTGCCCTGGGCAGCAGGCGGCTCTGGACCTTTTGCCTGCTTCCAGCTTTCCAAGGAACCCAAACCCCTACCCCCACAGGCTCCAACGAGCGTGGCATTTTTTTTTTTTTAATTTTTAAATTTATTTTGAGAGAGCAGAAGCGGGAGAGGAAGAGAGAGGGAGACACAGAATCCAAAGCAAGCTCCAGGCTCTGAGCTGTCAGCACAGAGCCCGATGCGGGGCTTGAACCACGAACTGAGAGATTATGACCTGAGCCAAAGTAGGACATTTAACGGCCTGAGCCACCTAGGCACCCCACGAGCTCAGCATTTTAATATTTGAGTGGGAGCCACACCGGTGCCACGTTGCTTCCAAGCAGCAATATTTGCCTTTCAACTAAGTCTTTCCTTTGGCACAAAGAATGCCTCAAATATGGTGTGGATCTCATTCCCTGAGGTAAACTTTCGGGAAGCACTCTAGTGTAGGTACTCCTCAGGTTGGCCTTCACTGTAACTGAAGAAGTCATGGTCTTGGCAGGTGAATAATGGATTTGCTTTCCCAATTCTCCATTCTATTAAATTACTTGTATGACTAAAATGATGTCCTTTTAAGAACACATTCTCAGAGTGCCTGGGTGGCTCAGTCGGTTAAGCATCCGACTCTTGGTTTTGGCTCAGGTCATGATCTCACGGTTCGTGAGTTCGAGCCCCACATCAGGCTCCGCACTGACAATGTGGAGCCAGCTTGGGATTCTCCTTCTCCTCCCCTCTGTCTACTCCTCCCCTGCTTGCTCTCTCTCAAAATAAATAAACTTAAAAAAAAAAAAAAAAACAGAACACATTCTCATGCCTTAACTAGATTATGTAGTTTGTATAAACTAGATTACTTTGCCTTTTTCTCCCTTGAATGTATTTTACACTCTAAGCTTTTGAGTCCTGTTTCTCTACACATAGCAATTCTGATTTCATTGTGGGTTTCTGATTTGGCCACTAGAGATCTTGATGACAAGCTACTTATGAGACCTGGATGCAGTACCATCCTTTCAACCCGAAATTGGCCAAATCGAGCCCTGGAGCTTAGTACATCAGCTCTGTCATACACAGTGCAGTCTGCCAGGAGACGCAATCCCCCACCACGTACGCTTCATCCCATCAGCACAAGCCATTCATGCGCTGGAACGCCAAGGCCTGTGGAAGAAATCCTCAGAGGATCCCGAGTGTAGGTTTCAAAGCAGAATTTTTGGAAACTGTGATAAAACTAATGAAGAATTTTATGAACAGAATGAATGCTTAGAAATTAATCATTACATATTCTCATGATTGTTTAAATTCAATATAGAAAAGGTGTGGTTACATTTGAATATAATACGGCTATTGGATCTTTCTGTTAGTCTAGCTTAAGATTTATATTTCTACAAATGAAATGGCTAGAATACTTCAGTGACACTTATCTAAGGAATAAAACATATGTATCTTATTAAACATCTTCCTTAGTGGGTGTATGTTCAGTGAAATTCATCCCAAAATAATAGATCCTCTGAATATTTTTCTGTACCATTGGGATCTGCTTATTCTACTGACAATGATAACATTTTAACCTCAGATAAGTACTTGCCTACATACCAGGAAAAATAAACCTTAGCACTTCTTAGGAAATAACACTAAACATATTCTCTTCCCTTTTCCTACCCTTACTTCACTTTGAGCCTCATAATGCAAAAAATATTTAGAAGCCAATTTTTTAAATAAAATTCTCTCATTAGTTGTTGATTCATAAAACATATTAGGATGTTTGATTCTAAGACTATGATCAAGGGTATGAGGTAATATGGCTATAACTGTGTTTTGAATTCAGCTTCTAAATTAAGCATATGTCACTATGCTTCTCTCCCAACATGTCATTCGTGGACTTTGATTTTTCAATTTCTTGTTTTAATTTGTCCCCATAGATTCAGTAAGAGATGTCTATACCGACCACAAATCTTTCATGACACCAGGGTTCTTCTCACCTGGTGAGAACTATTTTATTATGTTGATGTTGATACTGATACAGCTATAGATTAAATTTATTGAGGATGAGTGTGGATAAGGGAGGACTACTGTTATTAGTGAAAAGGACAATCAAAAGGCCCAGAACTGTGGAGAATTCCATCAGATATGAAATTACAAATCCATAACAGGTTAACACCATGCAGTGTTAACACCAGACAGGGAAAATTTCACAAAGAGCTCAACTTATGCTGTGTGCCCAGGATAAAGTTTCAACAAAAATCAGAAAATACTATGAAAAATACTATGAAAATACTATGAAAAAAACCAAACTCTGATTTTCCAAAATCCTTTCACTGAGATTTCTTTACGTAAAAACATAAACAGCTTAAAGCATCTGTGCATGACATTAACTCATCTCCTTCATTTCTTTCGTTCTAATTAGTTCTCTTGTATTGTTGTAACTTTATGCTTTCCTATCTTGGGTGTTTGCTGGTGGGATCTGCAGTCCAGGAGCGGCGGACTCACTCTCCTCTCCCTCACCAATGCCCCTGAGTCGAAACAATCTCCTGCCACCTATTGGCACAGCTGAAGTGGAACACTTAAGCACTGTGGGGTCACAAAGGCAAACGGTAGGTCTTTCTCCTATTGCCTTTTCCATGTGCTTATGAGACCTCACGGCCAGCAATTGTGCAAGATCCATGTTCTGGTCTTGATTTATACTGCATTTTGTCAAAAGTACAAACTGAATCCTAATTTATGACAATGGAATTGGAGCTGCTTGGCCTGCAGTTATCATACCTACCTGGGGTAATGTAGGCCATGTACAGGTCTCACTACAAATTAACTGTTTCTTGTAATTTTTGTCTCCTCTGCAGAAAACCCATGGTGACTCCAATCGAGCTCGAAGTGCAGTGGTGGATGAGCCTAACCATCAGCAGCCCCAGGAGAGGCTCCTTTTACCTGACTTTTTCTCCAGGCCCAACACTACTCAGTCATTTTTGGTAAAGCGACATACTTCTATGGTCTTGACAGTTGGGGAAAGAAAATTTAAAAAACTAGTCTGGCAGACTTAAGATTTCATGTAGTAGCTTAATCAACTCCAAGAATAAAAGCTGAGGTTCTTAATAATAAAAATAGCATTAGTAGTATATTTTTTTGAAATTCTAACTGGTCTCTGCCACTTATTCAACTCATAAAAAGAATAAGTTAAAATGCCTTATACATGAGTCACAAATTCTAAACAATTTAAATTGTTAAATATTAAATATTTCTGAGAATAAACAAACAAAAAAAAAATGTTAAACTCCAGTGCATATCAGATCAGCATAACTCATTCTCTAACACTGCCCTTACAGAGTTACACCAAAACTGGTATCAGATTATGATGTGGACTGATGGATAGGTAACTCACCTAAAAAAAATAGAAATCAACTCTTTGATGTTTGAGATGCTTACATTACCATTTAATGTGCATTTACTAGCCTTTTAAGCAAATAATAGAAAAACTGAGTTGGGAGTGGAGGCCATGCACTGACCTTGCCCAACTGTAGGCCAGGAGCTCAGCCCCACCTGATCTTTGTGGCAAGAGGGCTTGAAGAGCCTCGGGAAGTGAATGGGGCCACACTCAGTGCCCACGAGCCAGGGGCTTCACATCTTATACCAGTTTTCAGGACGGTGCTATTTGAAGCCCACTTATTCCAACTCATATAGCTTTGAACTAGCTCTAGCTTTGAACTAGATCAGCCTAAAGCAATATACAATCCTCCACTGAAAGAGTGGTGAGAACAATAAATTACTGGGATGTTGTATTAGTTTCCTAGGGCTACCGTAACAAATTACCATAGACTGGGTGGCTTAAAACAACAGAAATTTATTCTATCAGTTCCAGAGCCTAGAAGTCCAAAATCAAGGTGTCAGCAGAACAATGCTCCCACTACAGGATCTATGGATGAGGATCTTCTCACCTCTTCTTGGCTTCTGGTGGATTGCAGCAGTCCCTGGCCATCCTTGCCTTGCAGCTGCATCACTCCAGTTTCTGCCTATGCCTTCACACAGCCTTCCTCCCTGTGTCTGTGTCCAGATTTCCGTCTTATGAAGATACCAATCATTGAATTTATGGCTGACCCTAGTCCAATATGACCTCACCTTATCTTGATGACATCTGCAGAAATTCTATCTCCAAATAGTCATATCCACAGGTTCCAGGTGGACATAAATTTTGGCAGCAGCTGCAGGAGGGGACACTTCAACTCAACAGACCTTAGGAGACTTTATTTAGGGGGAGATTCACCAAAACATGACCTAAAGGGAAATGTGAGCATTTCTGATTCTTACTCAGTGTGAACTCTAGAAAAGTTTGAGAACCTCTATTAAATCTGTCCTCTCATAATTTGATTCAGGGCACTTGTTAAAGCAGTGTTCCATGATTATATTCTACAGCTAGATTCTCTATAAAACATTTATATATAATTTTCAGTTTCTTCTTTTTCTGATGTTTATAACAATAAAAGTAAGAATTTCTTACCTTAGCTGTGTCTTTCCCAGTTTGCTGTCATGCAAAGGGAGATCAGCTAGTTGCTCAATGTAACTGAGAGCATTATAACTGAGTCCCTGGCTTGGCACTTCCAGACTAGCACTCTGCTCCTACAGGTGAACAAACTATTTTTATGGACCATTTAGCTCACCACAAAAGTTAGTCTGCTTTTGTAAATAAAGTTATTACAGGAGAGCTACCGTACTCATTCACTTATGTACTGTCTATGACTGCTTTCCCACTCTAACAGCAGAGTTGAGCAGTTTCTAGCAGTACGTACCACAAAGCCTAAAATATCTACTTTCTGGCCCGCCAGAAAGGAAGTTTGGTGACCCCAGTAAAAAAAAAAAAAATGGGGCTTGACCAAAAAAAGGTTCCTGAAATGTCTTAATTCCAGTGCTCTGACAGGGAACTGAGAGGGATGTTTTTTACTGCAGAAGCACCAGCAGGATGGCATTGATAGGTTTTTTGTTTTTTTTTTTTTTTGATATTTACATTTCGGTGTTTTAATCATATCTTAAAATTTTTAAATTATCAGAGGTGATTTTGAAATGTTTGAACTTCATACTGAGAGTCACATTTCAAGTATGGAGGTAAAGTCATGGGTGTTTTAATGTTGCTGAAAAGGCTCTGTTGTTTTAAACTTTAGTCAGCAGGCAGTCTAAATTAGATAAAATTCCCTTAACAGCCATTATAAATACTGAGAAATATTAAACCATATGGATTACTTATAAGTGCTAAAATTATCTTAAAGGCATATTAATAAAATTTTAGAACTTAAGAAATTTTTAAAAGAAGAACTTAAAAATTCTTACAAGTTAACAAATGGCTTTGTAGGTCCCCGGCTTGGGATTCTTTACTTGAAATACAAGAGTGCACTCAACCAACCTGTCCCTCAGCTGGCAGACAATGCCATTTACATTGCTGTCTGATTT
The DNA here is from genome assembly GCF_007474595.2 of Lynx canadensis. Classification (NCBI taxonomy): domain Eukaryota; kingdom Metazoa; phylum Chordata; class Mammalia; order Carnivora; family Felidae; genus Lynx; species Lynx canadensis. Next base: position 53,662,435 of record NC_044313.2, on the reverse strand, counting down.
TAAGGTATTCCTTTGTAAACCTACTAACATACATCCTTTGGGGGAAGTCCCATTGTAAGAAGTGTCTCATCTTTTCTGTTTTGCAGCCAGATACACAATATCATTCGTGTGTTGCTGAGTATCCTCATCAGGCCCGACCTGGTAGGGGATCTGCAGTGACAGGTGGGACCATTGCTCTTATTTTACTATGTGGCTATGTTAAGACCCTGCCTTTGTCTGTTTCCTATGTTTATTTTCCCTTCCTCCAGATTTTATTATATTTTGTTTTCCTACATCTGTAAATCATCTCAAATTCCTTTGGAAATGGCATATAATAAAGATCGAGGAGACCTCTATTGCCCAGAGCCAAGTTCCAGATTCGTTTTCTCATATGTAAATTAACTTCTCACCACTCTGGCAAAATAGACAGTACTTTCTTTTCTTCAATCTAAAAAAAACTTAAGTGAAATAAGTCATTTTTATAACATTCAAACACTGCATGGGTTTTATTATGTAGATCCATATTTCTGTAGAATAAACTTGCTATGGTCAGTTAACCTGCTAGGCCAAGGTAAGAAAAGAAATTTAAAAATGACAAGACATGCAGAGTCTTAGTCTATCCCATTAACTTTTATTTCTAAGTCATATTCTATAGACTGTATTTTCATAGGAAAGAAGAAATTTTAAGGATATCTTAACTTAAAAGTTATCTTCCTATAATGGTCTTCTCACCACCATCAGGGTCATTCTCATTATGTTGTAGGTGAAATATGGAGTATTAAGCAGTTGAAATGTTTCCTGTTAATAAGATTAAAAAATAATCTGCCTCAAATTATCTGTCATCCAAGTAAATTCTCTTGTTCAGTTCCTATTTGCATTTTTTGGCAGTCTCTGAATGCTTTCAGTGGATTCTTTTCTTGGATTAGTAGTCCTCAAAGAGACACAGTGCTGCCTCTGAGCTATAGTTACTCCATTTAGCCATGTTGATGGCCAGTTATAACATTTAGATAAGTGAAACAGACATATATTAGTCTGTTTTACTTGGTGGGTTCTTCTCTAGAACTAGGTTTCATATCTTAATACAGACTTGTAGGTTTTACATGATAAAATAATGTAAATGTGGTTCTTACTGCCTTGGTAAATATATACTTTATTACTTAGTACCAGTCTCCAAATTTCAGTCCAACGGATAATTGGAGCAAAAAAGCCCTTAGGTATAAATTTGAGATTACCAAATCTAAAATGTCTACTAATGTTACTTTATGATGTCATCTTTGTCTGACAGGTCCTCAGTTACATGGGTCTACAAAATCTCAAAACAGAGGTGGACCAGTCTCTAGAACCAAGCAGGGACCATAGGGCAAATAGAAGGACCTGCTTCAGGCTGCAGGGAACACGTGAGAGAATTTCATGAATCAGTGTCCAGTCATCTTGTGATGCGAAGCTTGTATACAAAAGAACTTAAAACCATCTTCATGAAGTGTTAATCTGGTGTAACTGACTGAGGAAAAAAAAAAAAAAGAATATCCGCCAAAGATTACATGGGTACTGTTTTTCCAGTTACCATCTTCTTTCAGCATTAAGTTAACCTACTCCACTGGACAGAATTTGTATCCAAAAATGTAACAAATTAATAATTATCCCCAAATCACTGCTCATGTTGTCTGTTAATGATGATCAGTTCAATTATAGGATTCTATAAGAGTCTATGAAGACTATACATACACAAAAAGCAGCAAATGATTGTTTGATAACATGAAGCTATATCACTGGCTTCAGAACACTTCCACTTGTATGAATTTCTGGAGAGTTGTACTCATTTTTAAGGCATTTTTAGGAGACAGTTCTGTCAAAACTCTGAGCTACTCATCAAACAGATGTCAGTCCTAAAGCTTTCTCTTTAGATGTCCAATCTTCTAGGCAAAGAGGTATGGAAGGGGTGAGTAATAAAGACATAAATGTTGAACACTGGTTTAAAGTAACTTATGTAATAAGTCATAATGTATATATATTTTCAGACAGGACAGCTCAACCTCACAATGCCTGCTTGATATCAGATTATGCTTTTCTTAAAGGACTTTAGTGGTTATATATATATTTTTTTAACTATTAAATTCACCTTATCAGATTTTCTTCTTAAGTTCTAAGTCAACTTGAAAATTTATAGAATCTGCTGGTAAGCCAGCAATGCCTTAAAATTTCAGAAACTCTGGTAATTGGTCTAGTATAAACATATCCTAAGAGCAGAAGTAGAGAACTTCAACATTCTTCTGATTTCACCATGGACTTTTTTTTGGAGGACATTCATAAATGCGGCATAATGCAGGTTTTAACTATGGCTTAAATTTATTTTATTTAAATTTCATTGAACTTTAATTTTGATGACCCTATAAGTTTTAAATCTTGTTAATCTTCAGAGTGGATAAATTCAGGTGACCATAAATAGGGGTATCTTTTTTATTATATCAAGGTGTACTAATGCTATCATATAAAGAAGACAGATGCTTTGAACAACCTGCCTTAAATTATATTTTCAACACAAATTAAAGAGTTTTTTTAACCTGTGTGTAATCACAAACTGAAAGCCTCAGTTATCATACATAAAGCTCAGTAACAGAAGGGCTGTGTTATGCATATGGTATTGGATACATAAGTCTACAAATCAGAGATATTAAGTTTAACAATTGCTAAAAAAATTTCCATATATTCCAATGACTATATACCGATCTGACTAAATTAAGTAAAAACCTGTACTTTTCTCACAAATCAATACCATGAGTGCATGGTAACAAACCACGGGATCAAGATGGTCTGCCTTTCAAATGTAGAGAGTCAGAAGACACCTCTGAGGAAGTCACTTAGCCCAATTCCCTCACCCTTTTATAGATGAGGAAACAAACGACCTAATAACACTCAACAGTTACAGATAGGACAACTTCTGTTTATGATACTTAAACCAGACTACCTACTGTAAATAAGCTGACTAGGATTATTTTTCTTCTCTCTTCTCTAAGCACCTTCCATAGTTTCTCTAGATCACAGATTTTTAAATGATCACATAGATCATTTAAAAGGCCCCACAACTTAATAGTCCTTTTTAACCTGTTTATTTCATCAGGTATTAAGTCTTACAAAGATGCCTGAGGTAATCTGAACATGTTTCTCCTACACTTCAAGCAGAGTACAAAAGCTGGCTGAGTAAAACAAAAAGGAAAGGGGATCTATTCAAGAATATTAAGCCTGAAAGTGACCTCGCAAATATGTGAAAGACAGATGTCCAGCAAGTGTTTTGAAGGCTTTCTAGCCAGGTACAGTTACTGTTCTAATAAACACACACATCACTTCGAATACTCTGCAGCTGTGTGCACACTCTTGTGTGCCAAAATGACAACTGCTAAAGGCTATATGGGACAGACCCACATTCCAGATAAGAGTTTCTTGCACAGAAGACCCATAGAAGCAAGTGCTGCCAGGAATACACCACTCACCCCCATTCCCTCAAAAATCACCACTAAACTCCTTCATACAGGACCTCAAAGAACGTCAGGGGATTTTTAGGGTTCCTAAAATCAGGTTGAGAGATTCTGCGTGGTTTACAGAATTGATCTGAATAATCTAGGCTGGAAGGACAATTTTTCTCAAGGGCGGGGTTGACTTTTGTCTTCAAATCTTGACTGTACCTTGCCTGTAAGGGCACCAATTAACACTTAAAGACTTTTGAAGAGAAAATTCCATTATTTCTTTTCTTTCTTGAAAGGCGTTTTTTTCCCTCCTCGTTTAGAAGGTTTGCAGTACTTTGCTTCCATCTGAGCCAGAAAATTGTCCATTTCCTTTTGCCGATCCTTTTGTCTGCTCTGTTTAAGAAGTTAAAACACAAGCTTTCAAAACACAAGGCTATCCAGAGACAAAAGTACTCAGTGGTTGCCAAGGGCTGGTGGAAGGGAGAATGGGTGAATGACTGCTAATGAGCAAGGGATTTCTTTTTAAGGTGATGAGAATGTTCTGGAATTAGTGCTGACAGTTATACAACTTGATGAATATACTAAAAGCCACTGCATTGTGCACTTTAAAAAAATGAAAACATGGTATGCAAATTATGTCTTAAAAGAAAACAAAATACCCACAACATCATATATACACTATAATGAAAATATTAGCAGAAGGAATCAGAACACAAAAGTGGTGACAACCTTTAAAGACAACCTGTCAAGTTTACCTGAATGACTGCTTTCAAATTATCTACTCCTTCATCAAGGCCCAACTCCTTCCTGCTCATTTCTGCTTCTTTAGCCTCTTCCTGAGCCTAAAACAGAAACTCACATAAGACTCCATGGAAACTTAGCATATACTAAAAACATACCCTCTTTCCCAACACCAGATCTGTTAATAACCTTTCATTTTGAGGATTATACAGGTTAAAAGAACACAATTACATAAATATGTCATTCATTAAAAGACAACACTGCTGACAGCATGCAGTAGATCCCCTGATTCCAATAAGCATTTCTGAGTTTCCCTCATTTCTACTAGCTAGGGGTAGCAAGTAGTTTGGTATTCATAAGCCACATGGTGGTAAGAATGAAAACAAAACACTAGAAGTAGGAAAGGTCATTTAACCAAGGATGCCCTCAAAAATGTTGTCAAGATACAGGCATCTCAGATTCCTCTCCTCTGGAAACCCACTTTTTACATGTGACTTGTGGCAGCCTTGAGAGTAACCCTGGCTTAAAATTCCCAAGTAGTCAGAACAAATACTAACAAACTCAGTTTTAACCTTTCTTTACCTGATTTCAAAGCCACCTTCTTCTGCCAAATTTTCCTAGGGCACTGATTCCAAAATACAACAAGAATACCTTGAGAAAGGTTAATGAGTTTGTTCTTTATTTCAGGGCAACAACTAACACTATAATAGGTCCCAAACCCTGGTAAATTTTCTAAATAACAATGAACACCATTAATACTGGGAATGATGATACATTAGGATTTTGTTATTCCAATAAAAAGAGTTTCCATGCTCTACTTTCAGTCCTTGTATTCTATTTCTGTCTTTTAATACTGTGTACCCACTCCCCAGGTTTGGTGGAGTCTCTCTCAAAACTATACCATCCCCCACCCCCCAATTCTAGGGAAGTTTCTCAAGCTAATATCCTATTACTGGATACAGCTGTGCTCAGTTTCACCAGAGAAAATTATTACCAACTTAAACGGTCAACTTGAGCCTAAACAGATATAACCTATGAGCCCAAATGATTAATACTGTTACTTTTTAAAGTAGGCTCCATGCCAAACATGAGGCTTAAACTCATGACCCTGAGATTAAGAGTAGCATGCTCTACTGACTGAGCAAGCCAGGCACCCCCAAAATGATAACCTTGATACACATTCCACCTTGCTCAACAAATATGTACACACACACACACACACACACACACACACACACACACACACACACACACGAGCTCACCCCTGGTATGTATCTTGTATCAAAGTTGCAGACCTACTTCCACCTCCAAATCTTACACTGTCTACTTTCCACAGAGCTCCCATTAGGAAATCCAGGTTGAGGCAATGGTTACTACCCCAGAAGACCAGACACACAGATGTTTGCTACCTTGAATCCACGCCCTCCCAGAATCTCAGCTGTTCCTAAATTACTTTCCCCTGCCATCAACCCTCCCTCTACCAATGCCACAGTATACCTTACGGTACAGAGGCCACAATCCTGGGTTCACCACAAGAGTGTTTCTCTCAAAGTGTGTTTGGGAATACAGCTGCATCAAAATAAACTGAGTCATTTGTATAGAAATATATATTCTAGGCCTAACTCAAGAACCAGTCTGGGCAAGGGCAAAAGAAAATCTGTATTAACAAGACACAGTGCCGCCCCCCCCCCCCAAAAGTTTCTGTCATCCTCTCCCCATCCCTTAACCGAGTGAGAACCACCGTCTAACCTATGTATCTGGACTCCATTAATTTATCTCTTGAGGAATAAAGAATATTTGTGTTAAGATGATATTAGTTTAAAAAAAAAGATATTAAACCATACACATAGTAAAATCCTGTTGACCACAACATACTAGGGAAAAAAAGTTTCTCTTGACGAGCTGGCATGCTCATTTCATTAGACAACCACTATTTAATAAGTTAACCCTGATTCGCATTTCATTAATCTTCTATATATTTGTTATTGTAAATACTCTCATATTCTCTTCGGAAGCAATCAGGATATAAATAATAAATTGCATTCAAAATCTTACCCTCCTTTTTCTTGCATTCATCTTTTGCTTCGATTCTTTGACAAAGGCATTATAGGATGGGATCTCTCCAGCATCAATGGCTTGCTGAATAATGTTCCTTATCCTGGGTTCCTCTGTGTACTGCACACACAGCACAGACTCCATGATCTGATCCATGTCACCCTTGAAATCCAAATAGGCCTGTTTAATATCTGCCAGCTCTTCTTCAGAACCTTTGTATGTCTTTTCAAAAGCTTGAATGTCTTCGAGAGATATCTGAACAGAGACATATGCTTTAGCTTTAACTGACAATTTTATTTTAAATAAATAAAAAGCATACTAGTAAAACTAGATTTAGTTGTTGAAATATTTCCCCCCAAGTACAACAGTTGCTTGAGTTGAAATTGTTGCAAGGAACCACATTTTCTATGCCAAAGCTTTTCCAGAGTTCTCCCTGCTCCAACCTTCACAACTACTAAATTACAGACCAGGAAATTTAAATGAAGTCTCCCGGGAAAACTCGAGACTTACATGTGGATATGTACAATGAAGCACTATCTCGTAAAATATTAAACTACCTTTTTCACTACAATCGCTCCACATCAACAGTAAAGTAAAGGCTCATTTAAATAGATTTATTCTTTGTATCTCCAGAGAAATGCTTGCTTGTATGTGTGTATATATCTGTATTTTGAGATGAAACAAAGTCCTCATTCCTACACAACACAGAATGCAATGCCTTAAAGGCATTCAATAAACGTTTGTCGAATGAATGAACAGTCACAGAGAAATCTCCAGAGTCCTCTACCTTTTTAAAAAGTAATCTCCAATACGTCTCCCAGTCCCGATCTTGGTTGAGCACATCAGAATCTTCGTCCACTGTTCCCTGCTCATTGTACAGTGCTCTCTGCTCTTTGTCGCTCAGAACAGAATAGACTTTCCCGAGGATCTGTGGGGAAAGAGCATCCAAAAGTCACCCTTTGCATTCCTCACTGAAACCGCGCTTGAGAACTAAACATTAGAAAAAGCCAGACCCGGCTGGGCGCACTCCGCTGGGGCGGGGCCAGTCGGCCAAAAGACCAAGAGAAACCCAGGCCAGTGGAGCCGGGACTCACGTACCTGGAAACGGCGGGTGGCGTCTTCTTTGTCGTCCTCGCCGACCCGGTCCGGGTGCACCTGCAGAGACACCTTGTGGTAGCCGCGCCGGACCTCGCTGTCCGAGGCCTCGCGCCGCACGCCCAGCACTCGATAAAGGTCGGCAGTACCGAACACTTCCTCGCACAGCTCCAGCAGCCCCATGGCCAGTAAGGGCAGGGAGCGAGCTGCAAACTCCGCAAAAACTGCCGGTTCCGGCCACACTGCCTAGCGCTCCGAACTGCCTCCTTTTCCCGCGCAAAAATACCCAGGGCGACTGCGTCACAAGAAGCGCCGGAGGGGCGTGGCCAGGACGCCGCACTTTACGGCGGCTGCAACACGGGGGCGTGGCCAGTCTAGAGGGAGATGCTGTGGGAACCTCCTTCCGCGTGGTTAGCCTTTACCGCCCAGTGCCAGGATGCCCTCCTCCCCTTACTCAGGAAATCTGGCGCCTATCTTCTCCCCAGTGTCCCAACGCATAAGCTTATTTAATACATGACAGGTCCATACTACTCGAATCTATATATTGCTGTTTTGTTTGCCTTTTTAACGTAAAAAACTGCATTAGCATTGACGTTTGGCAATTTGACATGGTTCAACGATCCAGACAGGAGTACACAACGCGCAGACCCAATAATTTTGCAACCTACAGGCTGGGACTGCTAGGTAAGGGCTTTCCCTCGATTCCTGCAAGAAAAAAAACCCTAAACCAAAAGCACAAAATACCGGTCTTTTAACTCTAACGTTTATTACAGAATCATTCCCATTTACCTTTCACTTTGGTGAAGGTAACGTGATCCAAACCCTCATCTTAGTAAAAATAAAGATGCTGAAGAAAAAGCTTTTTTTTTTTTTTTTTTTTTTAATGCTTTCTAAAGTACAAAGCTGGGTTTGAGCATGTTGAATTTGATGCAATCAACTAGAAGACGGTGAGAAACTGTCAGGAGATCCAAAGCAAGGCTAGAGCTTGAGATAACCTTGGAAATCAGGGACAGGATGAGCTCACATAGGAAGTGTGTGTATACAGATCTTAGGCAAAGGATAAACCAAAGCACAAAGTGAATACTTGAGTTGGCAGAAACTCAGTAGCTCAAAATAATACCTTAGCTTAACTCATTTCCCAGCAGTTCCCCTTGCTGGTCAATACTTTTCAGAATCATTCTCCTCTGATCTACAATTATAGTTTACCCAAAGATCTTGAACTCTCCAAAGTGGATTATTATCTTTAACTTCCAGAGTTCCCATGGTTTTCATAGCATTTCTCATTCCCAGATTCCAGATCAAATCCAGGTAGTCAGTTCTTCTTGGCCTGCTCTGCCTTCAAAGTTCCCTCAAAGCAAGGGAGGCCAACCAGTGACACCCCTGGGACAGACTTGATGATGCCATAGCGAGATCGCTGGTAACTGTTCTCAGAATACAAAACCCAGAGAATAAAATAAATTGGTACATTGATAGCCCTTTAGTATCTCCTCTATAAATCTCCCCACCCTGGTTTCATGCCAGAATTTGAAATCTGTACTATCCAGGGTGTGCACTAAAATTCTCCAATCTGTGCCCGTGGTTGTCCTGCAAAATGGTGGACCAGATAATGTGACATCTTGGGATTTGGGCACAGCCCATCATTTATATTGCCAAATTCATCATACCTAAACCTCATCCTATCACTGGCTTTTTCAGTGGACTTTTGAAAAGCTCCTCATCTTTGCTCATCTCACACCCACCCTGCCCCAGACACTCTAATATGCTGTAAAGGGCTCTCCAGGTATGCATAGTGGGCTCTGAATCCTAGCTCTGCCCAAATGAAAATAGGTGGCCTTGGTCAAGTTTCCACCTCTCAACCTCAGCCTCCCATCAATAAAACAGAGACAATCCTACTCACTTTCATGATACCTAATAATCCTCACAAATAACCCTACTTGTAAAGAGCTGAGAATATACATAGGTACTTTTCAATATTACCTTTCTTCCATTTTCTTATTCTTAAAATAGGCTCTTATAGCCTAAAAGCTCATTAAAAACTCTACCTTTGTAGGGTGGCTGGGTGGCTCAGTCGGTTAAGCGTCCGACTTCGGCTCAGGTCATGATCTCATAGTTCTTGAGTTCGAGCCCCACGTCCGGCTGTGTGCTGAGAGCTCGGAGCCTGGAGCCTGCTTCAGATTCTGTGTCTTCCTCTCTCTCTGCCCCTCCCCAACTCATGCTCCATCTCTCTCAACAACAAATAAACACTAAAAAATTTTAAAAAATCTGCCTTTGTAAATTTGAGATTATGTGTCAAGACAATATAAATTTATAATTACAAAAAAATAATAATAAGCAAAGTAACTGTGTCTTTGAGCTAGTGGGATGACCATAAGTGATTAAGGAAGGAATTACTCTGATGGACCATGGACAGGCTGGCTGGGGGCTGTCAAACAGGGGTCTTGGAAGGCAACAGATTGTAAAGTTGCCCAAGAGATCCAGGGCCCAACCCAAAGTCCAACACACCCCATAGTCACGGTCTTTCTCCCAGATGAAGGCTGAGAAATCGAATTAGTACCTAGACCCAGCTTTATGTCAGAAAGAACAAATCTCTCCCTGAGCCCTGCTCAGGCCAGGGTGACTTAAAAAACTCCATTTATTGACCTCCAAAGCTAATAAAACTAAGTGCTCTGCACAGGTGTTTTAAGAGAACTTTGACCTTATTCCCAATGCTCTGCTCAAGCTCAGCTGAAGTCAGCTCGTTTTTGTTTCTGTAGCTTCTGTGTCTGTTTTCTGAGATGCTAAGAGGACTTCACGTGCCCGTTTCCTTCGCAGCCTCTCAGCATTTGTGATCATCATGGGATGCAGAGGGAAGAAGCCAGAGAGACCTACAAGCAACAGGATTTTCACTCATTATAACATGGAAAAAGGAGTCTCCACATTCAAAATGACAATCAGAACACAACTTCAGCTCTCACTCCAGTCCTGATCAGCCTGAGGTAACGAAAGTCATTCTTAACTACTATCATCCTGAAACTGACTTCAATTTAAAATCCCCTCAATGAAGTAAGGCTAGAGCTACGTTACCCAGAAGCTTCTCCACAGGCTTAGAGAGGTGAGCCCCACAGCCGATCCAATGCCGGATCCGGTCCAGGTTGAGAGCAACGATTTTCTCTCCATGACTGTTGGGCAATGGATCATAGGAGCCCAGCTGCTCCACGAATCGGCCATCCCTAGGGCACTTGTTGTGAGCAGCCACAATGCGGTAGAAAGGCCGGTTGGTACAGCCACTCAAGGCAAGGCGGATGGTTAAGTGGCCTCCATGGTAGGCCTTGCAGAGGACAGTAGCTATAGAGAAATAAATGGTTAAGACACAAGAACTGAGTACACAAAATGGACAAAATGAGGTAGACAAACAAGCCCCTTCTTCAACTGTGGTATCTTTACATCCAACCAATTATTGTCAATCTGGTTTAAATATTACATTCTTTGTGAAACTCCTCTCATGCTCTTCAACGAGAAGTGACTACCTCCTCATCACTCAATCCACTCAACACCAGCCTGCCATTTAATAGCTCTGCAACCACAACGGAGCCTCAGCTACCTCATCTATAAACAGAATGCCATTTGTCTCATAGGTTTTCAGCAAAGATTAAGGAAGAAAAAACTGAGGAGAGAGCTAAACGTAAGGCTGTTTCAGGTTGGGGTGGCCTCCAACTCGCCCTGGAGAGAGCTGTTTCATTCATCTGGTCCCATACGCCACCACCACCCCGCCCCCACCCCCCCATACGCCGACGAGCTCCGCCCGGAAGCTCACTCACTGAGCTGGACCATGGTGCAGCCGGCGTGCGCCGCGACTTAGGGCGCCAGGTGCCGCGCCTCGCAGCGCCCCGCTGTCCGCACTGATCAGCGCTACGGCTTTGGGAAGGGCGAAGGACGAACACCGAAGTCCACACTGCCGAACCTGGGGCGTGACCTGTCCGTGACCCAAGCCCGAGCGCCCTGGTGGCGGAAGCAGAGTCCACTCGCCCCGCCTCTTCCGCTTTTCGCTCCTACCCTTCCCATACGGCAACGTCGCGAACCCTAATGTACCTTAAACTGCTGCAAAAAAGGCGCGCTGCAATTGCGTGTAGCGGGGGTGGTAGTGCGAGCCGAGCTGAGTGGGCGCTCTCGGTCTTCATTGGACAGTGGGTTCCTGCTAGAGTGAGGAATATTGGGAGAATCCAGGGGAGCGGCCAGGAGAATTGCTAAAGTGCTCTTAAATACATCCTTCCAGGGAACGTGTTTTGGGCACCTGTTTAGAGCCAAAGCCACTGCTGAGAAGGCCTAGCTGAAAGGGCGCTGTCCCTGCCCCTAGGAAGCTCATAGTCACGTGGGGGAGACGCTGAGCCCACACCAGAGTTGCTAAAGGTGGTCAGTATACAGTCCTGGGGCAGCGGAGGAGAAGGCGAACCCGATACTTCCTTGGTGCCTCAGGAAGATTTCATAAAGGAAGTAGCGTTAGAGTCGAGGCTACAGAAGAACAATAAATGAATGTGGAGTTTATTTTATCCTTCTATGTTTATTAATATGCCTTTCACTTTCCCTCCTATTCCTCCACCTCCCTCCTCTGCACCTTCTTTAAAAAAAATAAGAAAAAGGAGTCTTTATTTCTGGTTTTGCTATGCAGTGATCTAGAAGAAAAGGAGTGAAGGATGGTTCCTTTGTCATCTCTAGCTCTAGAATAATGGCCTCAGTTGTGAGTTTTCCATCCATTATAGAGTAATGGACTCTCCTTGGAGCCCTTGTGATTTAGATCCATGAAGATACCCGGGATTAGAGGTAATGAGCAAAGACCTCTCTGTTCAGTTCTGTTCACCATTGAATCCAAAGGGTCTGGTCACAACTAATGTGTTTGTCCTAATACAGTGACCCAGCATAGTATTCTTACTTTAGGCCCACTTTAGAAATTGATACCTTAATTCTCAAGTTCCAGGAAGTGAACCAGGCCAGAGACTTTAGCAGTTGACGTCCTAAAGGAGTGATCTGATAAGCTTTTACCAGAAACCTTAATAACAAACCCACTATACCTTAATTATAGAAATAATTATGTTCTTACATATACTTCAGTATACCTTAATTAACTCCAGAACCACACTGATGAATTTTTAATCTCTTTCATTTTTTATTGTCATCTAGTTTACAGTAGTCATTTGTAAAACATCCCAGGAAGGGCTATCCAGTAAGATAGCCCATGGAAATAAATGAACGAGTTTCTGTTCATGGTGTTGTCCATTCCCAGGCCTCATGTGATGAAATATCCAGGGTTTAATTTCTCTGGGAAGGAAAGAAGTTCAGAGTCCCATACAGAATACTCTTCAGCTGGAAGGATGTCAGAAAGATGGATTTCCAAAGCCAACTGCCTCCTGTACCATGTGGATCTCTGCAAGTAGAGTCTCATCTTTCAATTTCAGCTGCATAAGAAGATGGAAGGGGAGGAGACATGTCATACCTGATATATCTTTGTGGAAACCCCTCATTTACAGGGCCACAGTTAAAGAATATAGTTCCTTGGCATGAAATTGGCTCTTCCCATATTCCCTATTTCATGGTAGCTCCATTAAAAGACCTCAGAACATTGTGCTTACATGGACACATTCACTTTATGAAAATTCAAGTAGTATAAACATTTGCAATTTGTGTATTTTTTTGTAAAATAACTTTAATAAAGTTTACTTTTAAAAGCGTTCACATCATCACCCAATCTATCTTGACTATAATATTCCAATTTGGCAAGTGACAGGAATCAAAGATACTAGATTTAATTTTAGACTCTAGATGTGTAGTAGAGATGTCTAGTGGCCACTAAATACCCACTATCCTTTCTTACTAACAAAATCTTCACTTCTTTTCAGGGCAGGAATGCAGCTAGCTAAAAATCTCCATTCCCTTCTTCCCTTAGATCTAGGGGTAGTCTTACGACGAATTGTGGCTAATGAAATGTCAGCTAAAGTCACTGCTGCTTCCCCCCCCCCCAAAAGTAGATACTTTTCTCTGGAAATGATTTTCTTTACCATAAAATTCTATGTACTTGTGAAACATCTTTATTTTTTTAATCTGAGTGTAGTTGACATACAATGTTACATTAGTTTCAGGTGTAGAACACAGTGATTCTGCAAGTCTATACATTACACTAATAAGTATAGCTAATAAGTATAGCTACCATCTGTCCCACACACTATTACAATACCATTGACCATATTCCCTATGCTATATCTTTTATCCCCATAAATCATTGCTTCATAATGGAGGTGAAATAGCTAGCATGTTTTCTTTGTTCTTTCCTCCCTTTTGTTCTTTATTGTGCCTGAAACATGTATGTGGTGGCCTGAGCTACAATGGCTGCCTTGCAACAATGAAGGATGGGAACTGCATGCTGTGACTGAAGCAAAGAGATGGAGTTTAGGTCTTTGATGACATTGTGGAGCTGGGATCCCAGCCCTGGGCTTTTCATTAGATAAGAAAAATAAAACTCCCAATTTTTTTAAGCCACTATCTTTCAAGTCAAATGATCTGTAATTCATAATTAATAGAGTACAATGGAGGTTGGCAAACTATTGCTCATGAGCCAAATCTGGCTGGCTGCCTGTTTTTGTAAGTAAAACTTTTATCTGAAACACAACCATGCTCATTTGTTAATATATTGTCTATGGCTCCTTTTGCACTACAAGGGAAGAGTAGTAGATGCAATAGAGACAGTTTGGCCCACAAAGCCTAAAATATAAATAATCTTGCCCTTTACAGAAAGTGTGCTGATCTGTGGACTAGACCAACACCTTCAGTCTACACACGAGGAAAATGAGGCCCAGAGAGGTTAACACAGTAAAGTTAGTGGCAAAACTAGGACCATAACTCAGGTCTCCTGACTCCCAGGCCATCTGTCTTTCTTTTTTTTTTTTTTTTCAACGTTTTTATTTATTTTTGGGACAGACAGAGACAGAGCATGAATGGGGGAGGGGCAGAGAGAGAGGGAGACACAGAATCGGAAACAGGCTCCAGGCTCCGAGCCATCAGCCCAGAGCCTGATGCGGGGCTCGAACTCACAGACCACGAGATCGTGACCTGGCTGAAGTCGGACGCTTAACCGACTGCGCCACCCAGGCGCCCCGCCATCTGTCTTTCCAGTAAACCAAATTCTATAAAGAGGTAGAAAAAAGGTCCCCCATAGTAATATATGGGTTATTCCAATATATGGGTTATTCCAAACCCAGCAGCAAATGGCAAAGATAGTAAGAAGAGCCTCTAGAAAAATATTCACATCATGAAATGTTGTAAAGTCTTGAATTAAGGCAGCATCTTCCTCCCAGTTTTCCAACCTCAGTACAAGCAGCAGAGGCACCTGCATCATACCTTCATTGTGTACTTGTAGGCCTGCTCAGCTTCCAGTTCCCGTCCAGCCTGAAAAAGAGAGCAGCAGCTGGTGATGATGACATATCATAAACATTACGGTAAGAAAGTACAGTGCCACAAACATTTCTACCAAAACATAGGATTACCCTCTGGATTCAAAGGGGGAACAAAAATGAAAGGTGATATCAAAAAGCAGATATCCTTGTATATATATGTGTTGCAAATGTATACACACATGTACGCGTGCGCGCACACACACACACAAGAGATATATGAATATTCCTTCTTCATTTTAAAAATCTTAAAAATAACTTGGCCTCTCATTTTTTTCCCCCTGAAAACACCATGAGTCATTTGTTTCTCTCAGGATTGAAGCCATTCTGTTAACAATAGCTAAAACTTACATAATGCTTACTTTGTGATTCATACTGTTTTAATTGTCTATATTGTTTTAAGTGCTTTACACACTTTCATTCCTAGTCCTCAAAGTAATTCTAGGAAAAAAACTGCTATTATTTATAATTCCATGTTCACAGATAGAAATACCTAGGCATAGAGAGGATAAATAAATGCCCAGGGTTACGAACCTAGTAAGTGGAGGATCCAGGTTTTAAAACAATGCAGTTTGGCTCCAGAGTCCCAAGGTTTTAACTATTGCACTTTATCCTGTCTCTATGCATTAGAAAAAAGCAAATACTGGAATTGCTTCCATGCATATCTGGATATGAGATGAGGACACCTAACTATTCCTCCCAGTTATTTTTTGCATGAAGCACATCTAGGTATTAAATGAGAATAATATGAATTCACTATTATACTTAACAAGTTTGTGCATAACAAATTAGAGTATACAATGTCACTTGGGAAATATATAAATATGAAATACATGCATAATACCTAGTATTAAATAAATATGAAAACTACAGAATGTTCAGGCTAGAAGGAAACTTAGAAAATATCTGGTCCAAATTCCTGATCAGTGCCAGTTCATGATAAATTTTTACTAGTTCACAAAACTTTCACTATTTAAGAGACTTTCCTAGGGGTGTCTGGGTGGCTTGGTCGGTTGAACACCTGACTTCAGCTCAGGTCATGATCTCATGGTTCATGGGTTCAAGCCCCACATCAGGCTCTGTGCTGACAGCTCAGAGCCTGGAGCCTGCTTTGGATTTGGTGTCTCACTCTTTCTCTGCCCCTCCCCTGCTCATGCTCTCTCTCTCTCTCTCTCTGTCTCTCAAAAATACATAAACGTTAAAATTTTTTTTTAATTATTAAAAAAATAAAAATAGGGGCGCCTGGGTGGCTCAGTCGGTTGAGCGTCCAACTTCAGCTCAGGTCACGATCTCGCGGTCCGTGAGTTCCAGCCCCGCGTCGGGCTCTGGGCTGATGGCTCAGAGCCTGGAGCCTGCTTCCGATTCTGTGTCTCCCTCTCTCTCTGCCCCTCCCCCGTTCATGCTCTGTCTCTCTCTGTCTCAAAAATAAATAATCGTTAGAAAAAATAAAAAAATAAAAAAAATAAAAATAAAGGACTTTCCTATAATATATATACTTCAAAGACATCCCCACCTGAAGTTCACTGAATTCCAGGGGCATTTTCTTTTTTTTTTTATTTTTTTTAATTTTTTTTTTTTTTTAACGTTTTTATTTATTTTGGGACAGAGAGAGACAGAGCATGAACGGGGGAGGGGCAGAGAGAGAGGGAGACACAGAATCGGAAACAGGCTCCAGGCTCCGAGCCATCAGCCCAGAGCCTGACGCGGGGCTCGAACTCCCGGACCGCGAGATCGTGACCTGGCTGAAGTCGGACGCTTAACCGACTGCGCCACCCAGGCGCCCCTCCAGGGGCATTTTCTAACACATCTTCCTTTCGTGTCACTATTACCTTTGTTTCATTTCTGCTGGGATCCAAATGATGTGAGGATCCAGAACAGCCAAAACAATTTTGAAAAGAGTGACATTTTTTCTTTGTTTGCTATTATGGAAAATGCTGTAATAAACATCCTTGTACATGTCTTCTGGTATTTTTCTTAGGAATATCTAGATATAAAATTGCTAAGTTATAGGTAAGAATTTGGGTAAATAATGCCATATTGCACTTCAAAGTAGTTATCAATTTATATCAACAATTCTGAAAATCCTTATCAATGTTGATATCAGACTAATTTTCCCCTGTTTAATGGGTGTGAATTTCTGTCACAATGTCATTTTAAATTGCATTTTCATGATTACAAGTGAGGCAAACTTCTTATCATAAATTTATTGACTTTTATAATTTCCACTTCAGCAAATTGTATATTCCTATCCTGTGACCATTTTTCAATCAGATTGTTTGTATGTTTTTTTCTTATTGTAGAGCATATTACATATTTATATAAAAGCTATATTATATAATTACATAAACTGTAATGAGTTATAAATTCTGCAAGTATTAAAGTCCTTAAGCTTTATTTTTGTGTCTTTTGTTATGCATGAGTTTCTATTTTAAAATTGTTAATTTAGGGGTGCCGGGGGAGCTCAGTTGGTTAAGGACTGACTCTTGGTTTCAGCTCAGGACATGATCTCCCCGTTTCATGAGTTCGTGCCCTGCGTCAGGCTCTGCGCTAGTGTGCAGAGCCTGCTTGGAATTCTTTCTCTCCCTCTCTCCCTGCCCCTCCCCTACCTGTGCTGTCTTTGTCTCTTTCAAAATAAATAAACTTAAAAAAAAAAAAAAGGGTTGCTAATTTTATTTTTGGTATTTTATTTTTGGCTAGAGCATTTACAGTCATAAGAAAATTTGCACACCCCGAGGCTATAGAGGTATTCTCTATATTTTCTCCTAAGCAATCCAAAGTTTTAAGATTTAGGCCTTTAAACCAGCTGGAAGTATGTATGCATCCACGTGCATGTTTGGTGTGAGGTAAGGAACTAATTTTCTTCACATGGATAGCCAGTTGCTCCATCTGTATTTATTGAATAGTCCATTTGTTCCTCATTTTGGGGGGCTATACAATCTTTAAAATTGGCTTTATTGAAGTATAATTTACATACCATAAAATTCACTAATTTTAAGGTTCAATTGTGCAACCATCACCACCACAATCCAGTTTTAGATGATTTCTGTCACTCCCAAAAAGCTTACTAACCTGAGTCCAATATTTGTATAGAGGGTTTTTTTTTCCTTTTTTAGTCTGAGAGTATATATTTCAAATAATTTTTCAAAAGTATCTTTTAAAATTTTTTAAAAACATTTTAATTTATTTTTGTGAGATAGAGAGACAGAGCATGAGCAGGGGAGGGGTAGAGAGAGAGGGAGACATCAAATCCGAAGCAGGTTCCAGGCTCTGAGCTGTTAGCACAGAGCCTGACGTGGGGCTCGAACCCATGAACTGTGAGATCATGACCTGAGCCAACGTCAGACGCTTAACTGACTGGGCCACCCAGGTGTCCCCCAAAGTATCTTGAGTTAGTTTTCTTTTTCCCACCTTCAGTGCTGTTATTCATGGGAAGTAGTTTTGTTGTTATTGTTATGATATGAATTATACAATCTCCCTGTTTCTTGTTGAATTTCTTAAAAAAAAATGAAACATTAACATGGTTCCAAAAGTCAGATATGTACAAAAAGTATAATCAGAGTGTCACCCACTCATTGCCTCCCTTCTACTCTATGTCTGCCCATGTCCTAAAGGACCCACTCTCATTAATCTGGTTTTTCCTTCCTGTGCTTTTTTTTTTTTGCACAAATGAGCCAACCTGTGAATGAATTCTTCTTTTTCCCTCCTTTTTATACAAAAGATGGTATAAAATCTTGCACTTTAGTTTTTTCACTAAACAATATATCATGGAAATCACTCCACATCAGTTCATAGAGATCTTCTCCATTATTTTTTTCAGTAGCTTAGTACTCCATTATGTGGATATACCATAGTTTATTCAAATATTCTCCTATGTATGTTGTTTCCAATATTTTGCAATTGCAATAATACTGTAATAAACATCTTGTGCTTGGGTAGTTTTTAGTTGTTGGAGGAAGAGCTTCAGGGAAAATTCCTAGGAAACCCCATTATTTTTAAAAACCATCTAATTGGGGCGCCTGGGTGGCTCAGTAGGTTAAGCGTCCGACTTCAGCTCAGGTCACGATCTCGTGGTTCGTGAGTTTGAGCCCCGTGTCGGGCTCTGGGCTGATGGCTCAGAGCCTGGAGCCTGCTTCCGATTCTGTGTCTCCCTCTCTCTCTGCCCCTCCCCCGTTCATGCTCTGTCTCTCTCTGTCTCAAAAATAAATAAACGTTAAAAAAAAAATTTAAAAACCATCTAATTAAAACCTAAGTTTCCACATATATGTGGGTCTACTTCTGTCTAGCAGTTATGTTCCACTTACCTATTCCTACCCTAATATCACTCAGTTTTAATTATCAGAGCCTCACAATAAGTCTTAATATTTGGTACAAAAGTCTTCACCTCTTATTATCCTGTCCATATTGTCACTATGATTTTTTGGCCTTTGTTGGGCAAGTGAATTTTAGGGTTACTTGATCAAGTTCCTAAAAAAAAAAAAAACACCTGTTATTATTTTTATTGGAATTGCATTAAAATTAGACATGTGGGAATATTTTCAACTTTATGTTCTTAAAACCTCCGGTCCATGAACATAGATAGTATCCTTATTAGATCTTCTTTTATGTCCTTCAGTAAAGTTTTACACTTTCATCCATAAGATCTTGAGTGAGATTTTTAAAGTTAGACTTTCAAATTGATTGTTGCTAATGATCTTTGATTCTGATGATATTGATTTTTATATTAATATTTTTTCCAGCAACTTTGCAAATCTACTTCTTTGTGTTAATCTTTATTGAACAGATAATACATATACATAAGTAAAAATCAAAAGGATATAATAAGATATATAGTAAAAGGTCTTGCTTCCACCCTGGCCCTATCCACTCTGTTCCCAACTCCTTCCCCCAACAATAACCATCATTCTTTGTTTTTTGTCTACTCTTTCAGTAGTGAAACTTTTCATTCATCTTTCAGTTTGTAGATTCCCTTTTAATCCTTTTCCCCCAATTTCTTTTATGAGTATGTGTGTTGTTGGCATGGTGGAACTTCCAGTACACAAGGATATCTCAGAGATATTGCAGGTTTTGTTCCAGACAAGTGCAATAAAGTGAATATCACAATAAAGCGATGTCCCCTAGTACATATACAAGTTATGCTTACACTATACTGTAGTCTATTAAGTGAGAAATAATAGCATCATGTTTTTAAAAACAATGTACATATCTTAATTAAAAAATATTTTATTGCTGGGGTGCCTGGGTGGCTCAGTCAGTTAAGCCGTCTGACTCTTAATTTTGGCTCAGGCCAAATCTCACAGTTCATGAGCTTGAGCCCTGCATCAGGCTGTATGCTGACAGTGCTGAGCCTGCTTGGGATTCTTTCTCTCTTCCTCTCTCTCTGTCCCTCCCCTGTGCACTCTTTTTGTCTCAAAAACAAAAAATTAATAAACATATAAAAAATACTTTATTGCTAAAGGGGCGCCTGGGTGGCGCAGTCGGTTAAGCGTCCGACTTCAGCCAGGTCACGATCTCGCGGTCCGTGAGTTCGAGCCCCGCGTCGGGCTCTGGGCTGATGGCTCAGAGCCTGGAGCCTGTTTCCGATTCTGTGTCTCCCTCTCTCTCTGCCCCTCCCCCGTTCATGCTCTGTCTCTCTCTGTCCCAAAAATAAATAAACGTTGAAAAAAAAAAATTTTTTTTTGAATTCCTCTGACTTCCCTATTTGTCCCCAGCCAGAAAATAACTCCCTGCTTTTAAAAGATTCACCTGAATGGTACAGGTCCACCTGGATAATCTCTGTACATATCTGCAAAATCCCTGGGGGGTTGGTAGTAGCTTTCCTTCTGGTTTTGTCCTGAATTTCTCTTCTAGCACTTTCCTTTGCCCCAAATCTCCAGTCAGGCCTCATCTTGAGTCTCTTCAACTAGAACTTCACTAAGGAGACCTTTAAACCTGACAAACCATTGTTTCAATGAACAAATCAAAGCACACCTGGTAGAAGGTCCAAACACTCCACCACTAAAATCAAGGAGGAACTTTGCAGAGGACTGACAAGTGGGATAGAGCAACCAAAATGCAACAATAGAGTGCACACAACACACTCCAAAAACACTTCCTAAAATTCCAGTCCCTGTACAGTGTTTGAGCCCTTTTTAATACAGTAGTACTTGCACATGCAGAACACATAAGAAGCTACTAAAACATGTAAAAGACAAAAGCCTACCAAAATGATGAAACAGAAGAATTCTCCTCAAAAGAAAATCCAGAAAGAAATGACAGCCGGAGAATTGCTCAAAACAGATATAAACAATATATCTGAACAAGAATTTAGAATAACAGTCATAAGACTAATATCTGGGCTTGAAAAAAGTATAGAAGACAACAATCTAGTGCTGTAGAGATCAGAGACCTAAGAAATAGTCACACTGAATTAAGAAATGCTATAAATCAGATGCAATATAAGCTAGACACAGTGACGGCGAGGATGGAAGAAGCAGAGGAGAAAATAGGTGAAATAGAAGATAAAATTATGGAAAATGATGAAGCTGAAAATAAGAGGGAAAGGCAATTACTAGATCATGAGGGGAGAATTAGAGAGCTAAGTGATTCCATGAAATGAAATAATATCCGTATCATAGGAGTTCCGGAAGAAGAGGAGCAAGAGGAAAGGGAAGAAGGTTTATGTGCACAAATTATAGCTGAGAAGTTCCCCAAGAAACAGGCATCCAACTCCAAAAGGCACAGAGAACTCCCTTCAAAATCAACAAAAATAGGTCAACACCATGACATATCATAGTGAAACTGGCAAAATACAAAGATACGGAGAGAATTCTGAAAGCAGCTAGGGACAAATGGGCCTTAACCTACAAGGGTAGACACATAAGGGTAGTAGCAGGCCTGCCCACTGAAACTTGGCAGGCCAGAAGCGAGTGGCAGGAAATATTCAATGTGCTGAATAGGTATACTATGCAGCCAAGAATCCTTTTCCAGCAAGGCTGTCTTCAGAATAGAAGAGATAAAGACTTTCCCAGACAAAAAAAAAAAAACAACTAAATGAGCTCATGACCATAAACCAGCCCTGCAAGACATTCTAAGGGGTACTCTGAGTGGAAAGTAGCAAAGACTACAAAGGACCAGAGACATCACTACAAACATGAAACCTACAGATAACACACTGGCACTAAATCCATATCTTTCATTAATCCCTCTGAATGTACATGGGACTAAGTGCCCAATCAAAAGACATAGGGTGTGGGGAATAAATTTAAGAATTCTCTGAGCTTTCACCAAGGAGTTAACAAGGCTTAGGATGAAAAGCCGCCTCAGGGTGAAAATGCTCAGTGTAGAACAAAGCATCAAGCAGAAAGTTGCTTCCACAGGATGAAAGTGAGAACAGGTAGAGGCTGAAAGCCCCTGAAGCAGGGTGAAAGCACCCAGAGCTAATTAGCAAGAAAAATGCCTTGTTAACCCTGAGATAGCATGCTCTATCTGTCTTAGCCCCTAGAAAAGTTAGGATACATAGACACAGTGCTTGTTGCCTGCAGTAAACAGCCATCTGCTCGGCACCAGGATTTTGATTTGTCTTGATCCTAACCCCTAACACCACATACCTTCTAACCCCCTTTCTCTCACACACGAGTTAATGATCACTGTTTTATTGTCTCTTTCTGCATGTCCATCACGTATGTAAGCCTTCTGATCCTAATAAATATGGAGAAAGGACCCTTATTCAGGGTTCTCATTTCCTCCTGGACGTTAGCCTCTCTTGTATAAAATTCTACATCCATCCTCTTGCTGGACAAGAGAGAACACAAGACTCAAAGTCTGCAACAATAGGATATCAGAATGGATAAAAAAAGCTAGATCCATCTATATGCTGTCTACAAGAGACTCATTTTAGACCTGAGGACACCTGCACATTGAAAGTGAGGGGATGGAGAACCATCTATCATGCTAATGGATGTCAAAAGAAAGGCAGAGTAGCCATACTTATATCAGACAAACTAGATTTTAAAATAAAGACTGTATCAAGAGATGCAGAAGGGAATTATATAATAATTAAGGCTCTACCCATCAAGAAGAGCTAACAATTGTAAATGTTCATGTCCCCAATGTGGAAGTATCCAAATATGTAAATCAATTAATCACAAGCATAAACAAATGTATAGATAATAATACCATAATTGTAGGGGACTTTAATACTCAGAGCAATGGACAGATAATTTAAGCAGAAAATCAATAAGGAAAGAAAGGCTCTGACTGACACACTGGACCAGGTGGACTTAACAGATATATTCAGAACATTTTATTCAAAAGCAGCAGCATACACATTCTTCTCGAGTGCACATGGAACATTCTCCAAAATAGATCACATACTGGATCACAAAACAGCCCTCAACAAGTATAAAAGATTGAGATCATACCATGAATATTTTCAGATCACAACACTATGAAACTTGTAATCAACCACAAGAAAAAATCTGGAAAGCCCCCAAATACACGGAGGTTAAAGAACATCATACTAAAGAACAAATGCGTCAACCAGGAAATTAAAAAAGAAATTAAAAAATATATGGAAACAAATGAAAATGAGAACACAGAAGTCCAAACCCTTTGGGACGCAGCAAAAGCAGTCTTAAGAGGAAAATACGTCGCAATTCAGGACTATTTCAAGAAGCAAGAAAGGTCCCAAATATACAACCTAACCTTCCACCTAAAGGAGCTAGAAAGGCAGCAGCAAAGAAAGCATATCTGCAAAATCCCTTGACAGCAGTACCTATATTACTATTTGGTGGAATAATCTTGTGGGGAGGGTCATCTTTAGAACTCTACCCACCACAAGAAATTTCTCTTAGAAAATTTCTAAGAGTGATTTTCTCTTAGACCTATGAATTAATTACATGTATGAATTTAAGTTTAAATGTATCTATGTCTTCTGGCATAAGTTTTAATTGTTTACATATAATTTCACTAGTAGTGTGATCTATATGCATTTGTTGAATCTCTCTTTGTGCTCTAGCATATGGTTAACTTTTAAGAACAACTCATCTGTACTTGCAAAGAATATGTATTCTCTAATTATTAAGCACAGAGTTCTATATTGGTGTTTGAGGTCAACCTTTTTTTTTTTTTTTAATTCAAATCTTACATATCCTCAATTTTTTTCCTATTTGACCTAGCAGTTTCTACAAGATGTGTATTAAAATTTTCCATTTTGGCCCTTTTATTTTTTATTTTTATTTTTTTTAAATTTTTTTTTTCAACATTTATTTATTTTTGGGACAGAGAGAGACAGAGCATGAACGGGCGAGGGGCAGAGAGAGAGGGAGACACAGAATCGGAAACAGGCTCCAGGCTCCGAGCCATCAGCCCAGAGCCTGACGCGGGGCTCGAACTCACGGACCGCGAGATCGTGACCTGGCTGAAGTCGGACGCTTAACCGACTGCGCCACCCAGGCGCCCCCATTTTGGCCCTTTTAATTTAAAGATAAAGAAATTGAGGTCCAGCAACTTTTTTTTAATTTAAATTTGTTTAATGTTTATTTTTTGAGAGAGAGAGAGAGAGAGCACAAGCAGGGTAGGGGAAGAGAGAGAAGGAGACACAGAATCCCAAGCAGGCTCCAAGCTCTGAGCTGTCAGCACAGAGCCTGACATGGGGCTTGAACTCATGAGCTGCAAGATCATGACCTGAGCCAAAGTTGGTCACTTAACTGACTGAGCCACCCAGGTGCCCCGAAGTCCAGCAACTTTAAGTGACTTGCCCAGGTTCCCATGGTTAGTTGTGGCAGAGTTGGGGAAGAACTCAGGTATCTCCCATATTGACATTCAAGACATTTATTCCAAAAAGAAAAACCAGTAATTTTAATTTTGTTTATTTCTCTTATAATCACAATACTCCCTGTCAGTTTGAGGTCATATTGGCCATTGGAAAACAAAGCACCATTCTTATTATTCCCCATTTGATCTTAGACTGCTGAGCAAATTATTTAATTATAGGAGAGTTATTTTCTATAGGTAAAGTAGCTATCACAACTCCCATAATACGCCCTTCCTAATCTCCCATATATGTCAAGGATAAGCACCTTCAGCCAGAAGTTTAACAGGAAGGCATGTTTCAGAAAGTCTAGTAGAGCATCTCCTTCACTGACCTTTGGCCTTGTTTACATTCTGATACAAGAGCACTCCCATTTTAAAAATGTATTTATTTATTTAAAAAAATTTTTTAATGTTTATTTTTTAGAGAGAGAGAGACAGAGTGCAAGCAGGGAAGGAGAAGAGAGAGAGGGAGACACAGAATCTGAAGCAGGCTCCAGGCTCTGAGCTGTCAGCACAGAGCCCGATGTGGGGCTTGAAGTCACGAGCCACAAGATCATGACCTGAGCCAAAATCGGCCACTTAACTGATTGAGCCACCCAGGCACCCCTAAATGTATTTATTCTTTTGAAAAGCAAACTACTTTGATGAAAAGCAAACTCAGGAGTGAAGTCGTTAAATATAACTAAACACCTTTTAAATATAAATAACATATATTTACTGATTAGTATCAGGTAAATGTCTAGACTATCCCAAATTCTTATCTCAGAGAAAAAAAATCAGAGACAACTGCAAAGAAGACGCTTTGTAGTTACCAGACAATGGACTCTCTGGGAAAAATTGCTCTAGTGTGTCAGAGATTTCTGTTGAATAATCTATTTATGTTTTTTGGTAATGCATTTGTGTTTGCACCTTTATCATTAGCCTTTATTTTTTAAAATGTTTGTTTGTTTATTTATTTATTTATTTATTTTGAGAGAGAGAGTGAGCAGGGTAGGGGCAGAGAGAGAGAGAGAGAGAATGAGAATCCTAAGCAGGCTCTTTGCTGTCAGTGCAGAGCCCAACATGGGGCTCCGTCTCACAAACCATGAGATCATGACCTGAGCAGAAATCAAGAGGTGGACACCTAACCAACTAAGCCACCCAGGCATGCTCATCAGCCTTTATTTTTATCAGTAGATTCTTATATAGCTTTTCTGGGTCATACACAACTAACAAAGGGGGAGATGAGAGAGGATATGGAGGAATTTTTTTATAGATTCATGGTTTGAATGACTATACAAGGAATGCATACCAATGTCCCAGGCTTGAGAGCTCAGGCAGGCCAAGAGGCATCAAGGAGGGCAGCAGGAGAATGGCCACGACCCCCTAGTATCATCTGCCATCCCACTGTACCATCAGTCACTGCCCTCACACAGCTCTCCATTCAGCATTCCTAATCCCAACCCTAGGCCAGACTCTGATCACTATATCCTTCATCTTGAGGAAAGGGATGCACAGAGCTGGGCTGGTTAGTACACCCTGCCCAGGGACTGCAGAGCAGCTTAAAAGTAACACAGAGAGACCACCCAACCCATAACACTGGATGACAATCAGTCCTGGCCCACCCCACTCCTGCTCACCTATGACCAACAAGCCCAAGTGACTTGCTCTCAGTTTCCATACAAACACACCTGAGTATATGATTTTTAAGCACATTCCAAGTAGCAGCTTCTCAGACTTGGCCTCTCCTTTCTCATAAGTATAATAACCAAATCAGAAACTCACTAAATCTCAACTATCATGCATTAATGGCCACCTACCTATCTCTTGCTTTACTTAGTTCCTCACCTCATTGCCCTAAAAGGGCACTGTGTAAGGCTAATAAACACTCACTTTTAGGCTGACCAGAGCCAAATATGCCCATACTTCAGCATTGTGGTTGTTCAATGCATTGGCTTCAGAGAGAGCATCTTCAGCTTCCGTGAGCTCCTCCAGCTTGACAGAAAAAAGAAAAGTATGAGTTAAGTCAAAGAAGTTTTCCCTTAAGCCAGCTGGAATTAGTGTAGTTAAAAACATTGTGTTCAAATAACACTGGTGTGTGTGACCTATACAAACAGTTTTCAATTTTTTAATTTTTAGCAGAACTCTTTCTTCAAACAAAATCTTATGTGGTAGCCCAACCTGTTAAAAGCAGAACTGCTCTGATTAAAAATCCAGGTAGAGCAAACTGGAGTCCTGCCTGCTAGGCTCTCAACTTACACCCCTCTCTTCCTCCTTTCCTCTACAGCAGTCCCATCAGGGCCTCCCTGAACCATGGAGCTTCAGGTGCCAAGATTGGAAAACCAGAAGTATTCACTACTGTGTGTGCATCATTCAGTGATTTTCCAATACACAGTAGGCTGTCAGATACATTTGTGGTTTCTTCCTTTACATCATGCACCCCTTTCTTAAGGTTAAAGTCCCATTAGCCTGCCAAAATACTATTGCTCAGACAGCTTCCCTTCCCCTAATATTAGTTATTGACAGCACAGTCTTGAGGAATCAATACAATATTCAGACTCTAAAATTCTCCCTGAGCTCTGGACACATGGGTATCATTGCTGCTTCCTAAAAGTAAGTTTGCTTTGTAAAATCTTCCAAAAGGTCACCTAAGAAAGAAATAAGTCACTCTTCTCCCCAGTAAAATAGCTCTTCTTTTTTTCTGTTTGAGAAAAGAAAAGTATGGGTTTCCAGGCCCAAGACAATATGAAGAATGACTTTTAAGCAATGCCCAGACTTTGGTCCACACCTTAAATGTCTCTAAAATATTGAATCAATATTCAATCAATGTATTGATTCATTATTCAACCAACATTATTCAATCAATTATACTTGCTAATGATTTATTCAGTATACCAGGTACTGTGAATAAAAAGATGACATACAAGCTTTACCCTCAAAGGGTTCACTGACAGATATGTAAAGAAATAAATAAAACAAAATGAAAACCCAAACACATAAATAGTTCCAATACAGAATAAACATTTCTGTAATAAAAGCATATATATGATCTAGTGGAGGGAAATAGGAAAATGGGAATATTTCTGCACTGAAATTAAAGGGCAGCTCTAAAGTGAATCTTGAAGAATAAAAAGGAGTTTGTTAGCTGTACAAGGTGAAGAAAGCATTCCAGGTGAAAGCAATATCATATACAAAGGCATGGAGGCACAAGAGAATGTGGTGTGGTCAGGAAACTCTTAAGTATTCTTGTGTGTCTGGAGAGAAGAGAGAGATTAGGGAAAAGACAATAAGCAGATGAAACTAAAGTGTTAGGTGAGACCAGATCATATGTATTCATTCAAAGGAATGTAAATTTTATTCTGAAATAAGGATAGCCATTGAATGGTTTAAGTAGGGGAGTAACATAGTATTTCCAGATTTTAAAGGCCACTTTGATAACAATGTGGGAGATGAATTGAAGGAAGACAGATTATCCTAGAAGATGAGGGATGAGGCTTGAATTAGAGCTGTAAAAATAGGGATGAGAGGAGACAACAGACTTAAGAGACATTTAGGAGATAAAATCAATAGGATATTTGGTGCCTAGTTAAAAGTAATAGGAGAAGTAGACTAGGACAGCTTTTTTAACATTTATTTATTTTTGAGACAGAGAGAGACAGAGCATGAACGGGGGAGGGGCAGAGAGAGGGAGACACAGAATCTGAAACAGGCTCCAGGCTCTGAGCTTTCAGCACAGAGCCTGACGCGGGGCTGGAACCCACAGACCGTGAGATCATGACCTGAGCCGAAGTCGGCCGCTTAACCGACTGAGCCACCCAGGCGCCCCTAGGACAGCTTTTAAGTTTCTGGCTTGGTTGATTGGGTTCATTACAGTCCCATTCATGAAGACATGGAATACAGGAGAAGGGGTAGGCTTTCAGAATATGAGAATCCTTCAGAGATAGGTTATATTTCAGTTATGCACATTTTGAGGTGTATTTTACACTGTTTAAAGGTCAGAACTTGAAAAGTGTTATGCATTAAAGGTTTATAATTCATTGGGGCACAAGTGGTAGTTAAGGCCACTGGGATAGATGTTATTTCTTAGGGTGAATAAATATGGTGACAGGAAAAGAGGGCTGACTATAGAACTCCGAGTGGGGGTGGGGGGACCCAACAATTATGGTGGCTAAAAAAACTAGGAGCTGGCAAAAAAAAAAAAAAAAAAAAAAAAAAAAAGGCTGAGAAAGAGATACCAGACAGGAAGGCATGGAACTGGAAGGAGGTAAATGAAGTATTATGGAAACCTAGGGAGGAGAGGGCTTCAGGAAGAAGGCACTCAATGGAGTTAAGCTTCAGAGAGACTTAACCTAAGTGTCTGTGGCATCTGGCAATTAGGATGTTATCAGGAACTTCTGTCAGAAGGGTCAGTAAGTTGGTAAAGGTAAAGCGGTAAAGTGGTAAGCCTAATTGCAATGAAGTGAAACGTAAATGGGACCTGGGATATGAACAGATAATTCACAAGTAAAGAAATACACACATCACACGATTTCAACCTCATTCATGATGAAAATGCAAATTAAGATACCTATCAAATTGGCAAATGATATTACCCACTTTCAATGAGGTAACAGTGAAATGTACTCTCATACCTTCTGGCAGAGTATAAATCAGTACATACCCTTCCTAGGGGCACATTGATGCTGTAATTTAAAGACTTTTAAAATCTACATTCTTTAAGGATGGATCTTAAGGAAATAATCAGAATTAAGCATAGAGATTTATGTCCAAGAACGTTTATCTCAGCTTCATTTATAATAGTATAATTGTAGAAACTAACATGTCCAATAATGAGTGATCAGATAAACTACGGTATGTCCACACATTGGTATAGTATGACTAAAACGCTGGTAGGGAATAGGGATTACTTAAACATCTTAGTGGCATGGCTTAATCCAAGGTGTTTTCTTTAGTTTCTGGTCAGTAAGACAAATTACATGGTCACTTCATTTATGCATCCAAACAAGGGGACACCAAGAAGTCATCTGAAATCGTGTTATAGACTCTTTGGTGATGTGAGAAGATATCAATGCTATACTGTTTAAGTAGAAAAAAAGATTGGGGCGCCTGGGTGGCGCCGTCGGTTAGGCGTCCGACTTCAGCCAGGTCACGATCTCGCGGTCTGTGAGTTCGAGCCCCGCGTCCGGCTCTGGCCTGATGGCTCAGAGCCTGGAGCCTGTTTCCGATTCTGTGTCTCCCTCTCTCTCTGCCCCTCCCCCGTTCATGCTCTGTCTCTCTCTGTCCCAAAAATAAATAAAAAACGTTGAAAAAAAATTAAAAAAAAAAGATTACAAAGCAGTAAATATATTATTTACAATTTTATACATTAAAATTACTTTCATATATGTATAAAAAAGACTGCAGTAAAATGCATTCAAATGTTGACAGTGCTTATCACTGAATGGTTGGATTACGGATGCTTTTATGTTTTCTTCACATTTTGTATCTTCTAAATGTTCCATAATGAATATATATTACCTTCATGCTTAAAAAAACAGCAATAAGGAAGAGGAGACAGGAAACACAGACAATTCATTTGATTTTTATCACTGTGGTTAAATAAGAAGGGGGAAAGTATGGGGAAAGAGTTGAGAAGGGAAGGATAAAATAAAAAGAAAAAAATAAGAGAGTAAGTTATTAGGAGAAAATGAGAGGGTTAGAATCAAGAATACATTGAAGAAATTAGACATGAATAGCAGGATGCATGCCTCTTTCAAAGATTGTAAGAATGGGGCGCCTGGGTGGCGCAGTCGGTTAAGCGTCCGACTTCAGCCAGGTCACGATCTCGCGGTCCGGGAGTTCGAGCCCCGCGTCGGGCTCTGGGCTGATGGCTCAGAGCCTGGAGCCTGTTTCCGATTCTGTGTCTCCCTCTCTCTCTGCCCCTCCCCCGTTCATGCTCTGTCTCTCTCTGTCCCCAAAAAAATAAATAAAACGTTGAAAAAAAAAATTAAAAAAAAAAAAAAGATTGTAAGAAAAAAAAGGAAAGGGTGACTGGAGAGTTTTTAGGGGTCGTGGAGTAAAAAATCTACCAGAAGCTGTAGCATCTCCTCCTGAATACAGAAGGGCCATAGAGCTTAATAAGAATCAATCAATTTCTGTCCATCAACTGATGAATGGATAAAGAAATTGTGGTATATATACACAATGGAGTACTATGTGGCAATGAGAAAAAATGAAATATGGCCTTTTGTAGCAACGTGGATGGAACTGGAGAGTGTAATGCTAAGTGAAATAAGCCATACAGAGAAAGACAGATACCACATGGTTTCACTCTTATGTGGATCCTGAGAAACTAAACAGGAACCCATGGGGGAGGGGAAGGAAAAAAAAAAAAAAAAAGAGGTTAGAGTGGGAGAGAGCCAAAGCATAAGAGACTCTTAAAAACTGAGAACAAACTGAGGGTTGATGGGGGGTGGGAGGGAGGGGAGGGTGGGTGATGGGTATTGAGGAGGGCACCTTTTGGGATGAGCACTGGGTGTTGTATGGAAACCAATTTGTCAATAAATTTCATATATATAAAAAATAAAAAAAATAAAAAAAAAAAAAAAAAAAAAAAAAAAAAAAAAAAAAAAAAAAAGAATCAATCAATTTCTTTAATTTAATTGAGTAGATTCTTCATTTATCATATCACTTTCCCCTTACAGATAACATCATAAAATTAAGAGTTTCTGTACCAAATAACATGAAATTTTTTATTATATAACTTCCTGGTTCCGGTTTTTGTGCGAGTTTTTAAAGAATTTTTTTCTTATAGTACAGATTGTTTAGTTTACTGAACACCTTTGAAAAGTAAATCTTCCCACCATCATTACAAACGTCCAGGGTGCTTAGAAGACCAAGGAATCAAGGTCAGCTGTATTCACAGTCTTGAGCCTTCACCCTCTTACCCGATAACAGGCGATTCCCAGTCCTAGCCAGGTAAGGCACGAAGGTGATCTCTTACAGGCTTGCAGGTAGGTTTTCTTTGCCTTTTCATACTGTAGGAAGAAAGCGCCCCTAAGCTATTGTTCTTCTGGAAGTTTCAAATGTTGTATTGCTAAGTTAGTCATGGGGCATCTGTAGTTGTACCAAAGACCTATCTAAGTTAAAGGAACCCTTAAATTGTTTTTTTTGTTTGTTTGTTTAGAGCAGTTTTAGGTTCACAGCAAAATTGAGAGGAAGGTACAGAGATTTCTCATATACATCCTGTTGCTGCATATGCATAACCTCTCCCATTATCAACATGCCCCATCAGAGTGGTACCTTTGTTACAACTGATGAAACTATGCTAATACATCTTCATCACCTAAAGCCCATGGTTTACCTTAAGGTTTGCATTTGATGTTATACATTCCATAGGTTTGGACAAATGTATAATGACATGTATCCATTATTAGAGTATTTTCACTGTCCTAAAAATCCTCTGTGCTCCATCTATTCATCACTTCCCTTCCCCAACCCAATCACTGATTTCTTTACTATCTCCATAGTTTTGTCTTTTCCAGAATGTCATACAGTTGGAATCATACAATATGCACCCTTCTCAGATTGGCTTCTTTCACTTAGTAATATCTATTTAAGCTTCCTTTATGTTTCTTCATGGTTTGCTAGCTTATCTCTTTTTAGCACTGAGTGATACAGGAAACATTAAGAAAAACTAAAAAAAATTTTTCAGAAGAAG
Organism: Lynx canadensis; assembly: GCF_007474595.2. Lineage (NCBI taxonomy): Eukaryota > Metazoa > Chordata > Mammalia > Carnivora > Felidae > Lynx > Lynx canadensis. The sequence continues at coordinate 53,630,216 of NC_044313.2, read as the reverse complement.
TAGATTACTTCTTGTCTTGTATCTCCAATGTGAGAGATGCAACTATAGGTAAGCCTCAGCAAATAGCCTAAGAATTGCTTGCCTAGGGAAATTGCTTGCCTTGACTACATAAGTCAGAAGCTCTATTCAGATGCAGCTTGCAATGATGTCAGAAAGGAAAGTTTCTTTCAGGGAAGTACACTGCAATGGGATAGTGATTTTTCTCTCTCAAGCCTATGTGAGCCATCATACTTACATTATAATGCATTGTAATTTCTTGTTGCTCTTGTTTTATTTTATATAGAAAGAAAATTGGGTGTTCTGGAGGCAGAAATGGAATGAAGTCAAAACAAAAACAGAATCAAAAGGACTTTGGCAAAATATTGATAATTGTTAACATGGGATGGTTAGCCCATGTTGGTTCATTCTACTATTCTATTTTATATGTATTTGAAATTTTCCATAACAGAAAGTTTCTTTTAGAAGGTCTTGGGGTGGTTCCTAAAATATGGACAGTAATTACTAAAGAGTCAGGTCAGAGTGTCCTATGGAATGGGGCTAGCTACCCTCAGCCAAATAAACTATAAACCTCTGTGCTGAGGAAGAAGTTTGGAGAAGGTCTTTTGATATTTTCCATTAATAAAGTCAAGCTAAGAATGTTTTTACTACTGCTAATAAAAGGAAGTTTGCTTAAATAGTAACTACAATAACATTTATTGTATAAATGTATACATTTATGATACAGCTTTTTAGTATCATAGTGGTTAAAACCACAGACTGTAGTATTAGACTGCCTGGGTTTGAATACTGATTCTATTAATTACTAGTTTCTCTAATGTTGGTCAAGTCACTTTACTTTTGGATGTAAAAGTATCATTATTATATGAGTATGTGTAGTCCACACAGATGAATGCTAATGCTTGAACTGTAGTCAGGTCTCAGACCATAACCTGATTTATTTACATGGTTACTCCCCATCCTGTATCCCTCACCTCTTTCTCTTCCAGATAGATGTGTCCCAGTCGCAGGAAGATGAAGTGCATCTCAGAAGCATCCACTACAAAACTAATGGTTCGCTCATAGCATGCCTTGGCCTCAGCATGATTTCCACTTAGAAAATAGAGATGGCCCTTCATGCCCCAGACATTAGGGTTCTGAGAAAGTAAAGAACAAGTGGTACCTGGGATGAGGTGGTATTTATAAATACATTAATGATCTTTGTTTAACATTTAAAATTAGATTAAGTCCTTTTTTCCTTTTCCTAATAGCATTCAATTAGAAAGAGGGCCATTCAGTTGCACTGGGAGATATTTTTCTAGGTCTGCTCTCTCATTTCTTTCTTGCATTCTTCAAAACCATTTTGTTTTTGGGGTAAATATTAAGAAAAACATTCAAATATAACCAAGACAATGTTCACAATGAGAAAACAGAAGAAGTCCAGAAGACTTGAAATAGATCAACTATCTGCTAAAGAGCTATCCTTACCCTTTTCTCTGCCTTTTGCAAAACTCATAACTGCTTGAGAAAAACAATGGAAGGAAATACATGAGTTTACTGATAGTTGATGACCTCTAACTCTGGTAACTAGAAATCTACCCATGACTTGGCATCACCACCTCTAAGAAAGGCTGCTTGCCCCTCTTCTAAACTAAACTCAAGAGATTCTAGCAAAAGCTATTACCAGGTAGTCCATCTGGGCTGCTTGTTGAAGATATTCCTCTGCCTTGGCAAAGTCCTTCTTGAGAAGGTGTGTCTGGGCCAGCACCAAGTAATACTCACAGCTGGGGCCTCCTTGAGGGCATAACAGCTCATGTGCAAGCACTCTGTGCACATACTACAAGGAAAAATCAGATTATAAGGAATATGTAAATGGCTGCATTGTTCAGTTCCATAGCTCTTGCAGTTGAATATTATGTCCCTGAAAACAACTAATAAGAAACATATTATAGAATGAAATGATTATCAACTTCAAAAATTAGAGGTGAATTATAAAGATTCAGCACATCATGGTTCCATTACCAGCTACTCACATAGTCACAAAATATTGACATTCTGGTCTTGCTGGTCATTGTACTATATAAGTTTTAGCCTGTATTTGTTATGTTGCAGACAAAAGCACTTCATCAATCACTTCATTTATACATGAGGTAACATTTTCAGGCAGCTGTAATTACTAAGGAAACTTATGGTAAAGCAAAACCCCTCTTCTAAAGTTCTAGACTTGGGACTTGGAAAAGTAAATGTCTGTTTCTGACAAACTCTCATTTATGTTTGCCAGTTTTATACTTTGGGCTTTTCTTTGTTTTTAATACTATACAAAGCTTGCAAATTTGACAAAGTCAGATGTACCTGCTCAGCAGAGGGGAAGCCCTTCTTTTCTTCTCCCTCTGTTCTCATCTTAGCCTATAATATAGAAACTTCCACTAACACTTATACCTTCTTAGGAAAATAGTGGGAGGAGGCTCTGTAGCTGTTCCCTCTACCTGCATTTCTGGCTCTTTGCCATGGGGTGATAGTGACTTATTTAATCCGAGAGACAGAAAGTCTGTTTCTCTACTAGGAAAGGTTAATGTGTTAAAAGTTCTTGTTTGACGTGGCCCACTCCAAGCCAGGTCATAATTCTTTCCCTTTCTTGAGCTTCCTCATCCTCAAGTGGAACATGCACTCTGCAGGATCAGAGCCACTCTCCTGGCTCCCGGATCTTTCTGACTCCTTGCTTCATGGATATATTTCTTGTTTCCCATGTGGTAGGAAGACCTCACAGAATGTTCTTCTCTGGGAGAAGGGGGTAATTCTCCAGTAATTCTACCTGTCAGGTAAGTCAAATCTGAGACCAGTCACATCTCCAGCCCATTTTTTTTTTTCAATATATGAAATTTATTGTCAAAATGGTTTCCATACAACACCCAGTGCTCATCCCAAAAGATGCCCTCCTCAATACCCATCACCCACCCCCCCACCCCCCATCAACCCTCAGTTTGTTCTCAGTTTTTAAGAGTCTCTCATGCTTTGGCTCTCTCCCACTCTAACCTCTTTTTTTTTTCCTTCCCCTCCCCCATGGGTTTCTGTCAAGTTTCTCAGGATCCACATAAGAGTGAAAACATATGGTATCTGTCTTTCTCTGTATGGCTTATTTCACTTAGCATCACACTCTCCAGTTCCATCCACGTTGCTACAAAGGGCCATATTTCATTCTTTCTCATTGCCCTGTAGTACTCCATTGTGTATATAAACCACAATTTCTTTATCCATTCATCAGTTGATGGACATTTAGGCTCTTTCCATAATTTGGCTATTGTTGAGAGTGCTGCTATGAACATTGGGGTACAAGTGCCCCTATGCATCAGTACTCCTGTATCCCTTGGGTAAATTCCTAGCAGTGCTATTGCTGGGTCATAGGGTAGGTCTATTTTTAATTTTCTGAGGAAACTCCACACTGCTTTCCAGAGTGGCTGCACCAATTTGCATTCCCACCAACAGTGCAAGAGGGTTCCCATTTCTCCACATCGTCTCCAGCATCTATAGTCTCCTGATTTGTTCATTTTGGCCACTCTGACTGGCGTGAGGTGATATCTGAGTGTGGTTTTGATTTGCATTTCCCTGATAAGGAGCGACGTTGAACATCTTTTCATGTGCCTGTTGGCCATCCGGATGTCTTCTTTAGAGAAGTGTCTATTCATGTTTTCTGCCCATTTCTTCACTGGGTTATTTGTTTTTTGGGTGTGGAGTTTGGTGAGCTCTTTATAGATTTTGGACACTAGCCCTTTGTCCGATATGTCATTTGCAAATATCTTTTCCCATTCCATTGGTTGCCTTTTAGTTTTGTTGGTTGTTTCCTTTGCTGTGCAGAAGCTTTTTATCTTCATAAGGTCCCAGTAATTCATTGTTGCTTTTAATTCCCTTGCCTTTGGGGATGTGTCGAGTAAGAGATTGCTACGGCTGAGGTCAGAGAGGTCTTTTCCTGCTTTCTCCTCTAAGGTTTTGATGGTTTCCTGTCTCACATTCAGGTCCTTTATCCATGTTGAGTTTATTTTTGTGAATGGTGTGAGAAAGTGGTCTAGTTTCAACCTTCTGCATGTTGCTGTCCAGTTCTCCCAGCACCATTTGTTAAAGAGACTGTCTTTTTTCCATTGGATGTTCTTTCCTGCTTTGTCAAAAATTAGTTGGCCATACTTTTGTGGGTCTAGTTCTGGGGTTTCTATTCTATTCCATTGGTCTATGTGTCTGTTTTTGTGCCAATACCATGCTGTCTTGATGATGACACCTTTGTATTAGAGGCTAAAATCTGGGATTGTGATGCCTCCTGCTTTGGTCTTCTTCTTCAAAATTACTTTGGCTATTCGGGGCCTTTTGTGGTTCCATATGAATTTTAGGATTGCTTGTTCTAGTTTCGAGAAGAATGCTGGTGCAATTTTGATTGGGATTGCATTGAATGTGTAGATAGCTTTGGGTAGTATTGACATTTTGACAATATTTATTCTTCCAATCCATGAGCAGGGAATGTCTTTCCATTTCTTTAAATCTTCTTCAATTACCTTCATAAGCTTTCTATAGTTTTCAGCATACAGATCTTGTACATCTTTGGTTAGATTTATTCCTAGGTATTTTATGCTTCTTGGTGCAATTGTGAATGGGATCAGTTTCTTTATTTGTCTTTCTGTTGCTTCATTGTTAGTGTATAAGAATGCAACTGATTTCTGTACATTGATTTTGTATCCTGAAACTTTGCTGAATTCATGTATCCGTTCTAGCATACTTTTGGTGGAGTCTATCGGATTTTCCATGTATAGTATCATGTCATCTGCAAAAAGTGAAAGCTTGACTTCATCTTTGCCAATTTTGATGCCTTTGATTTCCTTTTGTTGTCTGATTGCTGATGCTAGAACTTCCAACACTATGTTAAACAACAGCGGTGAGAGTGGGCATCCCTGTCGTGTTCCTGATCTCAGGGAAAAAGCTCTCAGTTTTTCCCCGTTGAGGATGATGTTAGCTGTGGGCTTTTCATAAATGGCTTTTATGATCTTTAAGTATGTTCCTTCTATCCCGACTTTCTCAAAGGTTTTTATTAAGAAAGGATGCTGAATTTTGTCAAAGGACTTTTCTGCATCGATTGACAGGATCATACGGTTCTTCTCTTTTCTTTTATTAATGTGATGTATCACGTTGATTGATTTGTGAATGTTGAACCAGCCCTGCATCCCAGGAATGAATCCCACTTGATCATGGTGAATAATTCTGTTTATATGCTGTTGAATTCGATTTGCTAGTATCTTATTGAGAATTTTTGCATCCATATTCATCAGGGATATTGGCCTGTAGTTCTCTTTTGTTACTGGGTCTCTGTGTGGTTTGGGAATCAAAGTAATACTGGCTTCATAGAATGAGTCTGGAAGTTTTCCTTCCCTTTTTATTCCTTGGAATAGCTTGAGAAGGATAGGTATTATCTCTGCTTTAAACGTCTGGTAGAACTCCCCTGGGAAGCCATCTGGTCCTGGACTCTTATTTGTTGGGAGATTTTTGATAACCGATTCAATTTCTTCGCTGGTTATGGGTCTGTTCAAGCTTTCTATTTCCTCCTGATTGAGTTTTGGAAGAGTGTGGGTGTTTAGGAATTTGTCCATTTCTTCCAGGTTGTCCAATTTGTTGGCATATAATTTTTCATAGTATTCCCTGATAATTGTTTGTATCTCTGAGGGATTGGTTGTAATAATTCCATTTTCATTCATGATTTTATCTATTTGGGTCATCTCCCTTTTCTTTTTGAGAAACCTGGCTAGAGGTTTGTCAGTTTTGTTTATTTTTTCAAAAAACCAACTCTTGGTTTCGTTGATCTGCTCTACAGTTTTTTTAGATTCTATATTGTTTATTTCCGCTCTGATCTTTATTATTTATCTTCTTCTGCTGGGTTTAGGCTGCCTTTGCTGTTCTGCTTCTATTTCCTTTAGGTGTGCTGTTAGATTTTGTATTTGGGATTTTTCTTGTTTCTTGAGATAGGCCTGGATTGCAATGTATTTTCCTCTCAGGACTGCCTTTGCTGCATCCCAAAGCATTTGGATTGTTGTATTTTCATTTTTGTTTGTTTCCATATATTTTTTAATTTCTTCTCTAATTGCCTGGTTGACCCACTCATTCGTTAGTAGGGTGTTCTTTAACCTCCATGCTTTTGGAGGTTTTCCAGACTGTTTCCTGTGGTTGATTTCAAGCTTCATAGCATTGTGGTCTGAAAGTATGCATGGTATAATTTCAATTCTTGTATACTTATGAAGGGCTGTTTTGTGACCCAGTATATGATCTATCTTGGAGAATGTTCCATGTGCACTCGAGAAGAAAGTATATTCTGTTGCTTTGGGATGCAGAGTTCTAAATATATCTGTCAAGTCCATCTGATCCAGTGTCTCATTCAGGGCCCTTGTTTCTTTATTGACCATGTGTCTAGATGATCTATCCATTTCTGTAAGTGGGGTGTTAAAGTCCCCTGCAATTACCACATTCTTCTCAATAAGGTTGCTTCTGTTTATGAGTAATTGTTTTATATATTTGGGGGCTCCCATATTCGGCGCATAGACATTTATAACTGTTAGCTCTTCCTGATGGATAGACCTGTAATTATTATATAATGCCCTTCTTCATCTCTTGTTACAGCCTTCAGTTTAAAGTCTAGTTTGTCTGATATAAGTATGGCTACTCCAGCTTTCTTTTGGCTTCCAGTAGCATGATAAATAGTTCTCCATCCCCTCACTCTCAATCTAAAGGTGTCCTCAGGTCTACAATGAGTCTCTTGTAGACAGCAAATAACTGGGTCTTGTTTTTTTATCCATTCTGATACCCTATGTTTTTTGGTTGGCGCATTTAGTCCACTTACATTCAGTGTTATTATAGAAAGATATGGGTTTAGAGTCATTGTGATGTCTGTATGTTTTATGCTTGTAGCGATGTCTTTGGTACTTTATCTCACAGGATCCCCCTTAGGAGCTCTTGTAGGGCTTCTCCAGCCCATTTTTTAAAAAGATTTTATTTATTTATTTTGAGAGAGAGAAACTGTATTCACACATGTGGGGCAGGGGCAGAGGGAGAGGGAGAGAGAGCATCTTAAGCAGGCTCCATGCTCAGCATGGAGCCCAACGTGGAGATCCATCCCATGACTGTGAGATCATGACCTGAGCCGAAATCAAGAGTCAAGGCGCCCCTGCAGCCCAGTGTTACAAGTAATAACTTTAATATTTTTATTCCCCACATAGCACTGTGTATCTGCTTCCAATTGTTTACAACCTAGAGAGAAATGAGGGTATAATTAGCCTCCTGTTAACCCCCAACACTCACATAATATGAATTCCGATAATAAAGTGATATTAGGCTACATATGCCTTTAGAGCCTGATTTTGCTCTGCTGGTATTCTTCAGGGAGCAGATGTATAGTGAGGTACATTTCACTGCTACTTCACTGAAAGTGGGTAATATTATTTGCCAATTTGATACTATCTCAATTTGCATTTTCATCATGAATGATGAGAGTGGTTCACATTTGGATATTCACACCATTGGGCCTACAGTGTGCCCTCGAAAGCATATTTGATATTTGTATCATAATATTAAAGCTTGGAAAGGTACCACTGAATAATCATTTCGCTAAAATCTTTCTATCTACTTGCCCTTTTCCAAATATTCTGACCTGCACAGCATTGACCTTCATCAAGAAGTGTATGGTCTCCATGAAGATGGTGGCAGGAGTTTGGGAAACACCATAAGGGCTGGGATGCAAAAAGGTTGATGAATCTTGACATTTTGATGTTTCTGAAATTATTATATTAAAAGAATAGATGGTTAGACATAAAGGAAAAGAATGTCGGAAGCTCAGACATACAAATGTAGCAAGGAGACTATTCTAATCTATGAGAGAGGTTATAACCTGAAAAGCAATAGATTCCTCTATAGCAATGGTCCCTAAAGATCTCAAAAGTTCTCAAGGTTAGTCTACTGGTGGTTCCAAATGCAAGTCACAACCAATGAAATGGTTTTTTAATGTATGCAGATCATCCTGAATGTGATGTAGATATTCTAAAAATGATCGTTGTTTGAAAATCTTAAGTTTGGGGGCACCTGGGTGGCTCAGTTGGTTAAGTATCTGACTCTTGATTTCAGTTTACGTCATGATTTCATGGTTTGTGGGTTTGAGCTCCACAGAGTGCCATGTCCACACTTTCAGTGCGGAGCCTATTTGGAATTCCTTCTCTACCTCTCTCTCTGCTTCTCTCTCTCTTTTTCTCTCTCTCTCAAAGTAAATAAACTTGAAGAAAAAAGAAAATCATAAGCCTGTAGTTAGCTGCTTCTCTGAGATAATATAAAACCTTGCTTATGGAAAGAGCTACACTACTGAATTTGGATTATCAGAGTTTAGCCTCATATGAAGGAACTTAGGTGATATGACTAATCAACTTCACACAAGTTAAGATCACCATTTTGGTAATCATAAGTGTTTTCATCATTGTCTAGTTTGTTTACGCCCTTCTTTCAAGTGGAAATCTTTATTCCTAAGTACCTTTCTTTGCTGGTATGTCTTTGAGAAGTATTTTGGATGGTTTTTGGCTGATAGTTGGATCTTGATATTGTAGGGACAAAATGTTTTCTCGTGAATCAGACTGCAGTTTGGAGGATTCTTCAAGAAAGTCATCTAGAATGTATGATGGATCTCTTGGTCCTAAATAGATTAAACTTGAATGAGAAAAAAACCCCACCTTCCTACATTGGATATTAAAAGGTTATTACAGGAGATAAAATATAATTATTTTCAAAGCATAAGAAACATATTACCTAAATATTGTAAGGACAGACTTCTTTTGCAGCCTTTAATATTTTTTTTAAAAAAAGATTTTATTTTTAAGTAATCTCTAGATCCAACAAGGCTCGAGCTTACAACCTTGAGATCTAGCGTCCCATGTTCCACTGACTAAGCCAGCCAGGTGCCCCAAACTTTTAACATTTCTGAATAATTTGAAGAGTACAAGCTAAACTGATAGCACAGCTTTCTATAACTAGGACCCCTAGTCCAACCCTCCTGCTAGCCTAAGTCATGAAAATGTCAAACAAATACCTATCATAAAAGTTATTTGCTAAACCCAGCATGTCAAGAAAGTTAATATATTTTTAGATTAAATTAAAACTCTTGAAGGACAGGAATTCTACTCATTTTATCTCAGTGTTCAAAAATCACCATCATCGAGGGCTTTTGGAAGATGGCGGCGTAGGAGGACGCTGGGCTCACCGCGCGTCCTGCTGATCACTTAGATTCCACCTACACCTGCCTAAATAACCCAGAAAACCGCCAGAGGATTAGCAGAACGGAGTCACCAGACCCAAGTGCAGACGAGAGGCCCACGGAAGAGGGTAGGAAGGGCGGCGAGGCGGTGCGCGCTCCACGGACTGGCGGGAGGGAGCCGGGGCGGAGGGGCGGCTCGCCGGCCAAGCAGAGTCCCTGAGTCTGGCTTGCAAAAGTGGAGGGGCCTGACGGACTGTGTTCCGACAGCAAGCGCGACTTAGCGTCTGGGAGGTCATAAGTTAACAGCTTTGCTCGGAAAGCGGGAAGGCTGGAGGACAAAGGGAGGGTGAGCTGCGGAGCTCCCGGACGACAGAGCTCAGTTTGGCGGGGAACAAAGGCGCTCGCCAGCGCCATCTCCCCCGCCCATCCCCCAGCCAAAATCCCAAAGGGAACCGGTTCCGGCCAGGGAAATTGCTCCCTCCGCGCAAACACCCAACTCTGTGCTTCTGCGGAGCCAAACCTCTGGCAGCGGATCTGATTCCCTCCGGCTGCCACAGGGCCCCTCCTGAAGTGGATCACCTAAGGAGAAGCAAGCTAAGCCTGCCCCCCCTGCCGCCATGCACCTTGCCTTCCCACCGCAGCTAATACGCCAGATCCCCAGCATCACAAGCCTGGCATTGTGCAAGTAGCCCAGACGGGCCACGCCACCCCACAGTGAATCCCGCCCCTAGGAGAGGGGAAGAGAAGGCACACACCAGTCTGACTGTGGCCCCAGCGGTGGGCTGGGGGCAGACATCAGGACTGACTGCGGCCCCGCCCACCAACTCCAGTTATACACCACAGCACAGGGGAAGTGCCCTGCAGGCCCTCACCACACCAGGGACTATCCAAAATGACCAAGCGGAAGAATTCCCCTCAGAAAAATCTCCAGGAAATAACAACAGCTAATGAGCTGATCAAAAAGGATTTAAATAATATAACAGAAAGTGAATTTAGAATAATAGTCATAAAATTAATCGCTGGGCTGGAAAACAGTATACAGGACAGCAGAGAATCTCTTGCTACAGAGATCAAGGGACTAAGGAACAGTCACGAGGAGCTGAAAAACGCTTTAAATGAAATGCAAAACAAAATGCAAACCACCACGGCTCGGATGGAAGAGGCAGAGGAGAGAATAGGTGAACTAGAAGATAAAGTTATGGAAAAAGAGGAAGCTAAGAAAAAGAGAGATAAAAAAATCCAGGAGTATGAGGGGAAAATTAGAGAACTAAGTGATACACTAAAAAGAAATAATATACGCATAATTGGTATCCCAGAGGAGGAAGAGAGAGGGAAAGGTGCTGAAGGGGTACTTGAAGAAATAATAGCTGAGAACTTCCCCGAACTGGGGAAGGAAAAAGGCATTGAAATCCAAGAGGCACAGAGAACTCCCTTCAGACGTAACTTGAATCGATCTTCTGCACGACATATCATAGTGAAACTGGCAAAATACAAGGATAAAGAGAAAATTCTGAAAGCAGCAAGGGGTAAACGTGCCCTCACATATAAAGGGAGACCTATACGACTCGTGACTGATCTCTCTTTTGAAACTTGGCAGGCCAGAAAGAATTGGCACGAGATTTTCAGTGTGCTAGACAGAAAAAATATGCAGCCGAGAATCCTTTATCCAGCAAGTCTGTCATTTAGAATAGAAGGAGAGATAAAGGTCTTCCCAAACAAACAAAAACTGAAGGAATTTGTCACCACTAAACCAGCCCTACAAGAGATCCTAAGGGGGACCCTGTGAGACAAAGTACCAGAGACATCACTACAAGCATAAAACATACAGACATCACAATGACTCTAAACCCGTATCTTTCTATAATAACACTGAATGTAAATGGATTAAATGCGCCAACCAAAAGACATAGGGTATCAGAATGGATAAAAAAACAAGACCCATCTATTTGCTGTCTACAAGAGACTCATTTTAGACCTGAGGACACCTTTAGATTCAGAGTGAGGGGATGGAGAACTATTTATCATGCTACTGGAAGCCAAAAGAAAGCTGGAGTAGCCATACTTATATCAGACAAACTAGACTTTAAAGGTTGTAACAAGAGATGAAGAAGGACATTATATAATAGTTACAGGGTCTATCCATCAGGAAGAGCTAACAACTATAAATGTCTATGCGCCGAATACTGGAGCCCCCAAATATATAAAACAATTACTCATAAACAGAAGCAACCTTATTGAGAAGAATGTGGTAATTGCTGGGGACTTTAACACCCCACTTACAGAAATGGATAGATCATCTAGACACACGGTCAATAAAGAAACAAGGGCCCTGAATGAGACACTGGATCAGATGGACTTGACAGATATATTTAGAACTCTGCATCCCAAAGCAACAGAATATACTTTCTTCTCGAGTGCACATGGAACATTCTCCAAGATAGATCATATACTGGGTCACAAAACAGCCCTTCATAAGTATACAAGAATTGAAATTATACCATGCATACTTTCAGACCACAATGCTATGAAGCTTGAAATCAACCACAGGAAACAGTCTGGAAAACCTCCAAAAGCATGGAGGTTAAAGAACACCCTACTAACGAATGAGTGGGTCAACCAGGCAATTAGAGAAGAAATTAAAAAATATATGGAAACAAACAAAAATGAAAATACAACAATCCAAACGCTTTGGGATGCAGCAAAGGCAGTCCTGAGAGGAAAATACATTGCAATCCAGGCCTATCTCAAGAAACAAGAAAAATCCCAAATACAAAATCTAACAGCACACCTAAAGGAAATAGAAGCAGAACAGCAAAGGCAGCCTAAACCCAGCAGAAGAAGAGAAATAATAAAGATCATAGCAGAAATACACAATATAGAATCTAAAAAAACTGTAGAGCAGATCAACGAAACCAAGAGTTGGTTTTTTGAAAAAATAAACAAAACTGACAAACCTCTAGCCAGGCTTCTCAAAAAGAAAAGGGAGATGACCCAAATAGATAAAATCATGAATGAAAATGGAATTATTACAACCAATCCCTCAGAGATACAAACAATTATCAGGGAATACTATGAAAAATTATATGCCAACAAATTGGACAACCTGGAAGAAATGGACAAATTCCTGAACACCCACACTCTTCCAAAACTCAATCAGGAGGAAATAGAAAGCTTGAACAGACCCATAACCAGCGAAGAAATTGAATCGGTTATCAAAAATCTCCCAACAAATAAGAGTCCAGGACCAGATGGCTTCCCAGGGGAGTTCTACCAGACGTTTAAAGCAGAGATAATACCTATCCTTCTCAAGCTATTCCAAGAAATAGAAAGGGAAGGAAAACTTCCAGACTCATTCTATGAAGCCAGTATTACTTTGATTCCTAAACCAGACAGAGACCCAGTAACAAAAGAGAACTACAGGCCAATATCCCTGATGAATATGGATGCAAAAATTCTCAATAAGATACTAGCAAATCGAATTCAACAGCATATAAACAGAATTATTCACCATGATCAAGTGGGATTCATTCCTGGGCTGCAGTGCTGGTTCAACATTTGCAAATCAAACAATGTGATACATCACATTAATAAAAGAAAAGAAAATAACCATATGATCCTGTCAATCGATGCAGAAAAGGCCTTTGACAAAATCCAGCACCGTTTCTTAATAAAAACCCTTGAGAAAGTCGGGATAGAAGGAACATACTTAAAGATCATAAAAGCCATTTATGAAAAGCCCACAGCTAACATCATCCTCAACGGGGAAAAACTGAGAGCTTTTTCCCTGAGATCAGGAACACGACAGGGATGCCCACTCTCACCGCTGTTGTTTAACATAGTGCTGGAAGTTCTAGCATCAGCAATCAGACAACAAAAGGAAATCAAAGGCATCAAAATTGGCAAAGATGAAGTCAAGCTTTCGCTTTTTGCAGATGACATGATATTATACATGGAAAATCCGATAGACTCCACCAAAAGTATGCTAGAACTGATACATGAATTCAGCAAAGTTGCAGGATACAAAATCAATGTTCAGAAATCAGTTGCATTCTTATACACTAACAATGAAGCAACAGAAAGACAAATAAAGAAACTGATCCCATTCACAATTGCACCAAGAAGCATAAAATACCTAGGAATAAATCTAACCAAAGATGTAAAGGATCTGTATGCTGAAAACTATAGAAAGCTTATGAAGGTAATTGAAGAAGATTTAAAGAAATGGAAAGACATTCCCTGCTCATGGATTGGAAAAATAAATATTGTCAAAATGTCAATACTACCCAAAGCTATCTACACATTCAATGCAATCCCAATCAAAATTGCACCAGCATTCTTCTCGAAACTAGAACAAGCAATCCTAAAATTCATATGGAACCACAAAAGGCCCCGAATAGCCAAAGTAATTTTGAAGAAGAAGACCAAAGCAGGAGGCATCACAATCCCAGATTTTAGCCTCTAATACAAAGGTGTCATCATCAAGACAGCATGGTATTGGCACAAAAACAGACACACAGACCAATGGAATAGAATAGAAACCCCAGAACTAGACCCACAAACGTATGGCCAACTCATCTTTGACAAAGCAGGAAAGAACATCCAATGGAAAAAAGACAGCCTCTTTAACAAATGGTGCTGGGAGAACTGGACAGCAACATGCAGAAGGTTGAAACTAGACCACTTTCTCACACCATTTACAAAAATAAACTCAAAATGGATAAAGGACCTAAATGTGAGACAGGAAACCATCAAAACCTTAGAGGAGAAAGCAGGAAAAGACCTCTCTGACCTCAGCCGTAGCAATCTCTTACTCGACACATCCCCAAAGGCAAGGGAATTAAAAGCAAAAGTGAATTACTGGGACCTTATGAAGATAAAAAGCTTCTGCACAGCAAAGGAAACAACCAACAAAACTAAAAGGCAACCAATGGAATGGGAAAAGATATTTGCAAATGACATATCGGACAAAGGGCTAGTATCTAAAATCTATAAACAGCTCACCAAACTCCACACCCAAAAGACAAATAACCCAGTGAAGAAATGGGCAGAAAACATGAATAGACACTTCTCTAAAGAAGACATCCGGATGGCCAACAGGCACATGAAAAGATGTTCAGCGTCGCTCCTTATCAGGGAAATACAAATCAAAACCACACTCAGGTATCACCTCACGCCAGTCAGAGTGGCCAAAATGAACAAATCAGGAGACTATAGATGCTGGAGACGATGTGGAGAAACGAGAACCCTCTTGCACTGTTGGTGGGAATGCAAATTGGTGCAGCCGCTCTGGAAAGCAGTGTGGAGGTTCCTCAGAAAATTAAAAATAGACCTACCCTATGACCCAGCAATAGCACTGCTAGGAATTTATCCAAGGGATACAGGAGTGCTGATGCATAGGGGCACTTGTACCCCAATGTTCATAGCAGCACTCTCAACAATAGCCAAATTATGGAAAGAGCCTAAATGTCCATCAACTGATGAATGGATAAAGAAATTGTGGTATATATACACAATGGAATACTATGTGGCAATGAGAAAAAATGAAATATGGCCTTTTGTAGCAACGTGGATGGAACTGGAGAGTGTAATGCTAAGTGAAATAAGCCATACAGAGAAAGACAGATACCATATGGTTTCACTCTTATGTGGATCCTGAGAAACTTAACAGGAACCCATGGGGGAGGGGAAGGAAAAAAAAAAAAAAGAGGTTAGAGTGGGAGAGAGCCAAAGCATAAGAGACTGTTAAAAACTGAGAACAAACTGAGGGTTGATGGGGGGTGGGAGGGAGGGGAGGGTGGGTGATGGGTATTGAGGAGGGCACCTTATGGGATGAGCACTGGGTGTTGTATGGAAACCAATTTGTCAATAAATTTCATATATATAAAAAAAATCACCATCATCATCATCATCATAAGTAGCTATTTTTGAGCATGACTGTATGCCAGGAATTGTACTAAAAATTGTACTAAAAACGTTATTGTAATCTAATTTATTTTTCACAACATTCATTATGCTCCTTTGAAGAAAGTGAATCACAGAGAAGTTAAATAATTGGTTGAAGCTCCAGAACATGTCTTGCTGCCTCTCAAATAAATAAATGTTTGACAAATTTTTAAAAAAGCAGTGCCAGGCAGGAAATGATCAGTACCAACTGACTCCCAATTAGAAGAAGTCACCCTTCTTCTAAAAGATATGGCTTTGAAAAATAGGTAGAAGTTGGATAGGTAGAGGGGGAGGGGCATTTAAGGCTGAAAGCATGCCATTGGCAAAAGCATGGAAGTAGTGAACTAGTTTTTAATGTTTATTTTTGAGAGAGGAGGAGAGAGAAACAGAGCATGAGTGGGAGAGGGCAGAGAAGGAAGGAGACACAGAATCCAAAGTAGGCTCCAGGCTCTGAGCTGTCAGCACAGAGCCCAACACAGGGCTCAACCCACAAATCTCGAGATTATGACCTGAGCTGAACTCGCTCACTCAGCTGACTGAGCCACCAAGGAGCCCCAAAAACTAATTTTTTTTAAGTTTACTTATTTATTTTGTTTATTTTGAGAGGGGAGGAGGAGGGGCAGAGAGAGAGTCCCAAGCAGGCTCCACTCAGCAAGGAGTCCAATGAAGGGCTCGAACTCACAAACCATGAGACGACCTGAGCTGAAATCAAGAGTCAGATGCATTAGTGAGCTAATTATTTTAAAGAGTATTGAGGATTACATAAATAAAATGAAGGGAAAGACAGGTTGGAGCTAGACTGTACTGATATTTTAATGCTAGGATTTTTCTTCTGTAGACAAAAGGAGAACACAGTGAAAAGTTTTGAACAGAAAAATTATTAGATGAAAGCAGTATTTTATGAAGATTCCTCTAGCAGTGCTACATAGCAAGAAGAAAAAAATGCAGACAGAGACAAAGAGGTTTGTAATAAGGCTGTTACAACAATCTTGGCATTTGGTAATAAAGAGTCGTGTAAATTTAAAGGGAAGATGCAAGGAGCATTTTGAAAGAGAACCAGCTGGTCTTGAGAATTAATCTGATAGAAGGATGCCGGAAGTTCAATACAGAAAGTAAGAGGATGCAGGGATGACTCAGATCATGAACTTGAGTGCCTAATATAGTGAGTGATGTAGAGTCAATTTGAGAGATGAAGAGTTAAGTTTACTAGCAGAGAAACCCAGCTCCTAGGTTCTGGAGGGATGTCAGGGCTAAATACAGAAATCTGAGAGTCATCAGTAGTAAAAGGAAAACTGTGAGTGCAGGTGAGCTCTTAGAAAGTATGACTATATTATTGGGAAATGAGTACATCTAATGAGTGTAATAATAAAGAGAAGCTTACAAAGGAAACCCAAACTGTTGGGAGATGTAGGAGGCAATCCAACATGTATTTCAGGAAGGAGAGAGTGGTTAAATACCTCAGACTAATGATTGAGGAGTAAGCTATGATCTTAGTGAAAAATATTAATACCCAACTTTTCTGAGGTATAATTTACATATAATAAAGTGCTCCCTTTTGAGTATATACTTCAGTGCATTTTAACAAATGTATACACTCATGTACTCACTGTCACAATCAGGATAAAAAGATTTCTACCCCAGAAAGCTCCCTTGTGTTCTTTGAAGGTAATCCTCAACTCCCATCCAAAGGCAACCATTAATCTGCTTTTTGTCAATACAGATTAGTTTCGCCTTTTCTAGAATTTCATTTAAATGGAATATATAGTATCTATTCTTTTGCATCTGGCTTATTCACTTAGCATAATGTTTCTGAGATTCATCCATGTGTGTGTATCATTAATTTGTTTCTTTTTATTGTTGAGTGGTTTTTGATTGTGCACATAAGAAAAAATTTATTTTGCATTCATCTACTGGTAAGCAGTTGGATTGTTTCCAGTTTTTGCCTGTTATAAATATATCTGTTATGAACATTTGTGTACAAATTGCAATGTTTCCATTTCTCTCTTGGGTAAATACCTAGGAGTGAAATTGCTGGCACATGTGTAACTATTTTTAAACTGCCAGTTTTTCCAAGTGGCTATTAGCATTTGGCATTCCCACCAAAAGTTTGAGAGTTCCAGCTATTCTACATCCTTGCCATAGTTTAGTATTATCATTTTTAAAAATTTTAACTATTGTAGTGGTAAATTGCATCAATTTTCAAATGTAAGACCAAACTTACTTCAATTGGATATATTACCTTTTATATATATTGCTGAAATTCATGGACTAATATTTGTTAAGAATTTTTGTGTCTAGGTTCATGAAGGCTATTGGTGTGTACATTTCTTGGGATGGGTTTGTCTAACTTTGAATATCACAGTAATAACTATGGTTAAACTGTGGGAAGTATTCCCTCTTCTATTTTCTGAATCTATGGAAGGAATGGGGTAGCCTGAAGTTTTGTCTTTTATTTTCTTTTTTTTTAAGTTTATTCATTTATTTTGAGAAAGAGAAAGAGAGAGGGAGGAGAGAGAGAAAATCCCAAGTGCAGAGCCCGATGTGGGGCTCAAACTCATAAACTGTGAGATCATGACCTGAGCCAAAATCAAGAGTCGGACACTCAACCAACTAAGCCACTCAGGTTCCCCTGTCTTTTCTTTTTCTTTTTTAAAAATTTTTTAATGTTTATTTACTTTTGAGAGAGAGAGAGAGAGAGCAGGGAGGGGCAGAGAGAGGGGCAGACACAGAATCTGAAGCAGGTTCCAGGCTCTGACCTGTCAGCACAGAGCCCGATGCAGGGCTCAAACCCATGAACCAGGAGATCACAACCTGTGCTGAAGTCTGCTTAACCGACTGAGCCACCAAGGCACACCTCTTATTTTTTTAATAGAAGTATTTAAAGCTATAAATTTCCCTCTGGGAACTAATTTAGTTCATCTTACCAATTTTGGTTTGTTGTGTGATTCATTACATTCAGTTCGAACTATTTTGTGATTTCTTCTTTGACATATGGGTTATTTAGAAATGTATTGTTGGGGCGCCTGGGTGGCGCAGTCGGTTAAGCATCCGACTTCAGCCAGGTCACGATCTCACGGTCCGTGAGTTCGAGCCCCGCGTCAGGCTCTGGGCTGATGGCTCGGAGCCTGGATCCTGTTTCCGATTCTGTGTCTCCCTCTCTCTCTGCCCCTCCCCCGTTCATGCTCTGTCTCTCTCTGTTCCAAAAATAAATAAAAACGTTGAAAAAAAAATTTTAAAAAGAAATGTATTGTTTAGGGGCACCTGGGTGGCCCAGTCGGTTGAGCGTCCAACTTCAGCTTAGGTCATGATTTCACAGTTTGTGAGTTGGAGCCCCACATGGGACTCTGTGCTGATAGCTCGGAGCCTGGAGTCTGCTTCAGATTCTGTGTCTCCCTCTCTCTCTGTCCCTCCTCCGCTTGTTCTCTGTCTCTCGAAAATGAATAAATGTAAAAAAAAAAAAAATTTAGAAGTGTATTGTTTAAATTACAAATACTTGAAATTTTCCTATATATCGAGTCATGAGCTGGTAAATGTTCAACAATTGGCTTTTGGCTATGTGAGAAGGCTGATTTGTAGTGTTTACTGATTTCTATGATATAAATTCCCCAATCATGGCTGATTTCAAGAAACCAATGTTACATCACTGAATGAAGAGCTAGGAAGAAATGCACAATATCATACCATTATGTAATACTTCTACATATGAATACAATTAGACATAAATAACTTTAACAGTGTAAATGATAGTAAAATAATAAAGAAGTAATAAGTTTTGAATATTAGCTTTTTTGGGTAGTTTTTGTTGTTGTCTTCATTTTACATGGAGCTTTATATTTTAAGACTTCACGTAAGTGCTCACAATTGCTACTTGTAAGGATTTTTTAACTCTTTATTTTGAAATAATTATAGATGCAAAGGAAGTTGCAGATACAGAGCATGTAGTTCCAATGTACCCTTACCAGCCTCTCTTCAATGGTGACATCTTATACAACTATAGTATGGTATAATATCAAAACCAGGAGGGGCGCCTGGGTGGCACAGTCGGTTAAGCGTCCGACTTCAGCCAGGTCACGATCTCGCGGTCCGTGAGTTCGAGCCCCGCGTCGGGCTCTGGGCTGATGGCTCGGAGCCTGGAGCCTGCTTCCGATTCTGTGTCTCCCTCTCTCTCTGCCCCTCCCCCGTTCATGCTCTGTCTCTCTCTGTCCCAAAAATAAATAAACGTTGAAAAAAAAAATTAAAAAAAAATATCAAAACCAGGAAATTGATACTAGTACAAAACTCTTTAGTGCACTAAAGACCTCATCTATTTTTGCCAGTTTTCATATACATTTGTGTGTGTATGTGTGTGTGTATGTGTGTGTGTATGTGTATGTAGTTCTAAGCATTTTTATCCCATTTTATAGATTCTTTTAACCACTACCATAATCAAGATACACACTGTTAGGCAACAAAAGTAAAAATCAACAACTGGGGCTCTATGAAACTAAAAAGCTTCTGTACAACAAATGAAAACTTGTAAAAAAATGAAAAGGCAACCTACTGAATGGGAGAAAATATTTGTAAATCATACATCTGATAAGGCGTTAATGTTTAAAAAATATAAAGAATTCCTACAACTCAATAGCAAAGAAAACAACAATTTTATTTTAAAAATGAGCAGAGGATCTGAATAGACATTTCTCCAAAGAAGACGTATTAGCTGGTCAACAGACACATGATAAGATGCTCAACATCACTAATCATCAGGGAAATGCCAATCATAACCACAATGAGATATCACCTCACATGTGCTAGAATGGCTATTATCAAAAAGACAAGAAATAATGAGTGTTGGTGAGGATATAAGATAAGGGAACCCTTGTGCACTGTGGTTTGGAATGTAAATTGATGCAGCCACTATGGAAAACAGTATGGAGTTTCCTCAAAAAATTAAAACTAGAAATACCCATATGATCCAACAATTCCACTTCTGGCTTATCCATAGGAATGAAAATAAGAACTTGAAGAGATATATATACCTTCTCATGTTCATTGCAGAATTATTTATAGTAGTCAAGACATGAAAGCCACCTAAGTATCCATCAATGGATGAATGGACAAAGAAAATGTGGTATACAATGGAATATTATTCAGCCATCAAAAAGAATGAAATATTGCCATTTGTAACAACATGGATGCATCATGAGGATATTATTATATAATATTAGCATAATGTTGTTATGCTATAATATCCTATATTATATATAGGTATGATATGATATAGAGAAAGACAAACCCAATATGATCTCACTTACATGTAGAATATTAAATAAAAAAAACAAGCACACAAAAAAGAGCTTTGAAATCATAAAGAATAGATTAGTGGTTGCTAGATACAGGGTATAAGAGGTAGGTGAATTGGGTGAAGGTAGTCAAAGGGTACAAACTTCCAGTTAGAAAATAAACAAGTCAGGTAATGTACAGCATGGTGACTATAGTTAATAATACTCTATTGTATATTTGAAAGTTGCTGAGAGAGTAGATCTTAAAAGTTCTTATCACAAGAAAAAAATATTGTAACTGTGTGTGATGATGGATGCTGAGTAAACTTACTGTAGTGATCATTTTGCAAAACATACAAATATTGAATCGTTATGTTGTATACCTGAAACTAAATAATGTTATATATCAATTATACTTTAAATTAAAAATATACAAAGAACTCTTAAAACTCAACAATAAGAAAACAAAGCCTGATTTAAAACTGGCCAAAGGGGTGCCTAGGTGGCTCAGTAGGTTGAGTGCCCGACTCTTGATTTCAGCTCAGGTCATGATTCCAGGATCGTGGGATCAAGTCCCACATCAGGCTCCATGCTGAATGTGGAGCCTGCTTAAGATTCTCTCTCTTGTGCTCTCCCTCTGCCCCTCTCCCCTGATCTCATTCTCTCTCTCTAAAATCAAAAAGTAAAAACAAAAAAAATGGCCAAAGACCTTAATATGCACCTCACCAAAGAAGATATACAAATGGCACATAAGCATTTGATAAGATACTCCTCATCAAATGTCATTAAGAATGTTAATAAAAAGAGAGACTACACATGGGTAGGGGAAAGGAGTATATGAAAAATCTCTAACCCTTCCTTTCAACTTTGTTATGAACCTAAAACTCCTCTAAAAAATAAGTCTATTAAAAAATAATTGATTAATATAAAAAAATTAAATAAAATTTAAAAACCTAGATGAAATAGATGAATTCCTAGAAAGTATAAAATACCATGAATAACACAATAAGAAATACAGAACACAAATACATTAAATATTAAGAAAATGAAATGGTAGACACCTTCTCCTGCAAAAAACAAAAAAAACCACCCAGGCTCTTGTTGTTTTATGGTTGAGTTCTGTCAAACTTTCAAGTCAAAATCAATTCCAATCATGTATAAGTTGATAAATAATATATATGTTGGTAAAGAATAAATCAGAAAATTCTAGAAATTTCCTAGAATTCTAAAATTTTAGACATGCAAAGTCACTGATGGTGACAGAGAGATGCTTGGTGGTTGTTTGGAAATGGGTGCAAGAGAAAGAGATTCAAATGGGCACAAGGAGAGTTTTGGAGATTTGGGATATGTTCATTACCTTGATTGTGGTGATGTTTTCATGGGTGTGTTCATATGTCAAACATATCAAATTGTATGTGTTAAGTATGTGCAGTTTATGAATGTCCATTACATCTCAGACAAACTGTTAAAAATACATACACACAAAATAATAATGCGCAACAACATATAAACAAAATACCATATGCAAGAAACACATAAACAAAAACCCACATATTAAATTAAACACATTAGAATGATTGATTCTCTAAAATGGAGGAAAGGAGAATGGCAATGAAGGACAGGGAAAAAAGGGTGTGTGTGTGTGTGTGTGTGTGTGTGTGTGTGTGTAAATAAATAAACTTAAGAACCACAAGAGAGGGATTGAGAGTGTTGGAAAAGAAAGTGATGGGATCATGAAAGAAATTTACTCTGCTACAATGATACCTTTTTTATGCATACACAGAGACAGTGAATTCTCTAAGATTCAAAAACCTGAATAGCAACAGTGAAAACTTCACACTTGCAAACATATGAATGAGGAAATATTTAGAAGGAGTCTTTCTTGGTGTACCTGGGACAACTCAAAACTCCATCTACTAACTCATTTAACAAATATTTGCCAAGTACCTACAATTTGCCTGCTCCTATTCATAAGGCCACTAATTTTCCTAATAGCCACTCATCATCTCCGTTTCCTGGTCCTACCTGCTGCCGCTTCCACCGTCATTGCTGTTGCAGAACCATTAGTGATTCCCCAAGGGCCTAAACTGGATTCTACTTTCCCTCCTTCTTCAATGTACTCTACAGTACCAGTGCCCCTCTGCTTCGCTACTTGTGCCTGAAGCATTCGTGCCTGAAGTTGTTTGAAGGCTTCATGAAATGCCATTTCCATTCGAATATCATTGTTTTGAATTTCATAGTACAAACCTGAAGAAAGAAAAATGCTAAAATAAATGTGACTGGTTTTCTACCACCATATACTAAAGAATTGCAACATTTCACTTGTCTTTCCAAATTTTTTACCAAAGTTTAAGAACTACATGATGAGTTATTAGAGAATGAAAAGAGAAAGGGAGAATCTTATAATGGAAAAAACCACATTGATATCACAGGAAAATACCATACCAAGTAAAGTCCAGGCTACAACATTAGTTGGTTCCAAGCAAGTAGCATCCTCAAAGAAAATTTCTGCCTGCTCATAGTTCTCCATTAAGACAGCCAGGACACCACACAGCAACAGGCTGAGAAGAGACCAGCAACGTGATTAACAATATGGTCCCATGTCACAGTCATGGAACCAAGAAAATTTCACACAGAAGCTTATCTGCTCCTACTCATTCTTCACTTATCTTCCACCCGTACCTGTGGATATGATTCTGGTTGAGGGAAAGGGCTCTCCGAAAACACTCCTGTGCTTTGATGTTGTCCTCAGTTAGGAGGCAGAAGGCACCGTAGTCCAGCCAGTGTTCCAAGTTCTGGGGCTCACGGACCAACCTCTATCACATGAAGCATTAGGAGGACCAAGATTATTGCACAGTATGTCATATTTTTATGCACATAAAACCACAAATACCATAAGTTTTATGAAAGCAGAAACTGTCATTTTTTGTTTACCACTGATTTCTGAATGTCTAGCACAGTCACCGTTATGGCTTATAATATGTGGTGAATAAATATTGGAATGATTTAAAAATTAAATTTTCAACTCATTCCTTCCTAGTGTCAATGTTCTGGTTACCATAAGCTTATCCAATTACTTGGAAACCTAGATTCATTTTACAGTTCATTTTAAAGATTCATCTATAATCATTTTTGTCATAGTCTTGAGATGGCAAATATAAATTTAAGTACAAACATGAAAAAGAAGCATCTCATAATAAGTGAAAACTACAAAATACTGTTGAAACAATTAAAGGTTACATAAATAAATAGAAACACATCCAATGTCCATAGATTGAAAGACTTAATATTATTAAGATGTCAATACTGTCCAAAGAAATTTACAGATTCAATATAATCTCTATCAAAATCCCAATGATATTTTTTGCAGTAATGGAAAAACCCATCCTAAAATTTACATGGAATCTCCAGGAACCCTGAATAGTTAAAACAAACTTGAAAAAGAACAAAACGGGAGGACTCATACTTCCTGATTTCAAAACTTACAAAACTATATAATCTGTGTGGTACTGGTATCAAGACAAATATATAGAACAATGGGATAGAATAGAGAGCTCAGAAATAAATCTTCACATTTATGGTTAAATGATTTTTGACAAAGGGGCCGAGACCATCCAATAGGTAAGGACAGGCTTTTTTTTTTTTAATATAATTTATTGACAAATTGGTTTCCATACAACACCCAGTGCTCATCTCAACAAGTGCCCTCCTCAATGCCCATCACCCACTTTCCCCTCTCCCCCACCTCCAACAACCCTCAGGTTGTTCTTAGTATCCAAGAGTCTCCTATGGTTTGCCTCCCTCCCTCTCTGTAACTTTTTCCCCCCATCTCCCTCCCCCATTGACTTCTATTAAGTTTCTCAGGATCACCTATGAGTGAAAACATATGGAATCTGTCTTTCTCTGACTGACTTATTTCACTTAGCATAATACCTTGCAGTTCCATCCATGTTGCTGCAAATAGCCAGATTTCATTCTTTCTCATTGCCATGTAGTATTCCGTTGTATATATAAACCACATCTTCTTTATCCATTCATCAGTTGATGGACATTTAGGCTCTTTCCATAATTTGGCTATTGTTGAAAGTGCTACTATAAACATTGAGGTACATGTGCCCCTATGCATCAGCACTCCTGTATCCCTTGGATAAATTCCTAGCAGTGCTATTTCTGGGTCATAGGGTAGTTCTTTTTTTAATTTTTGAGGAACCTCCACACTGTTTTCCAGAGCGGCTGCAAGGGACACACTTTTCAACAAACAGTGCTAGGAAAACTGGATATCTGCATCCCCATGCAAAAGAATGAACTTGGACCCTTACTTAACACCATATATAAAAATTAATTCAAAATGGATCAAAGACCTAAATATTAATACCTAAAACTATAACAACTATAACACTTTGAGAAGAAAATATGTCACAATAGCTTCATGATTCTGGACTTGGCAATGATTTCTTAGATATGACACCAAAGGCACAGGAAACAAAAGAAAA
The DNA here is from genome assembly GCF_007474595.2 of Lynx canadensis. Lineage (NCBI taxonomy): Eukaryota > Metazoa > Chordata > Mammalia > Carnivora > Felidae > Lynx > Lynx canadensis. The sequence goes on along the minus strand of NC_044313.2, from coordinate 53,605,287 downwards.
AACAGACAAATTGAACTTCATCAAAAACTTTTAAAAAACTTTTGTACATCAGGGGCACCTGGGTGGCTCAGTCAGTTAAGCATCTGAATTGGGCTCAGATCATGACCTCATGGTTTGTGGGTTCAAGCTCCCCATTGGGCTCTGTGCTAAAAGCTCAGAGCCTGGATCCTATTTCAGCTTCTGTCTGTCTGTCTGTCTCTCTCTCTCTCTCTGCCCCTCCCTGCTCATGCTCTGTCTTCTCTCTCAAAAATAAACATTAAATTTTTTTAATTAAAAAAAAACATTTTGTACATCAAAAGAAACTATCAACAGAGTAAAGAGGTAACTCATAGAATGGGAGAAAATATTTGCAAATCATATATCTGGTAAGGGGTTAATATTCAGGATATATAAAGAACTACTAAAACTCAACACCAAAAAGTTAAACAACCTGACTCAATAATAGGCAAAGGACTTGAATACACATTTCTCTGAAGATCTACATATGGCCAAAATACATAGAAGATGCTCAACATTACTAATCATTAGGGAATCAAACCACAATGAAATACGACCTCATACCCATTAAGAGAGCCAGGGTCAAGAAAACAGAAAGTAACAATTGTTGAGGATGCAGAGAAATTAGAACTCTTGTAAACAGCGGGAATGTAAAAATGGTGCAGCCACTTTGTAAAACAGATGGTTGTTCCTCAAAAAATTAAAAATAGAATTACCATGTGATACAGCAATCCCACTTCTGTATATATACCCACAAGAAGTGAAAGCAGAGTTTCAAAGAGATATTTGTACATCCATGTTCAAAGCAACAATATTCATAATAGCTAAAAAGTATAAGCAACCCAAGTGCCCACTGACAGATGAATGGGTAAGCAAAATATGGTATATACATACAATGGAATATTAGCTAGCTTTAAAAAGGAAGAAAATGCTGACAGATGTTACAACATGGATGAACTTTGAGAACATATGCAAAGTGAAATAAGGACATAAAGACATAACATATGATTTATATAGATTGATGTTTTGAAGTTGTTATAGTCTGAATATTCCTCTGTCAATTAATTTAGAACATTAATTCCAAAAAATCTGGAACATATTTTCCTACTAAAAAATTATAAATGTGAAAAGATGTTCAAAATAACTTGATATTTGAGAAATGCAAAATAAAACCACAATGAAATACCACTTCACATCCATTAGAATGGCTATAATTGTTTAAAAGATGTATAATAATAAGAATTAGTGAGAATATGAAAAAAATGGAACCCTTATCTATTGCTAGTGGGAATATAAAAGAGTACAACCTTTTGGAAAACAGTTTTGCATTTCCTCAAAAAGTTAAGCATAGAGTTACCATATGACCTAGTAATTCCACTCCTAGGTATACACCCAAGAGAACTAAAAACATATGTCCATATTAAACTTAAACAATAAATGAATGTTTATAGCAGCATTATCCATAATAGTCAAAAAGTGGATATTAGTCAAATACCCATCACCTAATGGACAAATAAACAAAATGTGCTCTATCTATACAATGGAATGTTACTGAGCCATAAAAAGGAATAAAATACTAATACATACTATGACATTAATGACCTTTAAAGACATGCTATTTTATAACTGGCAGTTTGTACCTATTGATCCCCTTCACCTGTTTTGCCCATTCCCCCACCCCCACACAACTGAACACCAACAAAACAAATAATATTATTAAAAATGGGCAGAGGACCTGAATAGACATTTTTTGAAAGAAGATGTACAGATGTCCAGCAGATGCTTGAAAAGATGCTCAACATCACTCATCTTCAGGGAAATGAAAATAGAATAGCTAGTGTCAAAAAGACAAAAAATAACAAGTATTGGCAAGGATGTAGAGAAAAAGGAACCCTTGTGCACTGTTGATGGGAATGTAGATTGGCATAGCCACTATGGAAAACAGCAGGGAGGTTCCTCAGAAGATTAAAAATAAAAATATCATAGAACCTAGTAATTACACTTCTGGGTATTCACCCAAAGAAAACCAAAATACTAATTCAAAAACATATGCACCCCTATGTTTATTGCAACATTATTTACAATAGCCAAGATATGGAAGCAACCTAAGTGTCTATCAATAGCTGAATGGATAAAGAAAATGTGGTGTGTGTGTGTGTGTGTGTGTGTGTGTGTGTAATGGAATATTATTCAGCCATAAAAAAGAATGAAATCTTGTCATTTGCAACAACATGGATGGGCCTAGAAGGCACTACGCTAAGACAAATAAATCAGACAGAAAAAGACAAATTCCATATTTCATTTATATGTAGAATCTAAAAACAAAGCAAAACAAACAGCAACAAAAAACCAGAAACAGATTCATAAATATAGAAAATTGGTAGTTGTCAGAGGAGGAGTGGGAGGATGGGTGAAATAGGTGAAGGGGATTAAGACATACAGACTGCCAGTCATAAAATAAATAAGTCATGGGAATGAGAAGTACAGCACAGGGAATGTAGGCAATAATGTCATAATAACTTATATGGTGACCAATGGTAGCTATGCTTATTGTGATAAGCATTTTGTAATATATATAATTGTCAAATCGCTATATTGTACACCTGAAAGTGTTGAATACAAAATTGTATTCAACTATAGTTCAATTTAAAAAAAGAATATCATATAAATGTCACCATACAGTATGTAACCTTTTGACAGTGTCTTCTTTCACTCAGTATAATGCCTTTGAAATTCATGCAACTTGTTGTATTAGTAATACATTTCTTTTATTGCTGAATAGATTATATGGATAAGCCATAGTTTATTTAGTCACCCTTTAAAGAACATTTGGGTTCCTTCTGTTCGAGCAATTATGAATAAAGTTTCTGTAAGCATTCATGTACATAAGATTTTACTTCTTTAAGGTAAATATCCAGGAGTAGGTCATATGGTGAATGTATAAGACACTGCCAAACTATTTTCCAGAATGACGTTATCATTGTGCATTTCCTCTGACAAAGTATGATGGTTCCAGTTGCTTTGTATCCTCATTAGCACCTTGTATTGTCAGCATTTTCACTGTAGTTACTCTAATAAGTTGTAGTGGCATCTTATTGTGGTTTTAATTTGCATTCCACAATAGCTAATTATGTTGAATATCTTTTCATGTTCTTATTTATCATATTTAGTGAAATATCTGTTCAAATCTCTTGCCCATTTTTATTTAGTTGTTTTCTATTGTTGAATTTTAAGAGTTCTTAATATTCTGGATACAAATAAATCCTTTGTCAGATATATGTCTTGCAGATATTTTCTCCTTTTCTTTCTCTTAATAGTGTCTTTTACAGACCACACATTTTTAATTTTGATGAAGTTCCATTTATCATATTTTTCTTTTATGTATCATGCTTTGGTGTCATGTCCAAGAACTCTTTACCTAACTCCAGATCATGAAGACCTTCTCCTTTGTTTTCTTCTAAAATATTTATCGTTTTATGGTTTAGATTCAGATGTGTGGTCCATTTTAAGTTGATTTTTTACAATGTTTGAGGTTTAAGTCAAAGTTCATTTTTTGCATATGGATGACCAGTGATTCTAAAGCCATTTCTTTGAAAAGATTGTCCTTTCTCCATTGAATTTCTTTTACATCTATGTCAAAAATGTAGTGGCCTTATTTGTGTGGACACATTTATAGACTCTATTTTATTGATTTATGTGTCTGTCCTCTCATCAGTCCTGATGGGTTTTAAATAATTAAAAACTGCTATTTGTTATACCCATATTACACAAATAATAGTAATAACAACTACTGGAAAGACCTTTAATTACCTCTTCATAATACACTGCTGCCATTTCAAAGTTCTCATTGACTTCTGCTTCAAATGCGAAGAGTCGAAGCTGTTCATTGCTTGTATAAATGGTTGAAAGAGCGTGTTGGACATCATCTGGCATGGTCTGTCAACATCAAGATGTTAGTTAGACAAAACAAAGCAATTACAAGTAGAGAGTCTTATAGGAATAAACTAGATGGGAGACCTCAGTCACAAGGTTGAAAACGACATTGGAGTTTCTTATAGTTCAATATAGTAAGAGAGTAAGAGTGAACCAAGAGAGACATCTCAAGGATGAAAGAGAAGGTCAGGTATATGAATACCAACAATCTAAGCTCATGGAAGTGAGTAAAAATTAATTAGAACAGAACTCCCCTCCTCAGCACTTAGGGCAGTCAAAATCCTTAAGTAAGCCTCCTTTGACCTCAAACAGCTTCCTTAATTTTCTCTTGTGTATGGGATGAATATTATCATTTTTAGGTGCCATGACATGAAAAAGGTGGTAAGCACTAGCTAGAATCTTCAAACATCAAAAAAATAGGAGACTAAGGATAAAGCTTTGGAAGTTACCTTTGCACATTCAGTGGGATATATAAATATATCCCCAAAAGGAAACATTTTAGAAATAGCCAGAAAGGTAGGGAAAAACCCAGAAAAATATTATGTCCTATATACCATCCAGGAAAGCAGTTATAGTATAATAAGTAATCTCCAGGATCAGAAGCTACTGCCAAGGAAGACCTCCAATTCTTTAGAATTTAGAAGTAAAAAAATTATCAGTGACATTAACAAGTAGAGTTGCTAAGGGATGTAGAGAGTAAAGCTTAATTTGAGATGGGCCAAAGAGAGCTCCTGGTTACAGATTATGTCTCTGTTCTTTGTTCTTTTTGATTTTGATGATCTTGACCTCCAAATTCCTCCAGCAACATACTACAATGCCTAAACCAGAAATACTCTACCTCTAATATCCTGTTCCAAGAACCTATGTTATAAGCCTTCAATCTTTTTGTCACTTAATCCCCTTAAAACTACTCTCTGACTTCATTTCCCTCATTTCTAATATACCTGTCTTTTCCCAACTGTGTAATACCGGACCTCATGGCCATCCACTCATACTACTCTTACCAGCAAACTCAGGTCCCAGGCACCTTGTCCTTTGCCTGCACTTGGCCTGAAAATTCCCAAATTAAAACAGTCCTACAGGAGCTGCTAATTGGTCCAGAGGAAGACTGCATACACACAGAAATCTCTGAGCTGCCACAGATTCTTTGGCATTCAGTCTTAGCTAAAGGCCTTTCATACTCAGTAATCTATGTATTTGTCCTTGTTTAGCAACACATTCCATAATACTATGATGCAGTGTCTAAATTTCCTTTCTTCAAGCTTTTCATTCAACCCTTACTCCCTTCATTGTCCAGTAAACACATTACTTCGCAGAGGAAATGGAAATCATCGGGCCAGGGATACCTCAGCTTTTGAACACCATACTGATATAGTTTATTTCTGTATCCACTGTATCTCTTTACTTTCAGTCTGAAGAAGCATCACATCCTTCTCTGTTGCAAGACTAATCTTTCCATCTAACTTCTTGATTCTTTCCCATTTGTATATACCCTGGGTTTGCCATCAATTATTCTCTCTTTCCTTCTATTTTTAATTTCTCCCAGTCTGCTGACTCCTTCTCCCAAACCGATGGACATGCTAAAGGCATTTCTAGCTTAAAATGAAAACCTTGATAATTTCTGGCTACTATTTTCCTACTTCTTCCTTTTATCTTCCAACTTCTTTTTCCAGTTTATTTATTTATTTTCAGAGAGAGAGAGAGAGAGAGAGAGGGAGAGAGAGAGAGAGAGAGTGCACAATCAGGAGAGGGGAAGAAAATAGAAGGAGAGAGAGAGAGAGAATCTTAAGCAGAGAGAGATCTGACATGGGGCTTGATCTCAGGAACCTTGAGATCATGACCTGAGCTGAAATCAGGAGTCGGACACTCAACCAAGTGAGCCACCCAGGCGTCCCCCAGCTTCCTGAATTTATATTTATCTGTTTCCTAAGCACTCATTTACTCCACAATTCATTATAATTTGAATCCTCTCCATTAGTCCAATGATACTGCTATGTAAAAGTTAATAACCTCCTTATTTTCAGATCCAATGAAAACTTTTCAAATTTTGTTTTTCTTTTTCTCCAGTTTTATTCAGATATAACTGTCGTGCATCACTGTGTAAGTTTAAGGCACATAGCTTAATGGTTTGACTGACATATATTGTAAAATAATTACCATAGTAAGTTTAGTTAGCATCTATCATCTCACATGGACACAATAAAAAGAAAAAAATTTCTTGTGGTAAGAACTCTTAGGATTTACTCTCCTAACAAGTTACAAATATATCAAACAACAGTGTTAGCTATAGTCATCATGCTGTACATCATATCCCTGGTGCTTGTTTATCTTGTAACTTGAAGTTTGTATCTTTTGACCGCCTCGTTCCAATTTCCCCTTCCCATTCCCCAGCTTTTGCTTTTCATAACTCCTAGGAATATTTGACAATGTTGAGTACTTTTTCTTCTTAAAATTCTCTTCCCTTAGCTTTTGTGACACTACTGTCTTCTGGTTCTTTTGCTCTTTTAACAATTCACTTATCTCCTTAATTAATTCTTTTATTCATCCATCCCTTAAATGTTGGTATTTCTATAGTGTTCTACCACCAGCTTGCTTCTCTCTCTACTTATGTTTTCCTCAGCAGCTCCATCTATAACAATAGTTTAACTAGCACCTACAAGTATATCTTGTTTTATTGAGCTTCAAAGATATTGGTTTTTTTATTTTTATTTTTTTTTACAAATTGAAGGTTCATGGCAACTCTGTGTCAAGCATGTCTGTTGGTACCATTTTCCAATAGCATTTGCTTACTTGTCTCTGTGTCACATTTTGGTACTTCTCACAATATTTTAAGCTTTTTTATTGTTAATTATATTTGTTACGGTGATCTGTAATCAGTGACTAGGACTCAGTGAAAGCTCAGATGATGGTTAGCATTTTTTAGCAATAAAGTTTGTAGGTTTTGTTTTTGTTTTAGAGAGAGAGTGTGTGTGTGAGCTGGGGAGAGGGCCAGAAGGAGAGAGAGAATCTTAAGCAGGCTCCACACTCAGTGTGGAGTCTGACATAGGGCTCAATCCCATGACCCTGGGATCATGACCTGAGCAGAAATCAAGAGTTGGACACTCAACTGACTGAGCCACCCAAATACCCAGCAATAAACTATTTTTTTTAAATTTTTTTTAATGTTTATTTATTTTTGAGAGAGAGTGAGACAGAGTGTGAGCGGGGGAGGGCCAGAGAGAGGGAGACACAAAATCGGAAGCAGGCTCCAGGCTCTGAGCTGTCAGCACAGAGCCTGACGTGGGGCTCGAACTCATGGACTGCAAAATCATGACCTGGGCTGAAGTTGGACGCCCAACCGACTGAGCCACCCAGGCGCCCCTAAACTATTTTTTAATTAAGGTATGTACATTGTTTTTCTAGACATAATGCTATAATTGCACATGTAATAGAGTATAGTATAGTGTAAATATAACTTGTATATGCACTAAGAAACCACAAAATTAATTTGACTCGCTTTATTTTGATACTTGCTTTATTACGGTGGTCTAGAATCAAATCTTCAGTATCTCCAAGGTATGCCTATATGCACTTATGGCTCCCCAAATCTCATCTCCAGCTCAGATCTCACTCTTGAGAAAAATCCCACAAGAGCTAATATTCAAAAGTAATTTCAATATCACCTACTTCCCACTAAATCTGCTTGTGTTGTATTTCTTGTCCCACTTACTGGTACTACCCGTTACCCAGTCATTGAGCCTTAAACTTAATCTTTGCCCCCTTTTCCTACTTACTATGTAATAACCAGTTAACATCACCAGTTTCACTGCATCTAACCCAACTGACACACTGTTATCAGTGTTTTTCATAAAATGTAGATTTGATCATACTATTCCCCGGTGTAAAATAATTACATTTATTGCTTCCAAAATGCTAATAATAGAAAAGGCAAAACTTCTTTCTGTGGCATACAAGGTCTCCATCCATATTCCCAACTCCCCTACTAGGAACTTATTGATCCCTGGCTTCACCTCCTGCTTCTCTGTTCCTTAACTAGTTTAGCATCTGTTCCCGAACTATATGCAGTTTCTGTGTATCCCATATGCTTCCAAGCTTCCAAGCTTTTGTGATGTTACCTATGACTCCAATACTCTGAATCCTCCACTTTGAGAATTTTTTAGCCTTCAAGCTCAAGCCACAGCTCTTCTGTGAATCCTTTCCTGACAGGTCTCAGGGCAAAGTTGATTACTTTTTATTTAGGCATCTCCTAACCTGCTTTACCATGGACACACCCCTTCACAGCATTGACCTCACCCTGCTACACTTATTTGTATTTTATGTCTCTCTCGTCTACTAGACAGGGATTCCTTGGAGGCATAAGGCAACAGTAATTACCACCTAATGTTCAATTTTGAAAGCAATTCATCCAAGTCATCTGTGCCCAAGGCAGGATTGTTCTCTTAATGCTAGCTAGGATACTGGACATTCCTCACCTTCCTCTTCCAGAAAGGCTAGACAAGTTGAAAGAAAAAATGATGGTGACAGAGAAGAAAATCAAGTGAAGGAAAGAACAAATAGAATAGAGGGTTTGAGGAAGCATAGCTGCTTAGCGACTACCAATAGGACAAAAAGACTTTGGTTTTTGTCATAGTTTTCAAATAAACCACAACTGTATACATTTAAAAATGAGCAAATGAAGGCAATATGCAAGCTGTGCAAATACAGATATAAACAGATAAATGGGAGGAGGGGGGGCACCTGGGTGGCTCAGTCAGTTAAACGGTCAACTCTTGATTTTGGTTCAGGTCATGATTGCACGGTTGTGGGATCAAGTCCTGTGTTGGACTCCCCGCTGAGCGTGGAGCCTGCTTGGAATTCTCTCTCTCCCTCTCTCTGCCCATCCTCCCCACAAAATAAATAGATAAACTTAAAAAAAAAAAAAACAACAGACAAATGGGAGAAGAACAGGCTACCTGTCCAATGAAAAGGCATGTTTGAAGCATCATTGTCATATAGGTCCAATATCTGAAATCTCATAATGTTTCTTGGTTTTGATTGCCAATATCAGAGAACAAACTGAGAATTACACACATTCACAGAATAAATAAAATGATGATTTTTGTTTTACAATTTGCATTAGCCAATTTTATTTATTGTTTTAATCGATCACATTTCTGTTTGCTGAATTAAGGAAGAAAGGAATCAAGGAAGGAGGGAATCATTCAGAGACTTTGATGCCTTAAAGAGAAAAGGAAGGGCTCTCAGTTATTGATCACCTACCTGGTTTAAGGCCACATGCATCTGATCCACCAAGAACACATAGAGCTCACTAATAAATGTCTGCAGTTCCTCCTGACTTTCAAATGATGTTGTCTTCAAATACTTCTCTCTCACAATCTTTACTACAGCATGCTGTAAGAGGTATAGATCACCCATTTGATAACAGAGTCCAGTACCATGCTGACAACACAGGCCTCCCTTGAGCATCTGGTCTAAGGCTCATCAGAACTTCAGAAGATGATTGGTTTCTCCCTTGGTGACTGATAAGAGTGTCAGCTCTGATTTTCCTCTGATTTTCGACATACTCTGCATGACTTCTTTTCTTAATGTCATCACTAATATAGTCAATGCAGAACTCATATCATGTGAAGAGAGTTATAAAGCTAAAGACCTCAGCATTAGGTTTATGTATTACATCTCTCATCATGGCCACATGATACAAGAGAAAAAGGCCTGATTTGACAGTCTAGAGAATGGAATTCTGGTTCTAATCCTGCCACTGTACAACCTCAAAAATTACAGTTAGTACCTCATTTTCCTCATTTGTTATATGGATGTGTGTTTCTGGTATTATTATCTTACTTCAGAAGATGATTGAGAAGCCAAAGAAAGATAACAGGTAGGTGGTGAAGCTTAAAATGCTGTACAAATAACATATTGCTATAGCCATGACAGCTTTTATTCCCCTTAAGTTAATGTTATTGTCAGGTTTTGTACTAAGCAGTTTCCATGCATTATATTATTTAATTCTCATAATGAACCCATGTGATAATATTAGTATTATCCCTTATTGTTAGGCAAAGAAATTGAAGCTCAAAGAGATAAAGTCACCATCCAGCTAGTAATGGCAGAACCAGGAATTAAACTAAGTTGTAATCGTGCCATCTACTGAGAAGAGTGTTTTGCCTCCATCAGCATCAGTGTTTTTCACTTTATTATTTCCATGTGCTTTCTTTTTATCTGTTTTGTACAGGACAGGACACACAGTAAATGTGCTCAGAGAGGCAATCCAGTGTAGCAGTTAAGAATATGAGTTATGGAGCAAGATTGCCTAAATTTAAGCCCCATCTTTAACCTTTACTATCTCTGTGATCTTAAGGAAATTACTTAACCAATTAATATTGCATTTCTCCATCTGTAAAATGAGGAATATCTACCTCATAGGGTTGTTGTGAGGATTAAATTAGTAAAATGTGAAGCATTTAAAAATTTGTCTGGTGTAAGCAAACACTCAATAAATGTTAGCCATTATTATTTGGGTAATTATTATTAAGTAAATATTTCTCAAATCTTAGTGATTGTGTGGACGATGGAAAGGTTGGCAATGGGAGACAGAGTAGTCATGGAATCAGTAACATGTACAGAGTTTCATCCCTGCAACATGAAACCTGTCTCAAAACTTGCCCCCTCAAGTAAAGACTTAGTTTCTTAAAAGCTCATACTTGAAATGAATACTGAACCATTCCAAGGCTTTGTACAAGTAGAGTTTGTGGCATTCTATCATAAGGCACATTGCTAGCAAGAATGTGGAAGCATAGCTGGACAACTATAATTAAGAATGTAGAGAAGATGCTTCATAAAAATCCATGGAATAATTAAATGAATATTTACCTTGAGTTGTTCTTTGAAAGCAAAGTATTTTCCAGAGCAGTTAAGTTCATAGTTGAGCTGGCACTTCTGTTCCTCTAGGGTTTCACTATCCATATCACTCCCTAGTTTGGCCACCTGTTTTCCAAACATCCTGTGATACTCATCCAGAATGGCTCTAGAAATATTTTTGATCTGCATGTGGTAGTCACTCACCGCCTAGGAAAATACAAAATGTCTGGAAAGAGGCCTCAGAGAGATCAAGATGTGTAATGGAAGTCTGAAACTGGATTGAGTTTTACATTCAATACTGCTTTAGGTACAAATTGCCCTTTTCAGCTCAGAGACCAGCCAAAGACTAAACACTATACACTATTCACTGTCTGCCACTGGTCACAAACAAAACCAGGAAGGGAAATATATGCAGCTACAATTTCTCACCCCTTCTGGAAAACATACTGAAGAGTCCATGCCTTATTTTCAAATGGGTATACTCAACATGTTATTATAGTTTCACTTTAGCTTTGGCACTTGCCTTTTGAGCTCCTCCTGTCCGACGGGTAAGAGGCGGCCTTGGCGGAATCATATCCTTGACCCTGTACCAGGAAAAAAAAAAAAAAAAAACAACAAAAAATAAACAATTATCTGCAGATTTATGTTCTCTTATTCATAACTCCAAAGAGCCTATACGAGGGAGATCTAAGGTCTGTTCCCACATCACACTTGAGCACTGTGCATTTCTCTCATATGAAAGCCTAGATGTGAACCATAGAACAGTATATGGCTGTGAACTAGATAGGGAAGAAGCCAGGAAGCAGCTACTCAGAAACTAACTAAGTTGTACTTTTTTTGGCTAATTTGAGCCCTGGCTTTACTCACACACATTTTTTAAAACTGCTATTGCACTCAAGAGACTGTTTGACTCAGGAGTTGGAAAGATATGGGTGTTATGATTTTAGGTGCACTCAGAAGAGTCTCTGATAGCATGAAGTTTTGGAAATCCAAATGGTACAAGTCAAGTGAAAGCTTTTCTTTCCTGTCCATCGAGGATAAAAAGTGTACTCTTGGTCATAATTTATGACTGCATTCAATTACAATAATGATACCAGACTTTGTGGTGAGTAAGAAAGTATATTTTGTCACTGTCAACCTACTTATGCTAAACTTTCTACCTTCCATTTTCAGGAGACCTTACAAAAACTAGAGGAAATTAAGTTCTAGTTCTTCCTCCTTGTAGCTTCAGATTCCTGCTGAAGTATATAATACTGCCTTAAAGTTTATAATCAAATTCACAAATTCATTTTTTCTTTAATAGGTCATATGTAATTGTATATCTCTGCTCTTGATTTCTAATTTTAATTTTATTTAATAGGTAATACATTCATGATTCAGAACTTAAGAGGCATGAAACAACATATACTAAATTGTCTCCTTGTTATTAGCCTTGTTGACAACCTTGTCTTCCAGCCACCCAATTTCCTCTCCAGAGACAACGTTATCTATTCACTCATTCAAAATATATACTGACTGCCTATTATCCATCAGTCACTTTTCTAGATGCTGGGGATAGAGCATAAAACAAAGTAGATAAGAATTCTTGCCCTCATGGAGCTTGAATTCTAGCAGGGAAAGAAAGACAATAATTAAGATAAATATGTTAGTGATATGTGCTGTGAAGAAAAATAATGCAGGAAGGCAAATAGACTATGTTGGGAGCTAGGGTGGTGAAGTAGGGAAGCACATTTCATCAAGACACTTTACTGAGATGCTAACATTTGAGGAAAGACCTCAGGGAAGTGAGGAAGCAAGTTGTGTAGATATCTGGGATAAGAAAAGTATAGGCAAAGAGAACAGAAAGTGTAAAGGCTTTGCTGCAACAATGTGCTTGGCATGTGTGAGGAATAGCAGGAAGCAAGTATGGCTGGACTGAAAAAGTGAGAGCAAAGTACATACAGAATATGTAAGGAGTTGTAGGCCATTGTAAGGACTTTGACTTTTACTCAGAGTGTGCCAGGGAGTCACTGGTGGTTTCTGAGCAGAGGAGTTACACCGGTTGACCTCCATTTTAACACAATCATTATTGAATGTTGTATTAAGAATTGTCCAAATGTCCATCGACTAAAGAATGGGAAAAAATGTGGTACATCCATACAGTGAAATCTAATTTAATAACAAAGAAATGAAGTACTGATACATGTTACAGTATGGATGAACCTTGACAGCATTATGTTAAACATGAAAGTTGCACACATCCTAGGATAGGATACATGCTCAGAAAAGACCAGAGAAGACCCCAAGCTTCCACCACTGACTGACCTATAGTCCCAGTGCAAGCAGGAAGTGAAGGTTGAGGCAGAAATGTAAACAGCCTTGTTAAGTGTTAAAAGAATGCTCCAGTATGGAATCATTTGCAGACAAAAGAAATATTTTTTGTTTTATTTTTATTTGTTTGATTATCTTAAGATCTTGGCATTTAAGGAAATCTCAATCAAAACATTGGCTGAAAAAAACAAACAAACGAAATAAACCAACCCACACTGGCTAAACACAATCTACAACTTCAACAATTAAGAACAGCAAACCCTGGGGAAGGGGAAAATCAGATTTCCAAAGTTTGTATAATATCCAAATGTCCAGTTTTCAACAACAAAAAAATCACAAAATGTACAAAAAACATAAAAGTGTGCCTCTTTCAAAGGAAAAAAATAAATCTATAGAAACTGTTCCTGAAGAAGTCCACACTCAGACTTGCTACAAAAAGATGTGAAATAAAGCAATTTACTCAGGCTCAAGAGCTAAAGGAAACCACAAACAAGGAAAGAGAAATCAGGAAAATGATGTATAAACAGAAAGAAAATAGAATATCAGTAAAGAGACAGAAATTTAAAAAATTTTTTTTTCTTTTTTCAACGTTTATTTTATTTTTGGGACAGAGAGAGACAGAGCATGAACGGGGGAGGGGCAGAGAGAGAGGGAGACACAGAATCGGAAACAGGCTCCAGGCTCCGAGCCATCAGCCCAGAGCCTGACGCGGGGCTCGAACTCACGGACCGCGAGATCGTGACCTGGCTGAAGTCGGACGCTTAACCAACTGCGCCACCCAGGCGCCCCGAGACAGAAATTTTTAAAAGAACCAAACAGAAAGTCTGTAGTTGAAAAGTAAAATAACAGAAAGGATAAATTTACTAGAAGGTTCAACAGATTTGGTCAGGCAGAAGAAAGAATGAGCAAATTTGAAGAGAGGATAATTGGAATTACACAATCTGAGGAACAGAAAGAAAAACAAATAAAAAAAAGTAAAGAGAGCCTAAAATCTGTGGTACACCATCAACATACACAATGTGTGTGACCAACATATACCCTATGAGAATCCCAGAAGGAGAAGAGAGAGAGAAAGGGGCAGAAAGAATTATGAAGAAATAATGGCCCCAAACTCCCAAAATATGGAGAAAGACATGAATCTATATATCCAAGAAGCATAACAACTTCCAAGCAGAATAATCTTGAAGAGATCTACATTAAGATAAATTGTACTCAAATTGTCAGAAGCCAGAGACAAGAGAAAAACTCAAAAAGCAATGAAAGGAGTGACTTGTCACAAAAGATAAACAGATAATTTCAATAATGTCAAAAAGAATAACACAAGCCATGGAGGCCAGAGGTACTAGAGTAACATATTTAAAGTTTTGAAAGAAAAAAGAATGCCTGCCAAAAATTCTATATACAGCAAATTATCCTTCAAGAATGAAGAAGAGATTAACAAAATAAACAAAAACTAAGAGTCTATCTTAAATACAGAGAACAAACTGAGGGTGGATGGAGGGGTGGGGAGAGGGGAAAATGGGTGATGGGCATTGAGGAGGGCACCTGTTGGGATGAGCACTGGGTGTTGTATGTAAGCCAATTTGACAATAAATTATATTTAAAAAAACTAAGAGTCTATTAGTAAGACCTAATTTATAAGAAATGCTAAAGGGAGGGGTGCCTCAGTGGCTCAGTCAGTTGAGCATTCGACTTCGGCTCAGGTCATGATCTCAAAGCATGAGTTCAAGCCCTGCATCGGGCTCAGTGCTATCAGCATGGGGCCCACTTCAGTTCCTCTGTCCCCCTCTCTCTCTTTCTCGAAAATAAATGCACTTAAAAAAAAAAAAAAAAAGAATGCTACAGGGAGCCCTTCAGGCTGAAATGAAAGAACAACTAGTCAGTAACTGTAAGGTAACTGAAGAATAAGGAACACTGGTAAAGGTAAACATGAAAGCCAGTATTATTGTACTTCTGGTTTTAAACTCCTTTTTACTTGTTTGGGGAGCCTGGGTGGTTCAGGTCATGATCACACGGTTCGTGGGTTCGAGCCCCACATCGGTCTCTGTACTGACAGCTTGGAGCCTGGAACCTGCTTCAGATTCTGTGTCTCCTTCTTTCTGTATCCCTCTCCTGCTCACCCTCTGTTTCTCTCTCTCAAAAATAAACAAACAGTAAAAAAATTTTTTTAAATAAAAATAACCCCCTCTTTACTTGTTTGTAGAAGGCAAATGCACAAATTGTAATTAGAAATATTTGCTAATAGGCACACAATGTATAAAAATATAATCTGTGACAATAATAATATAAAAAGGGAAAGATGGAGATATAGAGAGGCAGGGTGAATAGTATTGAAACTTAGTTGGTATTATTCCAATTAGATTGTTAAAGGTTTAAGATGGTCATTATAGGGGCACCTAGGTGGCTTAGTCAACTAAGCATCCAACTCTGGGTTTCTCCTCAAGTCATGATGTCATGAGTTCAAGCCCTGCATAGGTCTCCTCACTGTTAGTGCTTGGGATTCTCTCTCTCCCTCTCTCACTGCCCCTACACTGCTCTTTCTCTCAAATAAATAAACAAACTTAAAAAAAAAAAAGATGGTCATTATTATTTCCAAGGTAACCACTAAGAAAAAAAAATGAAGATTCAAATTACTAAAATCAGAAATAAATATGGGGACAGTACTCCCCATTTTTATAGAGGTAAAAATAAGTATAAGAGAATACCATGAACAGTTGTACATCAACAAACTGGATAACCTAGATGAAATGGACAACTTCCTAGAAACACAATCAAAGCACTATGGTACAATATAAAAAAAGTTTTTTAAAAATTGCACTTATTTATATGTGACATGGGTGTGTATGTGTGTATTTTAGGAACTTTAACTCCAGAAGGATAAATACCAATTTTTTAAAAGTGGTTATCACTGGGGCACCTGGATGGCTCAATTGGTTAAGCATCTGACTCTCGATTTGCGCTCAGGTCATGATCTCATGGCTTATGGGATCGAGCCCTGCGTCAGGCTTTGAGCTGACAATGCAGAGCCTGCTTGGGATTCTCTCTCTCTCTCTCTCTCTCTCTCTCTCTCTCTCAAAATAAATAAATAAACATTTTAAAAAGATTTTTAAGTGGTTATCACTGGGTGAGTAGAAATCTGAGTATTTTTATATGCTTGCTGATCTCAATTTTCTCAAAATCTTGACTATTTTTAAGTTGATGTATTTATTTTTGAGAGAGAGTTTGGGAGGGGCAGAGAAAGAGGGGAAAAGAGAATCCCAAGCAGGTTCCACACTGTCAGCACAGAGCCTGATTTGGGGCTTGAATTCACGAACCATGAGATCATGACCTAAGCCAAAATTAAGAATTGGGCGCTTAACCAACTGAACCACCCAGGTATCCCTTGATTTTTCTTTTTTTTTATGCTGAGCATATACTGCTTTTGTAATAAGAAGACAGCTATAACAAAAGAAACTTAATCTGGGCTAAAAAACCAGAAAACTGTCTGCTGCTTAGTCTAGGGAAATTATATTTACGGAGACAATCTGAATTCCTTTTATTTATATCTAAAATGTTTTTGCAAAAAAAAAAATATATAAATATAAGAACCATTGCTACACACCTTCTGTCTAGCTCCTCTGGCATTCGCTTTGGAACCAAGGCTTTGTCCAGCTGAATCTCCAACACAATGTATGTGCCTGCTTCTACATATTGCTGTAAAGATATTTTTCTCTCATTTATTCTTTCCATTAAGAACAGATATTTATGAACAAATTTTAGTAACATAGGATAACATATACAATATAAGAAAATTGCATATACAACTATACGTATATAGTGTGATCTTGACTGTCAAAATATTCTTTATATAGAAAAATAACTGGAAAGAAAAATAGTTACAGTGGTTATCTCTTGCATAAAAGGATTTTCAATTTTATTATTGGAAACTTCTACCTCAGCTGAAGCACTGTTTAACTTGTTCAATACTTTTCTTGTAACTGTTTTAAGTGAATGCTATTCTTTCTGCCACCAAATCTTCCAAGTCCAAGCATTTCCAATCAGAAATATTCTGACATTCCCATTCACAGAATCCACATCACCATCTACCAAATGCAGTTTGATGGACATTTCTATCCAATTTTTTTTCCAGCACCCTAAATACAGCATGTCCAAAATTTATCATTTCCCTTATATTGATCTCTCTTTGACTTATGATTTTGTAATCCTTCTCGAAAGTGAGGCTTGAAACCTGTGTTATCTTTAGCTTTTCTTCCTCAGCACCCTTAAAGCTCCCCAATTCCAAATCTTGCCTCTTCAAGTTTCTGATTTTCCTTACTACAATCTCTTCCCTAAATCAAACTATCATCACACACTCACCTGTACAATTAGAAAAACCTATAAACCAATATTTGAAGCCCCTACCCCAACTTCATTTTCTCTGTTTCACTTCCTTGCAAGAGTTCTACCCTGAAATACATAGGAGGTCTTATTTCTACATGACTTAAAAACCATTAATAGGAGTCTCCAAGATGAAGCTCAAGAGTTCCTTATCAGCTACATAATGAAGTCCAAACTTGTTAGCAAATCTTTCAGTCTTTCTACAACTCAACACAGCCTCTCTCTCCTTTCTCACCTCCGTCTAGAAATTCTCATTTCTTTTCATCTCTATTCCATACACTAAATTAACTGATACACTCTAAATTCTGCTACCTTCTTTGTGTCCTGACTCGGGCTGTTCCTTTGCCCTGAAATGCCTACCCTCTCATCTTCATCCGGCAAACTATTCTCTTCATCTTTCACTACTTAGCTCAAATGCCAGCTCTTCCATGAAGCCTTCTGAGACTACTTTATCCTAGGAGCGATTCATCTGTATTATGTGAGCCCAAACAGCACTTTTATTTGTACCTCTATTATAATATTCATCAAAATTCTGTGTTATGGTTAGTTATGTACCAATCTGTTTCACCCACCAGACTGTTGAGTGTCTTGAGGGCAGATGAGTAAATGCTACAGATGATGCATCTCTGCATGATTTCTAATATATAATACAGCAGAATTACTAAAACACATAATTTTTTAATGTTAGAAAGGACCTAAGGTTAATTTGGTACTACCTGCTCATTTTAGAGAGTCTCAACAAGACAAAGAAATTTACCCAAAGTTATAAACTAGTCATGGCAAATATGGGATGGTAATTGAGATAATGAGAATTTTTCACAATACCATACTATCTTGCTCAGTAAAAAACTGATGAATTTAAACTTAATTTTCCAACTCTTTATGCATAGTTACCTGTCCTTCTGGATTGTGGCTTAGAGAGGGTTCAAATTCCAAAGGAGTATCTGAGCTCTGAGATTTTATACTAGGTGCTTGCTGAAAGAAAATGAACATGCCTCAAAAACTGAATTCTTACATGGTCTTCCCAATGGCAGGAACAATGATCATTAAGTTGCAACAAAAGGCAAACTAAATTGATGCAATTCACCCAATAATCAGTACAAGCCTGTGAAATGTAACAAAACTAGCAAAATCATCACCTTCTCAACAACCTACCATATCCCCAGGCCTAGGCCTTCCTTCTATATCCTTTTCTTTGACTGCTTTATCTTCTTTCAGGTTCTTTGAAACAACTAGTTTAGACAATGGAGAATTAATTCCTCCGATTTTATTATTCTGAATCAAATGATGGCCAGTATCCCGGAACAAGCTAAATAAACATTTGGTCTGAAAAGAAACAAACAAACAAAAAAAATGCAGTGAATCACAGGTGAATGATACAAATTTGAAAGAAACTCACATTATTCTTTAAAAACATTTAGTTTTCTAGATAATTTCAACATTGTAGAATCAGAGGGAAATAGGGAAAAGAAAAACTTCACTGAATCGCCTACTTGTTGAACAGGTAAAGCCCTCATAGAAAATTAGCTATCTATCCTATCATTTAAATTATTACAACGAGATTGTTCAACATCGCTTGGTTTTGGTGTTTCGTAACTCTTGTTCCTAGAAAACTTTTAATTTTTGATACATAATTTCAGATTAACTTTAAATGGTAGATATGGGAAATAGGTTCAAGAATTCCTCACATTTACACAAATGGGTTAAAAAGGCTTAGGGCCCAGAGCTGCTGCAGGGCAAAAGCCCCCAAAGTTAGCTAGCTAGACTAGCTAACTAGTAACTTGTTATCTTTAAAATTGCATGCTCCATCAATCTGAAACTTTAAAGAAGACAGCTAATCAGTTGTATCACCTACAGGAAACTACTTATCATCTGGCACCAATATATTACTGTGCTTTGACCACAACTTTAAATGCTACTTTCCTCTCAGACCCTTTGCTTCGTACACATATGAGTTAATGATTCCTGTTTCCTTCTGCACACTCACCACGTATGTAAAATCTTGAGAACTCAATAAATATGGAGACGAAATCCCTGTTCAGGGCTCTTATCTCCTCCCAGACATTAGCCTCTCTCATTTTCATTTCTGTGTCAGTGTCTGCTCTCTTGCCGGACAAGAGAGAATTTAGGATTCCTGATCTGTAACAGGTAGAATTTATTTCTGCATAAGAAATATCTAATTACTACTTGCCTATCAACTATAATTGGAAAAATAGGGCAAGTTTAAAATTCAAACTAAAAATTTTGTATGGGAAAATCAAACTATAGATAAATGAAGAAGAATCGTAACATTTTTTAATAATTTTTTTATACTTATTTATTTTTGAGAGAGAGAGAGAGAGAGGGAGACAGAGTGTGAGCGGGGCAGGGGCAGAGAGAGAGAGAGTGGGACACACAGATTTTGAAGCAGGCTCTAGGCTCTGAGTTGTCAGCACAGAGCCCCAAGCGGAGCTCAAACTCACGTACCATGAGATCATGACCTGAGCTGAAGTCAGATGCTTAACCAACTGAGCCACCCAGGTCCCCCAGAATCATAACATTTTTTAAACTAAACAACATGGTTGGAGTCTAAATAGAATTTATGCTGAGTGAAAGAAGCCAGACTAAAAAACAAAGAGAGGAAGACTGGTCAGAGGTATGAGAGGATAAGAACAGACACAAGAAAGTTTGGGGGGGCAGGAAATGGATAATTGCCTTATCTTGATTGTGGTGATAGTTTCACTGATGTGCTATAAATATTCATATACATGTCTTTGTGTAAATGCAGGTTTTCAGTTCTCTTGGGTAGGTTCTTAAAAATGATTTTGTTGAGGGGAGCACTTGAGTGGCTCAGTCTGTTGAGTGTACAACTTCGGCTTAGGTGCTGATCTCATGGTTCATTAGTTCAAGCCCCACAGTGGGCTTGCTGCTGTCAGCACAGAGCCCACTTCAGATCCCCTGTTCCCCTCTCTCTCTGTCCCTCCCTCGCTTGTGAGAGCCTCTCTCTCTCTCTCTCTCTCAAAAATAAGTAAACATTTTAAACAATGATTTTGTGGGTTGTACGCTAAGTTAATGTTTAATATAGATTTTCTATGTAGTTTTTCTACCAAGTATTAAGATTGAAATATTGAAATTTCTAAATGTCAGATTATCTCTCTTTCAATTCTGTTAGTTTTTGCTTTAAGTATTATGAGTTTCTATTGTTAGGTGTGTATACATTTATAATTTATATATTTATTCTACACAATACTTTGTAAATTCTTTCTGATTAATTGACCCTTTAATCATTATGACATGCCACTCTATGTTGTTAGTCCTGTCTTGAAGTCTATTTTGTCTGATATAAATATAGCCACTCCGCTCTGTTATGTTTTCTATTTGCATAGCATATTTTTTCCAACCATTTGCTACAATCTCCATGTATCTGAATCTAAGTGTGTCTGTTTTTAAATAGCATATTACTGAATCTTGATTTAAAAAAATTTTTTTTTAATTCATTCATCAGTCATTTTTGAGAGAGAGAGAGACAGAGTGTGAGTGGGGGAGGGACAGAGAGAGAGGGAGACACAGAATCCGAAGCAGGCTCCAGCCTCCAAGCTGTCAGCACACAGCCCGATGTGGGGCTCAAACCCATGAACCACAAGATCATGACATGAGCCAAAGTTGGATGCTCAACCAACTGAGCCACCCAGGCCCCCTGAATCTTGATTTTTTTTTAAATGTGGTCTTATAATCTCTGTCCTTTCATTGGGGTAACACTACTTACATATAAAGTTATCATTGAAATATTTACATTTATGTTTGCCATTTTACTATTTGTTTTCTATATATCTTCTGTCTTTTTTGTTCCTCTGTTCCTCCTTTAAATGCCTTCTATTATGTTAAATATGTATATGTACACACACACACACACACACACACAATTTTCTTGGCCATCCTAACTAATCACAATGTATATCACACTGATATTAACTTAATTCTGGTATAATGTAGAAATTTTAGCACACTGTAGTTCCATTCTATCCTCCCTCCTTTATGTTACTATTATCATACAAATTAAATCTATACATGTTATAACCCAACAATATAATTAATGCTTTATATAATGCCTTTCAAAGAAATTAAGAGTAAAAATAAAAAAAATACATACTGTATTTCTGAAATCTTTTATATTAACTTAAATTTAGACATTTCTAGTGCTCTTTGCTTCTTCCTGTGGATTCAAGTCAGCAATCAATGCCATATCCTTTCAAGCAGAAGAACTTCCTTTAGTGTTTCTTACAAGACAAATTTGTTAGCAACAAATTCTTTCAATATTTATCTTTGGATGTCTTTATTTTACCTTCCTTTTTGATTGCTAGCTTTTTCATTGAGCACTTTGAATATGTTATTCTACTGCCTTCTGGATCCATTGTTTCAGAAGAAAAATCAGCTGTTAAATACATTGCAACTATAAGCAATGAGTTGTTTTTCTCCTGTTGAATTCGTGATTTTCTCTTTGTCTTTCAGCAGTAAACTCTAATGTCTATGTTGTAGATGCCTGTATGCTTATCCAACCTGGGATCCTCTGAACTTCTTGGATATGTAGATTAATGTTTTCATCAAACATGAGACATTTCTAGACATTATTTTGCCATGTATCTTTTCTGCCCCTTAGTCTCTTTCCTGGGACTCTCATTTCAGTTATGTTGGTTGCTCTCCACAAATTTCAACCAACAGCATTGCTGGGCATAGGTCCTTCATCCACTGCTCCAAATTGTGTGAGTCTTCTTCTATGGCAGCAAAGTTGCTGGTCCTCACAGTCTATCCTGCCCTAGAATAATCACTGCACTGGTTAAGCTAAAGAAGTGGAGTAGGGAACAACTTAGGGAAGTTTTAGAAGCAGCCCTAACCAAGAAAGCCTCAAACTCCATAGTTTTTCATGCATTAATACTTCTCAGTTTGTTGATGCCTTTGGTCAATTTCCAGAGTGCTGAATGGTTTTTTTGTCAATTTGTCCAATTTTACAGCTGCTTTTGGTGGTGGTGGGGAGAATATTTGACAATCTTCTCACTCAGACATAGCCAGAAAGATTTCCTCTCCAATATTATATGTATATATATACATATATACATATATATTTAATTATGATTATATATTTTTTAAAAGTTGTGGTCATATTGAATGTAGTTTTATACCCTGATTTTTCATTTAACAGATTATCACATGTATCCTTTCATGTTTTAAAATTTTTCATAAGGTAATTTTTAATGTATATACAATAGTTACCAATCACCCCTACTACACCCCTAGTACTACACTCCTAGTACCTTACATATTTTATCTCTTTTAATATGTAAAACAATTCTAGGAAAAAAGCACTGTCTTCATTTATAATAAATTTATTTATAATAAATCAATTAATTAATTAAAGTTGAGAGAAACTTAGTCACTTGCCTGAAGTTACCCAGCTGGTTAATTCCGGAATTGAAACTAGAGGCTGACTGACATCAAGGCCTATAACCTTTCAATTATAATATACTACTTCCCTCAGATATATCTTCATTTAGTAAAATTTGGATACAGTTCTACTTATTCCTTTAAAATAGATTCCTGGAAGTAGGAATGCTACAGGAAAAAATATAAGTATTCTAAGCTTCTTAATACATACTGACAAAATTTTTTTCATGGTTTGTACTAATTTACACTTCTAGCAGTGAATGAGAGTTGCTTTATCACACCTTTCCCAACAATGGGCATTACCATGTTTTAAAGAATTGACTAATTCTACAGGTAAAATGGTATTTTATTATTATTTTAATTTGCAGTTGTTTGATTCTAAATAAGGCCAAATGTTTCTTCTTCTTTTATTTATTGACCATTGGCATTTCTTTTTTTGTCTAGTACCATTTCATGTACTTTGCCCTTTAAAACAAAATTAGTGTGTTTTTCTTATCAATTTGATAAAGTGCTTTATATTTTAGGAATAGTAACCATCTTTCCTACATATATTCAAATATTCTCCCATTTTTCAGTTACATTGTAATTTTGTTTATGATGGTTTCTCCTATACATAGAAGCTATTCATTTTTTGTTAATCTAAATCTTTTATATCTTTCATTGCTCTCAAGCCTAGGAAAGTCTTTCCTGAGTTCATATTTTTTAATTAATAGCTACTTCTACTTTTATATTTTTCACATTTAACAATGTTAATAAACTCATTTGCAACTTATTTTTATCTATGCTATATGTAACATTTTGGCATTCTTTTTTTCCATTTAACTATTTACACAGCATTAACAATTATCTTTTTTAATAGATGCATATTGAATCATTTTTATTTACAATCATTTTCTAAGCTTTTCTCTATTATAGACATTTTAAACTTATTTTTAAATTTTTTTTTCATGTTTATTCATTTTTGAGAGACAGAGAGAGAGAGCATGAGCAGGGGAGGAGCAGAGAGAGAGGGAGACACAGAATCCGAAGCAGGCTCCAGGTTCTGAACTGTCAGCACAGAGCCCGATGGGGGACTCAAACCCATGGACCGCGAGATCATGACCTGAGCTGAAGTCAGAGGCTCAACGGACTGATCAACCCAGGCGCCCCTTAAACTTATTTTTAGGGGTGCCTGGGTGGCTCAATTGGTTGAGTGTCCGACTTCAGCTCGGGTCAAAATCTCAGGGTTGGTGGGTTCGAACCCCACGTGGGGCTCTGTGCTGGCAGCTCAGAGCCCGGAGTCTGCTTTGGATTCTGTGTCTCTCTGTCTCTCTGCCTCTCCGCCGCTTGCACTCCCATCTCTCTCTGTCTCTCAAAAATAAATAAATGTTAAAAAATTAAAAAAAAAACTTATTTTTAATTTTTGCTATCATAGATCCCAAAAAGTTTTTCTGAATACGGAGTTGGGTTTTTTATGTCATTAGGAATTTTAATTTACACACTGCGACATTCATCACTGCTAGCTGTTTTTCAAATTTCATTTGCTTTTCCACTCTGCCAAACCTAACCCAGATACTTTTGCATACGCCATGTTTTCAAAGAAAAACAAATAGTGTAAGTAAAACAGATGGACATTTCTGTCACTAACAGTTAAGATCTATAGTATTTGTAGACAGATGACAAACTGAAATCTCATGATGTTTCCCCTCTTTGTATTATTCTACAAAACATTTTTAACACTCTTCACAGTAATTGCAATAATTGGAAACACTACATATAGATTTTTATTTGTACTCATAGTCCATGCACATCTTTTTCTTTGTAATGCTTCACACACTTTCAGAAAGGAAGGCAAACCATTCAATATTGCCAAATCTATTTTAATGCTAAAAATTGTATTACAGAACATGAGAAAGTTCTAGAGACTAAAACTGAAGGGTGAACATGGAGTTTTGATTCTATTAAATTATTTCCTTCAGATACATCCTTATAAGTGTGATTTCTGAGTCAAAGGATTTCTGGGGCACCTGGTGGCTCAGTCGGTTAAGCATCCGACTTCGGCTCAGGTCATAATCTCACGGTTTGTGGGTTCAAGCCCCGCGTCGGGCTCTGTGCTGACAGCTCAGAGCCTGGAGACTGCTTCGGATTCTGTGTCTCCCTGTCTCTCTGCCCCTCCCCCCTCATGCTCTGACTCTCTCTCTCTCTCTCTCTCTCTCTCTCTATCTCTCAAAAATAAATAATATATAGAAAGAGTTTACTACTCAGTTGGTTTGCAAATAGATGATAGGTCTTTCATGACTCCATTATTGAAAAATAGCTGTCCTAATAATAATGAAATAGTAATACGTTTTTGTTATTATTTTTGTTGTGTTTTACGAAGACTCAATTTCTCCTAAGAAAAATATGGTAAAACTGACTTTTTGTTTGGGGAAAAATACACACATATATATTCTATATTTAAATGTAGACATATAGATAGATAAAAAGATAGATGATTTTAACATTTTAACACCTAAAAATCACTAATCAGCTCATGGATTTAAGTTTTGTATATTTAAACACAATAGACTTCTTTCATTATCTTAAAGATTATGTATCTGACTGTATTGAGTAAAATTGACATATGACAAACTACATATTTAAAGTATACAATTTGATTAATTTTGACATGACATATGTATACACATGTGAAACTATCACCACAATCAAGATAACCAGCATTTCCATCATCCCTAACACTTTCTTCACATTCTTTTGTAATCCATCCCTCTCTCTATTCCTGTTCCTAAGAAACCACTGGTCAGCTTTAGGTCACCACAGATTATTTTCTTAGAATTCTATTTAGATGAAATCATACATTATGTACTTTCTTTTATCAGCCTTCTCTCACTTAACATAATGCATTTGAGATTCATCCATGCTGCACGTATCAATAGTTCATTCCTTTTTATCACTGAGTAGGATTTCATTATATAGATACACCACAAAATTTGTTTTTCTGTTCACCTGTTCATGGAGGTTTAGGTTGTTTCCAGTTTTTGGCTTTTCATTATCCTAATTTTTTTTAATGTTTTATTTATTTTTGAGAGAGAAAATGATGTGGGGCTCAAACCCACAAATTTTGAGACCATGACCTAAGCCGAAATTGGATGCCCAACCAACTGAGCCACCGGGGTGCTCCTCATTATCCTAAAGTTTTTAAGGTTCAATGACAGAATGACTGCAAGGTGCTATATTTACCATCCCAGTATACCAATGGTTCCAAACTTCAAGTGCAAAGATTTGTATGCTAAAGATGTAAGTAAACACATACATAAAGGATAAATTAGGATAATACCTTCTGTACAATTTTTTCTTACCTTTTCATAGACTGTACTGTCTAGATAAGGGTAAACATGAAAAGCTCCCCGAATCCTCTTCACACCTGGATACAGCAATGGGACCATATTCACATAAGCCACACCATGAAATGAAAGCTGACTTTCATCATCAGTCTACAGGAATAAAACCAGAGAGCTGTAAGTGCTGTAGAGCAATGTAGCAGAAGGTATGGAGCTCTTAGTTTTTCAAAGACCTGGCTTTAGGAACTAGCTATGCTCCTTAACTATTTGACTTGGCCAGTTACATAGATATTTTGGATCTACATTTCTTTATCTTCAAAATGGGTTTAATAATACCACAATCACTGAAATAATGCATATCAACGGTGTTAATGAATAGTAAAGGCAGTAGTCAGATAACACATGCTCAAATTAATTGATTATATATATATTCAACTAAAAAAGTCAATTTAACAATATTGTTTCTTAGGAAAAAAATGAAGCTTTGTAAAATAATTACAACAACGAAAAGAAATCAGAAGATGTGGCTTTTAGCTTTAGTTCACAGATTTTTATGAATGAAAGGGATCTTACAAATCATCATATTAAATAGACTTTAATATGCCTAAATTCTAAACAATTGGTGAAGTTGTTTCAGAGTACTGTACTGAGAAAGATTCTATTTTTTTTTTAACGCTTATTTATTTTTGAGACAGAGAGAGACAGAGCATGAACGAGGGAGGGTCAGAGGGAGAGGGAGACACAGAATCTGAAACAGGCTCCAGGCTCTGAGCAGTCAGCACAGAGCCAGACGCGGGGCTTGAACTCACGACCGCGAGATCGTGACCTGAGCCAAAGTCAGACGCTTAACCGACTGAGCCACCCAGGCGCCCCGAAGATTCTATACCCTTATCTGGGTTCAGAAAGAAACAACGTTTTGATTAATCAGTAATATCTGCCATGGATGAAGGAGGATGAATGATAGTTTGCCACTTTGTATTTGCCATCGCTAATTTTACCTAATTTTTTTTTTAATGTTTATTTATTTTTGAGACAGAGAGAGACAGAGCATGAGCAGAGCAGGGGCAGAGAGAGAGGGAGACAGAATCTGAAGCAGGCTCCAGGCTATGAGCTGTCAGCACAGAGCCCCATGCGGGGCTCAAACTTGTCAACTACGAGATCATGACCTGAGCCGAAGTCAGACGCTCAACTGACTGAGCCACCCAGGTGCCCCGCTAATTTTGTCTAAACCCCCATCACAAAGATGAATAACATGTTAATAAATATAACTTAACATAATTTTTAATGCTTTGCCATAGAAAACTTTCATAGGGAAAAAATTTACTGAAAGAAAACACATTTAATTCCTGCAAAATTAAAAGTAATCTCTTTGATTTCACATATTACAATAAGTAGAATTTAGATTTGGGGCGTCTGGGTGGCTCAGTCGGTTTAGCATCCGACTTCGGCTCAAGTCATGATTTTGCGGTTTGCAGTTCATGAGTTTGAGCCCCATGTGGGACTCTGTGCTGACAGCTCAGAGCCAGGAGCCTGCTTCAGATTTTGTGTCTCCCTCTCTCTCTGCCCCACCCCGGCTCAGGCTCTGTCTCTCTCTCAAAAATAAATAAACATTAAAAAAGAAAAATTTTTTTAAAAAGTAGATTTAAAAGTCTTACATATATATAATAACATTGTGTTGCTAAGGAAAGTTAGCAATGTATATTTTATATTACAAAGGGAGAAGTGGTTACTGGCAGTAGTATTTTTATTATGTAAAAATGTCTATTTTAAAAATCAAAAGGGGGCGCCTGGGTGGCTGTCGGTTAAGCTTCCGACTTCGGCTCAGGTCATGATCTCTAGGTTTATGAGTCCGAGCCCCGCGTTGGACTCTGTGCTGACAGCTCAGAGCCTGGAGCCTGCTTCAGATTCTGTGTCTCCCCATCTCTCAGCCACTTCCATGCTCATGCTCTGCCTCTCTCTGTCTCTCAATAATAAATAAACATTAAAAAAAATTTGTTTAAGATAAAAAAAATAAAAATCAAAAGAATTTAGGTACTTGTTAATTGTCTGCTGTATACCATGAATCATGCTAGGTACTATAGAGGATACAAAGTAGTCTATGACAGGGGCGCCTGGGTGGCGCAGTCGGTTAAGCGTCCGACTTCAGCCAGGTCACGATCTCGCGGTCCGTGAGTTCGAGCCCCGCGTCAGGCTCTGGGCTGATGGCTCAGAGCCTGGAGCCTGTTTCCCATTCTGTGTGTCCCTCTCTCTCTGCCCCTCCCCCGTTCATGCTCTGTCTCTCTCTCTGTCCCAAAAATAAATAAACGTTGAAAAAAAAAAAATTAAAAAAAAAAAAAAACAAAGTAGTCTATGACAGTATTCCTACCCTAAGGGAGTTTATGTACAAACAGAAAAGACCAGACATGCACAAATAAAACAACAGAGAACATGTTCTAGGCTCACAAAGCTAGATCTTTTCAGAATAATGTACATCAGTGAGCCCTATTACTCTAATTAGTAGGCTAAAACATTTTAAGTAGGTATGTTGAAAAGAAATTCAGGAAGATGTATTAGGTTGAGCCATATTCCCAATATTTAACTACTTTGACCTATAAAAATGGCTATTTTGTGTGGTTTTACCTATAGTAAAACCATTTTAAAGAGCTAAAGGGAAATAGGATGTGTAGGAATAAAGCCTAAACAGTTTTTAGTGGACAATAGGGATCTAGGGTGACCAGTCATCCTGATTTGCCAGGGACAGGAGATCTTCCTGGGACATGTGATTTTCAGCACTAAAACCAGGAAACTACTTGACAAATCAGGTTAAGTTAGTCACCCCTAGAGAGCACCCACATCAGTTCACACATTCCTTCTGTATCAGAACTAGAAGCAGAATAACAAGCACCTGGGTGGCTCAGTTTGGTTAAACATCTGACTTGGGCTCAGGTCATCATCCTGCAGTTCGTGGATTCAAGCCCGTGTTGGGCTCTATGCTGACAGCTCAGAGCCTGGAGCCTGCTTTAGATTCTGCGTCTCCCTGCTCCTCCCCTGCCTGTGCTCAGTTTCTCTCTCTCAAAAATAAATAACCATTTAAAATTAAAAAATAAAGAAGCAGAATAATAGGTTGGGTCTGACCAGGCATTTCTTCTACAGCTATCATTAAGGGAACAAATTCACCTTATCAAATTTTGCAGCTTTCCCTTTGGGTACAGTAGTCAGAGGAACTCTTGTGATCTCTACAGGCCAAAAGCGGCAATCAACAATTCGCTTCTGAAAACTGCAAATTAAAAATCAGCCCATTAGAATTGTATGAAAAAATCAAGTTAGTATAATTTAAAGGGAAGACTCTTTTTAAAAGTAATGGAATACGCAAACATATATAAACATTTTTATTAGGTAGGTGGGTTGTTTTAAGCTTCCTAAATTTATAAAATTCCAAAAATAATTCTACTGTACTGCTAGCAGAAGCAAACTATACATTGTTGAGAGCAATCTGTAAATGTGAATCAAAAGCCTTAAAATGGTCATAATCTTTGACCCAGAAATTTCACTTCTAGTAATTTGTTCTAAAGAAATAATCAGACAAGTATGCAAATCATATAAAATATGTTTATACTGTGAAAATAGAGTAGCACTTACAGTGTCAGCTCTGACATGTAAGGAGCTTAGAAGTTGTTGCTCCTGTCCTCATAACAACAATAAGAAGCAGGTCAAACTGAAAAATCAATGACCTTTCTTAGATCCATCTAAGAATTAAGTTCATGGGGCAAATCACCACCATAAAATTTGGAGGAGAGGCAAGTACAGAGAATCACAGCTGACGTCAGTGTACAGGTCAGAGAAAGCAATGGAGTCAGTAAGTTGTGGAAACACTTTAATGGTAATTTTGACAAATTGCTGGAGGCTGGATTAGCCAGAGTTATAGACTCCACACTTTTTTGGCTTTAAAACAAGGAGTCACTTCAGATATTCATGGTGAAGATATGAGAAAAATCCTCTTAAGTAGGAAGAAGGGAACAGTAAGCATTTTGAAATATGCCTGGAGTGTTACCCATAACAAATGCTTACCCTTTAAGGGAAACTATTTTACCAGAGTCTTATCTGATGCGGGAGAAGGGCAATTAGACAATTCTAGTTCTGTCTAGCCTTCCTGTTTCACATAAGAAGTAAAAAATACTATTAAACACTTCTGATTGTCACAGGCCAGGAAGTCAAACCCATTAAAATACTAAGTTTAATTACAGTATTTTAAAATACTTCCCCTTCCAAACACCTTATCACCACACCAACAGGGTTCTGGTATAAGAACAGTGGATTTGAGAGGCTGCAAAACACAGACCCTCTTTTAGGCAAACTCAAAGACAACAGGGGAGGAACAAAAAAGGAAACTGAAGCCTCTAGCATGTACAGTTACAGCAAACATTAAACACAGCACAGCTCCAAGCCACATTAACAGAAAACTTCACACTAAAAACCCTAATTACCTCATTTCTTATCACCCAATACATAATATCCAGGTTCCAATAAAAAATTACAAAGAATACTAAAAGGCAAGAAAAAATACTGAAGAGACACAACATAAGAACTAGACTCAGATATGACACAAAATTTCAAATGATTATATAGGGAATATGTTAATGTTTTTTAAATTTATTTTTGAAAGAGAGAGAGAGCGAGAGAGTGAGTGAGCACGAGTGGGGGAGGGACAGAAAGAGAGGGGGACAGAGGATCCGAAGCGGATCTGCACTGACAGCAGTGAGCCAGATGCAGGACTCAAACTCACGAACCTCGAGATCATGACCTGAGCTGAAGTCCAACGTTCAACTGCCTGAGCCACCCAGATGCCCCAATCATGTAGGGAATTTAAAATAATTATAATTAATATGTTAAGAGCACTAATGGAAAAAGTAGACGAACTGCAAATAATGTAATAGGGAGATGGAAATGTAAGCAGAGAGACGGAAACCCAAGAAAGAATAAAAAAGAAGTACTAGAAACAAGAAACACTGAAACAAAAATGAAGAATTCATTTGATGGACTTAGTAGATTGAACAATGCTGAGGAAATCATCAGTGAATTTGAAGATATGTCAATAAAAAATCCCCAAACTAAAATGGAAAGGAGAAAAAAAATGAAAAAAAAATTAGAATATCCAAGAACTGTGGAACAATTATAGAAGATATAACAGGAATACCAGAGGAAAAAACAGAAAAAAGAACCAAAGAAATACGTGAAATCATAATGACTGAGAATTTTACTAAATTAATGACAGATACCACACCACAGATACTGAAAGCTCAGAGAAGAGTAAGCATCATAAATACCAAAACAAAACAGAAAACAAACAAAAAAAACCCCTATGTCCAGGTATATCATATTCAAACTACAGAAAACCACAGAAAAAGAGAAAATATTTAAAGAAGACAGAGGGGAGAGAAACCACAAACACCTTACCTATAGAGGAACAAGAATAAGAGTTACATTGGATTTCTCTTCAGAAACCATGCAAGCAATAAGAGATGGAGTGAAATATTCAAAGTTTCTGGAAAAAAACACACCATCAACTTGGATTTCTGTATCCAGAGAATTATCCTTCAGAAGCGAAGGAGAGGGTGCCTGAGTGGCTCAACTGGTTAAGCGTCTGCTTTTGATCTCTGCTAAGGTCATGATTTCACGGTTTGTGAGATCAAGTCCTGTGTTGGGCTCTGTGCTGATGGTGCAGAGCCTGCCTGGGATTCTCTCTCCCTCTTTCTATGCCCCTCCCCAGCTTGTGCCCTCTCTCTCACACTGTCAAAATAAATAAACTAAAAAAAAAAAAAATCATAAAAAAAAGGAAGGAGAAATAAAGGCTTTCTCAACAAAAATGGAGAGAATTTGTGGCCAGTAGGCCTGCCTTGCAAGAAATGCTAAAAGTTTTCAGAGAAAAAGAAAATGATATGGGTCAGAAACGTGGATCTACATTAAGAAAAGAAGAGAATCAGAGGACAAAATTAAGGTAAAATAAATTTTCAAATTTTTCTTATTTTTAATTGATCAAATAGATAACTACTCAAAGTAGTAAGAGCAACAATGTATCCTTAACAGAATATAAGCAAGTCAAACCCAACAATGTACATTTATATTTTTAATGTTTATTTATTTTTGAGAGAGAGAGCAAGAGAGAGCAAGGTAGGGGCAGAGAGAAGGAGACAGAGGATCCAAAGCAGGCTCTGCACTGACAGCAGAGAGCCCAATGCGGGGCTCAAAGCATGAACCATAATATCATGACCTGAGCTGAAGTCAGACACTTAACCGACTGAGCCACCCAGGCACCCCAACAATGTATATTTATACTATATACCACAGTCAAGTGGAGAACCAGAGGTATATAGGAATTCTGGGAAATGTCTGCTCAATTTTTCTGTAATTCTAACACTCTTCTTAAAAACAGCCTATGAATTGAAAAAGAAAACCAGAGTTGCTCATTCTAATTATATGTATTTTGATAGTCCCTTATTTATCATCTCTCCCTAACCGCCAGGTAACTGTGACAGAGACTGGTAGTTACCCACACAATATCAAGTGTCCTGTTCTTCTTTAGTATCTAACTCCTGATTTAGATTTTTTTTAATGTTTATTTACTTTTGAGAGACAGAAACAGAGACAGAGCATGAGTAGGGGAGGGGCAGAGAGAGAGGGAGACACAGAATCCAAAGCAGGCTCCAGTCTCTGAGCTGTCAGCACAGAGCTCAACATGGGGCTTGAAACCATGAACCACAAGATCATGACCTGATCCCAAGACAGATGCTCAACCAACTGAGCTACGCAGGCACCCCTCTAACCCCTGATTTAGTCTGAATGACAATGTGTATAACAAAAACATAATTCCTAGCCTCTTTTGCATCTAGAGATGGCCATTGAGATATAAAACTGAAATTGTAAGTTTCTAGGAAGGCTCTATAAGAGGGTCTAAGATACCCAGCATGTATCCTTTTTTTATCCCTAAACACTTGCCCTTTCCAGCTTTCTGTGAGGAATGTGAATATGCAGGATAGAGCTCCAATGGCCATTTTGGACCATGAAACAACCTTGTGGATGGAAAGCACATGTTAAAGAAGGTAGAGCAAAAACAAAGATGGAGCCTGTATACCTGATGGAGCTACACTGTGGAGCCACCATACATATCAGCTCTGGACTTGTTTTATATGAAAAAGGAATCAGAACCCACCATGAGTGAACCACGATCACTAAAAGCCTCTGTTATTAGCAGATTTGGTGGAAGGGATTCTCAGATCACCCTAACTCAAATATAGATAAAATTAACAAAAGTAACATTTCTTCCCACCTCTAGTTGTTGCTTAGACATAATCCCCTTCCTCTTCCTACCTGACTACTGCAGGAGGATCAAGGTAGCAGCGACTTTCCAGGTCCCAAGTAATCCTTTTCTTTATGCACTCTGCTTGGTTCCTAAATTCCCTGTCCTGTAAAATAATAAGAGACTTTTGTTCTCTCCGTGTGCCATGGTTTCATCCTGCTAAATCTGTAAGTAATTCTTTTAAGGGATTTGATCACAACACTATTACTATTACTATTACTATTACTATTACTATTACTAGTATAACTACAACTACTACTGTAACTACTACCACATCTTAAATTTTAGGGTACTTTACTATTACTAAAGTACGTAAGATAATTTATATTACCTTCACATTAATTTAGTACTATGTACCAAAAATTCACTCATATAATCTCAATCACTGATTCTCAACCTTGAATGCATATTAGAATTATCTGGGAGCTTTTAAAAAAATCATCCGACTTCAGCCAGGTCACGATCTCGCGGTCCGGGAGTTCGAGCCCCGCGTCAGGCTCTGGGCTGATGGCTCAGAGCCTGGAGCCCGTTTCGATTCTGTGTCTCCCTCTCTCTCTGCCCCTTCCCCGTTCATGCTCTGTCTCTCTCTGTCCCAAAAATAAATAAACGTTGAAAAAAAAAAATTTAAAAAATCAACACCTGGGCAGTGGTAATATATTTTTTTAATATTTATTTATTTTTGAGAGAGAGAGAGAGAGAGAGACAGAGTGCAAGTGGCGGAGGGGCAGAGAGAGACAGAGGCACAGAATCTGAAGCAGGTTCCAGGCTCTAAGCTGTCAGCACAGAGCCCACAAGGGGCTCAAACCCACCAGACATGAGGTCATGACCTGAGCCAATATCGGTTGCTTAACCAACTGAGCCACCCAGGAGCCCCAGTGTAATATTTTGAAAGTAAATTCTTATGTAATTGATCTCAGTTAGGGCTTGGCCATTGCTATTGTTTTTTTTTTAATTTGTTTTTTTAAATGTTTATTTCTTTTTGAGAGACAGAGTGCAAGTGCGGGAGGGGCAGAGAGGGAGGGAGGCATGGAATCTGAAGCAGGCTCCAGGCTCTGAGCTGTCAGCACAGAGCCCGACGTGGGGCTTGGACTCACAAACCACAGTATCATGACCTGAGACCAAGTTGGATGTAAAACAGACTGAGACACCCAGGTGCCCCATTGCTATTGTCTTAAAAGCTTTCCAGATGATTCAAGCGAGCAACCAGGCTTGAGAGCTAATGATCTAAAGTAAATATATATATATTATATATATAAATATATATATATATGTATATGTATATACATATATTATATATATATAATGGGTTATTACTCAGCCAGCAAAACAAATGAAATTTGCCATTTGATGCAGATAAACTGTATTTTGCTAAGTGAAATAAGTCAGTCAGAGATAAGACAAATACCATATGATTTCACTTATATGTGAAATTTAAGAAACAAAACAGAAGAACATAGGGGAAGGAAGGAAAAAAAGAAAGAGGGAGGAAAACCATAAGAAACTATTAACTATAGAAACAAGCTAAGGGTTGCTGGAGGGGAGGTAGGTGAGGGAAGGGTTAAATGGGTGATGGGTAGCAAGGAGGGCACTGGTGATGAGCACTAGGTGTTATATGTAAGTGACGAATAACTAAATTCTACTCCTGAAACCAATATTACACTATATGTTAACTGGAATTTAAATAAAAACTTGAAACAAACAAAATTTAAAAATAAACTAAAATATAAGATCTAA
Source organism: Lynx canadensis (assembly GCF_007474595.2). NCBI lineage: Eukaryota > Metazoa > Chordata > Mammalia > Carnivora > Felidae > Lynx > Lynx canadensis. The sequence goes on along the minus strand of NC_044313.2, from coordinate 53,570,007 downwards.
ATATATAAAATAAAGTATCTGATCTAAATGAAAGTATAAATCAAGAAACAGTATGAATATTCACTAATCACAATGATGAGAGAAGATACTGCACAATGTTTTTCAAATATTGCCAGATTTATTTCAACTATTTAAAATATTTAGTCAGATACTTAAAATAATTCAACCATCCTCATTTTACAAATAATTTTATTGAATTTTTCCACTAATGATTATTAGCTCATTCAAGAAACATTTGCCAGTATGTTTGCAGCATTTTCTATGCTCTTGACAAGTATAAGTTGCAGTAAAATAGAAAGAAACAGGGAAACAAAGAAAGAAAATAAAAAAAGAAAGAAAGAAGGAGGGAAAGAGAAGGACGGAAGGAGGAAAGGAGGGAGGAATAAAAAGAAAAGAATAATTTCAACAACCTAAATGATCACCAATAGCAGACTGGTTAAGTGAATTTAAGTGTGTCTATATAATGTCATGTCATACAGCAAGTACAAATAAAGAAAGAAAAAGAATGATGGGCTGCCTGGGTCATTCAGTCAGTTAAGCGGCCAACTCTTAATTTCAGCTCACGTCATGATCTCATGGTGGTGAGATGGAACCCCACATCGGGCTCTGAGCTGGGCATGGAGCCTGCATGAGATTCTCCCTCTCTTCCTCTGACCTTTACCCACTTGCACTCTAGCTCTCTCTCAAAAAAAAAAAAAAAAAAAAAAAGGAAAAAAGAAAAAGATAAAAGAAAAAGAATGAGAATGCTCTTTAAGTAGTGATGTGGAAATCACCAAGATCTACTAAAAAGCAAGTTGCAAAACAGTATGAGTATGCCACCAATAAGGAAAGAATACATGTATGTACTGTATGTACATATGTGTATATAAATCAAAACTGACATTTTCCCTGCTTTTAATATGATTAAGCACTCTATATACTCAGTTAAAAATAAACCCTTAAGGGGCGCCTGGGTGGCGCAGTCGGTTAAGCGTCCGACTTCAGCCAGGTCACGATCTCGCGGTCCGGGAGTTCGAGCCCCGCGTCAGGCTCTGGGCTGATGGCTCAGAGCCTGGAGCCTGTTTCCCATTCTGTGTCTCCCTCTCTCTCTGCCCCTCCCCCGTTCATGCTTTGTCTCTCTCTGTCCCAAAAATAAATAAACGTTGAAAAAAAAAAAAATAAACCCTTAAGAAAAATATAAATAAATAAATAAATAAATAAGTTAATTAATTTACACCCTCAGAGAAAATAAAAATAGCAGTGTCTTCCTGACAGGTTCTAGTTCTGAAAATAACAATATTTTGAATACTTTCTATAAATCTGGACTTCCTAAAGAAAAACAATTTTATCCCTGACTTTTACTATGCTGATGTCTGAGTCAGTCTTTCTGAAATCTATTCCTTTTTGCATTCTTTGCAAGGAAACTTTGCTCTTCTAAATATTTTTGTTTGTGAGTCTTTCTTTCTTCCTTTGAGTATATATATTTGCTTTTATATGCATGACTATGATCATATTATTGCCTACTCAAAAGTTCATAAATTCAAAATAAAATAAAGAGTAAATTTGAATTTAATAAACTATTTTGTTTGTTGAACTTAAGAAGTTAGGAGACATTTTCATCAGAATTAGACAATTGTTTTATTTTAACAAGTAACAGATTTATATAAATTAGAGTGATTCAAAAAATGTCTTACCATCTGTCTATGCACTTAGTTTGTCTCAAAAAAAGTACATAATTCTCTTACCTCAGGGTGATTGAGTTCTCCTTCTTCTTCCTCATAGGGCCCACCAATAATGAAAGCATTAGGAATGTCATTAGCTCCTGGAGCCAGAATGTTGGCAATTGGCCATTTTTTAGGCCGGGGAACAGGTTCTCTTTCCCCTCCAATCTTCAGAGTTCCATTCTTGAACAAAATGGGATAGTCTTTCTACAGAATAAATTATCATACATCAGGAAGTTTTGTAAAAGAGTTCAAAATGAACAAAAAAGTTTATTGAAGTATATTTTCAGTGTAATGTTGGGTATTATCTAACAGACCTTCCTTTTGTGATTATCTGATTCTGTATTTGTGCTGTTTTATAATTCTTTAATTTATAAAAAAAAAATAGTAACAATGCAAGTTATTCTTGTCCATAGATATGCAAACCTATTTTGTTCAGTGGAGAAATAATCAATTATTGACCTGTGGCTGATGATGAGTTTAGAATTATTAGGAAATTCATCTCAACATTCCTGATTGCTTATATATGGGTGTTTTTTTCCCCAATTCTCCTTTGAACTGGTTTAAAACCCTTTTGTCATTTTATATTTATATGAGAGTTATGATATACCTTTTTAAAAACTACCTTTTTAAAAACAAACAAATCTGACAAGGGTTAACAATATAGGCACTTCCTATCTATAATTTATCTAATATATACTTGTAAAAGAAAATTAACAAAGATGTAAATAGGCAATTTGTAGAAAGGGAAATTAGAAAATCCAATGTTTATATAAAAACATGCTAGATAACCTTAATAATAATTGAGATGCACATTAAAACTATGAGATATCATTTTAAAACACAGATTGGCAAAATCAGTCTGAAAATATCAAGCACTGGCAATATTGTAAAGGGTATGGTATTCTTATACATAGTTGATGGAAGTATAAATTGGTATAACTGTGAAAAGCAATATTGCAGTCTCCAGTAAATTTAAAATTGTCATACCCTATAACTCAACAATTCTAGTTCTTTGGGAAGAACTTTTGTGACAGAAAGGCATTTCTGGAATGGCAGAGTAAGGACCTCTGAAAATTTGCTCCTCCACAGAAATGAGAATGCTGGCAAAAACTTCAAAATTAAGCATACCATGACCATTCAATGGAGAAAGGACAGTCTTTTCAATAAATGGTGCTGAGAAAACTAATTATCCACATGCAAAAATATCAAGTTATATCCTTACCTTAAACCACATACAAAAATTAACTCAAAATGGTTCAAAGGCCTAAATCTAAGAGCTAAAACTATAAAACGTTTAGAAGAAAACACAGGGGGGAAAACCTCTTGACATTGGATTAAGCAATGATTTCTTGGTTATGGCACCAAAGGCAGAGACAATAAAAGAAAAAAAATAGATAAATTGGACTTCATCAAAATTAGGAATTTTGTGCAGCAAAATATACTAACAACAAAGTAAAGAATGGGAGAAAATATTTACAAGTCACATACCTGATAACAGATTAATAGGTAGGATATATAAAGTACTTTTAAAACTCAACAACAAAAAACAACCAGATTCAAAAATGGGCAAAACACTTGAATAAACATTTCCCCCCAAAAAGATATACAAATGGCAATGTAAGGAGGGGAAAAGATGCTCAACATCATCAGTCCTTAGGGAAATGCAAATCTAAAACACAAGGAAATGCCACTTCATATCTGTAAGGATAAGTATTATCAAAAAAACAAACAACAACAACAAAAAAAAAAACCCAGAAAATACTAGATATTGATGAGGATATGGAGAAATTGGAACCCTTTACACTGCTGGTGGGAATGTGAATAGCGAAGAGGAATTGGAGGGTTCTATGCTGAAATGTAAATTGCAATAGAACATCTGAGAGTATTAACTAATTATACCTTTTAGCAAGCAACTTTGAAATATCTATCAAGAGCCTCAAAAAATCCATATACGATTACTCTATAGAAATTTGGACTAAGAAAATAACCTGATATTAAGACAAAGTTTTATATAATTAAGTACATTGTATAAAATCCACAAAACATATGCATAAAAGTAATGTGTAGCAATATATTAAAATTATCAATTTTAAAATGTTTTACGTATTTTCCACCATAAATATGTATTTATTGATACAAATTATGTGCAATGTATATTACATATAACATGTAAACTATAGATATCTATATATAAAACATTAGAAAACTTTATTTTTTTAAGCCTAAAATAAATTTCCTCAATTAATAGAGCTTGCTTTGAATGAAATCTTAGCAGGTAAGGAAGAGATGACCATATGAGTGTTTAAATCTATCTAAATATCTGGCTGTAGGGCTTTACCTCTCCAACTGATGGAACTTGCAGACCAACCATGTAGTTCTGCAGAGGCCCTACTGGAATGAAAGATTCAGGCACAGAGTAGGCAGCCTCCAATGTGACCTTCAGTAGATTGCCTCCTAAAATCTGTGCTGTGGTCAATAAGGGCTCTGCCACAAATACTTTAACTTCAAGACTGCACTGCTGGAAAAGAATAAAATTATGCAGCATTTTGCAAATGCAAGAGGCCTCCCCATCCTTTTTTTCATTATCTCATTTGAATCTCATATCACTATTCAAGGTAAGAAGGTCAAGTTTAATTATTTCCATATAGAGGCTTCAAATAACTTTCTCTAGGTCCCAGAAGTTAGAACTATAGCCTAGATGAGAATCTTATTCCTAAGCTAGAGGCCTTTCCCTTCTACCATACTCAGGTCACACATGTATACAAATACACATAGAAGAGGAATCAGAAGGTTCTATAATGAAATGTTAATAGTAGTTTCACATGAGTGAGATTGAGCTGCTTTTTTTTGCTAGTTTATATTCTGTGACTATTTCTGTAACTTAAATGTAGTACTTTTTTTAAAATTTTAGGTTTTTTACTAAGTATTTGAAAATCATATTCTTTACTATATTTCTATTTTTCACAGATGAGAAAGTATTTCTTGGTCCCATGAACGAGCTCAAAAATGAATTTTTCAGAAGAGCTGCCAAGGATTTGATGTTAGTGATATATCCAAATAGGGCTGTCATGACTTTTTCAACTAGAGAGGAGAAAGATAATTTGTTCATTTTTTAATTTTATTTCTTAGGAATCAACATTAATAAGAATAATTGATATTATTGTTAAAGAATTTTGTATTCCACTAATGAGAAATTTCCAAGTTACATCTCCAATATAAATTCTGATTTGGCAATGTGCTTTTTAACAAGAAAACTGTTTTTTCAAATATATATGTATATACCCATATAGATAGATAGATATAGATACAGATATAGATACACATGTATATATCTGACATTTTCACACAGGATGCCATAAAAAGTATCTTTACACACAGGATACATAAAAAGTAGCTTTAAAATGTGTATTGGCTGGAACAATACAGAGATTAGCATGTCCCCTCCACAAGGATGACATGCAAATTCATGAAGCATTCCATATAAAAATAAAATAAAGTAAAATAAAATAAAATGTGTATTGGTTGCTAATTATATGCCAGGCACTTTACCACAGCATTAGGAATATAAAGATAGGGGCACCTGTGCGGCTCAGTCATTCAGCATCCAAGTCTAGATTTCGGCTCAAGTCATGATCTCATGGTTCGTGGGATCAAACCCCACGTGGGTTCTGTGCTGACAACATGGAGCCTGCTTGGGATTCTTCCTTTCCCTCTCTCTCTGCCCCTCCTCGCACACACACGTGCATGCTCTCTCTCTCTCAAATAAGCAAATAAACTTAAAAAAAAAAGCAATATAAAGATAAAGGAGATGTGGCTCTTTTTATTATGGGATTCATATTATAATTCCATGATTTATGGTAAATGCTATAAAAGAGACCTGTATAAAATGCCCTAGTCCCTAGTCAAGGAGCACCAAGGAGGAAGTGAATAATTAATTATTGGGGTGGGGAGAAGTGAGAAATGGTGACGTGTGAAGTGACTTACAAAATGAGTAAGAGTTTGCAATTTAGATAAGCAGGAAAAGGAAAGAAAATAATTCTGAACAAAAAGAAGAGTTTATGTAAAAGAGGATTGAAATAGCATGGTATATTCAGTTCAGATGTAAGTAGTTCAGGATTTTATAATATAAAACATAATGAGGGGAGTCTGAGAGATGTGACTGAACAAGTGTCAGACTCCTATTATAAAAGCTGTTGCATGACTGCTAGGGAATCTAGACCTTAACATGTAAGCAGTGGGGGAATCCATGAACTACATAGTACTGAGCAGGGGATGAGATGTGACCATATTCCCTTGTAAGCCACCCTGCAAACAAGGCGAAACTGGGGGAGGCAAGGGTAGTTACAAGGCTACTTGTAATGTTCCAATGAGAGATTATAAGGCAATAAAGAGTGGGGATAAAGCTAAGGAGAGTCCAGAGGACTTAGAAGGTATTAAAGGCTAGATTTGCTAAAAGGCAGATTTGGGGATTGGTTGTATTTAGGGTCCAAGGGAATTTTTTTTAAGTTTATTTATTTACCTTTTGAGAGAAAGAGAGCACATGTCCATGAGAGAGAGAGAGAGAGACAAGGAGGGAGAGGGAGAGGGAGAGGGAGAGAGAGAATCCCAAGCAGGCTCCATACAGTCAGTGCAGAGCGCAACAAGGGGCTTGATTTCACGAACGGCAAGATCATGACCTAAAGCAAGAGTCAGCCACTTAACCAGCTGAGCCACCTAGGCACCCCAAAGGAAAGCAGATTTTAAGAAAGAGAGGCATTGAAGAATGTCATACCTCTGATCAATCAATACGTCTCTGGAAGGATAAGTAAAATGTCCCTAAGGTTTCTAATTTGTATCACTCAATCAATCAAGACAAGGAATACTTGAAGATGAATTGGAACTTCTTTTCCAAGAACAGGTTTATATCATTTTACTCTTTGAGTCTTGAGAATAATCAGTGTAATGCTTAAATATAAAATTAGTGCGAATTCTGGGGGCGCCTGGCTGGCTCAGTCAGAAGAGTATGCAACTCTTGATCTCAGGGTCATGAGTTTGAACCCCAAGTTCAGTATACAGATTACTTAAATAAATAAAACTTAATAAATAAAATAAAATGAGAATTCTCAAACAAATAGAAATTGTCATATTTTTTCACTGAGTGTGTAAAACAAGTGAACACAGGAATACTATGAGCAAATATCCTAAGGACTAATAATCCATTTGACTAACTTTTCTTCTAAAGATATGTAAGGAAAATCAACAGTACATAGGCAGGGACATGGAACCAAGAAAGGCAGACTGAGCTCAAATATATACCTCTTTCTAGCACAAATCACATGAAATGACAGAAAAATACTAAATTATATCTTTAGAGCCAATAAAAGGATAATGCTATAATATCCTTGGAAAATAAGAAACGCCATCACTAGACTACATAGTTTTAGTAATCTTAGAAAGACAGAGAGCAAATTAAATCAGATATTAAACAAAACCAAAAACAAACAAACAAAAACTGAGAAGAAACCAACCACAGCCTAAATAAGAGGGAAAGAACCACAGGAGATGCAGGAGTGGATTACGGCAGCTCCAAGGTCAGAATCAACAAGAAGCAGGGAGGACCTACAGTAACGGTTAATTAGGGAACTGCATTTGAAATAGTTGGGTCATTTGAGCCTTCCTCTCTCTTTTACTTGTGCAAAACAGAAGGCACCTGGGTATCTGCTGAAAGTGAGTGCACTTGCACCAGAGTGGCAAAAGTAATGCCCCAAGAAGCTACCAATCCCCAGGAAGAATGGAAAAGCCCAGAAGACACCAGTGGCACAGACTACCAATTCAGGCTCACTATGCCAGAAAGTGTTTTAGGTGCATTCATATATTATTCAATTTAATCCATCAGGACATAGCTCAAGAGGCATTTCCATGGTTAAGCCTTCCTTACATGTACCCCTGGGCAAAATAACCAATAACTATTCTGTGCCCACATGCCCCATTCCACCATCTAATCACACTGATTATAATCCATGGTGTGTAGATTATGGACTCCTAAAGTAGGACTCTGCCTTATTTATCTTTGTTTCCCAGAACTTAACGCTATGTGTGCCTGTGAAAAGAAGACACCTGATGAACTGGGCTCAAATAAATTGAACCTTTATAGCAAATAGACTTGGTAGACTAAACGGCTAGCTGAAAGTTGAGATTTAAAACTCTGATTACCTTAGCACCTGATCGAAGAGATTCTAAAGGCGAGCCTGGCACAGGGTGCAAGGGGATTATTGTTTCAAATGAACTTTCTCCTGCAAGAAGAAGGCAAAGTCAAGTCATAGAAGGAAAGGTTAGGCAGAGATAAATGTGCTCATCTTTTTATTAAGTCCCTCAAATTCACTGAGGGACTTCACTGGAGCTAAATTTTATGAGCTTTGCTATATCTGCTATTGAGCAAATCACACATCTGACCTTCCAGTAAAGGAAGAAGGTCCACCACAGCTTGACCAAGAATTAAGGTCTTCTCATCTTTCTGTTTCTTTTCCTTTGGTAAAACTTCAGTCATAGTTACTAGAAAAATCAAAACAAAGAAAATGAGAACACGTCTGGGTCATCCATCAGATAACCCTGGTGCAGCTAACAAAGCATTGTCAAAGAAATTTAAGAGAAATCAACTTGAAACTTGAGAAGGCGCCATTATTAGTGACTTCTGGTGGAAAATACTGAACCACCCGAGCGACCTATTAAACTTTTTGCATACAAGTTATAGTAAAAAATGGACTTTATATCATAATCGGTACACACATATAAAAGTAACTGATACATATGATTAAAACAAAGTTCCATGTAATATTCATCCTTAATAACTGAAAACCCTTAGATATTTTCTATTCTATTTCATGTGTAAGAAATTACTGGTCATGGGGCGCCTGAGTGGCTATGTCATTTAAGGGTCCAACTCTTGGTTTCGGCTCAGGCCATGATCTCACAGTTTGTGTGTGCGAGGCCCGCATCGGGCTCCATGCTGACAGTGTGGAGCCTGCTTGGGATTCTCCCTCTCTCTCTGCCCCTCCCCTGTTCACGTGCTCTGTCTCTCTCTCTCTCTCAAAATAAATAAACTTAAAAAAAATACTGGTCACAATCCCCTTCAATTGATTTTAGGAATGACTACACAGTCGCAATCTGCAATTTGAACAATACTGTTCTAGATCTTTTGCCTAGCATACAGCTTAGCAGACCTTAGAGTGATTGATAGAGCCCCAAGGTATGTACCAGGTTTTTCACTGCAGCATTACTCTGTGTATGTGCTTAATATTTGCTATGAAAATTTGAAATACATAAAAAGTTAGGGAGATTAGTATACTGAATGAATACTATATAGTCATCACCTAGATTTAACAATAGTTAAATATTGTCATATTTGTTTCATCTATTCTTGTTTGCTGAAATACTTTCAAGTAAATTACAAACATCATGATATTTTACCCCTAAAGTATACAAATTCAAAACATGGCATTTTCCTACATAATCACAATAACTTTATCAATCTAGCAAGTGTATAATAAATTAAATGTAATTCCTTAATTCATCTAATGTCCAGTCTACATTTAATATTTCTCAATTATTCCAAAATTTATTTTGTAGCTGTTTTGTTCAAACTAGGATCCAATCAAGGACCACACGTTGCATTTGGTTCTCATGTTTCTTATATTTCTTTTCATTTAGAACAGTTTTCCTCCCACATACTTTTTTTCTATGACACTGATTTGTTGAAGACATCAGGCCAATTGTTTTATAGAATGTCTCATTTTCTGGATTTGTCTCCCCTTTTCCATGGTGTTTAATTTGTTTCTCAGTTCTTGTTTCCTGTAGACTTAGGTTCATCTTCAGTATTTTTGGCAATTTTTGGCAAAGATAATACAATTTGATAACATACATGCCTATGTAGTATGTTATCAAACTCTGTGATCTTTGTTTTCAAAAGATGAAAATATTTCAAATGGCAAAATATTCTTTTTTTAATGTCTGTATTTTATTGTGGTAACAACACATTACATAAAATTTACCATCTACCCATAGGTGTACAGTCAATGGCATTATACACACTCACACTTGATTACTGTTATTTATAATCTTAATGTGTTTTTTAATGTTTATTTATTTTTGAGAGAGAGAACATTAGCAGGGGAGGGGCAGAGAGCTTGGGGGACAGAGCATCCCAAGCGAACTCCACTCTGACAGCAGACAGACCGATGTGGGGCTCGAACTCACAAAATGTGAGATCATGACCTGAGCTGAAGTCGAGTGCTCAACTGACTGAGCCACCCAGGTACCTCTATTACTATTTGTTTTCAGTGTTTATATATCTTGAGAGAGAGAGAGGGTGTGTGCACGTGCACAGAGAAGTGGCAGGGAGAGAGAGAGAGAGAGAGAGAGAGAGAGAGAGAGAGAGAGAGAATCCTAAGCAAGCTCCATGCTGTCAGCACAGAGTCCCACTTGGGGATCGATCCCACAAACCACAAGATCATAACCTGAGCTGAAATCAAGAACTGGACGCTCAACTGACTGAACCCCCCAAGTGCCCCAAACACATTTACACTTTTGTGCAACCATCACCACTCTCCATCTCCATAACTCTTCTCATCTTCTAAAATTGGGAACTCTATATCTATTAATTATTCCCATTCTTCCCCTCCTACTGGACAGAGGATCCTTCCTATCCCTATGTATTTGATTACTCTAGGCACCTCATACAGCATTGGTCTTTTTGTGACTGGCTTCTTTCAGTTAGCAAAATGTCCTCAAATTTCATCCATTTTGTAGCATATGTCAGACTTTCTTTCCTTTTTAAGGCTGAATAATATTCAATTGTATACATGTCACATTTTGCTTATCCATTCTGTCAATAGACATGTAGATTCCTTACACATTTTACCTTTTGTGAATAATGCTGCTATGAACATCAGTGTACAAATATTTCTTTGAGACCCTGCTTTCAAATCTTTTGGATATATTCTCAGAGGTAAAATTGCTGGATCATATGATAATTATATTTTTAATTTTTTGAGGAACTAGCAGTTTCCACAGTGACTGTTCTATTTTACATTCCCACCAAATACAGATTCCAATTTGTCCACATCCTTGTCAACACTTGTTTTCTGTTTGTTTGTTTTTTTATAGAAACCATCCTAATATGTAAGAGGTGATATCTCATTGTAGTTTTGGTTTGCATTTCTATAATGATTAGTGATGTTGCACATTTTTCATGTGGTCATTACCCATTTGTAGATCTTTGGAGAAAGTTCTATTCAAGTCCTTTGTCCATTTTTGAATCAGGTTGGTTTTTGTTGTTATATTCTGAATATTAATTTCTTATCAGATACATGATTTGTAAATATTTTTCTCCCATTCTGTGGGCTGCCTTTTTACTCTGTAGGTAGTGTCTTTTAAGGCACAAGATATTTAAATTTTCATAAAGTCCAATTTCTTCCTTCCTTCCTTCTTTTCTTTTGTTCTTTCTTTCTCTTTCTTTCTTTCTTTTGTTCTTTCTTTCTTTCTTCCATCTGTCTTTCTGTCTTTCTGTCTTTCTCTTTTTTTCTTTTGTTACCTGTGCCTTTAGTATCCTATCCAATAAATCATTACCAAATCTAACATCATGAAGCTTTGTCCTTTTTATTCTTCGAAGCGTTTATTGTTTCAAGTCTTGCATTTAGGTTCTTTATCCATCCTGAATTAATTTTACATATAGTGTTAGGTCCAACTTCTTTCTTCTGTATGTGGATATCTAGTTTTCCTAGCACCTGTTGTTGAAAAGACTGCCTTTTCCTTATTAAATGGTCTTGGCACCCTTGTCAAAAATCATTTGACCATATGTGTGAGGGTTTATTTCTGGGCTCTCTATTCTATTCCATTGTTCTATATGTCTCTCTTTCTGCCAACATACTTTTTTGATTACTCTAGTTTCGTAGTAAGTTTTGAAAACAGTGAATAAGAGACCTCAAACTTTGCTCTTTTTCAAGATTGTTTGGCTATTTGGGATGTCTTGGAATACATATGAATTCTAGGTTGGGTTTTTCTATTTCTGCAAAAACAAAAATTGGTATTTTGATAGGGACAGAATTGAATCTGTAGATCACTTTGGGTAGTATTGGCATTTTAACAATATTAACTTTTCCAATTTATGAATATGGGATGTGTTTCAATTCATTTGTGTCATCTTTAATTTCTTTCAGCAATGTTTTGTAGTTTTAATTATACAAGTCTTTCATCTTCTTGGTTAAGTTTTTTTTTTTCTTTTTTCTTTTCAAAAAAAATTTTTTAATGTTTATGTATTTCTGAGACAGAGAGAGACAGAGCATGAGCGGGGAAGGGGCAGAGAGAGAGGGAGACACAGAATCAGAAGCAGCCTCCAGGCTCCGAGCTGTCAGCACAGATCCTGATGCAGGGCTCGAACTCACAAACCATGAGATCATGACCTGAGCTGAAGTCGGTCGCTCAACCGACTGAGCCACCCAGACACCTCACTTCTTGGTTAAGTTAATTCTTAGATATTTTATTCCTTTTGATGGAATTCATTTATAACTCACTTTTCATGTTGCTCATTGTTAGTATATAGAAATGCAACTGCTATTTGTATGCTGAATTTGTATCCTGGTGCTTTACCAAAGTCATTTATTCCAACAATTGTGTGTGTATGTGTGTGTGTGTGTGTGATCTTTGTTTTCTACATATATGATCATATAATCTGCAACAGAGATCATTTTACTTGTTCCTTTCCAATTAGGATGCCTTTTATTTCTTTTTTCTTGCCTAATTGCTCTGGCTAGAACTTTTATTATTATTTTGAAAAGAAGTGGTGAAAGCAGGAATCTTTGCTTTGTACTTGATCTTAGAGGAAATGCTTTCAGTCTTTCACATTAAGTATAATGTTCACTGAGAAATTTTTATATATGGCTTTTATCATTTTGAGGTAGTTTCGCTCTATTTCTACTTTGCTAAGTGTTTATTTCATGAAAGTTCTTGAATTTTGTCAAATGCTTTTTCTGTATCAAGTGAGATGATTATGTGGGTTTTTTTCTTCATTCTGTTGATTTGATTTATTATATTGACAGAGTTGTATGTTGAGCCATCTTGCATTCCAAGAAAAAGTACCACTTGGTCATAGTGTATAATCCTTTTAATATGCTGCACAATTTGGTTTGCTAGTATTTTGTTGAGCATTTGTGCATCAATATTCATAAGAGACATTGGTTTGTAGTTTTCTTATAGCAACCTTGTCTGGCTTTAGTGTCAGGATTATGCTGGCCTCACTGAATGAGTTAGGACATCTTCCCTCCTCTTCAATTTTTTTGGGAAGTTTCAGTAGTATTGGTATGGTATTAATTCTTAAAGTATTTGATAGAATTCACCAGTGAAGCCATCAGGCCCAGAACTTTCCTTTGTTGGGAGATTTTTTTTTTTTTTTATCACTGATTTACTCTCTCCTCATTAGTTATAGTTCTATTGAGATTTTCTTTCTTTGTGATTTAGTCTGGTAGTTTTGCATCCCTGTGAATTTTTTCATTTCATCTAGATTGTCTAATTTGTTGGTGAACAATTTTTCATAGTACCCTCTTATATTTCTAATTTGTTATAATTGGTAGTAAGAGCCCCATTTTAATTTCTAACTTTAGTTATATGCATCTTCTCTCTTTTTTCTTAGTCCATCTAGCTAAAAGTTTGTGAATTTCATTGATTTTTTTAAAAACAACTTTTGGTTTCACTGATTTTCATTGTTTTCTTATTCTGTATTTTGCTTACCTCTCCTTTTGTTTTTATTATTTCCTTTCTTCTGTGAGTTTTGGAATTTTGTTCTTCTTTTTCTAGTTCCTTAAGTTGTATAGTTATATTGTTGATTTGAGATGTTCCTTGTTTTTTAAATTTATTTACTTACTTTTAATTCCAGTACAATTAATGTACAGTGTTATATTAGTGTCAGATGTACAATATAGCGGTACAGGGGCACCTAGGTGGCTCAGTCAATTAAGCATCTGCCTCCTGATTTCGGCTCCAGTCATGATTTCAGGGTCATGAGATTGAGCCCTGCTGTGAACACAGAGCCTGCTTGGGATTCTCTCTCTCCCTCTCCCTCTGTCTCACTCTCCCCACCCCAAATGAACAAATATTTAACAAAGCAAAACAAAACAAAACACCAATATAGTGGTACAAGAATTCTATATATTACTCAGTGCTCATCATGATAAGTGTACTCTTAATCCCCTTCACCTATTTCACCCATCACCCCACCCACCTCCCTCTGGTAACCACTAGTTTGTTTGGGTTAAAAGTCTGTTTTTTGGTTTGTCTCTTTTTTTGTTTGTTTTGTTTCTTAAATTCCACATGAGTGAGGTCATATAGTACTTGTATTTCTCTGACTTATTTCACTTAGCATTATATCCTCTAGATCCATCTATGTTGTTGCAAATGGCAAAATTTCATTCTTTTTTATGGCTGAGTAATATTCCATTGTATATATTTATCACATCTTATTTTTCCGTTCATCTATCAATGGACACTTGGGTTACTTCCATATTTTGGCTATTATAAATAATGCTGCAATAAACATAGGGGTGCATATACCTTTTCGAATTAGTGTTTTCATATTCTTTGGGTAAATGCCCAATAGTGGAATTACTGGATCGTATACTAATTCTATTTTTAATTTTTTGAGGAATCTCCATACTGTTTTCCACAGTGGCTGCACCAATATGTATTCCCACTAACAGTGCATGCGAGTTTCTTCTACACATCCTCACCAACTCTGTTGTTTCTTGTGATTTTTTTTTCATTTAAATGGGCTATACTTTCATGTTTCTTTATACACCTTATTTTTGTTGTTGTTGTTGAACATTGATATCTGAATCTAATAATGGGATAACTCTGGAAATTAGATTCTCCCCCTTCCCAGGGTATACTGGGTTTTTTTGTTATTGTTTTTGTTTATTTTTGTCATTGTTGTAGGCTGTCTCTGTGCTGAAGGTCAGGCTGAGGTGTAAAATTAAGGTCTTTTCAGGTCTTTTCTGAGCCTTTCCCTGGACATGCATGGTCACATTCAACTTTTCCCCTTATTTACAGTTGTTTTTAAGTGCCCTAGGAAAGAGGGGAAAGGGATACTGCCCTTTAAATCTCCGGTAGTTTCTTCAACCAGAGAGGAAGGGCCTTACGACAGTGTAATGGAGAGAAGAGGCTCTTTATCTGCACCTCTGTGATCAGAAGCAACAATCAGCAAACAGAGCACAGATCCACTACATTTGAAGGACATGGTCCTTTTAGCTCACCCTGGCTCCAGCAAGCTACTAGAGGAACACATACATGACTCCCTGACACAAGCCTAGAGGGATGGGGGATGAGTAGCTGCTACTGTGTTAAGATCTGAAATTAACCAAACTTAATCTTAATTTGCAATCCAAATCTTCTCCTGGAAGTTGCAAGCCTTCCATAGACTCCAGAGTTTCAAAGCAGTTATATCAGATAAAATGTGGCAGTGCAAGTGTTGTCCTGAGGAGGAGACAGATTCCTGGTGCTTCTTACTCTCCTGTCTTCCCAGAATCTTCAAAAGTATTCTTTGTATAATTTTCAAAAATATACTCTATCTGTAGTAAAGCCCCATTTTCTTCCTAACACTGTATTCTTGGGTTTGTTTTGTTTTGGCTCACTCATGCCAGAAGTTTGTCTAGTTTGCTAGTCTTTTAAATAAGCAGGCAGATTTTTTTTTTTGTAGCTCTTTTCTAATGCTTATTTTTCAATTTATTAATTTTTGTTCTTAATTCTGTCTTTTTATATTCTTTGGGGTTCTCTGTTATTTAAGTAGCTTCTTAAGTATTTAATTCATTTACTTTAATCTTTTTTATGTTCATTAAGAGAACCATTTTATTAAAGATAGACCTTAACACATACCATAATTAAACAATTTTTTAACCTTTTGGGCATGTGTGCATTTTTTAATACACTCAAAGCTTCAAAAATGAAATGGTCAAAGCCCTCTTTCATCTTCTTAGGAGACCTATACACTGTTAACAAACTCCCACTAGCAAGAGGAAACTTTCTTTTATACAGCTTAACTCTAGATGAATTGGATAGAAGAGGTTCTCTGCATGAAGTAATCTCAAGAAGAATCTGAGGGTAAGATGACAGACACTATACTGCAAAGGGTACTCATGGTCTCCAGAAAGAATTTTTTTTTTCTGTTTTCACAGCTACCTTCACAGTTTCAGTCTAATTTGTGGGCTCTGTGCAGAGGACTCATTAATTGGTGTCATTTCTTTCACTCTTGAGCAGACAGTAATGCTTTATCCAGTGGTGTTGAGTTTCATGACTCTTCTTACTACCAAAGATGCTTATTCCCCTTTAAGAATAGAATATACCAAATTAAACTTTTTATTCTGAGATAATTTCAGATTCAGATGTAATTGTGCAAAATAATAAAGAAAGCTATCTTGTACTCATTTTTCCCAGTGGTAACATCTTGCATAATTACAGTAAAATATCACAACCAGGAAATTGACATTGATACCGTCAAGATACAGATCATTTCATCACCAGAAGGATCATGGTTATTCTTTTAACCCATGTTACCCTTTTAGAGTCACCTCCACCATCCTCCTTCTTAACACCAGACAACCACTATGCTGTTCTCCATTTCTATGTTTTGTCATTTCAAAAGTCTTCTATAAATGTAATTATGCAGTATATACCTTTTAAGATTGGCCTCATCATTCAGCACAGTTCTCTGGAGAACCACTGAGATTGTTTCATGTACCAGTAGTTTGTTCGTAGTATTTCATGGTTTGGCTGTACATTTATTTAACCCATGGAAGGACATCTGGGTTGTTTCCAGTTTTTGTCTATAAAGCTGTATAAACTATATAGTGGTTTTTGAGTGAATATAGTCTTCATTTTTCTGGGATAAAGGCCCAGGAGTGCAATTTCTGGATCACTTGGTGCTTTGCATGTTTTATTTTTAAAGAGATTGCCACACTGCTTTCTAGACTGACATCTGACATTCCCATCAGAAGTTCTAACATTTGACATTTCCAGAAGGAATGTATCAATGATACAGGTTTTTTGCAACCTTGTTGGAATTTGGTGTTTTCACTATTTTTAATTTAGCCATTCTGATATGTGGGTAATGATAGGTGTGTGGTGATATCTCATTGTGGTTTTGATTTGCACTTCTCTAAAGGCCAATGATGTTGAACACTTTTCCATATCTTTATATGCCATCTGTGTATTTTCTTTGGTAAAATGTCTCTTCATGTCTTTTGCCTATTTTCTAACTGTATTGTTTGAAGTATTTTTTACGGTTAAGTTTTGAAAGTTTTTTATATATTTTAGATACTATTGCTTTGTCAGATTGTGATTTGCAAATATTTTCTCTCACTATGTAGCTGGTCTTTTCATCCTCTTAACAGGGTTTTTCATAGAGCAAGAGTTTTTAATTTTGATTAAGTCCAATTCGTCAGTTTATTTTCTTTTATGGCTTACGCTTTTTGTGTTCAAAGCTCTTTACCCAACTTTAGATTCCTGATGATTTTCTCATTTTTTCCTTAATGTTTTGTAGTTTCACATTTTACATTTAAATCTGTGATCCATTTTGAGTTAATTTTTGTATAAGTTATGAGATTATTATGTATAAGATATGACTAAATTTTTGTATAAGATATGTATAAAGTTCTCTTTTTTTGCCTGCAGATATTCAATTGCTCTAACATCATTTGTTGAAAAGGCTACCTCTCCCACAATAAATTTATTTTTTACTTTTATAAAAAATCATTAGGCAGTGGTGCCTGACTGGTTTTGTCTGTGGAGCGTGAAACTCTTGATCTCAAGGTTGTATGAGCCCCACATTGGATATTAAGAATGTAAAGTTCTTATTGGATGTAAAGATTACTTAAAAACAAAATCTTATAAAAAATCATTAGGCACATTTGGATGGGTCTATTTCTGGGTTCTCTATTCCATTCCATTGATTTATGTGTCTATCCTTCCACCAACACCACACAATTTTAACTAATGTAGCTGTATAATAAATCTTGAAATTAACCATATTGATTCTTCCCATTTTATTCCTTTCCAAAATTGTTTTAGCTTTTCTAGTTCATTTGCATTTCTATATACATTTTAGAATAGTCTTGGGGCACCTGGGTGGCTCACTTGGTTAAGTGTCTAATTCTTGGCTTTGGCTCAGGTCATGATCTCACAGTTTGTGAGTTTGAGCCCTGCACTGTCAGTGAAGAGGCTGCTTGGGCTTCTCTCTCTCTCTCTCTCTCTCTCTCTTTCTTTGCCCCAAGATAAATAAATAATCTTAAAAAAATAGAATAGTCTTGTCCATATCTACAAAAAAAATCTTTCTGGGATTTTGATAAGAATTACATTCAATCTTTGTATCAGTCTGGGGAGAAATGATATCTTAACTATGTTGAATCTCCCAGTCCATGAATACAGAATGTCTCTCCATGTACAAAAACTTTTAAAACTTTCATTCAACAGTGTATAGTTTTCAGCACATAAGTGATAAAAAAAGTTATGTTAAATATACACTATTTCATTTAAAAAATCACTTGTAAATGATGTATTGTATTTTTAATATCAATGTCCGTGTATCTATCACTAGTATATAGAAGTATAGTTGATTTTGTCGATTACCTTTCATCCTATGATCTCACTTTTTCTTTCTATAAGTTTTGCATATTCCTTGATATTTTCTACAATCGTGTCATCTGCAAATAGGGGCAGATTTATTTCTTCTGTTCAGATCTATATGCCTTTTATTTCCTTTTCTTACTTTATTGCACTTTCTAGAACTTCCAGCTCTATGTTTATAAGAGTGGCGAGAGAACACCTCATTCATTTGTTCTCAACCTTAGGGGTACAGCATTCCATCTTTCACCATTAAGTATGTTAGCCTTTATCAGGGTGCAGTTCCCTCTATTTGCATTTTTCTGAGTTTCTATCATGAATTGGTGTTAAATTTTGTCAAATACTTTTGTTGTTTTGTTGTCATGCTTTTTCTTCTTTTGACTATGAATGTAGTAGAATACAGTGATTAATTTTCAAATACTGGAATCAATCCCATTTCATGATGTTGTATAATTCTTTTTATGTATTACTGAATTCTATTTGCTAGTATTTTGTTAGGACTTTTGTGTCTATATTCATGACAAACATTGGCCTTAAGTTTTCTATTTTTGTACTGTCTTTGGTTTAGGTATCAGTGTAACACTAGCGCCATAAGATGAATTGAAGTATTTCCTCCTCTTCCATTTTCTGGAAGATTGTGTAGAATTAGCGTTAGTTATTATTTTAACTTTTGGTAGAATTCTTCAATGAAACTATCTGGAGAGAGTTTCAACTATCTTTGAAATCCTGGAGATTTCAAATTATGAATTCAATTTCCTTGATAGTTACAGGGCAACTTTATTTATAGGATGAATTGTGGTTTGTGTCTTTCAAAAAACTGGTCCATTTTGTTGTCAATTTTATGTATGTAGAGTTGCTCATAATATCTATTATTCTTTTAATATCTGTACCATCTGTGATGTTATCCCATTTCATTTCTAATATTGATAATATGCGGTGCCTCTTCTCTTCCCCCACCACCGGCCTCTGGTCAGTCTTACTAGAGGTTTGTCGGTTTTGCTGTTTCCAAATAACCAGCTATGTTACTTGTTTCACTGATTGTTTTCCCTTTTGTTTCTGTTTTTCATTTCATTACTTTATACTTTTATCTTTATTATTTTCTTCCTTCTGTTTGATTTGGGTTATTTTTGCTCTTCTTTTCCTAAATCCTTAAGGTGGCATTTAGGATTACTGATTTGAGACTTTTCCTCTTTTTTAACATATGCATTTAGTGGGATAAATTTTCTTGGCAGTGCTTTAGCTATGTCCCACAAACTTTGTTACCTTGTGTTTTTATTTCCGTTCAGTTCAATGTATTTTTTTGTATGCCCCTTGAGACTTCCTCTTTGACCCATGGATTATTTTGAAGTGTGTCTTAGGGTGCCTGGATGGCTCAGTCGGTTAAGTGTCTGACTTTGGCTCAGGTCATGATCTCACAGTTCGTGGGCTCGAGCCCCACATTGGGCTCTGGGCAGCTCAGAGCTCAGAGCCTGGAGCTGGCTTTAGATTCTGTGTCTCCCTCTCTCTCTGCCCCACCCCTGCTCACACTCTTTCTCTCCCTCTCAAAAATAAATGAAACATTAAAGAAAAAAATGTGTGTCTTTTTGTTTTCAAGTGTTTGGAGTGTTTCCTGTTCTGTATTATTGATTTCTAGCTTGATACTATTATTGTCACAGAACACATTATTTTAGTTCATTTAAATTTGTTGAGGTTAAGTTTATGACCCAGAATATGATTTTAGTATGTGGTCTGTGGGTTTTTGAAAATAATGTATATTCTGCTATTGTTGGGTGTTCAATAAATATTGATTAGATCTTGTAGGCAGATGGTGCTGTTGAGTTCTCCTATATACCTGTTGATTTCCTTTCTTTTTTTTAATATTTATTTATTTTTGAAGGAGAAAGAGACAGACTGCAAGTGGGGGAGGGGCAAAGAGAAAGAGAGAGAGACAGAATCTGAACAGGCTCCAGGCTCTGAGCTGTCAGCACAGAGCCCAACACGGGTCTCAAACCCATGAACCGTGAGATCATGACCTGAGCCAAAGTCAGATGCTTAACCAACTAACTGGGCCACCCAGGTGCCCCATACCTGTTGATTTTCTATCTTACCTGTTATTCTATAAATTGAGAGACAGGAATTTATGTCCCCAACTATAATTGAGTGAACATGTCTACTCCCCCTTTCAGTTTTATCAGTTTTTGCGTCACATATTTTGCAGCTCTGCTGTTTGGTGCATACACATTTAGGATTGCTAGGTCTTCTTGGTGGGTTGACTCTTTTATCATCATATAATGAACTTGTCTGTCTCTGGTTATTTACTTTGTTAAGTCCACTTTATATGATGCTAATATAATCACTTCCACTTTTTGATGAATATGTGCATAATACATCTTTCTCTATCCTTTTACATCTTACCTGACTATATAGTTATATTTTGAGTTTCTTGTAGACAGTATATAGTTAGGTCATGTTTTTTTAAATCCACTCTGCAATCTGTCTCTTGATATGTTTAATGTAATTATTAATATATTAGGGCTTAAGTCTCCTAGGGATTGCCTGTCCTCTCTTTTTCATTTGTTTTCTTTTTTTCTGCTTTCCTATAGATTGCATGAACATTCTTTAGAATTCCATTTTATGTATAATACATTTAAGTGTATCTATTTGTATAGATTTTTTTAGTGATTGCTCTAGGCAATACATTATACATACATTACTTCTTACTGATATCATCATTATATTCGTTTGAGTGAAGTATAGAAATCTTATCTCCCTTTCTGTCCCTTTGCCTTCCCTGTTTAAAACTGCCTAAAATATTTTCTCAATATACCTTTAGAACTGCATCAGTGTTATACTTTGTTTCAAGTGTCAAACACAATTTAGAAAACTCAAAGAGAAGGAAAGCTTACTTTATTTATCCAAATTTTTGCTTACCATATTATTTCTTCCTTCCTGGTGTTCCTAGGTTCTTTCTTTTATCACTTTCAGTTCTCTTTAGAGAACTTCCTTCAGTCATCTTTCATCTGAGGTCTTGATTTCCCCTTCATATCTTTTCTCTGGGTATTGGATTCTGGGTGACAATTCTTTTATCACTTTAAAAATATTATGCCATTCCTTTGGGGCCTCCATGGTTTCTGATGATAAATTGATGTCATTCTAATTGCTTTCCCCTGGTTTCAGATTTTGTTCTGTGTCTTTAGTTTTTAGAAGTTTAATTATGTTTCTTAATATGGATTTCTTTGGTTTTATCCTACTGGGAGTTTGATTAGCTTCTTGAATGTGTAGGTTTATGTCTCTCACAAATTTGGGGAATTTTCAAGCTTTACTTCTTTGAATACTTTTTCAGCCCCATCCTCTTTCTCCTCTCCTTCTGAGACTCTGATGACACTGTTAGATCTTTGTCATAGTCCCACCAGCTTCTGAGGCTCTGTTCATATCTTTTTTTTTTTTAAATGTTTATTTATTTTTGAGAGATAGAGACAGAGCACAAGTCGGGGAGGGGCAGAGACAGAGAGGGCGACACAGAATCTCCAACAGGCTCCAGGCTCTGAGCTGTCAGCACACAGCCTGACACAGGGCTCAAACTCGGGAACGCCAAGATCATGAAGGCTGAAGTCAGAGGCTTAACCAACTGAGCCACCCAGGCGCCCCTCTGTTCATATCTTTTTAGTCTAGTTCCTCTATATTAGTTTGGATATTTCTATTGTTCTATCTTCCAATTCATTGATTCTTTCCTTTGTCTCCTCCATTCTGCTGTTGAGCCCATTCATTGAGCTTTTCATAACACTCGTTGTATTTTTCTGATCTAAAATTTGTTTTTAAAGTATATTTATTTTGAGAGAGAAAGCGCATGTGCATGAGTGGAGGAGGGTCAGAGAGAGAGGAGGAGAGAATCCCAAGCTGGTTTTGTGCTGTCAGCACAGAACCTGACATGGGGCTTGATCTCACAAACCATGAGATCATGACCTGAAGAGTTGGACACTCAACAAAATGATCCACCCGGGCACCTCTGATCTAAAATTTCTATTAGGTTCTTCTTTATAACTTCTATTTCTTTCTAAGACCTTCTATTTCTCTGCTGAGTCCTTCTATTTTTTCATTGTTTGCAATCGCTCACTAAAACCATTTTTCTCATGGCTTTAAAAAATTTTTTTTAATGTTTATTTATTTTTGAAAGACAGACAGAGCATGAGCAGAAGAGGAACAGAGAGAGGGAGACACAGAATCAGAAGCAGGCTCCAGGCTCTGAGCTGTCAGCACAGGGCCCAACACGGGGCTCAAATTCATGAGCTGTGAGATCACGACCTGAGATTAAGTTGGACAATTAACCAACTGAGCCACCCAGGCACCCCAATCTCATGGCTTTTTTAAATCTTAGTCTAATAATTCTAATATATCTGTCATTCTGTCATCTTGGTGTTAGCATCTACTGATTTTCTTTTTTAATTCGGTTTCCTTAGGTTCTTGGTATGATGGGTGATTTTCATGCAGTCTTGGACTTTTTGTATGTTATGAAACTCTGAACCTTAAATCATCTGTTTTAGCTGTTGTTGTTGTTTACACTGCTCCAATAGAGGAAGGGGAGGGGCATTGCCCCATTATTGCCAAGTGGAGATAGAAGCATATCTCCACTCAGTCTCTATTGATACTTGAGGGGGACAGCTCCTCATTACTCTTGAGAAGGGGTGGGAGTTCTGGTTCCTTACTTCTTTTCCATTGATACCACAGTGGGTGTAGTCTCATTACGAAGACGAGATGGTGAGTCTCGACCCTACACTAGGCCTCATACTACCACAGTGGGAGGTAAAATGGTTATCTTGATACTTGTTAGATTGGGGCAGAAGTCTAGGCTCTCTGTGTGGTCTCCATTAAAAACCACATGGTGAGAGAGAGGTCATGGCTAGATAGCACAAAGGTCCTGGTTTCCTATTTCGTATGCTCTAAAACCACCAGCTGGGGCACCTAATTTCAGCTTTGTGAGAATCCAACTCTACATCCCCTACCCAGCTTGGGTGTGAGTGGGTCCACATTTTTTTGTGTGTAGTTAGTGTTTGGCTGGAGCAGAGAAGTTACTGTCTACAAGTTTTGTGTCTTGCTAGGCTGCGTTTTTCCTGATCTTTTGATTAGAGAAAGCAGACTTCTGTTTTTTATTTGGTCTGCACTCATTCATTCATGTTTCTAGGCTGCTGGCTTCTTCAGCATGAAGTCTGGAATATATAAGGCAAAAAGAAAACCCAAGGAACTCACCACTGCGTCATACCTTATGTCTCAGGTTTCCTTCTTCTTTAAAAAAAAAAATTTTTTTAACATTTATTTATTTTTGAGAGAACAAGAGCAGGAGAGGGGCAGAGAGAGAGGGAGACACAGAATCCAAAGCAGGATCCAGGCTCTGAGCTGTCAGCACAGAGCCCAATGTGAGGCTCGAACCCACTAACCATGAGATCATGACCTGAGCTGAAGTCAGATGCTTAACTGACTGAGCCACCTAGACGCCCCTCAAGTTTCCTTCTTCTCTCTTCATTGCAGAGTCTCTTATGTTTGTTTTACATATGAAGTCCAGGGTTTGCACCTGTCCTTGGTGAGAGGAATAGGGGAAAGTATATATACTCCACAGGTTCTGTTTTAAATCCTTACTGATTGCTAATGACTGCACTTGAAAGCATAAATTTATCTTAAGTATTACTTTAGCTATATCCCACAAGTTTTTGATATTTGGTGTTTTACTGTTGATTGACTCTAAATGCTTTACAATTTTTCTTATGATTTCTCCTTTGTCCCATGACTTATACTTAACTACGTCTTAAAATTTCCAAATGGATTCTTTTTTTCTGTTTTTGTTATAGATTTCTAATTTTGTTGACTGTTGTATTTTACTCAGAAAACTTAGTCTGTATGCCATTGATTCTTTGGTATATGGTAGGACTTGCTTTATTGCCCACTGTTTGGCCAGTTTTTACTGTATAAATGTTCCTTGTGTGTTTTAAGAAAACATGTTATTTAATGATTGGCATAATCCTATGATTACTACTTATTAGGAAAGACTTTTTTCATCTATCCAATGGCTAGACACATATGATGGGGAATGGACTTTTTTTTGAGAGTCTAGGCTGTGGTAAAGGGGGTAGTCTCAGTCTCAACTCCCAACTACCGCAGCCCAAGGTCTTTGTTTGTCTAAGAGCATTAAAACCCAAGCCCCTAGATTTTGCAGTACTGCCCTCTCCCCCAACACCACCACACACCAATAGCAGCTGTTCAAGAGTTCCAGGTTCAGTTCCTGCTTTGCCTCTAGAACAAAGGGCTTGCCCTTTCTTTCTCATGAGTTCAGTGACACATTTAAAACAATGTTCCAGTTCTGCTTTTCCCATTTAACATGACAAGGAGGGAGGCAGTTAGGAGACTTGACACTCCTCTTATTTGAGGTTGGGATTAAGAGAGAAGCACAGAGCAAAGAAGAAAGAAGTAGAAGAAAGTGGTCAGAGAGCGTGGATCAGGTGGATGCGTCCATGGGTAACTGATTTCCAGTTAGGCAAGAGCTAGGAATCACTTTTCTGGAGCAATGCTTCCCAGGAGTCACCTGAGGCTTTTGTTCCTACATGCAGCCTCCTAGGCTCCTCTCCTGGCAATCATGAATTTAGTGTTCTAGGGTGGGACTCTGAAAACTATTTTCTTCCAGAGCCTCAGGTGACTCTTATGGAAAAAAAAAAAAAAAAAGGTTTAGAAAGCAACGTTCTAGAGTACTGTATGATTCCCAGGTCTTCCTTCCCTAGGTCTGAGATCTTGGAATCTGTGGTTTTGGCAGGAACCATAGGAGATGTTGCCATTAAAAAAATAACTAAACAAAAATTAAGAGTACAGGTAAAAAAAAAAAAAAAAGCCAAGGGGCACCTGGGTGGCTCAGTCAGTTAAGTGACCAACTTCGGCTCAGGTCATGATCTCACAGTTCATGGTTCGAGTCCCACATCAGGCTCTGTGCTGACAGCTCAGAGCCTGGAGCCTGCTTTGGATCCTGTGTCTGCGTCTCTCTCTGCCCCTCCCCTGCTCGTGCTCTGTTTCTCTCTGTCTCTCAAAAAATAAATAAATGTTAAAAAAAAAAAAAAAAAGCCATAAGACTAGTATACAGACATAAGAACAAAGCAGTCAGAGATAATACTGTGTACTCAGAACCTGTAAAAATGTGGATACAGAAATCATATATTCATTAATTCATTCAACAAACACTTTTTGAGCCCAGTTATGTCCTTTTATGTCTAGGAGCTAGAAATTCTGAAATAAATAAGATACAAACCTGAATTTCAAAAAAAGTGTACAGAAGTACTGTATACAGAAGTACAGACAAGATTGCCAGGTAAAATACAAGATCCCCAATTATTTTTTTTTAAGTTTATTTATTTGAGAGAGAGCTCATGCACAATGGGGGAGGGACAGAGAGAGAGGGAGAGAGAATCCCAATTAGGCTTCTTGCTGTCAGCATGAAGCCCAACATGGGGCTCAATATCACGAACCATGAGATCATGGCCTGTGCTGAAATCAAGAGTTGGACGCTTAACCCATTGAGCTGTCCAGGTGCCCCACAAGCTGCCCAATTAAATTTGAATTTCAGATAACCAATGGATAATTTTTTAATGTAAGTATGTCCCAAATTTTGTTTTTCAGGGTTTTTTGTTTTTTGTTTTTCCTAAATCTGTCAACCCTAAATATAGGAATATTTAGGAAAAGCTCTCAACCCAACTCCAGAGGCAAGGGCTGCAAAGTTCAGCCAAATGTCAAAAGGTCTTTGATACAAATTGATTAGAATTAGCAGGCCATGGAGATTGCTGCCAAAAGCAGCTAGGTTTCAAAGTATACCACATTATTCCTAGGTTAAGAAGGTAAGGTGTGTTCATTTTCCCCCAAAACAACTACTAAATACCTCGGAATCTCCTTATAACATACTCACATAATTAACATTTTTAGTACCACAGGACTTACAGAACACAGGTTTGTGGGCGAGGTCATCCAAAGTAATTCCTCCTTCAGGATTGAACTCAAAGCTGCTAGTGAAGTTGTATTTTGCAGTTCCTTCTGGAGAAACCGTAACTTTTGCAGAGTCTCCCAGAACCACTTGACTGAATTCTGCACGAATAAAAGTAACTGGAGTATCTCCTTTAAAACCTTTCTGTTGACAGAAGGATACACTTTACAATTTTACTCAAATAGAGAATTTCCCTATACATCTGGAAACTCATTTTGACTTGACCTAAATAGCATTTTCCGTGTTTTCCTAACAAACTATACCACATATACAAAAAGGTTAGGTAGGTAGAAAGTCATTTAAAAAGTCTAGTTGTTGGGGCGCCTGGGTGGCGCAGTCGGTTAAGCGTCCGACTTCAGCCAGGTCACGATCTCGCGGTCCGTGAGTTCGAGCCCCGAGTCAGGCTCTGGGCTGATGGCTCGGAGCCTGGAGCCTGTTTCCGATTCTGTGTCTCCCTCTCTCTCTGCCCCTCCCCCGTTCATGCTCTGTCTCTCTCTGTCCCAAAAATAAATAAACGTTGAAAAAAAAAAATTTAAAAAGTCTAGTTGTAACTAACTGCAACATTCTATTTAAATGCCATTATGTTGGAGTTTTAAAAATAACTTTTCTTGTGTTTACATGATTATAAAAGTATATTGTGAAACATTTGAAAAAGTGAGAAAAGCACATGGAAAACAAATCACCTGTAATTTCACTCTAATATGTAAACACTATTAACATTTTAGAATATATTTTTTAGTGCTTTCCAGTGAATATATATGCATGTATGTATGTAAATATATATACAAATATGTACACACATTTATACACACATCTTTTATACATCTTTTAAAACAAAGCAAAATATCATTCATTGCATCCTGTTTTGCAATGAGCTTTTGACTTCATAATAGTGAATGAATATCTGCCATTTCATTATTTTGTAATTTTTATAGTTAACTCATATTGTAGTTTTTATTTAAATTCATCAAATGAAATTAATCACAAGAGAAACTCTGGAAGAATTCAGATATTTTTCAGGAGAAAAGACCTGCGGTCTACGAAAACAAAAATCACTTCTTGTGTCACCAGTAAAATTTAGTATTCAAGTTGCCAGGTATTTTACACACATAGTGATTTGACCTGCTGATTATATAGTCGAACAAAAAGGAAAACTGAGAAAGTAGTACCAGTGCAATGTTAAGTAAGACCAGCAGGTCAGGTGTTATAGGAGGGTGCAAAAGCATTTCTCCTGCTGCTGTTTCCAATACATTTTCCCCCAACCTGCAGGTAGATGTTTGACAGGGAAACCTGAACTCAAAGACAAATGTACTTTCAAGAAGAATGAATAAACTAAGGCCTTCTCAGATTTCCAAAGATAACATTACCAAGTCATATCCATCTGTCACAGTGATCTGCACAGGTCTGCCTGTTGATGACACCTGCTCCATATCAGCACTTGGGCAACGTCCCTCTGGTCTTCTCTGGTCTCTGTAAATATAATGAATCCACCTTTCCCCTCCAGTACCATAGCTGTAGAAGTACCCATATTATATCATAACCAATACTAGGGGATAACCTAGGAAAATGCCATAGTCCCATCAATGTTTTGTGCCCTTTTCAACCTTTGCAGCTAGACAGGCAGTATTTTACAGAGTTGTTCACAAGGAGGATTACATCAGTTAGCACTAAAATGATCCTTATATGTGTAACTAACCCATAAGCACAAATCATCACAAGACATAGAGGGTAGGAGTGCCATCTCCCTTACTCCCCGCTGCCCCCCACATCTTCCATAGTGTTCTTTGGTAGACTTTTTTTTTTTTTTTTTTTTTGATGTGCAAAGTTCCCCTCAATGGTTCCTTAATCTCTCACTTTTACAAAACTATACTTTGAGCACAGGAAGGAAACAGCCATATGGAATAATGGCTAGTCCATTAGCAAAAGTCCTGACATACGTCTTATTTAGTCAATGATATTTTTAAATTATTTTACAACATTAAGGACACAATTTCAAAAATTAATTGGATATGTTTAAGAAAGATTTTCTGACTCAATTCAAAGTGGAACTTAGGGCAATTCAAATGTTTGCTGAGGGCATACTATGCTGTGTCTAGGAGTGGTGGTACAAAAAAGGAGCTATCTAGTGTCCCCAGGCTATATAATTATTCTGCCTCTTCTCAGCTACTCCCTCAACCTTTAGTCACCTAAAACAGGTCACTTGTTTAACACCATGTCTTCAGGCTCAATCACAGCCTAAGTGACCCTGACAATTTTCTTATCAAGTTCACATTTGAAAATGACCTTTTACATCAGTTTTCTTCTTTCCTTTTCAATAGTATCACGGGAATTAGACCTTCACTAGCCTGATCTTGGACAAAAGCCTAATTTCTCTGAGCCTCAGTTTCACCTTCTGTGAAATATATAATTTAACTTCTGATGTTTCACATTTGTTGTGAATATCCACTAAAACTGCTTAACCTATGAAGCACCGCACAAGTGGTATTATTAATACGCACTGCTTTTCCTGAATGCTCAAATACTCCCTTACATACAAGGAATCTCTCTCGTATTTACAGTCTCTGAGTGCCCGGCACTATGCCTTGTCTTAGCGGCGTATTTACTGAATAATGAATGCAAGAAATCTGGCCAGTTACAAGTGATGGTCAGGGCAGTCAGTGGGGGGTCGGGGAGGGGCGCTCCTGTTGCCCCCAGCAGACCTGCACTTCTTGTCATATCGCTCCTAAGAAAATGTAAGGTAACAGTCAAATCAGAAAAGGTTTGATGAAGGAAACCATGTGAAGGGGTGTGGTCTGGGGACACAGGCTTAGCGCCCGCTTACTGCCGGAGACCTCGGCGCAGAGCCAGAAAGGGGTCTAAGTCTGGATTCAGGTGGGAGGTCCGGGGTTAGCGGTAGCTCCTGCGCCTAGCAGGGTCGGTGGCATTTAAGTCTGTACCCGAGTGCACTGCGTTGGGATGCGGTCCCAGCGTTTCACTCTGGCTGTAGCTGAAGAGAAGCTGTAACGGGGTGTGGTCGCAGGTCCACGAAGGAGAGATCGGGGGGCAGAGAGTTTCGGAGGAATTATAGCCGTCTTACCTGAGGCAGCCACAATTGCGTTACCCGCAACTATAGTAACTAACCACCTCTCGCGAGAACTTAGTTCTGGCATTCTTTACAAGTTTATCCCTAAGACTCGCGGTAATGGTTTCTGTGGCGGAAACAGCTGTCTGCGCCTGCGCTCCAGGAACTAGGCGCTTGAGTGGCAGTTTCTGTTGCCATGTTCGCGGTTGCAACTTTGCTTTAATTTAACTGCAACGTTTTCTAACTTTGGATTTTGTTTTCTCGACCTTTTCCTTTCAATATCCCTACATAAATAGTTGGAAAACCAAGAGGAAATTTACTTAAAAATAAAATAAAAGCCTTTATTACACGGCTTTGAAAACCGGTCATTTAAATCTTTCTCCATGAAAAATGCAGATGAGTTATTTTAAAAGTGAGCCTCTCACACACTGTTGGTGAGAGTGCAAAACAGTCCTACTTCTGGTGCTCAATACTTACACAATAAATAGACTAAGTATATAATACTAATCCAAAGTTTTAATACATTTGAAAACACCAAGAGTTTTGGAATAGTAAAATAGCAAAAACGTGGAAACAACCCAAGTGCCCGCCAGTGGATGAGTGGATGACCAAATTGATTATATAGTCACAAAATAGCATATTACAAAGCAGTCTAAATGAATTAACTGCAACTACACGTGGATGGGTCTTAGCAACATACATACTTTCAAATGTTGCAATATTAAGAGGCATTTTGAAGGGGCTCCCACTGGTTAAATTTGGGCGCCAAAATAAACAATGATAATAATGATTACAGTCCATTGAGTAAAATAGGGATACACAAGTTCACATGAATATAAATAAATGGAGAGAGCTCCTAACAGAATGCCAACCCAATAAGAAAGAGGAAATGATGGAAACAGAGAATTACCATTTGGCACACACTATATAAGTGGATGCTAAAGTTGGTGAGAGGAGGTTTGATGAGAAGAGAATATTGGCATGATTTTGGAATACCAATCAATTACAAAGGGGAAATTGTGAAATGAAACCAACAATATCATGTGGTTGAGGTTAACATCACCAGGATTGGGAGGAGTCTACATTGCATGCCTCCTGATGAGACTCACTGGGAAAAAGAAAGCATCATTTTGTGCTATTCCTGCCATCAGAGAGACTCAGGTTTTAGGCCACCCTCTTGAAAGTACGTGCTGTACTCTTTAAAACTGTCAAAGACATGAAAGACTGGGAACTGTTCCAAAGGAGTCTGAAGATATATGCCAGCTACATGCAATATGTATTCCTGTATAGTATTTTGGACCAGAAGAGAGACATTGTTGTGACAGTGGGCAAAATTTGAATGAGCTTAATGGATTGGATGGTAGTGTACCAAAACTGATTCCCTGATATGGAAGTTTGTTTGCTTTTATACAGGACACTATTTAGAAGAAAATACACAACAGGGTGTTTAGGAGTGTTGGAACATCAAGTCTGTAGTTTGCTTTGTCCACCCTCAAAATGTCCAGAAAAGGACTAATAGTAAGGAATATATGCATATGCACATATACATGTAAACAAAGTGATCAATGAAGCAATAAGGTGTTAACTATATGAGAATCTGGGTGAAAGAGATGTGGAAATTCTTTGCTCTGTTTTGGCAACTTTTCTGTACATTTAAAATTATTTCAAAAATTATTAAACTATACACACACACACATACTACTCCCATTGGAAATGTCTTAGGATACAAAACTACCACAGCCAAATTTTAAAAATAAATTTTATTTGTTATAAACATATTAAAATTATAAAAATTAAGAAAAAAATCTTTTAAATGTTGCAGTGTTATTAGTAATTAAAACAAATAGACCTATGGAACTACTGAGTAATTTCTCTCTGGATTTTTTCCCAGGTGAGGGCTCTGAGTGAATTAGTACTGAGAGAGCCATCCTACCTTGCCCACGAAATACTTTTTTACATAATAAGCAAGGGTTACGGCCAAGTCTTTGTTAGGGAACTGTTCTAGATCACTCATGATGCCAAGGCAAGAAAGGATAAGTAACAGGTGTCACTTCCTTAAACATAATTAACCCTTTATCATTAGACTGTGGAATGCCTGATGGTAAAACCTTGTGTTATATAGTTCTTTTATTCTCCTGGAATGCATAGCAGTGACCACTCTGAATTTCATGTAATCCTTACAAGGAAAGGCATTCAAATGTTTTTTGACAGATTTAAAACATCAACTTTGCAAGAAAACAAGGAAAAGGCCCTTTTTAGTGCCACAGAAAATACAACAGTACCGAGAATCAGAATTAAGTCATCTACATATACAAACCAATTTGGGGGACAAAAAAAGTTCTATCATCTAATAAAATTCAAACTTTAGTTTGGGTTTCAGAAACCTCCACTAGATGACTCACTATCCCAACAAACTCCTTTCACATTACTCCAAAAAAATTGTTTCTAATTAGCTAATCTGTTATTTCCAGTCAATTTATTTCTGACAACATTCATTAATACAATCAAATGTACTGCTCATCCTCAAATTGATTTAGAAAGTCAAAGTAATCACTGTCAACATCCCTGATGGATATTTTGCAGAAATGGACAAGCTGATTCTAATATTCATATGAAGGGGTGCCTGGGTGGCTCAGTTGGTTGAGCGTCCGACTTCAGCTCAGGTCATGATCTCACAATTTGTGGGTTTGAGCCCTGCGTCGGGCTCTGTGCTGATAGCTCAGAGCCTGAAGCCTGCTTCAGATTCTGTATCTCCCTCTCTCTCTGCCCCTCCCCTGCTTACACTGTCTCTGTCTCTCAAAAATAAACAAACATTAAAAAAAATTAAAAAATAAAATAAAATTCATATGGAAATGCAAGAGAGCCAGAATAGCAAATGCAATGTTGAAAAAGAACATAGTTGGAAGACTCACACTTCCCAATTTATAACTTATTACAAAACTACATTTATCAAGTATTAAGTGTAGCTTAATCAAGGCATAAGGATAAACATATAGACAAATGGAATACAGTTGAGAGTTCGGAAATAAAGTAAGAGTGCCATGACAACTCAGTGGGAAAAGAATAGTCTTTCCAACCAATGATGGTGGGACAACCATATATCAAAATGCGAAACAAATAAGTTGAACACCTTCACACCATTTATAAAAATGAACTAAGACCTAAATGTAAAAGCTAAAAACATTAGAATATTAGAAGAGAACATAGGGGTAAATCATGTTAACCTTGCATTAGACGATTGTTTCTTAGACATGACACTGAAAGTACAAGCAACCAAAGAATAGAAAAACTGGAATCAGAATTTTAAAGTTTTGTGCTTTAAAATCAAAGAACACCAGCAGAAAAGTAAAAAAGGGGCACCTGGCTGGTTCAGTCCATACAGCATGCAACTCTTGATGTGGGGTCATGAATTTGAACCCCATGTTGGGTATAGAGATTACTTTAAAAAAAAAAAAAACTTAAAAAAAAAGGAAAAAGGCAGTCCACAAAATCTTTGTAAATATATATTGTATGGGTATATAATTTTTTGTGTATTATATTTTCTATCTTAAAAAACTTTTCTGACTGTGGAGTGACTGCCTTCTCCCTGGTTAGCCCATTCAGAGACAGCAAAAGCCCCCAACTAGGAGCATGCCTTTGATATGCAAACTAACCAATCCAGAGCCTTACCTCTTACGTTTGGCCCTGCACCCGAGGAGGCAATATTCCTCTAATTATCCTAGAGCCAGGTAAGAGGACACTAGAGACCACCCATATAGCTCAAAAATTACCAAAATTATTCAAACTAGCCAATACTGAATTATTTACCCTATCCAACTTTGCTTCTCCCTTAGAAACCCCAATAAAGGTCATGGCCTAAGCATTCCCCCCTGGCCCTCCTCCTGACCACCCTGGTGTCTTTCCCATATGGCCCTGTGTGTGCAGTGCCTCTGGTCTCTAGAAAGTTTGAATATAATAATGTTCTTGAGCCTCTCTTGTTTCTCCTCTTATGGCTGAACCTAAACTGACTTCATAAAAACACATAGAAGCATACAAAATAAAATAATATCTGATAAGGGTCTACTACACAGAATATATAAATAACCCTTACAACAATAAAGAGACAAATAACCCAACTTTAAAATGGAAAAAGTATTAGAAAACATTTTTCCAAAGAAGATATGCAAATGTTAATTAGCACAAGAAAGGGAAATACAAATCAAAGCCACAACGAGAGGTCATTTCACATCCACTTGGCTATAATCAAAGAGACAGATAATGATAGTGTTGGTGAGGATGAAGAGAAATTTAGTAAAAAAAAAAAAAAAAAAAAAAAAAAAAATTTTGGAAACTGGGATCACTGCTGGTAGGATTGTAAAATGGTGCAGCTGTTGGAAAACAGTCTGGCAGATCCTCAGAAAGCTAAATATAAAGATAGTATATCATTCAGCAATTCCACTCCTAGTTCCATGGCCAAGAGAACCGAAAACATGTGTCCACATAAAAACTTGTACATAAATGTTCACAGCAACATTATTCATAATAGTTAAAAGGTAAAAACAACCCAAATGTCCATCTGTTGATGAATGGACAAAAAAAAAAAAATGTGTGTCCTTGTTACAGTGGATTATTTAGCCTTAAAACAGAATGAAGACTGATTCATACCACAACACAGATGGACCTGAAAAAACAGTATGCTAATTGAAAGAAGCCAGACACAAAGGGTCACATATTTAATGATTCCATTCATATGAAAAGTCCAAAATTGGCAAGTCCATAGAAAGACAAAGTAGATTAGTGATTGACACGGGCTGGACAGGAGGAGGGGGAATGAGGAGTGACTACTGATAGGTACAAAGTTTCTTTTTGGGTGATAAGAATGTTCAAAATTGATTATGGTGATGATTGCACAGATTTGTGAATATACTAAAAACCACCGAGTTGTACACTTTAAAAAGGTGAATGGTATATGAATTATATCTAATTTTCAAAAGGTTTAAAAAACATATTTTATTGATCATATCTTTTCTTTCCTTAATACCTTACCCCCATTTCTCATCTTTACCAAATCTCATCACTGTTACTTTTTTAAAACCTACATCCAAACTGAACTTTTTCAGTGATACTTTTAAAATATTTTATATGTTTATATATTTTTGAGAGGAAGATAGTGCATGTAGGGGGGAGGTGGTGAGAGAGAATCCCAAGCAGGCTCCTCACTATCAGCGCAGAGCTCCATGTGGGGCTCGATCCCACAAACCGTGAGATCATGGCCTGAGTCGAAATCAAGAGTTGGACGTTTAACCAACTGAGCCACCCAGGCAACCCTCAATGATACTTTTTTTTAAAAAAGTAATTAACATCCATCTTAACCCATTATCCTTCTACCCATGTATCTTACCTTATGCTACAATCGTACATAGGTCTATCTAAGAGTAAGGTTGTATCTTATGCCAACTTATATGCCCCTTGGTATTTACACAAAACTGTTCATTGAATTATAATTCATATTTACTATTCTTCTCCTCATTTCTTAGTACCATCATTCGTAAAATCTATTAAATTTCTGCTTTGTGCCAGGGAGCTTCACACAAAGAACTACGGTTCTCCTCTCAGCAGAATTTATAATCTAACATTTACCACTTTTTTTTGGTGTCTTTTTATTTAGAACCCCCAGTATATTATAAATTTCCTTCCTTCATATTTCTCCTGGCTACCCATTATAATGCTCAATATACTCAATAAGTAATTACTCAATAAGTAATTTACTGGGGGTAAACCAATGGGTGTTGCAATCATCCTCCTACACCACTAACTGAGCTCCTGAACACTTCTCCAAAGAGCTAGCACTCAATTTTCCCAGTGATGCTTTAAGCTTCATTCACTCATTAACTGAACACCTCCTACATGTGAAGCTTCACTTTCTTGAATCATGATTAAATTACAACTAATTCTTAAAGTCATAATTTTTTTTTTTTACACTTGATCTTAGCCAAAAGGCCGAGAAGCTATTTCATAATTTTTTTTTAAAGCCAAGGGCCAATAAAGATCTTTAGAGAATTTTAGTAGACAAAAAAAAGTAGGCTATATATTTTATGCACATAAACATATAATCCCTTTTTAAAAAGTTGTTACAGGCAATACTCATCTATTCACTATGTGGAAAGTTTAGTGTTTATAAATATAAAATACCAATTTATGTAAAATAAGATGCAAATTACTCTCCTATGTCAAAAGAGCTGAATTTTTTAAAAATATAGTTTTGATATACTACCAACTATAACTGTCCAATGGACCTATGGGGCTTTGGAAGGCAGAGTTTCAGCAACTTTTTTTTTTATTCATCA
The DNA here is from genome assembly GCF_007474595.2 of Lynx canadensis. Lineage (NCBI taxonomy): Eukaryota > Metazoa > Chordata > Mammalia > Carnivora > Felidae > Lynx > Lynx canadensis. The sequence continues at coordinate 53,534,292 of NC_044313.2, read as the reverse complement.
TTATTACACAGAATTAGAGATTGCTGTGATTTTTATTCAATTTGGGACCCTGATTAGAGTAAGAACAGTGAGAATTATGCCTTACAAATATCGCGTTAATACTACATCATCGTGATATGGCTTCACGTTGATTGTATATAGAGAAAAAAATAACATTGGAATTAAGGCAATAACCACATGTGCAAACCAAGCACAATACCCTGACACAATGCTTAGTAAAAAGCTCTTTTGGTTTGGTGATGGTTGATATTGCTGCATGCAGGTCAGTCACTGCTTTGAAGGATATGCTGTGAAGAGCTTCATTTATTTAAAAATCCCTCCTACTGGCCCACAATGGCCAGCAGAAGCCTTCGGTAATCTCCACTTGTGTCACTTACAATCATTGTGCTCAGGGTCTTCTGATACATCTGTTTGAACATCTGTTTTATTTGTACAAGATCAATCTGCATGCAAGAGATGATATTTTTGATGTTAGAAAAAAGCTGTTAAGAGAAAACTGGTATTATTAGAATTATTCTTTAATAGTGAAAAGAATATAATTATAATCAAAGCAGAGAGGGAAAAAAAACACACCAAGTGACTGACATTTAATAGCTAGCATTTATACCACTGCTAGCATCACCCAGTGAAGGGCTAATTTACTGTTCTGTAAAAATCTTGAATAAGGGTGGTACTAGTCTCATCTATTATTCCAAAAAATACTTGTGATTTAAAAACCATTTAAAAAATAATAAAACCATTTGGTAGAATGGTTATTATCAAAAACAGAAAATAACAAGTGTTAGCAGGATGTAGAGAAATTGGAACCCTTGTGCACTGCTGGTAGGAATGTAAAACAGTATAGCTGCTGCAGAAGAAGATATGGTGATTCCTCAAAAAAAATAAAATAGAACTACCATACGATACAGCAGTTCCACTTTCAGGTATGTACACAAAGTGAAAGCAAAGACTCAAGCAAATATTTGTACACCAGTGTTCATACTAGCCAAAGGTGAAAGCAACCTGTCAATTGACAGATGAATAAACAGAAGGTATTGTATACATACAATGGAATACTAGTCAGCCTTAAAAAGGAAAGAAATTCTGACACATGCTACAACATGGATGAACCTTGAAAATGTTATGCTAAGAAAGAAGCCAGTCACAAATGGATAAATACTGTATGATTCCACTTATACAAGGTACCTAGGGTAGTCAAATTCATAGGTAGAGAAAATAGAATGGTGGCTGGTGGTTGCCAGGGGCCGGGGAGAAAGGAGAATGGTAAATTATTGTTTAACAGGCGTACAGATTTTTAGTTTTGCAAGGTGAAAAAGTTGTGGTGGTATGGTTGTACAACAACGTGAATGTACGTAATGCCACTGGAATGCATACTTTAAAATGATTAAAATGGTAAGTCTTATGTTGTATATATTTTATTACAATTTAAAGAAAAGATCGTGCTTAGAAAATTTAGGTCTAAGTACAAATACACAACTTTTTAAAAAACATCATATGATGGTTGTCTTTTTAAAAATGATTTACCTTCTCTAGTATAATTTAGTGGCATAGGTTTTCTTTCAATTAAGAAAGAACTCTAATAAATATACAAAGTCAAAGAAAGGAAAATATTTGAGGTGTATTTGGGTAAAGAGATAAAGATAAATTTTTAAAAATTATTTTATAATTAAAAGCTATGCTAAATGTCGAGAATTTTATTATCCAATAGGATTAATCTTTCACAAAATTTTTTACATTAGCAAAATGAAAATGAAAAGATAAATATTTTCCAACTTGATATAACCCAGTATTCTCTGCAGACCTCCTCAAGTAGGAAAAATTCTTGGCACTGGCTACACTGAGACACAGTCATCTGTTGCACTAACTTAAGCCTCTCTCACAGCATGAGGAGAATGAACACTGTACTTCACACAGCCTCCACCAGTAGTGACAAAGGAACTCTTATTTATTTAGTACATGAAATTTATTGTCAAATTGGTTTCCATACAACACCCAGTGCACATCCCAACAGGTACCCTCCCCAATGCCCTTTCTTAACATCATTCCGAGGGACTGACAACCTGCTGAGGAACTTTCAGGAAATTAACATTCAAAATCAAGTAAGATCAGACAAAAAAAAAGAAAGCCTCACCTCACTTCGAGTGACCACAATCCTGACCAGGGTGGAGTCATCTGTGCCGGCACCTTTCATAGAATAGTAGAGCCTCTCAGCAAAGAAGGCAGGGCGGTTCAGGGCACACTGCACTGCAAGTTAGAGATACTTCACACATGATGCCTTGACAAAGGTATCCATGCTCCAGATTCATTTATCACTTCTAGCCTGCCTTTGATCATTTTCTATAGAATTATCTGAGAAATTTGAGGTGATGTTCTCCCTCTTGATTTTTTTCTCAGAATCCATCTTTCTAGCCACATTAGATGGGCTACCCTCAATTCTAGAGGATTCCCTCTAATAAATCCCATTTTCTTTCCATAGATGCAATAGCTTACACTCTTTACATTTTTTTTTCCCTTCAAGTGAGAAAATCTATAGCAACTGTGGCCAATAATACCTTACTTAAAAAGGAATAATGACTGAAATCTGAATTCTACAAGTCTGAGAGAAGGATAGGAGATACATTCCAGTATGAAAATGAAAACAGATTTGAGCCAAGATTTGAGAATGATAATAAGTCTGACACATTTTCTCTTAGGAAAATTAACAGCAAAGTCTTTTCCTGCAAATGGTAGAGGTATACTAACTGTACATTATTACTTTAGTTATAATTACTATAGTAATATTTGTAAGACACTCAATTGCTAATACCACATGTGTTCCTAATACTCTCTTTAGTCATATATTCTCCAGGAGAATTAAATTTCCATTTCATCGGACATCTCAAAGAACACCAGAAACCGGGTTTTTCATTTCAAAAGGGAAAAGGGTCTCTTTGGATTGAGTATTTGAAAGATGTTTTTGGGAGCTCAAAATGACACTTTGTGTGATGTCACTTATAGTTCCTTAGGGCTTTCCCATTCACTTTAATGGAACTGCTACATCTACTGTATATTCTTGTTTAATCCTCATGAAGGGCATACAGAATAAAGACCAACGAATTCCAAAACAACCCTATTCGATCACACCACCACCATTCATAAGGAATTGTATATAAAACATGGGATTAGCTCAGCCTCTAAGCAGATTCCCAGAAGGCTATATTAAGCATCATCACTTAATGGGAACAACTAGTCAAAGCCTCATTCATTTACAAACAAAACAAAGCAAAACATAAAAGTATCTTACAGATGGTCTTCAAACCACTTTCAACATTTCCGGAAAATTCACGGGCAACACTACTTAGTAAATCTCGATTAGCCACCTTCAAACAAAAAACACAAGGGTTAAAATATTTTCACAACTTAAAACAGAAGCCAGATCTTCAAAAGAAAAGCTCATACCCTGGAATAAGCCTCCATGGTAGCTTTCAGCTGAGGAAAGCTTCTTGTGGCAAGAATCATGTTAAAGCAAGATTCATCTGTCCCTAGTCTCCCCTCACCAGCTTGATAGAGACGTTGAGCATCTTCCTGAGCCAGCTGGTGGTTAACATTCTGATTCTCATCACGATTTCCCTGCAAAAGAGGAAGGCAAGACTTGGAAGATGTGACACAAGTTCTATTAAAATCCTCCCCTACCAAAAAAAAAAAAGCCAAAAAGAAAAACATCTTTTCTAGGATATATAAACTACCACTCAAATGAAGAAATTATAATTCTCCTTAGCTGGGATTTAAGATCAATATGCATTATACTGAGTTCCACTTTGTATTCATTTATGCAGCTAAAATGTATGGAGCACTTGTTTTGTGTGAGGCTGTATTAGGTTCTCCAGAGAAAGAGTACCTATAGGATATGCAAGGTGGTAGGGACACAAGAAGACAAGGTCCCTGCCCTCAAAGAATTTAAGTCAAGGGAGGGAGTATATAATATGGAGCTTCATGAACTTCCTTTCCTTCAGTCAAGTGAAATCTTAATATTTAAGTTTTATTATGAATGTAGACATAAAAATGACACATGAGCTTTTAGGAAGAAGCTACAAATAACTCAAGTTCTGCCAGACTGTGCCAATTTGTATACCAAATTTTCGCTGGGATGGGAGGGAAAGAAGGAGAGAGCGAGAGAGAAAGCCGTGGGCCTGAACAAGAGCAAAGCCTAGATGGGCATTTGGTTTCTCTCAAAAACACAAACCCAAATGAAGGAAAAGCTGCCCTCTAAAGTCTTGGTGTCAGTCTGAGGAACACAATAGACAAGTGTTCCTTAAAGGTGAGAAACTGTATTCTGAACACAATGGAGAGGTGTTCCTTACAGGTGAGAAACTATTTTGAAGAGCAGTGGGCACAAGAAATAAGCAGAAGCATATTCTAAATGAGAGACTAAAGATAGCACACAGGAAAAGATGCTCAGGAAAAACTTCCCAGATGATTGCCTTTGGATTCAAACACACAAAAACCAGTCTCATTTTCCTGAGAAGCCATTCTTCTGCTCACTCCCTTTAAGAGGTCTCTTTACTTTGTAAAATAGCTGGGCCTTGAACTCTGCATAAAGAGACTTGGCACCTCATGTAGTCTTTTTTGTTTGTTTGTTTGTTTTTGTTTTAAGTAGTCTCCATGCCCAACGTGGGGCTTAAACTCACAACCCTGAGATCAAGAATCACATGCTCTACCAACTAAGCCAGCCAGGTGCCCTTCATGTAAAAAATAATCATTTTTTAGCATTAAATCCCTGTTCCTGTTTTGTCTTCTTGCTGTTGTTTTTCTTCTCGTTGTTTTTCAATGCTAATCTATTTCCCTACTCTGTTATTCCATTGTAGGTAAATTCAATTTCTTCCCACCCATTTGCTTTCTCATTTCCACATTCACTCACTTTGGCACACTGTGTTTTCTGGAACTATCTTCCTTTTGCTCTGAAGAGCCTGACTTCTGCTTTCCTATCCCTCAAGACTGCCCAGCTTTGTATACTAGCAGGATAGCCAATAACTCCTGACACTGAATCAGTGTGCTTGTCTTTTCAAGCAGACCCTCATCATCTCATTCTAAGTATGCTTATAGTATCATTCCAAATACCCTATCTGGATAATTTTCCATCACTTCTCCAGCACATCTGGGGAATCAGAATAAGGAAGGTGCTAATCACATTACTGTGAACTCTGAGAAAAGTTTCTGCATCTCTGGCTCTCCTCACAGTTTTCACCTCTTACAGCACTTCCATGGAAGTCCTGCATATCGTCAGTTGATGGCCCAATTTAACTGGCAGTACAATGCTAAACTTGCAAGTATGAGATTCAGGGACACCTGGGTGGTTCAGTCAGTTAAGTGTCTGACTTCAGCTCAGGTCATGATCTCACAGTTCATGAGTTCAAGCCCTACATCAGGCTCTCTGCTCTCAGTGCAGAGCCTGCTTCGGATCCTCTGTCCCCCCCGCCCCCACCCCTGCCATCTCTCTCTGCCTCTCTTTCTCTCAAAAATAAACTTAAAAAAAAAAAAAAAAAAAAAAGAAGTATGAGATTCATCCTAAGACAAAGAGCCAAGCTGATTTCTGATTCCATATAATGTTAAAGAGGTTAATTTCTAATCTCTTACAAACCTAGATCTGCAGAAATAAATCTCAATAGTGACTACAAAGAAATTTGAACATTGGATTCTGTGCTACCCCTCTTAAAGATGTCAAGATTCCAAGGGGCTAAATATTAAAAGGAATAAAGAATGCTCCCTGATAATACAAAGTGAAGAATGTTCCCTCCATCAATATATATTCATACTATACTCACTTGGCACATGGATACAAGTAAACGTTCAAAATGTCCTGATGTATCTGATCTAATGTCCTTTTCAAGGTCTCGTCCAAATTCTGATTGATAACATCTGACAATTTCTCGGATTTCCTGATTTGTTCTTGTGCACAAAATTTCAATCAATACACGTTCCTGAGTTCCTGCTCCCTATGTGAAATGAAGAAAGTGAGACTTATACAAAAGAAAAACAAAGTAACAGAAAATAATTAAATCTTACTAGTTCATCAAATACTTCTTTGGCCTCCAGACCTAAAAAGCTCTATTTATTCAGATGATATGATACAACATACTGATTTAGCTGTCACTGTAAACTGCCATAATTGGTGGGGTTTTACATTTAAAATAGGATAAAATATACAAAGTAAATGACACAGTACCTTCATTGCATTCCGTAAACTCCAGGCATCATAATATGTAGGTGGCATGAATAGGGCAAGGATCAGTTCTTCCATATTTCCACTTAACTCTGATTTGAGGTCTTTGATTAAATCCTATTTAATTACAAATACAAACTAATTATGTGTGCTCTCCAAATTTTGCTGCTTAAATTTTTTTAAATATGGAAAAGTGGAATTGAACTGCTTTATGAAAACCTAAATTTCAAATTTGAGTAGCGTATACTAAGAAACAAGTAAATATATACATTTCAAGTTTGTATTTTAAAGCAGATGTATTTTATTCACTCTACCAATAAACAATAACAAATTCCTACTATAGTTCCACCACTATACCAGGTACAAAGACAGAGATATGAAATAAAAAAATCATTCAAATGAACAAAATAATAAGCAGGTATTTACTTAGTTTAAGAAACTATTCTTGTTCTGTGTGGAAGCAGGAAACATCATTGTGTTCTTCTGTGGAAAGATAAGGTAAACCCCTAAAAAGAGATAGTATAAGGCAGCCTGTACTTAAGTAGCACATAAATAAACAGCAGAAAAAGCTCAAACAAGAGAAGTTAAAGTGGGCTAGAAAGCCCAAAGAAAGCTTCTAGTCCAGATCTTGAAGAGTATGTAAAATTAGCAAGCAAAGAGGAAGGAGAAAGACATTTCAGGCAAGAAGGAAGAACACAAATGAGAAACACAAACATGGTTCCCAGGCTTGACCATGCACTCAAATCATCCGTGGAATTATTTGAGAAGAGAAGAGAAGAGAAGAGAAGAGAAGAGAAGAGAAGAGAAGAGAAGAGAAGAGAAGAGAAGAGAAAAAAGAGAAAAGAGAAAAGAAAAGAAAAAAGAAAAAAGAAAAAAGAAAAAGAAAAGAAAAGGAGAAGAGAAGAGAAGAGAAGAGAAGAGAAGAGAAGAGAAGAGAAAAGAAAAGAAAAGAAAAGAAAAGAAAAGAAAAGAAAAGAAAAGAACACACTGATGTTGAGGACAAATACTCAGAGGTTCTGCAAGTGTTTTTAAGTCTGAAAGGAAATTATGATGCTCAGCTAAGGTTGGGAGTCACTAGTATGAAACAAGAACAAGCAAAGCGTTTTTTTTTTTTTTTAAGTTTTTTTTTTTTCAACGTTTTTTATTTATTTTTGGGACAGAGAGAGACAGAGCATGAACGGGGGAGGGGCAGAGAGAGAGGGAAACACAGAATCGTAAACAGGCTCCAGGCTCCGAGCCATCAGCCCAGAGCCCGACGCGGGGCTCAAACTCACGGACCGCGAGATCGTGACCTGGCTGAAGTCGGACGCTTAACCGACTGCGCCACCCAGGCTCCCCAAGCAAAGCGTTTTTAACGAACCAGTAAGACAACCAATTTTGTTAGAGGGGAATGTTCTCACAGATTAGTGAGACAGAGTTGTAACGATATGCTTGGGTCATCACCTTGAACACAAGCTAAAGAATGTGCATTGGATTCTTCATGCTGGGAGAAGCCACAGGAAATTTTTATGCAAGAAAATGGCATTGAAATGGCAACCATAGGCAGTATGGACTACGATGACAAAGAGGTTTATAGATAAGAACATTTAGGCTACTAGAACATTTAGGTAAGAATTCATTCAGGTTTGGACTTGAGTAGTGGATTTGAGATGGAAGCACATTTTTAAAAAGACCTTTTACATATTAGATCAACAAGATAGAGTTAATAACCAGATGCTAGGACAAAGCAGTGCCTGGCATATAGTAGGCATTGAATAGGTATCCAAAGACTGATAAAGAAGAATGTGGAATCAAGGACAACTCCACAGCAGGCTTGAAGAATGACTTAAAAAAATTTTTTTTAATATTTATTTTTTTTTTTAATCTTTATTTATTTTTGAGAGAGTGAGAGACAGAGTGAGAGCAGGGGACGAACACAGAGAGAGGGAGACACAGAATCTGAAGCAGGCTCCAGGCTCTGAGCCGTCAGCACAGAGCCCGATGTGGGGCTTGAACCCACGAACCATGAGATCATGACCTGAGCTGAAGTCGGACACTTAACCAACTGAGCCACCCAGGCACCCCTAATATTTATTTTTGAGAGAGAGAGAGAGAGAGAGAGAGAGTGAGCATGCACGCACGTGCGCATGAGCAAGTGGGGGAGGGGCAGAGAGGGAGGGAGACACAGAATTAGATGCAGGCTCTAAGCTCTTAGCCGTCAGCACAGACCCCAACGCAGGGCTCGAACCCACAAACTGCAAGATCACGACCTGAGCCAAAGTTGGATGCTTAACCAACTGAGCCACTCAGGGGCCCCTAGAAGAATGATATTTTTATTAATAGGAAGCCAAAGAAAAGATGGCTGGGAATAAAAAAACATATGCTGTGAGTTTAGTTTTAATTCTAAACTGATATATAAGAAAATTCAGGACAGCGTAGCACAGGCTATATACAAACTAAAGAAATTCATAATATGGAAAATACTTTTGTTAGAGAAGCAAGTATGAGGTTGAACCCTAAGGAAATCTAGAGTTTGTGTTGCTTAATCAGCTTTAAGATTGAAGAAGTGGAGGGGTTCCCAGATGGTTTAGTCACTTAACCGTCTGACTTCGGCTCAGGTCATGATCTCACACTTTGTGAGTTCAAGCCCCGCATCGGGTTCTGGGCTGACAGCTTGGAGCCTGGAGCGTGCTTTGGATTCTGTATCTCCCTCTCTCTCTGCCCCTTCCCCACTCATACTCTGTCTCTCTCAAAAAATAAATAAACGTTTAAAAAAAAAAAAAAAAAAAAAAAAGACTGACGAAAGTGGACCTGGGCCAAGGAGGGAGGGTAAGGGAGAGTAAAATAGGTCAAGTGGGACCAACTGATGAACCTCTGCCCCCATTCTAAGAAAAGTAAATTAGATCCAGAGAATGTTAGAAAGTTTTAGGATTCCTATCTAAATGGCAAACCAATGGTACCCAGTTTTCCCCTTTATATCTAAGAAGCAGTAGCACTTTTTAGCCATAGAATCTTGCTATATTTTGTTACTGATCATCCATTCAGCAAATATTTATCAAGTGGCTATTTATTATCATTCCTGTACTTGGTGCTAAAAATGCACAAATGAGTAGGACATGGTTAGCCTGAGGGGAGCTCACTGTTTTGGGGAGTGGGCAGTGAGATCAGTTAGAGCAGAAGTTTTACAAAATGCTGTCAGACCACAGTGAGAGAAGGAGCTAAATTCTGCCTAGAGCAATGAGAGAAACTTCACGGAGAAGCTGATTTAACCCAAATCCTGAAGTTGTTTGCCATGAAGAAAAAGAGGAAAAGGTGTTCTAGGCCAAGAGTACAACATATACCAAGCATAGAGTTATAAAAGATCATGATGCACACAGGGAATGGCAAGAAGTTCCACGTGGGCATAATATAGGATACGATTAGAGGGAGAGAATGGAGTGGAAGACGATGCCAAACACCAAGAACAAGCAGGGGCTATGTGATAAGTCATTGAATCCCACTGTAAAGAGAAGACTGAGAACCAAACTATTATACCGTTTATCTATTTTATATATAAAGTTATCTACTATCAGTTACCCTATTGTAGCCATAATCTGTTTTCTACTAAGCATCTATCAGACATAGTATGAGGTATGATTATGAGATGAAGGATTACTCCCAAATTAGACTCTTAAGAGAAATACATAGCAAACACACCACTCTGGGGTCTCTGGAGTCTTGTCTCTACTTTGTACCATCAGTACTAATAAAAACATAGTATCCAACCTCGCATAAAGGCAGAGTCTACAGGCCATTGTTTGTGGCCAGAAAAGAAAAAAATATAAATACCTTGCCATACATGGTCTTAAAAGCTGCTTTAATTTTTTGCCTCTGGTCATTGGAACGGTTGGCCACAATATTCACAATTGCCTGCTCGTCTGTCCCTGGAAGAACCATACATGTTTAAGTAAGGATGAAGTCAGTGCTGGCTACTCCTTGAGGACATCTCTTGGTTGCTTTACAAGGTGACTGGTGCCAGATTAAATTGAGGTATGTGCACAGGTGGACACATAAACTTGATTTATTTTTACTTTAGATTTAGTTTATGTTTACTTTAGATTCAATTATAAATAAGATAAAAACCTGTTTTTTTTATTTAAAAAAAATTTTTTTAACGTTTATTTATTTTTGAGAGAGAGAGAGAGAGAGAGAGAGAGCGAGAGCGAGCATGAACAGGGGAGGGTCAGAGAGAGATACACAGAATCTGAAACAGGCTCCAGGCTCTGAGCGGTCAGCACAGAACCTGATGCGGGCTCGAACTCACGGACTGCGAGATCATGACCTGAGCCGAAGTCAGACGCTTAACCGACTGAGCCACCCAGGCGCCCCAAAAACCTGTTTTCTTACCAAAACCCTTCATCGCTTTCCGAAGAACTTCTGCATCTCTCATGGCATCAAAGTTGGCAGCTGGTCGGATTGTTCCTTGAGCTCCCTGAGTCATTGCGGCAGGCTAAAATGAGAAGCAAAAATTCCAAGTCAGTTACTGTGGTAATCTTTTCATAACATAAAAACACATCAAATTATCATGTTGTACACATAAAACTAATACAATGTTATATGTCACTTACATCTCAATAAAACTGGGAGGCAGGGGATGTAAAAATGTTCAACTTCTTTAGTGGAAGAAACAAATTTTTTTAAAAGCCCGAATTCTCTGCTGACAAGAAGACAACTTAAGACTTCCCCAGTTATCACTCTTAGGCAAGGAGGCCATGTTTAACTTTTAGGACAAAGCATATGAGCATTTTATTTTCAGGGCTCATTCTGGAACAGGCAAGAAAGACCTATCCCCTTTCTGCCAAAAGACAGCTAACCTCCAAACTTTCAGGAGACAAAAAAGTCAAGCTTGTGAAATTAGTCACAATCTTCCTATGCCTCGATTTCCTTCTTGGTAGAATACAAGGGAAAAAAAGAGACTGATTCCTGGATAGTGTTGAGCAGCAGTGTCTAATTTAAAGACAATAATATAGGGGTGCCTGGGTGGCTCGGTCAGTTGGGCATCTGACTTCGGCTCAGGTAATGATCTCACAGTTTGTGAGTTCAAGCCCCGCATCAGGCTCTGTGCTGACAGCTTGGAGCCTGAAGCCTGTTTCAGATTCTGTGTCTCCTTCCCTCTCTCTAACCCTCCCCTGCTTGCACTCTGTCTCTGTCTCTCTCTCTCTCTCTCTCTCTCTCTCTCTCAAATAAGTAATAAGCATTAAAAAAAATTTTTTTTAAGAGCTTCTGCACAATAACTATAGCTAACATCACACTTCACAGAGAAAGACTGGATGGTTTCTCTCTGAGATTGGTAACAAGGGAAAAATTCTGTTCTCACCACTCATTCAAAATAGATAGATAGATAGATAGATAGATAGATAGATAGATAGATAGATAGATAGATAGATAGATACAATAAGATAATGAGGGCTTTAGTTAGGCAGACCTTGAATTGATCAATGAGGTTTGAAATAAGCAATAAAATTTTGGCAATATCTTTCCATTTCCTCTATAGGCCCTCATTATCAAACATGAAATAGAGGCACCTGGATGGCTCAGTCAATTAAGCATCCAACTTCAGCTCAGGTCATGATCTCACAGTTCATGAGTTCAAGCCCCACATAGGGCTCTCTACAGTCAGCACAGAGCCCTCTTTGGATCCTCTGTCCACCCCCGTCTCTGCCCCTCTCCTACTCATGGTCTGTCTCTCAAAAATAAACATTAAAAAACATGAAATAAAACATTTTGTAGTAAGAAAAGCACAAAATGAAAGCAAGCAATGATTAGAGATTCTGGGAGGTAGAATATTCTTCATAGATTATATAGGAAATAAACCAGAAGGCAAAACAGGGACTATACTTTAAAAATACAAATTGGGGGGGGCGCCTGGGTGGCGCAGTCGGTTAAGCGTCCGACTTCAGCCAGGTCACGATCTCGCGGTCCGTGAGTTCGAGCCCCGCATCAGGCTCTGGGCTGATGGCTCGGAGCCTGGAGCCTGTTTCCGATTCTGTGTCTCCCTCTCTCTCTGCCCCTCCCCCGTTCATGCTCTGTCTCTCTCTGTCCCACAAATAAATAAACGTTGAAAAAAAAAAAATTAAAAAAAAAAAAATACAAATTGGGGCACCTGGGTGGCCTAGTCAGTTGAGTGTCTGACTCTTGATTTTGGCTCAGGTCATGATCTAATGGTTTCGTGGGTTTGAGCCCTGTGTCGAGCTCTGTACTGATGGCACGGAGACGGCTTAGGATTCTCTCTCTCCCTCTTTCTCTGCCCCTCCCCTGCTTATGTTCTCTCTCTAAATAAATAAATAAATTTTAAAAAATTAAATAAAAAATAAAAATACAAATCTATGGGGAAACTTAAAAATCACTATGACATATCCCACAGTAATAACTGTTTCCAGAGAGAATCATCAATGGATGCTAAAATTAGTGAGTAAAAGTGCGATGAGAACCAAGATATTTACATAGTTTGCACCTGGCAAACACAAGTGATCAAAATTAATCATTGCCAATAACAGAATAAGTCAACAATAAGTGCCTCCTGATACAATAATGCACTGGAGATCCAAGACCATTTCTGTGGTACTCCTGTCAAAATGGCCAAACCTGAATTTAATCATGAGGAAGTATCAGACAAACCCAAACTAAGGAATTTTCTCAAAATAACTGGTAGTACTCTTCAAAAGTGTCAAGGTCATAAACAAAAAAGACTGAAGAATTGTGTCAAGTTAAAGGAAACTTAAGAGAGGTGCCTGACTGGCTCAGTCGGTAGAGCATGTGATTCTTGATCTCAGGGTTGTGAGTTCGAGCACCACACTGGGCATAGAGATTACTACAACAAATGAAATGAAATCAAAATTAATATTAAAAAAACAAGTAAACTTAAGAGACATGACAACAAATGCAATGTTTCATCCTGGATTTGATCCTGAACCAGAAACGGACATTAATGGGATAATTGGTAACACTTGAATAAGATCTATAGTTTGGGTAATAGTATTACATCAATGTCATTTCCTGATTTTGATCATTTTGTTGTGTTTATATAAGAAGTTAACACTGGAGGATCTGGGTAAAGGCTATTCAGGAATTCTATAATTTTTATAACTTTTTTGTAAGTCCGAAATTATTTCAAAATTTAAACAAATTTTAAAATATACAGCTAGGAAACAATAGTTTTCTTTTTTCTTTTAATGTTTATTTATTTTGAGAGAGAGAGAGAGAGAAGCAGTGTGTGTGTGAGGGAGACAGAGAGAGAGAGAGAGAGAGAGAGAGAATGAATCCCAAGCAGGTTCTGTGCTGTCAACGCAGAGCCTAATGGGAGACTCAGTATCACAAATCATGACATCATGACCTGAGCCTCAATCAAGAGTCAGACACTTAACCGAATGAGCCACCCAGGTACCCCTTCAATAGTTTTCTTAAACTATTCAAATCAGGGCTTAAGAGAGATGGGATGAAGTGAGATGATATCCCGCTACATTCTTTTAACTGAATTTTAATAATATATTTACTTAACCCATTATCTCTAAAATATCATTTAAAGATGCATTCAGCACCACTCCAAAATGTAAAATGATTCAATTGCTTTTTAGGCAACTGAAACTGCATTTAATGTTATTTATACCCATTGAATACAGCAATATGCCAGCAACTGCAGGGCAAAGTAAATGGGGAGAAGAGAACCAGACCATCTTTTAGGCCTAAACATTTTTAGGGTCAATAATTTCTCCCACTTACCAATACTCTCACACCAATGTTTTCTTCTAACAACCATCCTGCACTATGAAGCTTCCTTCTAAGCCAAGAATGTAAGCAGAGAACTAACAAATGACAAATATTTGTATAGTGGTTTAAAAAAAAATTCTACTTGTAGCTTTACATGAGCTTTATGGTACCGAGAAACTAAGGTTTCCTTCATTAAAATCCTAAGTAGGGCAAAAGCCTTTGTTTACAATACACTGTACTAGACAATAAGAGAAACTAATCCTCAAAATCTATGATTTGATGATCCTCATCTTCTGTCATCCTCTTCTTTTTTGATTTTTTAAATGTTTATTCATTTTTGAGAGACAGAGAGAACACAGAATGAGTTGGGGAAAGGCAGAGAGAGAGAGAGAGAGAGAGAGAGAGAGAGAGAATCCAAAGCAGGCTCCAGGCTCTGAGCTGTCAACACAGAGCCTGATGCCGGGCTCGAACTCACTGACGGTGAGATCATGACCTGAGCTGAAGTTGGACACTCAACCAACTGAGCCACCCAGGCGTCCCATCTCTTCTTGCTTAAAAAACAAACAAAAACTACTCATTTTTCATCTTTAGGAAAAAATGGATTTGTTTCATTCTTTGTTGAAAGTCTAAGTTTGTAATGAATCTTTATCAAAAATACTGTCATCTTCCAGGCACTATATTGAATTAAAAGATATCAGGGTCCATGCTCCAGAGGTCAAAACTCAAACTAGGGAAGACTTCTCAGCACAACAAATCCCACACTGCAATCAAAAGTTCTACCCTTTGACACCCATTTGATACCAACTTTCCTACTGGAAAACAAAATTGAGTCAATCAGGGAAGTCACCTGTCCCAAATGCCCAACCAAGACAAAAATTTTCATCTTCCTACACACATTATATACTCACACACACCATCCACCAGAGGACTTTCAGTGATAGGAAGCTTACTCCTCTCAAGGGAGCCTGTTCCATTTCCATCTAAAAGATCTTCCAAAATTTACCACTCTGTTAAGTTCCACTTATTGGTTTTAGTTCTATCTTAAGGTAGTAATTGTTACACATGAGTTGCATGTGTATGTATATTTCATTTTTAGTGTTTTAGGTTTGAAAAATTTTTAACTTTTTTTTTTTTTTTTTTTTACTTTACAGCCAAGTTAGTTAGTGTACAGTACAACCATGATCTCAGGAGTAGATTCCTTAATGCCCTCTACCCATTTAGCCCATTCCCCTCCCACAACCCCTCCAGCAATCCTCTGTTTGTTCCCTATATTTAAGTCTCTTGTTTTTGTCCCTCTCCTTGTTATTATATTATTTTTGCTTCCCTTCCTTATGTTCATCTGTTCTGTATCTTAAAGTCCTCATATGAGTGAAGTCATATATTTGTCTTTCTGACTAATTTCACTTAGCACAATACCCTCTAGTTCCATCCACGTAGTTGCAAATGACATGAAAATCTTTTTTTATACTTAGTCATAAAATCCATGTCTCTCAAACTATGTGCATGCTTAAGCTAAAATAAAATCAAAATTCTCATACATGATTAAAATAACTATAGATATATAATATGATTAACAATGAACTTCAACAATAAAAAAAAAGATTGAAGGCAATTCCCTATGTGCTTTGGAGGAATATCATTTATAGTACCAGCAAAGCAGCATTATGTAACAGGGAGACCATTAGTCTGGGAGTCAGAAGAACTAGAGCTAGTCTCAGCTTAGTCTTTTACTAGGTGTGTGGTCTTGGACAAATTTCTTTTTTTTTTTTTTTTTTATATATATATGAAATTTATTGACAAATTGGTTTCCATACAACACCCAGTGCTCATCCCAAAAGGTGCCCTCCTCAATACTCATCACCCACCCTCCCCTCCCTCCCACCCCCCATCAACCCTCAGTTTGTTCTCAGTTTTTAACAGTCTCTTATGCTTTGGCTCTCTCCCACTCTAACCTCTTTTTTTTTTTTTCCTTCCCCTCCCCCATGGGTTCCTGTTAAGTTTCTCAGGATCCACGTAAGAGTGAAACCATATGGTATCTGTCTTTCTCTGTATGGCTTATTTCACTTAGCATCACACTCTCCAGTTCCATCCACGTTGCTACAAAAGGCCATATTTCATTTTTTCTCATTGCCACGTAGTACTCCATTGTGTATATATACCACAATTTCTTTATCCATTCATCAGTTGATGGACATTTAGGCTCTTTCCATAATTTGGCTATTGTTGAGAGTGCTGCTATGAACATTGGGGTACAAGTGCCCCTATGCATCAGTACTCCTGTATCCCTTGGGTAAATTCCTAGCAGTGCTATTGCTGGGTCATAGGGTAGGTCTATTTTTAATTTTCTGAGGAACCTCCACACTGCTTTCCAGAGTGGCTGCACCAATTTGCATTCCCACCAACAGTGCAAGAGGGTTCCCGTTTCTCCACATCGTCTCCAGCATCTATAGTCTCCTGATTTGTTCATTTTGGCCACTCTGACTGGCGTGAGGTGATACCTGAGTGTGGTTTTGATTTGTATTTCCCTGATAAGGAGCGACGCTGAACATCTTTTCATGTGCCTGTTGGCCATCCGGATGTCTTCTTTAGAGAAGTGTCTATTCATGTTTTCTGCCCATTTCTTCACTGGGTTATTTGTTTTTCGGGTGTGGAGTTTGGTGAGCTCTTTATAGATTTTAGATACTAGCCCTTTGTTGGACAAATTTCTTAATCTGGAACTCAAATTCCTCAAATCAAGAAAGTAAGCCAGAAAATAGCTCAAGTGTTTCTCTTTCAATACTTTAATCCCTCTCCCATCTCAGCTTTAAAAAAAGCTTGGTAATGCTAGATCTTTATGATTAAAGAGGATGGAAATAAATAAGAAAATCAAGCTAAAGATAAGCATAAAAGCATACTGCTTGTGTTCCTTATAACTTGCATAAGATATAAAATTAAACTTAATATTAAAATAAGGGGCTACCTCCCCCGTTCATGCTCTGTCTCTCTCTGTCTCAAAAATAAATAAAACGTTGAAAAAAAAATTAAAAAAAAAAATAAAATAAAATAAGGGGCTATACAGAGATGAGACAAACATTTGATACATAGGAGACCTAGGGCTATTGAGAAATCAATTCGACAAATATTAATTGACTACTATGGTTAAAGCCCTACCAAGCACTACAGGGACATAATGGTAAGACAGATACAGTGGAATCCTTGAGGAAGGTGTGAGAGACCAATACACGAGAAATCAGAAAGTAAAGAAGGTACATACAGGCACATACAGTAATTAGTAAACACTAGAAAACCTTACTCACTTCAGTGTTATAATCCAAAGAAACAGGAGAGAAAACAGGATAGGAAGGAAAAGATTCTGTATTGATCTGAAAAAAGAGTGGAAAGTTATAAAGGTAAAAATAGAAAACAAAACCACACTTTATCAAAAACTGCCCAAAACAGCAATTACTCAGTCACTCAAGTTCATATTTGTTAACTACCAGTGAGGGAAGAACTAAAACCAATGCCAAGAACCCAAATGAATCTCTGTGAAAAAGTTAGGAGTATCATCACCTGTGAGAAGGGACCTATGCTTGTCTTATTAAAGTCATCAGGACACCACTTAAAGCAGATGGACCAAAGACAGCATCAAGTCTACCAGATGCAAAGAGCAGAATCTTAAGTGACTATAACAGACCATATCCTCTGCTTCAGGGAAATGTCAGCAAAGCAGTGGTGCCCTTCTTTGGCGTTATCCAATTAAATTGGACTAAATTTAAAAATAGGAGCAGAAATACCTGACTTGGGTAAGGACCTTGTCCTCCAGGATATTGAGAAGGCATCTGTCCTCCAGGAAAGCCACCTACATGTTAAAAAAAAAAAAAAGTACAGTAAACAGATCTCATAGGATTTAACTTTTCAAAACAGCATTGACTATTATGAATAGAGAAACATGAGAACATTCACACCATGTTATTCAGTAGGGTAATTTTTTAAGATTATAATTCACTAAACCTAAAACCAACTTTGGTCACAGGAACCTTTTAAAATATTCCACGTCCTACACAGTTTCCTAACAAATAATACCTTTTTTTTTTTTTTTTTAAATACTTGAACCAAACTAAATTCTGATTCCATCTAGAAAGGATGCCAGGGCATAGTTCTGAGGGTTTAGGAGTGGTATAGGTGTGAGCTGGGAAGCTCCTGAAGGTTTTGGTTTTTTGGCTTTGGAACAGATTTTTTGTAACTCAAAAAGTGGGTCCTTATTTCCATCTTACTGATTGAACTTTTCCATCAAATTAATGCATTTCATGAAATCATGCATTTCATTTTATTTATTTATTACCATTTTATTTAATTTAGTTTTTAAATTTACATCCAAGTTAGCATATAGTGCACAATGATTTCAGGAGTAAATTCCTTAATTCCCCTTACTCATTTAGCCCAACACCCCCCCACAACCCCTCCAGCAACCCTCTGTTTGTTCTCCATATTTAAGAGTCTCTCGGGGCGCCTGGGTGGCGCAGTCGGTTGGGCGTCCGACTTCAGCCAGGTCGCGATCTCGCGGTCCGTGAGTTCGAGCCCCGCGTCAGGCTCCGGGCTGATGGCTCGGAGCCTGGAGCCTGTTTCCGATTCTGTGTCTCCCTCTCACTCTGCCCCTCCCCCGTTCATGCTCTGTCTCTCTCTGTCCCAGGGATAGATGAACATTGAAAAAAAAATTTAAAAAAAAAAAAAAAAAAAAAAAAAAAAGTCTCTCATGTTTTGTCCCCCTCCCTGTTTTTATAATATTTTTGCTTCCCTTCCCTTCCCTTATGTTCATCTGTTTTGTATCTTAAAGTCTTCATATGAGTGAAGTCATGTATTTGTCTTTCTCTAATTTGGCTTAGCATAATACCCTCTAGTTTCAGCCACATAGTTGCAAATGAAACCATGTATTTTAAATTATTTCTTGGGGCGCCTGGGTGGCGCAGTCGGTTAAGCGTCCGACTTCAGCCAGGTCACGATCTCGCGGTCCGTGAGTTCGAGCCCCGCGTCAGGCTCTGGGCTGATGGCTCAGAGCCTGGAGCCTGTTTCCGATTCTGTGTCTCCCTCTCTCTCTGCCCCTCCCCCGTTCATGCTCTGTCTCTCTCTGTCCCAAAAATAAATAAACGTTGAAAAAATTAAAATAAATAAATAAATAAATAAAGTATTTCTCTCTTTCTCTCTCTGCCCCATCCCCCCACTCATGAACGCTAAAATTAAAAAAAAAAAAATTATAAAAGTACTTAGTATAAAGTTTACTAAAGACTATCCCAAACATAACTAAGTTCTCTCAGTGGCAACTGAAAATTTTAAGTAGCACACTATTGTTTTTCTCTGGTACCTACCAGGTAGTGGGACCTGTGGTAGACCACCACCGTAAGACTGTGAGGGTGGCTGTGGATAGCTGGAAAAGCCTGCTCCACCTGGTGGGGGGGCTCCAAACCCTTGGCCTGGAGGAACTAGAATAAAAGAATAAATACAGTGACAGTTCTCATGATTGAAGAGTAAACTTTAGGAAAATATCTACTAATATCCACTAAGAAAAGTGGAAAAAATATGCAATTAATGCTATAACAGCAGTCTCTTTTGGTCTAAATTCAACTTATCAACTCTTTTCCGTTATGAAACAAATTAAAAAATTTTAACTTCATTCACCTTACTAAATAACTTATAGTAACAAAAATGCTAAGCTTTTTGGCCTTCAGACAAAGCTGTCCTAAAGGTCACAATTATGCTAAGTGAAATATCATAATCAATTCTTAAGATTACAAATAATCAAGTAAACTGCTATATATTGGTCCTTTATTACCATGAGATTTATTCTAATTCTTTTCACAACAGAATTTTTGAGAATGTTTCCAGCTTTCATGCCCCCAAGAACCTTTATCTTGCCAGCTAGGTTTATGGTCTTTGGTAGAGAGTAGGCTAAGAGCATCTCTGACCTCATATAAAACAAGCAAGAATGAAATGGATGAGAGAGAGAGAGAAAGAGAGAGAGAGAGAGAGGTAGAGAGGTAGAGAAGGAAAAATGATACAGCAATCCCAAATCATCACTAATGCCACAACCCACTACTCACCTCCAGGATAGGATGGAGCTCCCCCTGGTGGTGGGGCACCAGGATAGCCTCCAGGGGTTGGATAGCCTGCAGTGGCAGGGTAGCCTCCAGCTCCTGGGTAGCCACTACTTGGGGCTGGTGGGTAGGCACCTCCTCCCACTGGAGGAAAGCCAGTAGGATAAGGATACTGACCCGGAGGGGGAAAAGTTGACTCCTGACCTGCAGGCTGACAAACCAGAAAACTTTTCATATGAATGTGACCAAAACAAACAAACAAACAAACAAACAAACTGAAATAACTGTTAAGGTCTAAATTTTCTTTTACATAGTAAAAGTCACATTAAAAGTCTTGGTATCTTGTACTAGTTTACTTGTATGCTAGTTTGTCAAAACACTTGCTTTTCAGAACTCAGTTACATTCAATTCTACCTGTGTCGGGCAAGAGGGATCTGTTTCTCTATTTGGGAGTAAGAACTAGACTCTTCAGAAACCTCAAGGCTTCAGGAAAAACTATCAAAGCTCATTAGTTCCTTCATTTTCCTAATACCTGGAAATATTAGAAAGACGTATAGCTCTCTACCCTAAAGAGAATTCCTGGCTCTCTTGCGACACACCTGGACCTGTTACATAGTAGGAACAAAAAAGTGACCTGAGTTACCATGGGGTGTGACATTTGGAGCCCAGTTCAGACTAGAAAATGTCTAAGAGTGGCAGAGATTGTTACACGTTCACTAAACTTTCTCGCCTGGCCACAAAGCTAGACTACCTTTCCCAGACCCCTTTGCAGTTAAAGTAGGACCATATGACTGAACACTGGTGAATGAACAGAGACAGAAGTGATGTACACCACTTCCAATCTGGCCCCTAAAAACCTCCTGCCCAATCCTACACACTCTCTCTTCCTCTTTCCCTTTATCTGCCAGCTGGAAGCAGAGAATCCAGTGGAGGAATCCAAGACACTAGAGGATGATAAAGCCAACATGTGGAAGGAGCCTAGTAACCTGAAAGACTACATGGAATAAAGCCTCCTTGATACCCCACCCCACCACCCACCTGTCACTGACTTCTAGGAGACTAAAGAAAACAAGTTTTTATTGTGTTAAGTCACTTGGATGTTGGGGTTGTCTGTTTCAGAAATTAGTCTATAATAACTGAAATGGTAACCAGAGTCCAGTTGAGTATACAGGGACCTAGGAACATATTCATAATTCTCTTCTCTCCTATGATAAATTCAGGAGAGCTATATATTCATTTTACATAAGGATACTTACATTAACATTAATCTGCATAGACCTCTCTTTCTATTCTCCCATTGTTAGAAAGAAGCCCTATACATTTATGAATATAAAACTGAAATGCATAATTCTTTTTTTTTTTTTTTTAATTTTTTTTTTCAACGTTTATTTATTTTTGGGACAGAGAGAGACAGAGCATGAACGCGGGAGGGGCAGAGAGAGAGGGAGACACAGAATCGGAAACAGGCTCCAGGCTCCGAGCCATCAGCGCAGAGCCTGACGCGGGGCTCGAACTCACGGACCGCGAGATCGTGACCTGGCTGAAGTCGGACGCTTAACCGACTGCGCCACCCAGGCGCCCCTGAAATGCATAATTCTTACTTAAATGCCTCAGCTAGGAGTTTAGTCCTCATAGTATAGACATCAACAAGGCAGAACTTAGTAGCACATTTAAAAAATGTACTCCAAATACTAAAAGTGTCAGAACTGCAAATACAGGGACCTCTAATCCACTGCAATTTGTTATCTCTGAGTCAAGCCCTTAATTATTTTAAACCTTCTAATACAAAGGTTAAAAACCAGTGACTCATGGGATGGATTTAGCTTACATACATATTTTATTGGCCATACAACATTTAACATTAAAAAAAATTAATTTCCCATTTTAAAAAATTGGGGCAATTTCACATTAAATCCGTATTTCTGGCTTTACTTGAAGAAATGGAATATCTAGCAACATTGAGTCTGCATTGCAGCATGGCGACATTGGGCTGAAGCTGAGTACCTGCTGGCTTTCCATAAATGAGGCAAGTACATTCTCGTTCCCTCCCACCTCCTGCCTTCACACGCTTATTCTACTCGGTATCTCTGGGCAACTGAGTTTATGACCCCTGTTCTAGCATATGTGTAAGATCTGTCATGGGCTAGTCCTATACAACACCTGTTCCAAGTACATGAGCTATTTTACTATTATAAGTGGCAATACTTACAGGATATCCAGGGAAAGGTGGGTAGCCTGTTGGGGGATAGCCTGGGTATGACATTCTGTAACAATAAAAAAATGTCCTCTGTAATTTTTTATAAGGGTTAAGTCCTTAGAAGATACATATCATCAAGGGTTTTATACAAAATCTATCTTCTTTCAAGAGTCTGTCAGGCATTCAACATGTGAATATTAGAGGTATAAGCAAAGTTTATAAAATACTTTTTCATCTCCCCATTCATACCAACGGAGTCAGCATAGCATAGTAAATGTTCCAACTTCATCCTCCCCATACAATTTTTGTCATATCTTAATACTACCAGCACTATTATTTATGGAATATTTATGGAATATCTATAAGCCAATTAATTTTTCACTTAAATCTATTTTATATCACTTCCATATGTGGAAAACTTGCAATAGTTTCTGGCCACAAAGAGAAGGTAACATTAAAATGTAAAGATTAAAATAAATGCTTTCCAAATGCCATAGAAATCCCTTTATTTGGTGACATAACATTATGGGAAACAATGGTTAAGAGTTAACATTCATATCCACACACACCTTTTTTATAAACTTTTGATTAAGTTTCAAACTTAAAAGTAAAGAGTATAAGAAACCCCAAAGACTCAACACTCAGCTCTAGTAATTACGAATTCACGGCCAATTTTGTTTTTTCAATACACTCATTCATTCCCCATCACTCCACTGGATTATTTTGAAGCAAATCCCAGACATTCTACCATTTTAGCCTATACATACTTCAGTATATATTTCTAAAAACATTTTTTCTTAACAGGACTATTTTAAAAATATAACCATAATATCAATGTGTCAGTGCTCAAATTTCCAATTACCTTTTAAATATTTATTGCTTTTTATTTTGTACTTGTTTATTATAGAAAACCTGAAAGATTTTAGAAAGAACAGTGTTAGATTGAACTACGTGGCATTAATGAAATTCAACCGTTTTAACATACAAATTTCTTGTGGCTCAACCTAATATAATGTTCACATAACTTCATGTTCAGTTTCAACAACTGTCAAGTCACAGGTAATCCTAGTTCATTTGTACCCCAACCACTATCATTCCTAGATCATTTAAAGCAAATCCCCAAACATATCCCTTTACTCACAAGTATGTCAATATACTATCTGTAAAAAGAGAAGGACTCTTTTAAACCATAGTCATTTACCAATATTGTATCTTAAAAATTTAATAATTTTCTAATATCATCAAGTATCCAGTGTTCAAATTTGCCCAAATATCTCAAAATATTTTTTACAATTTGGCTGTTCAAATCAGTATACAACTATGGTCCATATATTCTAGTGACTTGGTGTGTCTCTTAAATGTCTCTAGTCTATAAGCCTCCTCTCTCATTTTTTTCAGTGCAGTTTATTTGTTGAAGGAACCAGAGAATTTGTCCTGAAATATCCCTCTATCTGGATTTGCCAACTGATTCTCCATAATAATCTTTAAAAGTTATTTCCTAAAAATTTATAGTCAGATCTAGAAGCTTGATCAGATTCAGATTCCTTTTTTGGCACAAATACTCAAAAATACTGTTTTGTTTCTGTCAGGAAACACCTAATGATCAGATGTCCCTCTTTTTTGTGGCTGATAATCAATGTGTGGATCTAATTCTATCATTTTTTCTTCATTAATTATCTGGAATCAAGAAATTTCCCTTTAGCAACTGTATGGTTTTCCTGAAATAGTTATATAGACTGTACTTTTTCTCTTCATTTACCAGTTTTCAAAATGAATTGGTTCCATAGCATAATAAGATGACTAATAAATTTTGAAGTATCAATATGAATTCAAGAACATTGGGGCGCCTGGGTGGCGCAGTCGGTTAAGCGTCCGACTTCAGCCAGGTCACGATCTCGCGGTCCGGGAGTTCGAGCCCCGCGTCAGGCTCTGGGCTGATGGCTCAGAGCCTGGAGCCTGTTTCCGATTCTGTGTCTCCCTCTCTCTCTGCCCCTCCCCCGTTCATGCTCTGTCTCTCTCTGTCCCAAAAATAAATAAACGTTGAAAAAAAATTAAAAAAAAAAAAAAAAAAAGAACATAAACATATCTGATATATTTCAATCCATTGCAGCTATTATTCTTATTAATGTTCAATTTCTCCCATCTTTGGCCAAGCAGAGCTTTTTTTTTTTTTTCAAGTAGGCACCACACCCAGCACAGATCCCAACATGGGACTTGAACTCACGACCCTGAGATCAAAACCTGAGCTGAGATCAAGAGTCAGATGCTTAACTGACTGAGGCACCCAAGCCCCTAAGGGAAGCCTTTAATATTGCCTGACACATTGTTTTGACACAATCTCCCAGACATTTTGGGTAACTTCCTTGCCATTTTATATCACATGATATTCCAGGCTCATTTTGTATTTTTCTTGCCTCAGACCTAGTCTACTCTCCAAGGAGCCCTGATCAGTTTTCATGGTAAATGACTGATGTTTAGAAATTACAACCGGAGTACTAGCAATGTTTACTGCTAGTAGTTGATCATTGTTTCTCTACGCCTTTTCAGTATGGGACAGGGTAATATTTTAAAAAAACAAAACATTCATATTGATATTTCCAGTTCAATTTTAGAATAATAGGGTTTTTAATTTAACATTTTATATATATATTTTCCCTTACACTGAACTTCTTAGTTCCTAATGACATTAACATACTACCTACTTTATCCTACTGTATAAATTCTATATAAACTCATAAGAGTTTCAGAATAATAATAACTAGTATGCTGAATAACTGCTTTCCAATAGATATTCCTGGATTTTGAGTATCACCTTATCTTGCAAAAATGATGTGATTAAATTACAGACCTTGGGGGAGATTATCTAGAGTATCTAGGTGGGCCCTAAATGTAATAATATGTATCCTTGTAAAAAGGAGGCAGAGGGAATTGAGCAGAAGGGAAGGCAATGTGACTATGGAGGCAGATACTGGAAAACACTGGCAGCCATCAGAAACTGGAAGAGGCAAGGAATAGATTCTTCCCTAGAGCCTCCTGGAGAGTGCAACCTTACTAACACCTCAACTTCAGCCCAGAGACACTGATTTAGGACTTTTGGCTTTCAGCAGCCACAGGAAATTAATACAAATACCCATATTGCTACAACATGATTGCTAAAAACAATTAAAATTCTTTTTTGCAGGGCACCTGGGTGGTACAGTCGGTTAAGTGTCTGACTCCTGATCTCAGCTCAGGTCATGATCTCACAGTTCACTGAGTTCGAGCCCTGCATAGGGCTCTGCACTGATGGCATGGAGCCTGCTTGCGATTCTGTTTCTGCTTCTCTCTGCCCCCCACCTCCCCGCTTGTGCACACATCTTTCTCCCTCTCTCAAAATAAACTTAAAAATTTTTTTTTTTGCAATTTGGGGTGGGGGTGTCTCTGGGTGTCTTAGTCCATATGGGCTGCTGTAACAAAACACCTGAAATTTTATTGCTTACGTTCCAGGGGCTGGAAGTCAAAGATCAAACCACCAACATGATCAAATTCTCTGGTGAGGGCCCTCTTCCTGGTTCATAGCTGGTGCTTTCTCCCTATGTCCTGACGTGGCAGAAGGGGAAGGGATCCTTCTGGAGCCTCATTTATAAGGCATTAATCCCATTCATAAGGGCTCTGCCTTCATTACATTAGCACTTCCCAAAGGCCTCACCTCCAAATACTGTCATCTTTAGGGGAAACACATCAGAGCATTACACTGGGATACACCCCACTATGAATGCACAGTCAAATTACTGTGTTTTAAAGATAGTTAAAATGATTCCTATAGAGTTAGGCTACCAATGTGATACCTATTTGGTCCACCTGTTTCACTGTGCTTTTAATTTTTAAAGATTACTTTGGGGGCACCTGGCTGGCTCAGTCAGTAGAGCATGCCACTCTTGACCTCAGGGCCGATCATTCAAGCCCCACAGTGGGTATGGAGCCTATCCAAAAAAAAAAAAAAAAATTTTTTTAAGTTTCAGTTTATAATTGCATAAAATATTTTCTTGGTCCCAAGTCAAATCAATAAAACAAGATATATTCAGAAAGATATTAGCTTCTATCCCTGCTCATTCCCTCGTCCTATATGTAACCATTATTTTTATGGCTTATACATCTATTGTGTTTTTTAAGCTGATATGTATATATTTATATCCCCATTCCTTTCTTAGATAAAATTTAGCCAATACATACACTGTTTCTTCACTTGGCTTTTTTCTTTTATTAAAGAGACCACTCATAGCAGTATATAGATAGTCTTCATTCCTTTTTACAACTACATAGTATTCCACTTTGTGGACTTTCCATAGTTTACTTAATAGCAAACATCTGAGTTGTTTCTAGTCTTTTACAAACAGTGCTACAACGAATAGCCTTGTGTAAGTATCTCTCTACATATTTTGCCAATATATGCCAATATATTTATTTATCCAATTTTATTAGACTAATTTTGTCTTTTAACGGTTATTTTTGAGAGAGAGAAAGAGATAAGAGTGGGAGAGGGGCAGAGACGGGGGGGACAGAGAATCTGAAGCTGGCTCTGAGCTGATAGCGGACAGCCCAATGTGGGGCTCAAACTAATAAACTATGAGATCATGACCTGAGTCAAAGTCAGATGCTTAACCAACTGAGCCACCCGGGCACCCAAGACTTAGACTAATTTTAAAATTAGTATACATTCTCTAATTGGGGGAAAAGAAAATAAGGTGGGGTGGCAGAATGCAGCCAATCTGGGATTAAAGAGGCAATCATACATTACCTATTCTCTGATAATATATGGTAATCAAGATTTGATAGTATTCTGATCAGCAAACATGACAGGGGAAATATCTTTTGCAAACTGCAGTCTGCACCAGAGAGTTTGAAAGTTATTTTCTTCAAAAGGAACTCATTTCTATTTGGAAATGCAAACAATAACTTGAAAATCTGATGATGTTAAGAAATTATTACATCTTTAGGTCTGATAATGGTATTATGATTTTTGTAAAGCATCTGCTTTTTTAGAGATATACACTGAATATTTATAGACAAAGTATGTCTGGGAATCACTTCAAAATCATATAAAAGGGTTATGCAGGAGTATAGATGAAACTAGATAAGTTGATTATTTATACAAGTATGTGGATATTCAATACACTCTTCTGTCCAGTTGTGCATTTAAAATTTTTTCATAATAAAGTTTTTGGTTTTTTTAGAAGACCGTTCATGTAGGGGTACCTGGGTGGCTCAGTCAGTTAAGCCTCCAACTTCGGCTCAGGTCATGATCTCACGGTTCGTGAGTTCAAGCCCCACGTCAGGCTGTGCTGACAGCTCAGAGGCTGGAGCATGCTTCAGATTCTGTGTCTCCCTCTCTCTCTGTCCCTCCCCCACTAGCGCTCTCTCTCTCTCTCTCAAAAATAAATAAACATTTAAAAAAAATTTTAAAGACCACTCATGTAAAACAAATGCAGCCAACGTGAACCCAAAAACCACAAATATATACGTATATATGTATAGTGTAAGTACCTTTTGCAATTGAAGAAAACACTACCAACCTAAAAGAAATGCAAATAAATAAGGGGAAAACAAATATTCAAAACAATACCATTTCATAGCCTGATCATATCTAAAAAACTGGGGCACATGGGTGACTTAACCATAAGCATCTGACTCTTGCTTTCAGCTCAGGTCATGATCCCACAGTGTGTGGGATTAAACCCCATGTCGGGCTCTGCACTGACAGTGAGGAAGGTGCTTGGGATTCTCTGTCTCCCTCTCCCTCTGCCACTCCCCCACTCATGTGCATGCACAAGCTTTCTTTCTCTCTCTAAATAAATAAATAATCTTTAAAAAAAATGATTCATTCATGTTGTCACAAATTGCAAGATTTCCTTCTTAAAAAAATATCTAGGGGTGCCTGGATGGCTCAGTCAGTTAAGCATCTGACTCTTGGTTTCGGTTCAGGTCATGATCTCAGAGTTCTTGAGCTCGAGCCCCACACCGGGCTCTGTGGTGACAGCTCGAAGCCTGATTGGGATTTTCTGTCTCTCTCTCTCTCTCTGCCCCTCCCCCACTTGTGCTCCCCCCACCCAAAATAAATAAATATTTATTTATATCTAAAAAACTATTGGTCAAATATAATAATATACCTGGCAAATACATCTATATAAAATCATTTATTTAGCATCTACCATAAAACACTGTACTAAGATTGGAGACTAACAGAATTACCAAAGGTTTAAACTAAGTTTTAAACGGTGATGGATAGGGGCACCTGGGTGGCACAGTCGGTTAAGCATCCAACTCTTGCTTTGGGCTAAGGTCATGATCTTATAGTTTGTGAGTTCGAGCCTTGCATCTGGCTCTGCTCTGACAGCATGGAGCCTGCCTGGGATTCTCTCTCTTCCCCTATCTCTGCCCCTCCTTGCTCTCAAAATAAATAAACTTTAAATAAATAAATAAATAAATAAATGAATAAATAAATAAATAAATAAATAAATAAATAAAATGGTGATGATACATTGGTAGGGAAGCTGAACAGCAATGTCATATGCAAGGCAAAAGATAGTATATAATTTAAGATAGACAATCATCAAAACACAATGAAACATAGACTAAGAGGCCAGTTAAGAGGCCTTCGGTATTGGTCTGGAATTAAATATTCATCATTCTCCACCAGATCAATCCTAATATCCCATACCTAACCAAGAAAATATCTTAACTATAGAGAACAAACTGATGGTTACTGGAGGGGAGTTGAGTGGATGGATGGGTTAAATAGGTGATGGGTACTGCAGAGGGCACTTGTGATGAGCACCAGGTACTGTGATGAATCTCTAAATTCTACACCTGAAATTAATATTGCACTATACGTTGATTAGCTGGAATTTAAATTAAAACTTGGAAAAAGAAAAATAAATAAATAAATAAAAACTTGGGAAAAAATCCTGTATCTGTCACTAGTACCACTACTTAAATTACCTATTACTAAGTACAGTAAGTAACCCAACACTTTTCTTTTTTTCCTTTGCAATGCCTCTCCTATTCTACCCATCATTTCTATTCTCATGGCCATATCCTTACACCAGGTTTTCATCATTGATGCCTATTTTAGTAAAATTACTTTTCTATTTATCTTGCATATACTCTCACAGTTATAATTTCCTGGGCACCATCACTAGATGAATTTTCCTAAAATGCTCCTCTTTCAGCATATCACTCTTCAGGTCAAACCTCCTCAAAGACTACTGCTAGAGTATCACACGAAAATGTATAGGCCTGAAATTCAGTTCTCCTTAGTACTGGCTCTAATTTATCTATTCATTTTATCTCTTAACAATACCTAACCTCCAATGAGACATCTCTACCACTTAAACCATTCCCAATGTGCCTTTGGTTAAGCCACTGTTATTAAATGACTTGGCCCTCATGCCTGGGTTCGCTCACCTTTCCTGACTTATCCAGCTCAAATCTTCTGTCCCTTTTTTTAATGTGTATTTATTTTTGAGACAGAGTGCAAGTAAGGGAGGGGCAGAGAGGGAGACACAGAATCTGAAGAAGGCTCCAGGCGCTGAGCTGCCAGCACACAGCCTGATGTGGAGCTCAAACTCAAGAGCCATGAGATCATGACCTGAGCCAAAGTCAGACACTCAACCAACTGAGCCACCCAGGTGCCTCTAATCTCTCCCTTCTTTAAACAATGTACAAGATAAAGTAGTACTTCTTAAACTTCATTATGTATGTAAATGACCTGAGGATCTTGTTAAAATGCAGACTCTGTTTCAGTAGTTCTGAGATGGGGCATGAGATTCTGCATTTCTTTTCTTTTTTTTTAATTTTTTTTTTAACGTTTTTATTTATTTTTGAGACAGAGACAGACAGAGCATGAACGGGGGAGGGTCAGAGAGAGAGAGGGAGACACAGAATCTGAAACAGGCTCCAGGCTCTGAGCTGTCAGCACAGAGCCCGACGCGGGGCTTGAACTCACAAACCGCGAGATCATGACCTGAGGCCGAAGTCGGACGCTTAACTGACTGAGCCACCCAGGCGCCCCAAGATTCTGCATTTCTTTTTTTTTTTTTTTTTTTTTTTTTTTTTTTTTTTTTTTTTCAACGTTTATTTATTTTTGGGACAGAGAAGGACAGAGCATGAACGGGGGAGGGGCAGAGAGAGAGGGAGACACAGAATCGGAAACAGGTTCCAGGCTCTGAGCCATCAGCCCAGAGCCTGACGCGGGGCTCGAACTCACGGACCGCGAGATCGTGACCTGGCTGAAGTCGGACGCTTAACCGACTGCGCCACCCAGGCGCCCCTGATTCTGCATTTCTAACTAGGCTTTTCAGGTGATACTGATGCTGCTGGTCTCTGAATCATATTTTGGTACCAGAATATTTTGGTATTTCTGGATCTACCAAATAATTTGCACACTTTTCAATGTGTTTTGGCTCTTCTCCCCATTATGGCTGTAAACGATTATCCATTTCTTTTACATCAAGACCCTAATCAAATCCAATTCAACATAATGAAATCCCATTATGTAATAAGTACTGTCCTAGGTGCTGATAGAAAGATGAGGGAGAAAAGTATCCTGCCTTTTGAGTACACAGTATATTGGGGCACCTGAGTGGCTCAGCTAGTTGAGCAGCCAACTTTGGGTCAGGTTATGATCTCACAGTTCGTGAGTTCAAGCCCCGAATTGGGCTCACTGCTCTCAGCTCAGATCCTGCTTCAGATCCTCTTCACTTCCCCCCTCTGCCCCTCCCCTGCTCGTGTGCTCTAAAATGAACAAACATTAAAAATAAATAAAGTGAATACACAGTACAGGAAAATGAGATAATAAATTTAAGTTATTGTAGTGTTCTTTATAACATAAGCACAAGAAGCTAAAAACACCAAATTGAGAATGAATAGGCATATATTGAGTCAAAGTTACAATAATAAAGATAATAAGAAGACTGATCCAGTCAGTTCTAAAATAATCATTTGGAATCCAAAGACCCAGTTGTAAAAATAGGAACAGGAGTATGGTTGGTA
The DNA here is from genome assembly GCF_007474595.2 of Lynx canadensis. NCBI lineage: Eukaryota > Metazoa > Chordata > Mammalia > Carnivora > Felidae > Lynx > Lynx canadensis. The sequence goes on along the minus strand of NC_044313.2, from coordinate 53,503,073 downwards.
TAAGGAGTAAAAGAGGGACAACAGCATCTTAGAAATAATCAGATGGACCAAGGGCAAAAGAGGTCAGTGTCAAAAGAAAGGGGGAAAAATCTGATAATAGTTTATGAGAAAATTAATAATTTTAAAGGCAACAAGTAGTTACAGTAACAAAGACTACATAAGTAACTTAAATTTCTAAATCTCAAGAACTGTCCCAGTGACAAAATCCCATTTCTACATTATTTTTCTTTTTTAGTACTTATTTTGCGAGAGCGTGCACGAAAGCAGGGGAAGGGCAGAGAGAGAGAATCCCAAGAGAACCTGACTCGGAGCTCGAACTCACAAACCTTCAGATGATGGCCTAAGCCAAATCAAGAGTCAGACAGGAGCACCTGGGTGGCTCAGTTGGTTGGGTGTCTGACTTTAGCTCAGGCCATGATCTCATAGTTTATGAGTCTGAGCCCTGTGTCAGGCTCTGTGCTGACAGCTCAGAGCCTGGAGCCTGCTTCAGATTCTGTCTCCTTCTCTCTCTCTCTCTCAATCTCTCTCTCTCTCTCTCTGCCCCTCCCCCACTCGCACTCTGGGTCTCTCTCTCAAAGTAAATACACATTAAAAAAAAAAAAAAGAGTCGGGCACTTAACTGACTGAGCCACCTAGGCGCCCATGGAAACTTAATTTTCAACGTACCTTTACCCCTTTTGGAGTCGTGCATGTATCATCTATTCAAAAGCTAGATTTAAAAAGCTTCTGTAAAAACTTAAACCCTATGGTGACTCAACAAATTACTCATTTTGCCCAAGGAATGGTAAACAAGAGTTCTTACTTCCTTTTTATCATTCTCCATCAGCAACTACTTTTAAAAGACTAGAAATCATTCTTGGTTCTCCAGACCATCTCCACCCAGTGAGTCAGCTACAAAAAGGGGTGGGTCTCACTACAGGAGTCTCAAGATGGCATCAAGCCCAGGAACACAAGAGGCAGCTGTTGCAGATTTGTGAAACAAATACAGAACAGGAAGGGCAAATGAAGATGGCCAACAGGAGATACTACAATTTTCCAAAACCTGCCTCTTGGTCGGGAAGGACTAATTAAATCAGTCAGCAAGGGCCACTGGATATAGAACTAGAGTCATGGCCAACCATGACTTCCTGGACAAGGTAGGCAGCCATCACCAGTGAGGAATAAAAAGCAGCTTAAGTTTGAAGTAGCTAAAATTCTCTCTTCCACCGATCTAGTGCTTGAGACTCCTTACCTGCCTGAAAGGTGACTCATGAAGCTTTAATTAGGACAGATTACTTTATCAGATCAGCTCCCCACCTGATAGAAGATAGTCGAGAGTTTAAAGGTTGGACGACTTTTCGTTTGTCACTTTATGGTGGACATCAGCCATCTCCCTATGTATGGGAAGTGTTGGCTGAGGACGGGCTATTAATCAGCATACTTGATGCTGTTCAGGGAATAGAAATCAAATCTGGAAAGCTATTTCCTAGAATAGTTTCCAAGAATTATAAACCCGAGCCAATGTACAATTTTAGGCGTAGGCCCTGTCCTACGGTTCACTAAGCACAGTACAAATTTCCCAAGTTTCCCTAAATTTGCTGTGTCACCGCAAAGTCTAGTCACTAGCCAGACAGCTTTCGGTATTTCTCGCTGGCTTTCCTACTCAGCCTTCCTTGAGGTGGCTTCAGCAGGGTCATCCTCTGGCTTCCCTCCCTCCACCTGTAGTCACCTGCCTGCGTGCAGGGTGTCACTAGTCCCTCTAATCTCGGGACAGCCGAGTGGCACAGAGGACGGTGAAAGGTCCTCCCGTCTTCCCGCCAGGCTGGCTGGCTGGCCGCCTAGCCTATCCCACCCCAAAGCGCCTCCGCCCGAACTCCCCACCGGTCAGCCCAGGTCCGGAGACACAGACGCCGAGACGCCCGCCACCCGGGAGGCCCACAGGCACCCCCACCGAGCCCTACCGCGGGGATACACGCGGGACCCCGCCACCTCCCGCACGGCAAGCCCCAGAGCTGGCCTGACCGACGTGACCCGGGGGACAGGGGCAGGAAGGGTAGGGGGCGCCATCGCTCACCTGACCCCGGGGAGCAGCGTTACAGCCCAACACTGGTCGCCAGCAAGATGGAGCCGGGGGCGGGGCCAGGAAGGCGGAGCGCAGCGGCCACCGCCCCAGCCCGTTAGGGGAGCTGCGGCGGCCGGGAACGCCCCCGGAGCAGGAGGGGCGGTGCTTCGGCTCAGCCTGGCTCGCGCTTTCGCTTAGTCCGCGCCTCCCAGCTCCACCTGCGGGAAGAGACGCTCCCTTCAGGTGGACTAGCCGGTTTTATCACTTTTCTCGGTCCCAAGGACCATCCCCAATCCCATTGGCGCTTTCTCAAATCACAGCAGTTTTGAGGAATCCCGGAGCCTTTTCAGTGACGGGCGGCTGAGAAGGGCCGCGACTGGGAGGCCAGGTGCAGCCTCTCCGCTTCCGATATACCGTCCTCCCTGGGACCTTCTAAGGATAAAGACCGTGTCTTTTATTAGATCCCTATGAAATCAATTAATATTTATTGGGGATTCTGTCTAGATAGAACTCGAGATATATTAATCAAAACAACTCCAGATGGGTTGTTAGGTGATTCTAGACTACCCTCACACTACAGCCCTAACATCTAACACAAATCCTCGCATTAAACATTTGAGGTGATTTCAAGGGCTCAGACCAATATCTTAAAGTCATTAAGCAAGTTTATTCCCGATGCAAAACCAGTCAGTTACCTTTCACAGTGGTTCGCAAAGTATGGTCCCTACACCAGTAGCAGTAAACTTCTTAGAAATGCAGATTTGGGGCTCCACCTTAGATCTACTGAATCATACTCTTAAGAGCAGAGCCCAGCAATTTGTTTAACAAGCCCTCCAGGTGGGCACCCTTAAGTTTGAGCACCATCAACTTACTACTCTTCAGGCTTTTCTACCCAAAAGCTTCCTCATAAGGGTGGGATAGGGTGAATTAAATTTTAAGTGGGAACAGCAAAATATACTTAGCCCCAAAACATCAGTGAAGTGAGGTCCTTGAGGAAGGTCACTGCCAAATTTAAACAAAACTGCACAACACTCTGGGTATCCAGCATTCATTCCCCAGTTCCTATCAGTCTCCCTACTTGACAAATAATGGGCCTCTCTGTCCAATCTGCCCACATAGACATCCAGATTTTAAGTGTTCCCTAAGAAGACGGTCCTTGCTTTTTTTTTTTTTTTCTTAATATTTATTTTGAGAGCGAGAGAGCACACAAACAGGGAAGGAGCAGAGAGAGAATCCCAAAGAGACTCTATGTTACCAGTGCAGAGCCTGATACAGGGCTCCAACTCATGAACTGTGAGATCATGACCTGAGCCAAAACTAAGAGTTGGGCACTTATACCGACTGAGACACCCAGGTGCCCCAGACTGTCTGTACTCTTCTTTGTCCCACACTATTCCCATGATGATTTCATCCCCACCTCTCCTTCTGCCTTAACTATCACCCTAAGAGGATATTTTTCAAATCTACTTCCAGCCCATTTTCCTGAGCTATAAGCCCAAATATCCAATAGCCTGTTCAGACCCTACCACATTTCTCACTTCATCCTTTCAACTTGTCCTTCCTTCCTGACACACAGTACCTCTAGGATCAAAGAGCTCTTCCTCATACTTCCTCTGCCTAGAAAGTACTACCTGCCTTTTAACAATTATTAATCTATTAAGATTCAATTCAAAGATCGCATGCCTCCTTCCTGCTTCAAGAAACTTCCTGACCTCATCCTTTTCCTTACTTTCCCTTAGGTAAGCAATTACTCCCTTTTTTGTGCCCAAATAGACCTTATCTAGATGTCCACTGTGGTATATTGAACAGCGGAGTCCCAGCATGAGCATGTAATTTACTTGTATTCAACCACATAAACTTAATAAAAACAAGTGCCCCTATCTGGCTCAGTTGGAAGAGCAAGTGACTCTTGATCTTGGGGTTTAAGTTCAAAACCTGTTGAGTGTAGAGATTACCTAAAAATATAATCTTAAAAAAAAAATTAGCAACAACAACTCTGAAGGTCATTATAGGGACCAGAGTTCATGTGAAATAGGGGCCAGTATGCTTCCCCTAATGTGAACATTCCACTGTGTAGGGTCTAATATTTAAATAAATTTTTTGTACCGTTAAAGCAGTAATTTTTGTCTCCCAGGAGACATTTGGCAATGTCTGGAGACGTTTTTGATTGTCACAACCAGAGGAGGCAAGGTGTTACCAGTATCTAATGGGTAGAGATCAGGGATACTACTAAACATTCTACAATGCACTAGGCAGCCCCCTTCAACAAAGGATTATTCCATCCCAAAAGTCAATAGTGCTGAGATTAAGAAACTCTTGAACTAAAATGTTTTTTCTAAAGAATAAATTGGGTCATGTCATTCCCTTGATTATAAAACCCAAACTCTTGGCCATGGTCCGAAACGCCCTATATAGTCTGGCCCCTGCCTACCTCTCTGATCTCATCCGTCTTCAACTTCTTTCTCAATCATTAAACTCTGGTCAAAGTGGCCTTATGTCCAGGAAAACATACCAGGTTTGTGCACAAACACATCAGAGATTCTTACGATCTTCACACTTATTGCTTCTACTAGGAATGTTCTCCACTGCATCATCTCAAATGTCATCCATCTCCTCAGAGAGGTGGGTATTCCCTGAATATTGTGGCATTAGTAGTCACCATTGCCACCAACACCACCATCAGTTACACACTATTATATTTTCTTTGTATCACTTAAAAGAATCTGAAATTTTGTATGTCTATCGTTTGCCCTCCCTACTAGAATGTAAGCTCATTGAGAATAGGAATATCTCTAGAGTCTAGTAATAAATGTTCAATAAATATTTGACTACAACAGGGCTCTCCAAACCCAAGCCAACATTTGACCTGGTGATCAAATAAGCAGAGATTAATGTCCAATACTAGAGGAAAAAATGGCTCTGATAGACCTGCTGAGATGAGGATGTGGCAGAATCCAATGTAGTGCTATTCTAAGGGATTTTCAATACAGTTTTAAAAATGCAAATTTGGGAGGCTCCTGGGAGGCTCAGTTGGTTGAGCGTCCAACTCTTGATTTCAGCTCAGGTCATGATCTCACCCTTCATGCAATCAAGCACCGTGCCAGGCTCACTCTGACCAGCATGGAGTCTGCTTAGAATTCTTTTATTTTTATTTTATTTTTATTTTTTTTAATTTTTTTTTCAACGTTTATTTATTTTTGGGACAGAGAGAGACAGAGCATGAACGGGGGAGGGGCAGAGAGAGAGGGAGACACAGAATCGGAAACAGGCTCCAGGCTCTGAGCCATCAGCCCAGAGCCTGACGCGGGGCTCGAACTCACGGACCGTGAGATTGTGACCTGGCTGAAGTCGGACGCTTAACCGACTGCGCCACCCAGGCGCCCCGAGAATTCTTTCTCTCTCTCCCTTGCTCTCTGTCCCTCCCCCGCTAGCATGCACACTTGCTTGCTCACTTTCTCAAAGTAAATACATTTTTAAAAATGCAATTTTTTTTCATTTCATTTGCTGAGTTAGAAAATACAACTCTATTATATTGCTCTTTTTATGTCAGTCTTCTATTAAACTGTAAACACTCTAAGGGCAGAAGCCATTTTAGATTTCTCAGCATTTAGTATGAAGCTAGGCATTTAGACTTTTATGCACTATCACCACCAGCTAGTAAGTTGGAAATTTTTGTCTCATTTATTACTGTGTGGTTTCTGTCTCCTGAGGTGATTCTGATAGATATAACACACTTCATCCATCACCATCAGTAACCAAACCCTATAGATTTTACTTTCATGCTTTATCTATAAAATGTCACTATTTACTTGTTAGAAATTACCTCTTCCTTTCCATGCCTACTATCACCTCAGCTGGCACCTGCATTATCTCCTCTCATGATGTATCCAACTGGTTTTTCCTTGTCAAATCAGTACTCATACAGTATTGCTAACTCAATCTGTTTGTTACTGTGTAAAATTAAAGTGGTATGGATTCAACAATGGCTACCATTTATTAAGTATGAACCATGTGCTAGGGCATTGTGTTAAGCACTTAACAATTTTTTTATATTCTCTAAGATTAAAAAAATGCTTTTGGTAACAGCTTTATGAAGATATAATTCACTCATGTAAAGTGTCCAATTCAATGGTTTCTAATATATTCGCAGAGCTGTACCATCACCACAATCAATTTTAGAACATTTATATCACCCGCAAAATAAAATCCATACCTTTTAGCCATTACCCCAATACCCTCATCCTGCTCATCTGTATGCTGCCACTAATCTACTTTGTCTTCATAGATTTGACTACTCTAGACATTTCTTATAAATGCACTCATATACCATATGGTCTTTGTGACTTTCACTTAACATGAACATCAATGAACATGTTTTCAAGGTTCATCTACATTGTAGCATGAATAAGTACTTCATTCCTTTCTAAGCCCAAACATTTCATTACATGGACACACGTTTTATTTACCATTCATAAATTGATGGACATTTGGATTTTTATCTTTTGGTTATTATGAATAATGCTGCTATGGCAGTTTGTATACATGGTTTCATTTCTCATGGGTACATACCAAGGAGCAGAATTACAGGATCAAATGGTAACTCAAAATTTAACTTCTTGGGGAGTTACTGCCAGACTGTTTTCCAAAATAGCTGCACCATTTTGTATCCCCACCATAAGTGTATAAGGGTTACAATTTCTCTACATCACAATACTTGTTTTCTTTTTTATTACTGCCATTCTAGTGGATGAAGTGCCATTTCATTATGGTTTTGACTTGTATTTCCTGATAACTAAAGATGTTAAGCATATTTTCATGTGTTTACAGATCATTTGTATATATTCTTTGGAGAAATATTTATTTGGATCATTTGTCCATTTTTTTTTTTTTTTTAATTTTTGAGGGAGGGGGAGAGAGAGAGAGAGAGAGAGAGAAAGGCAGGGGAGGGGCAGAAAGAGAGGGAGACTGAGGACCCAAAGCAGGCTCCACGCTGATAGCAGAGAGCCCAAAGCAGGGCTCAAACTCATGAACAGTGAGATCATGACCTGAGCCAAAGTCAGACACTTAACCCACTGAGCCACCTAGGTGCCCCTGCCCATTTTTTAATTGGGTTATTTGTTCTTTTATTGAGTTGTAACATTGCTTTATATATATTCTGGATATTAGTCCATTATCAGATATATGATTTATGAATATTTTCTCCCATTCTTTACACTTTTTTGGTGGTGCCTTTTTCACTAGTTTTTAATTTTAATAAAGTCCAATTTATCTATTTTTATTTTGGTCGGTTATACGTTTGGTGTCATATTTAAGAAACCATTGCCCAATCCAACTTCATTAAGATTTACCCCTATGTTTTTTTCTAAGAATTGTACAGTTTTAGTGATTTACATCTTCGATACAATTTGAGTTAATTTTTTTATGTTGTGTGTGTGTGGAGGGGGCGTCCAACTTCATTCTTCTGCATGTGGAATCCAGTTGTTCCAGCACTGTCTGTTAAAAAGTCTGTTCTTTTCCCATTGGATTATTTTGTCACTCTTGTCAAAAATCAATTGATCAAAAATGTTAAGAATTTCTTGCTTCTCAATTCTATTTCATTGATCCATATATCTATCCTAGGCCAGTACTACACTGTCTTGATTACTACTGCTTTGTAGAATTTTGCAATTGGAATGTGTGAGTCTTCCAATTTTGTAAACATTTTCATTTAACTCTTAATGTAACTTAATACTAGGCATCATCCCAATTTTACAGATGAGGAAATTAAGGAAACTTAGAGAAGTTTAGCTTTCCCACAGACACAAACATATTTGGTAGTTGCTCCAGGATTCATACTCAGATCTATGTAAATCTAAAACTGACCAGTAAGCAATGCTCCTTCTATAATCTGGTCTCAATATACCTTCCAGACTAAATTTATACTAATCCCCCAATGTACCCTAAAATATCTCCTATTCTTTTCTGCTTAACTCTTATTCCTTCCATCTGAAATGACCTGCCCTCCATTTGTTTAATAAAATTCTACTTCACAAGAGCTTCACTATTCACTTAGTGATCTCTCTTTTCACTCTATTACCTTAGGAGTACAGGCCTCTCTCATGGTTCTTATTCCGTATCACATCTTATAATAGAGATTATCTATGTATATGTATTACTTCCCTTCCTAGGTTAAAAATAAGGTCCATCTCTCATTCACCTTTGTAACTCTCCAAAGCTGTAATGCAGTACCTTTCACACGGTAGGTACTAACTTCATACTTTGAATGAATATGTGAATTCTAATATTACCCCTCACAGAGTGGGCAATAAGAATGTATATGCATGTGTTAGGGCTGGGGGTGGGAGGCTGAGGTCATGGCAAGGTCGTAGGAATGACTATTTAAGGAAAATCCTCATCTTGAGAATGTGATAAGAGAAGGATGGCATGAGATGGGAAGTGGCAGAGTAGCAGGCCCAGAGAGCTGGTGTTAACAACTCTTTTAGCAAAAGAGAAACCTCAAGTCTTGAGGTATTGTGAGTAGACAAGTAATACTTGCCAGTGAATAGGAAAAAGGATACAACAAGAAGCCCCAAACTGAGTTTATTATGGTATAGACTAGGTAATAACAAATAACTCCAGTACATTCAACTAAAGCCTGAGATACCCTGGGATATTTAAATATAACACCAAGCAAAAAGCTACTCTAGGGTGAGAAGAGCCCAATAGAAAAGAAGAAAATAAGATATTTATCTAGAGAAAGCCAGGAAATCGAACAACATACCAATCCTTACAACTTCTCCCACGTTCCCAACCGCTTCTCTGACTTGCCCATTCGTGTACCACTTCAAGTTGTTAACACCTCTCCATTTTTTAGCCAAGATTTCTGGGTAACAAGAAAGTCTTTTCCAAAAGAATGAGGTGTCATTCTTCTCCTTTACACCATCTGATTCAAGGTAAAACTTTCTCACAAAGGGAACTATTAGGAATTCTAGGCTGGAAAGACATACCAGGGCCTCTTGCCATGTATTAAATCTAGAATCCTGTCTCTAGAAGCTATTTATGGCTAACCTCTTAGAAATGAATCACATCACACAGAACTCCCATTCAGCTGAGAATCTTTACCTGGACAAGTGAATGAGGTTTAGGACATAGTGGATTTCAAAGTCGGCAACAACCTGACATCAGCAGAGTAATTTCATTACAACCTCCCCATTTTCTAGAAATCCAGTCAGAATCTGGGTCAGCTATTTAAACTCCACCATCTACTTTTTCTTCCAGTTGCCTCCTATCCAACTGGCAGGAACTTCCAAGAAAGATGATATAATAGGCATTGCAGTATACTGGCTGCTTGTTGGGGTTGGAATAGACCTGTTCAGGTTTGAGGGATGCAAAAGGGTTAGCTCCATAGGCGGTGATGTTTGTATCCAAGTCCACCAGAATCTGTAATGAGGCTGCCAATTCCTGATGGCTATGGGAGACAGATAAAAAAAAATAATAATAATAAAATGCTGTGCTAATTATGAGAAACAAAGGAGAGAAATTTCTCAGAACTTGATGCTTCTGTACTCATTAATCCCCAAAATTACCTAAGGATGGTTTAGGCGAGGGGATATCCCTTCCTACCAAATGTCTCACTAATCACCTGATTAACTAGCATAGGACTTGGTTCTAAGGGGATTAGAAAGCCAAGTGTGGAAAGGAAGAAAATCCTCACCAGAAGATAGAAGATGAGCAAAGGGGAGAGAAATGAGCTCATCTATATAAAGGGAGGTGTTGAGGGGTGCCTGGGTGGCTCAGTCAGTTAAGCATCTGACTTTCTCTCAGGTCATGATCTCACGGTTCATGAATTCAAGCCCCACATCAGGCTCTGTGCTGACAGCTCAGAGCTCAGAGCCTGGAGCCTGCTTCGGATTCTGTGTCTCCCTCTCTCTCTGCCCCTCCCCCCCCTCGCGCTCTGTCTCTCTCTCTCTCTGTCAAAAATGAATAATAAACATTAAAAATTTAAAGAGAGGTGTTGAGTGAGTCAGGGATATATCAAAAATAGGAGGAAGTTGAAACCTGTAAACAGTGATCAATGTAGGGATCTCATAATCACGAAGTAGCAAGAGGGTGGGCAGCCAAGCCTCCATTAAGTCTGGGGAAGCATGGAAACCTATGGAAAAAACAACAAAAATAGAAATGGATATAGAGAGGGGAAAGGCTGAAGTAGGGCCTAAGCAAGATACTTTTTTTTTTTTTAATTGTGTTCACCTTTCTCCTCACCTTGCTCACCTCCAATGCTCATTTACCATCATCATCTACCCCAGGTTCTTCAGTGGAAAATTCTGAACCCGGGCATAGCACAAATGGCTAATGATCAACCAAAGTTGTCATCATATTGTGTTTAAGCTGACCAAATGAATGGGATTCCAAATATAGACGATACAAGAGTCAGGATAGAAAATTCCCAGAAAAGCCACCCAGTATTCCCCTAAATGATTCTTACCTGGATGGAATGTCACCACCAAATCTGGATGGGCTATCCGCCCAGTCTCTACCTCCTCCTCCCAGAAGTCATGATAGAGGCCTCTATGGCCACTAAGCTGAACTGTGCCAGGTTCCAGGATGGGAGTTGAGGGGTTCTGTGTAAAGCCAGCAGATACGTCTATACCCACCATGATCACACGGAGGCCAAGGTGTCCAGGAAACATGTAGCCAAGCTCATCATAGTCCTCAGGGCGAGTGAGGAATGTCTCCACGTGGGAAGCACCAACCACATGCACTGTGCTTCCCCCAATCTTCCCAACATTTATCCCCAAGGCCCGAAGCCCAAGGCCCAGTGTCAAGGGTCGTGAGAGGGCATCTGTCAGCAGCCGCTTCAAAGAGCCCTGCAAGACATCTGGGTCTGGCCTTGGCCGTCCTACGCTGGCCCACAGGGTGGTCATGGCATGACTACCTAGCACAGCATCCAGTGTAGCATCTAGCTGTAAATGCCGCATAGAAAACCAGGTATCCCAGCCCTGTACAGCTTCAGCCAGGCATGGCCAAGGCCCTGAAGGTAGGACAAAAGCACCTGTAGGAAAGAAGAAATAAGAATGACATAATCCTTTCCTGGCTTCAATATTCTTTCCAAGTGTACTCTCCCAACTTGTGACCAGGAGTGCCCCACTCAGTTTCTCATTTTTTCCTTCTAACAACATGCTTTCATCTCCCTCTCCAAGTACAACCAATTATGACCACTATATCAGAGTTCTCCAACACTATCACTTCACCTGTGACTAGGAGCCATTCCATGAGACGGTCCACAGCTACAAGACGCAGCTCTTGACAAACCTTCCTGTGTGCTGGCCAGTCTGACCTCTGGCACTCTGGACCACAGTAATAGACATTTCTGCACCTGAAAGAATGAGCCCCAGAAACAGATGTTCCTATACCTCAAAGGTATGTCAGGGGAAGGAAACTGATATTCCTGCACCTAGGAAGAAAGATCACTGGATAAGGAAGGTAAGGAGAGGAGTGACAACTGATGCACTAAATTTGGAGATTATATTTGGGAGGGGAGGCATGAGAGACTAGGAATGTAATTATTCTCTTGGGTTAGAGTGACACTTCAGTCTATATCTGGGACAACTCACTTTTTACATCACTTACAGAAAAAATAAGTAACAGGAGTTTGCAGCTGCCCTATTATCACAGATATGGCTCAACTCCCCAGAAGAGATAATGATCTTATACCTTGCGTACTCAAGAGGAGGGAGGTAAAGAAGATTATACAGTCGTCCCCCCTTATCCAAAGGGAATATGTTCCAAGATCCCCAATGGATACCGAACTCACGGATGACCTAAACCCTGTATATACTGTTTCCTCCTATACATACATACATACATATGTATCTATGATAAAATTTATAAATTAGGCACAGTAAGAGATTAACAATAAGACAATTATAATATACTATAATGTTATACGAAAGTGGTCTCTCTTTCAAAAGATCTTACTGTATTGTACTCACCCTTCTTCTTGTGATAATGTGAGATGATAAAATGCCTACATGATGAGATGAAGTGAGATGAATGACATAAGCACTGCAACACAGTATTACACTACTAATGACTTTTTGACAATAGTCAGAGGAGGATCATCTGCTCCCAGACCGTGGTTGACCATGGATAAGTGAAACCACAGAAAGCAAACTGCAGGTGGGGTGGGGGTGGGGGGGAACTATTGTACCATAATCTGTCTGACCTCCCCATAATACCCAAAATAAGAAGGAGCCCAATCCTTTTCTAATCTTTCTGTGGCCTGGATCACACAAAATGAGTGGGCCTTAAGTTACTTTGAAAACTCTTAGACCTTTCCTCCTGCAAGGAAGTCTTAGAATAGGATCATTTCAGGATGACTCCCCATTTAGTCCCCAACTAGTCACCTTTTGCACTGCCGTAAGACCTTGGAGTCTGAAAGACCACTAGGGAGAGCTCTACAGTGAGCACAGAATCGGAATGTGTCCTCCATCTTCTGGAACATTTCTTGAGGGCATCGAAATCCAAAGCCTGATACAGAAGCACCCCCATCTAGCACCAACCTGCAGAAATGGCACGGTGAATAAGTGGCAATAGGAAAGAGTTATCTCCAAAATCTTTCATGACCTATACCTTGCCTCCAATATATTTCCATCTGCTCCCACTATTTCTCACATAAGCAAATTATATTTCTTCTATAGTAATAAAACTTACAGAAGTCAGGATGAGAGACTCCCTCATTGTAAATGCCCCATATTCTCCAAGCTATATTCCCTCTTTGCCTTCTAAAATCAGTTCTACTAGAGATATTATTCTTCCATAGAGCGAGTCACTCACTTGTATTCTTCATAGCTTTTCATGCTTAGCTTTTGAAGGATTAGCTGAGATAGGCCAGGAACATTATTTTCCAAGGAGAAGAAGCCAAGTGCATCAATGCTAGGGTCAGGTTTTGAGAGGGTCAGAGGCACAGGGGTCACAACTGTGGATGGGGTCACAACCATGGGAGCCACTGATGAAGGGGGTTTCTTGTGCCTTCGCTTCCGAGATCTTGGAGCCATGGCTGTCCACTGATACCTGGGGACTATACACAGAACAGATATGGAATGAAACTTTGCAAGTTGGTCACATATGATGTGTTTTCATATGTTTGACCTTTCACTTCTCATTCTAGTCTCTCAGACCTAGGTATCTGTAAGACTTATTTGGTATCTACTGATTATTGATCACCATAGGCGATTATAAAAAAACAGCAGGGAAATAATTATATATGAACATAATTATACATATATGTGTTACATATTAAGTTCTATATAAAATTTAAATACATATGTAAGGAAATGCACAGGAAAAGGTCTGCCAGGTCTCATGTAAAACCAGTAACAGTGATTAACACTGAGGACGGAAAGAAGTAATGGGACAGGAACTGGGTTAATCAAAAGGAATTTTAGACCTATCTGTGATATTTGACTCTTGAATAGTTAGAATATATTTATATATTATTCGTATAATCCTTTTAAAAAATAAAAAATCCTTTTAAAGTGAGCAATAATATGGCATGTCCTACATTCACATGGTTGTGCAACCACCACCTCTATCTAGTTCCAAAACATTTTCATCATCCCAAAAGAAAACCTCATAACCAGAGGTGCCTGGTGGCTCAGTCGGGTAAGTGTCTGACTCTTGATTTCAAAAAGAGAGAAAAAAAATCAAAAGAGAGAAAAAAGCAAACAAAAGTTTTGGTTGTCCAAAACTACCAGCTAATTGGAGAATTAGTCAATTTCACTTAGTTGGGGAAATAAAACATTCATTTTAGAAAACCCATCATCACAGTTGTAAGCAACAGACCCAGAGGAAGAAATTAAACGCAACACAAAATCAGCATCACTATGCTAAGAGTTATATAGTCAAAGCAAGTTATAAAAAATTATGAAGAAACTTTCCTAAAGAGGCGAATTTTGAAGTAGAACTGATCCTGCACCCACCCACTACCTAGCAGGAACTCTGTGATATTCTCCTTTCTTGGCTTGTCTTCTCCCATTCCTTCTACAATTGTTGAGTAAACAAAAGGAACTATATTGGGAAAAATAAAAACATGCATTCACTCAACAAATATTTATTGCTAAACATATATAATCACTCATAAAATAATGGAAACAAATATGAAAAATATACTCAACATCTAGATGTCCTGTAGAGGGATCAAATGTAAATCATAACATAAGGCAGTATATAAATACTGTAAGTGAAACTAAAGCACTAGTGGGAAATCAGAAGAGTCTCTTTAGTTGGTTAGCTGTAGGAAGAATTTATAAAGCAGGTAGCAGTCAAAATAGACCGATGGTAATTCTTTGAATACATGAGATAAAAAAAGGAATTCTTAGCACAGAGAAGAGCATGAGCATAGAAATGTAGATGGGAACACTCTAGAAATTAATGAAATAGAATGATTTGAGTTTGACTATAAGTATAACATAAACATTAAGAACTAAAACTATAAAGTCTTAGAAGAACACAAAGGGAAAAGGTCATAATATGGATTGGCAATTTCTTAGATATGACACCATAAAAAGAAATGAAGTACTGATAATATGCTACAATGTGGATGAACCTCAAAAGCATTATGCTAACTGAAAGAAGTCAAAAGGTCACGTTATAGGATTTCATTTATATGAAATATCGAGGAAAGGTAAACCCACAGACAGAAATCAACTCCTGGTTGCCAGGGACTGGGTGGAAGAGGAATGGGGAGTAACTGCTAAATGGTTATGGGGTTTCCTTTTTTTTTTTTTTTTTAAGTTTATTTATTTTGAAAAAGAGAGAGAGCGTAAGAGAGCATAAGAGAGCATGCACTCAAGTAGGGGAGGGACAGAGAGAGGGAGAGAAAGAATCCCAAGCAGGCTCTCTCAGTGCAGAGCCCAACTTGGAGTTCAAACCCATGGAACTGTAAGATCACGACCTGAGCCAAAATCAAGAGTCAGACACTTACCCAACTGAGCCACCAGGCACCCCTGGTTATGAGGTTTTCTTTTGGGATGATGAAAATGTTTTGGAACCAGATAGAGGTGGTGGTTGCACAACCATGTGAATGTAGGACATGCCATTTAATTGCTCACTTTAAAAGGATTAATTTATGTTGTGAATTTCATCTCAATTAAAAAATAAAAAAGAAAGGTACCTGTAGAGATTGAGAATCTAAATACTAACTTTCCAATTAACTGCCTCCAGGGACAGGGAAATGGCAGAGGATAAAAAGGCTGACAGTGGTTGGTTTTACTATGAATAAGGTAACTTTTAAAGTTCAAATCAGGGATCATGTTTTGTTACAAAAATAGTCTGACATTTACTCCTTCTGGACCAGATTTGTTAGGAAAAAAACTCTAGAATCATCATTCAGATGAAGTGTAGGTGGCAGAACAAACAAAAACCTCCCAGAATCATCCACTAAAATCTATTATCTGTACACCTGAAACTAACATAACATTGTAACTAACTGGAATTAAAATTGAAACTTAAAAAAAAGAAAAGCTATTATCTTATGACACGGCTTTTTGCAAACTGCTGTCCTCAGTTAATGAGGGAACTAATTTGTATTTTCTTTTGTACTTTCTTTCCCCTCCTTTCATTCCACTTATGTAATCTCTCCCCTCATACCACAGATAAATGGATGTTTTCAGAGTCCAAAGAACAGAGATAGCTAAGCTCATCTGCATTCTACATTCTCACTAATACAGAAGAAATTAGACCTGAAGGTGGTAGATTATTTTAAGATTTAAGGGTCCCTTTACTAAAGGATGCCTTCACACCTGAGTACCCCATTTCCAACAAGTGACCTGAATCTTCCCTCCACTTTTAATCACCACACATTCTCATCACATTTCCAGAATCATTGCAACTTTAGAAGCATTCATCTGCTCTACCTACCCAGCCTCCTCAGGCAAGAAAACACCTTTTTGAACCTTGAAAGAATGGATTCATCTTTTCTTTACAGGTATGGAGAAAAATTATCTTTGTTCTGATATAAGTCAAGGGTCTTAAATCCCAGGATTAATAAATATATATTCCTGATGTTCAACTAAAAGCCTTCTGCAATGGAAGCCAATTAAGACAAGAAATGTATTGCCTCACTTATCTGCCTTTCCAAAGAGATCCTTCTTTTTTTTTACTTATTTTGTTTTTTAAATTTTTTTTTCAACTTTATTTATTTTTGGGACAGAGAGAGACAGAGCATGAATGGGGGAGGGGCAGAGAGAGAGGGAGACACAGAATCGGAAACAGGCTCCAGGCTCTGAGCGGTCAGCCCAGAGCCCGACGCGGGGCTCGAACTCCCGGACCGCGAGATCGTGACCTGGCTGAAGTAGGACGCTTAACCGACTGCGCCACCCAGGCGCCCCCAAAGAGATCCTTCTTGAAAGGAAGACTAACTCTTGGCTCTCTAGAAGTTGACTGAACTCACTGGGAAGTGAAGGAATCACAGTTTGAGGAGGAGTGGGGCGATGAAATCCCTGAGAGTTTCCTCTATGTCTAGAATGGGCTCATGATACAAACTAACTAAATTTCTGGCAGGAAGGTAAGAAGGTGGGAATGAGAAGCCAGGTCCTTGCATTTGCATCTACGTGAAGCTCATGTCTGAGTTTGTGTACCCCAGGCCCAGACCCAGCTTCCTTGGCTCTAACTTTTCTGCACAGAGTCCCAGGATCCTCCAAGTTTGAGGGGAGGGATGGGACTGAGAGAAACAAAGGCAAAAAACATAGAGGACAAGGGAGAAGTTGGAAAGAATTACATATAATGAGCTTTCAGAATTTTCCAGAGATCAGAGTCTATGTCACCTAGCAAGGAATCACCTTTTTTCTAGTTGCCCCCAGTGGCTTGGGCTCTAATTTATTCTCCGTATATAAAAGAGAAAACACCAACACCAAGGACTAAAAAGGAGACATGAACTGGACGGTCTAGAAAAACTATTATCCTTCATCTCCAAATTCGCTAAATATTAGCCTATTCCCAGACCAGGTCTCCCATCCTTCTCCCTCACCACCAAAAGCCTCAAGTTTCACCTACTACAGTATCTTCTCGCTATCTCCAGACCAGGAAGACCTATGTAATTTTCTCTAATTCACCAGCAAACAGAAAACATCTTTGGGGAGGCAGGGAAAGGGGAGAGTGATGCTAGTCATTGGGGATCCTCAAAAGGAGTTAGGAAAGAGAAAGCGAAAAGGAGGAATCCATTAGGGTCACTATTATTAAGCACATTCAGATGCTTAATCAGTGCTAACACTCCTTGGGGTGATAAATGTTTTACTCAACTATAAACTAAGCAAGCAGATGATTTGAAGGGAAAGGAACTTACCCTGCTAAGCCCTAGGCTTCCTTCCTTCTCTCTTTCTTCCAAGTGAAGCGAATGCTTGATCTCCTCAGATCTAAGCTGTGGCTGACTTGCAGCTGTCCCTTCGTATCACTTTCCTTTGCAAACTGCTGAAATGCTGCGTCTCTGTGATTAGGTATACCCTGCCAACCAGACAGACAACGCTGAATTCTCCCTAACGAGGCAAGGAGGGACGTGGCCCCCTGCCCATTGACTTCTCTCTTTCTGACCTTCCTTGTCTGCCAAGATGGCTCAGTATTTATGCTGTCAACACACCCAAACTCACCAAAGGCCAGTCAGGCTAAGGAAAGATGAAACCTATTGCTTCTTTAACCTCTCTTACTAAGGCAGCATTTATGCTCTTAGTCCACAGTGGCAGAAAAACAAACAAACAATAACAAACAAAAAACACCTAAGATTAGTTCAGAAGTCATTAGTTGGTTGGAAAGGGAGGCACTAGCTCAGAGCAGTGGGAACTCCTGGAGTTCTGGATGTTAATCCAGACCCAGGAAGAGTTACCCCAAGCCCAAAGTCCCTTTTAGCCTAACAACACTGCTCAAACACAATGATTAATATAATTAATTTGTATATTAAGTACAAATGTAATACCCAAGAAAGAAGAATAGAAATGGTCTTTTAATGGTATAGAAGAAAATCAATTGTAGGGGAAACAAAATTAATTTGTAAAATTCACTTTCTCTGAAAGGAAAGCAAGGTACTTTCTGAGTGAATGTCACATCGGGCACACTCCATTTATTTCAAAAGAGTGAATAAGAAGAGGAATAAAATAAGCAAAATCAAAATATTACTAAAAATGCATTCTACTTCTAGGAACAGAAAATATAAAAGAATCAATTCAAACATCTTCTCATTCCTTCCTATAATGAATACTGATCCAAGGGATTTAATTATACATTCCTAGCTCCTTTTCATTTACCAAGCTCCAGAGTCTATCGTAAGTTATTAGGACAATGGTCCTATATGACTGCAAGACCTAACTTTCTGCTTACATCTGGCCCCAGCTATATGTCACTTACCTGCCTCTGTGATCATCAAACTGGGGAACAGAACAACTTGCAGGGAGGTCCTGGAATGTGGTAAATCAAAAATCTATACATGAACAGATGCAGAGAATGGATTCCTTAAAAAAAAAAATTTTTTTTTTAAGTTTATTTTTGAGAGACAGCACAAGTAGGGGAAGGGCAGAGAGAGACCAGGGAGACAGAATCTGAAGCAGGCTCCAGGCTCTGAACTGTTAGCACAGAGCCCGATGTGGGGCTTGAACCCACGAACCATGAGATCATGACCAGAGCCGAGCTGGACGCTCAACCGACTGAGCCACTCAGACACCCTGAAAATGGATTCTTAAGGAACTCCAGACTATAGGAAGCAAACTGAAAGCAGCTAAGGTGGAAGAAAAGTGTTAAGGATGCATTTACATGACATTATTCAGAACAGCCGTGGACAAAAGAAAATCAGTTGCAATAGGCAAAAATCCTGAGTAAAATGGGAGTAATTCATTTTAAGCAAATGTTTCAGGTCTATTTCAAATCAACTGGCAGAACATTTAAAGGTTATGAGTTCTGTTAATATTAGCTGAACAACAGAAGGCACAAGAAGTGAGAGGTGGTCTTTTCTTTTAATTTTTTTAATGTTTATTTTTGAGAGAGAGAGAGACAGAGACAGAGACAGAGTGTGAGCAGAGAGAGAGGGAGATACAGAATCCGAGGCAGGTTCCAGGCTCTGAGCTGTCAGCAACAGAGTCCCACGTGGGGCTCGAACTCACAAAACATGAGATCATGACCTGAGCCAAAGTTGGACGCTTAACCAAGCCACCCAGGCACCCTGAGAGATGGTCTTTTCTAACTCAGGAGTGTCATCTTTGACTACAAAGGAATATAAAATAAAGAAAAAACTGATATTGAATATTAATTTATATTTTACCATCATAGCTACTAGCTCTGGCAGACATTTAAATTTACAATTTAGAAAGATCTGAACTTTTCAGTTTGCTTTCATCATGAATTACATTTATTTTTTTATTTATTTTTATTTTATGATAGAAAGAAAGTGGAGGGAAAGGCAGAGACAGAGGGAAGGAGAGAGAATCACAAGCAGGCTCCACACTGTCAGCACAGAGCCCAATGCGTAGCTCAAACTCACAAACCATGACATCGTGATCTGAGCCAAAGTCGGAGGCTTAACTGACTGAGATACCCAGTGCCCCATGAGTTACATTTTTTAAAAAGCCTTAAAAATGCTTTCATGGTTCACTGTGAAACCTTAAAAAATACTTCTATCGTTCATAGTTCTGAAGAAAGACTAGAAAGAGGTTCCTATTCAACAGGTACAAAGTGGTAGGTGAGGCACTGGGTGATTTTTCTACCACTCTTAACGTATACCACTTTTTCTGAATTCTGTTCCTTTCTCTTACTTTCTTCCTCTTTTTAATTTTTACTATCAACCCATAATTCTAGTTTGCTAATGATGTTTTACGTTTACCCATGATTCCCCCCAGTGATGAATCTAAGGGCGGAGTTCCTGGTACCTGATATTGTAGTTAAGCTCTTAATTTAGAGATGCACAGTTTTCATAAAAACAGTAACATCAAGAAGAACCTTTAAGGTATGCAGTGCATAGCAACTTTAAGGGTAGCTCATGGACTGGTATGTGTGTTAAGTTGATAATACAGCAACTAGAAGCTGTAATAATCATCAATTTGAGTTCTGTTTGTTACCTGAAATTAGGCGAGTATACACATTTCAATTTAAATTAATGCTTTCTAATGTGTATCATTATATTTATTGTTGAAAACTGTAATAAGGTTACCATATGATTACATTATAAAATGTTGAGCAATATCCTAATTTCCCTCAATGTGCAAAATTCCATACTATTTTGATTATGGCAAAGAAGGAATATGATGGCAAGAAAATGCAGTATCATGAATATCCTTTTTCTTACTGTTAAAACACCCAATAAGTTCCCAATACAACTGTAACAAAATTCTAGATAATAACATTTTCTTTCAATGAAAAGTCAAATGAAATAGTGATTTTAAATATAAGATTTAGAAGGCCTATAATAGGCACCCAAAGTCCTCTAGTGCTCAATTACTAATGCTCATGTAAGACAAAGGTAACCAAAGTTAAAAAAAAAAAAAAAGCAAAATTTATGAAGATAAGAATTTAATTCATCAAATTATCATGAACTATCCACGAGATAATCTTCTCTGAAGGCTATATACCAGTTCTGTTAACAGAATTTTCTGATTTGCACGAGGTCAAATCAGACTACATCTTCCAAATAAAACCCAACACAGAGATAGGAGCAGCGGCCCATGCATGGAATTTATTGTGTGCTACTGTTTATAAAATACTCGAATAGTCCTGCACATGCATAATATTTCCAACTTAGACAGGAGACCATACAGGGTGCACTTTCTGGCAAACAAAACAATAGATGGTTCCGCTGCCTGGAGCTCTGAGTTGTATTCCAGGGCATGAGGGAAGCAGGCCACCAAAGTAAAGGGAAATATCAAACTACAGTGGCAATCAATACAGGTCAATAATTGTGAAAAATTAGCACATGGTTCCATTTAGTTTAACCAAGCAGTTCTGTAACTATCAAAGGAAAATGTTCAACATGCAATCTTGACTTTTATGCTTCCACTAACATCTGAATGATTGAACAGAACCATTGCTTCTATGCTGCATTGCTTAATCAAAAACACTTCCAGAACATTTTTAAAATTTCCTTTGCATCAAAACATAAAAATGATAGAAAGCCAGCAGCAAATCACCCTGGTGGCTATTTAAGCAACTTGAGTACTCACAATAAACTAAAATTTCTCATAACATCTAGGTAACCTATACATGTCGTACCTGTACATCATAGGTCTATATATTAAATATTTGCAAAATGAAAACATGCATACACAAAATACGTCAAGTTTTACAGACATGATTTGAAGTAAAATTTACGTTGACAATGTACAAACTTCTTTTAAAGTACCTTAAATGAGTAATTCTGTAATTCTTCATAATTTTGAAATTTAGAGGTTTTCTTCTTAAATCTCTGGGGTGTAAATTTCAAAAGATCTGGGCAAAAAAGATTCTAAATTAGTTTTTGGATTTGTGTTCAAGTAAGAGAGTCTGCCTACAAATAGGTTATGCATTCATAATTGAAAAATACCAAGACTATATTACAGAATTAGCCACATTTAAGAACTATAGACCTGAGGTCAGCATTTTGTTTAAATGCCAACTGGGTTTCTCAGCATTTTGCCCATAATTCAAAATACAGCTTAGCAACCTCAGAAATGTATTTTAAGACCATGCTAATTCATCCTTTAAAGACATTTCATGAGAAAAAAAAGTCCACATTAGCTCTTAGGATTGCATTTGAAGTCATGGTTAAAAAACAAAATCTAATTCTACTGAGGGGAAAAAGAAATCTCATTTGTAAACTTAAATGTGTGAACCACAAGCATAAATGGAGGTGTAGTTGCCCTCCACTGGAAATTGCCCCAAGCCCCTTGCTCACTGCTCTCCACCTTGGCAGCGATGACCCAATCTTATCAGATAGTACAGCATGTCCCAGGGCCCTCAAGCCTCCATCCAGGAAGGGGGCTGGGGTCTCAAAAGCACAATGGTTTCTCCAGAGGGACTGTGACATTTACAGTCAGCTTGGCCGACCCCTCCAGATCCTGGGGGTGATCTGTCCATTTGGGGCCCGAGATGTGAGAGTCCCTGGGAAGCCGTGGGTCACTGGGCACTATGGTTGCCAGTCCCGTGGTTCTCAGTGGCATGTGCGGTGTTCAGAGAATTGAAACCATCTTGCTGTACAGCATCTTTCCGGGGTGGCATTCTCTCATTGATCCTATCCAAACCCTTTGCCTCTTCAAAACTGCAGATTCTATGTGGTGGAGAGAATCCTCGTATTGCTTAACAAAATGCAAATTTGATAAGTCAGTAATTGAAAAACATTTCTGAGATTTCAAAAACATAATTAATGATTTTTAAGAAGAAAGAAATTAGCTGTATGTAGCAACATTTAAATCTTACTTTAACTGAACCTTATCCCCATTCCAGACTTCCCCTTAAAATGTGAAATGTTTAAACCTAAATATAAACATGATCGCTTCATAGTGTTAGCATAGCCTTTATAAAAGAACGCACAAAAATAACTCTTCTCTGACCCCAAAATTAACAAACAGGCAATGGTCTCAGGGTCTCAGTCTGACTTCTATTATACCAATTATCTCCTACCTCAGACCCTAAAATCACCAGTGACTATCACAGTAAGGCAGCAACAAGAGTAGGGGCAAGTGAGGAGGCTAAACAAGGTTATCCTTGACATACAAATCTGTACCAAGAGCTTGGGAGGAGAAAGAGGTAAGTAAAGTTAAGTTAAAATTTAGCAGATCAGAACTATCTTGGAGGTCAAGGTATCATCACCCCATCACCACCAGAATGAAATGAAAAAGGTGGGAAATGCCTCCAGGAGTTAGGTCTGTGTTTGGCTGATAGCAAAAAGTATTCATAGTTTCAGATTTTAGGAAATGTTTTCCTTAATTCAATAGCCATTCACTGCATGTTCTTTGGAAACCCAAATCAAAATAAATAGCAATCCTCCTCCAATTGTTGTAATTTCTCATTTACTTCATCTGGAATGATGCATTTTCCACTATTAAAATGTGCATACAAAAGATTTCCATACCACTGGTTATAATCTGGTTGTTTTAACATGTGCAATCTTTGGGATTCTGAGTCTGTGCAAGTGAACCAAATAAATGGTTGGGCAGTAAAGCATTAAATAATGTGTAAAATCAAGCCAACATATGATGTACATGAGTATAATATTATCAGCAAACACTAGGCCAAACAGCAAAAAATAAATAAATACATAAATACATAAATAAATAAATAAATAAATAAATAAATAAATAAATAAAAATCATAGTGACAGCTCCTGCAGTCTCAGGTAAATTACTGAAAATCAGTAAAAACTAACTCAAACCTATACCTAGAGGGGGTTTCACTTAGGAAAAAAATGATCTGAATAGCACAGAATCATGCAAAATGTGGAACAGAGCTTTCTTTGCAACCTCAAATGCTACAATATTATAGCATAACATGCTGCACTCTAAAGAATTCAGGAACAAGTCAATGCTGGTTGCACAATATACTAGAAAAGGGAAAAACCAGATTGTCACTGTGGAAATTGGTCCTTGTGATTTAAAAAACAAAAACAAAAACAAAAGAAAAAAAAAAAGAGGAATGTGACTATCAAACTCAATGAGTCAGTGAGTCTGATTCACCTTGGGCTGTGCAAACTAGGAGTAAAACACACCCACAGGACATTCTCTGATGCCCACCCACACACCACAGATCTCTGCCCAGCGCAAGGACTCTGATCGTACCTTTTTCAGCCTCAATAGCCTCAACTGTGGCTGTACAGAAGTGAGCAGAGGCATGCAAAATGAATGAGAGAGATGAGAAGGGTCATATTGTACAGCAGAAAAGGCAATGATCACTTAAAATATCACAGTATCCCATACTACATCATCATTTACAATTTAACATAAATAGTATCCACATTAGAGAGCCCATCCAATCCCCCAATTCCTGACACAGCACAGTTTACACACAGCACTATGACAACATCGCTCAGAGCACAGAACACATAGACCTAATAAACACAGACACCTCAGCACCCATGCAGATGCACTCCAGTATTAATTACCTATCATGAATTCAGTATTTTGATAGCCTTAGAATTTTTCAACATGTTTATTATATCACATCCATCACAATCACAAGGAAATTCTCTAAGGTGAAATTATGATGGTAGAATTGTAGCAGAAGAGCAAAGAGAAGATTCCTTTTTTTCACCTAACTGAAATAATACTCATTATCTGTTATTCCATGAGATATAAACTAGAAGGGGTCAGTAATGCTTTTCCTGTTGCTTCTAATTCATAAGGCATTGCAAAAGTCAGTATGGATACAATGAAACTTAAGGGAAGTAAACTTGGTAAATTGCTCTTGGTAGAATAGTTCTGTAGCTCTGTTGTTTGTGGGTAACCTAAAAGGACCCCTCTTATCTACTAGGAACTTCCTTTCTATTCTAACATTGATTAGTGTCCCAAACATCCACAGATACTAACGTCTACAGCCTTTACAAAAAAAAAAAAAAAAAGAGCTTATGTTCAGTTTGTCATGAACTCAAATTTGCCTCTGGTACTAACAGCATGCATTTGCAAATGAAGATGGAAAGGCCAACAAACATCTTTTCAAGCCCATCTACCAACTAGAGATGACTCAAGATAGAACTGAGGTCTTTCAGGCAGTAAGTCCTGTATGATATGGACATACACATAGGTCATATAAATGAGAAATGCATTCTTAGTATAGCTGGTCTCTAGTCCATTTAGAGAATTTCAATATTATTTGGTCACACATTTTGTAGTCAAACATTCTTTTGGCTCATCTCTGGGTTCAAAGTGTATAGAACATTCACATTTAGGACCAGGATCAAAGACTGCAGAGGACAATACTGACTGACAACATTGCAAATTCTCCACTTCACTCAAAGTGCACACACTCAGAATATTTATAACAATAATACCCTTAATACCCCATCCTTTCTATTTTGCTTCTTCTACAACAAGGCCAATTTGATTTAGAAATACTAAACTTTGTCCAAAGCAGTTATTAATGTGAAAGAAAACTGATGAATCTAAGGAATTAAAGTAGACTAAATGAGGAAAGTTTGTTGATCTTAACAAGATAGTAAAGTGAACTGGGGGGGACCCAAAAGAAGTAGGTTGCACACTGAATTAAAAAAAATTTTAATTTTCCTTAACTGTTAAACTACATTACAAATCCAAGCAGACAAACTTATTGTATACCAACTATACAAATAACCACTTAAAAAATCTAGCTCTGTACATTTGGAGTATACTCTTGGAATTTTCCCAGACAGAAAACTGGGATAAATGACCCACCTCTATTTGATCAGCCCTGTAACTTCTATTCTTCAAAATATGGACTATTTTCTTTATAATTTAGGCATTGAATGAGAAAAAAATAAAATGCCTATCAGAATATGTGTTATATATGGTAACAAATTAAAAATAAAACCTGGTACCACTGTAAGAATTAGTATCTAATTGAGCGTATCAGTAGTCCAAAAGTCGATTAATAAATTTTTCAAATTATGAAATGTAACAACATACTTCTGAAATCATTCTATAGGCTTTAATTTTATATATAAAAGCATGTTCTAAGTCAAATTATATTTTCTGCTCTTTCCAGAAACTCCTAAATGCTCCTAATCCTTTTCAAGATAAACAACATATATCACACTCAAAACTGCTTGAATGTTTAGAACTGAAAAAAAGCCACTTGAAGCTTAATAATTAAGCTGGAAAGAAAGAGATCTGATAATTGCAAAATTCTATCTGAAAGGCACAATTTTTCCTCTATTTGTTTTCAGTTTTATAAGGCCTCTTGACATGACCTTAGTAGGTTTGAGTATAGTGCTGTCACAAACTGTGTTCCTCAATACTACACAGGATAAATAATTAAGAGGACTTTGGCATTACTAAAATAGAGATGGTCACATATTTTCCCATATAGGTCGTGGTGAAGACAGCATTATAGGGCTAGCTCCCAATCAAATTTCCCTGAAGAAAACAGACATAAAATATACCAATTCCTACTCCAAAAGAGTTGTGTAGTTTGTAAAAACACTCAAATATCATAAAGTTACTGAGAAGGCAATAGGACTTATTCCCTGACAACAGGACTGAGGTATTAGAATTTTAAAACTTTTTTTTTGCAATACTTAACTTTCAGTTATTCATATCAGGGAACATGTCTACTAAAATATCAGGAAAAAATTTTAAATCACACAGATGCAGCTTCTGTATGAGTTTTATTATGTACTTAAAAATGGGTTAATATTATTATAGTAGGGAAATCACCCCACACTATCAAGAGCCATCATGGTACAGCTGGGGAGCTATCTAGTTGCCCAAATTAGACCCCTTAAACTCAGCATTGTCTTGTAACTCACTCTCCACTGGGAATACAGTCCCTTCGGTAAAGCTGTCTTTCAAACCTTCCCTGCAACGGGGGTGAGTTCAAAGTTGGAAGACTGAGCTTCAGGCTGCATGCAAATTAAAAATGCATAGAAATGCTGAGCTGCCAACAAAGCAAGTACTAATTGTGAAATAGGAAAGAAAGGTTTGCTATAGATACAATGCAAAAGTAATAATATATCCAAGGATAATGGAGAGATGACTGTAGTGTAGATTTATTAAAGTATGAAGCCTTTCAGTTTTCCTTTTATGAGCAAAAAGGAGAAAAGGTATACCATTTTTCAAGCCATTAAAGTTTATCCTCTTCTATTAACACTTTTCCTAGTTTTATTGAATGTTTAAGATCTTAGTTTTAGTGAAATTCTTTTTAGCTCATGTTGCTAATGTCTACAATATAGTAAGAGTGGAGTAAGGAATATAAAGAAAATCAAAGCAGTTTTTCTTTTAATAAAAAAGGAAACCTCATGCAGAATGTAAATTTGAAACTATAATTTTAAAACCTAGCTGTACTTCTCACATATACCAGTGGTGGTAGCAGACAACACAATAACATATAAAATAGAACATGTAATAGGCTACAAGTAGGAATTATTTGTCTACAGGAAAAATTATTTATTTGGCACTTATTATGAGACTGAGTGAAATGAAACTGTGAAAAGTCAATCTAATTTAAATTTATTCAAAAATGTGAATTATTTTATTTAGTTTGTTTGTTTAAAACAACTCACTAATTACGACACCAGAAAGAAAGTTATCCATGACTAAGGAAAACATCAGATCTGTTGCTGCCTGTTTGAATAGAGCAATGTCCCTTGGAGGGCTGTCAAAAGTGGCTACAATAAAACATAAATTAAGACTTTCCATATCACATTTTTTGCCTTCCAACCACAAGGGAAAGAAATCTAGACTTTGAGTTATTGTGTATACGCTAAAACATTCACATCACTCTCTTCTATTTAATATGTAACGGGCTTTCAAAAAGTTAACCCAGTATTTACACAAATATTTACGCCAAAAAAAGTAAGTTTTTTTTAAATATAAAATATTCAATGAGCCAGATTACAGGAATGCTTTACGTATAATTCTTTTTATTTTCATGCAAAATAAAGGCACACTTAATAACACCCTTTCAATTTTGACTTACAGGATTTAAATTCAACCCCTTATAACAATGACTTAATATCTAATGTTACATTCATGTTCAGAATGCACAAAGTACAGCAACAAATGCAGCAAACCTCAAAACAAGGTGCTACAGAGTTGCTTCTACATCAAAAGACAGACAAGCGTCTGATAGAGTAATTTAATTTAACATACTTTTACAGACATACAGCTAACCTAAAGAAAGACAGACAGATTTAGGAAAGCAGCTACATCTGCAGAGGAAGAAAACAGCATGTTACAGACAGTCAATTATACATAGAACATTTGACAAACACCACAGAAAACAAACTTTGGCATTATTCACCAGGGTACAAAACCTTGCACAAATCTTTTGGCAAGTGAAGTGCATAAGTAATGTTCCGGGGCCCAAGCAGACTGTTAATTCTAAAATTAAGTATCTGAAAATATAAGCATAGTCTAATACAATTACATAAATTAAAAAAATAAAAAATAAGAAACTTGGAATTACATTTCCATTTTAGTAATATGGATATCCTTGATTCACATTCAGAAACTGGGGCTCTTAAAAGAAAAGAGTGCATTAGACAAACAAAAATAAAGATTTTAACCATTATGATATGAGCTGCTCCCATATCATTTCATTAAAAGCTGAGAGACTGACCATTATTTTCAATTGAAAGGAATACCCATTCTATCAATGTTCTGCCTTGGTCAGGTTATTAACCAGACACTACCTATCATATAGTATTCTGCCTGTGTCAGCTGCTGAGACAGGAACTAAAAAGCAGAAGGAATTCCCTGCATGCATTATGTGAATTGTTAGCAAAAGAGTGAGGTGTGCCCCAGTCCATCTGAGGCACAGCAAGTTGCATAACATCATTACCACTTTGCAGGGTCTGTCGTCCTCCAGCCAACACTCCACTAGGCAACATCCCTGTGGGAGTCAGGCCCTTGAGTGTCAGCACGCTTTCACTCTCCTCCCTATTGCAAAGAGATATAACAAACATCAGAGACTTCCAACAAGTACTTAGTTCAAAAGATGAGATGGGGCCCAGAGGTAGGCCATGTATGTAATTTATGACATTCATTGTTGTTACCATATTTTCCTCAATTCCAAGATAAGACATTTTTCTATATTTTAAATGTATGCCTTACAACTGACACATATATTGTTTTTCCTGAAAAGCCTTATTAAATATATAATGAGATTAATCATCAATGAGAATCAAGCAATTGAGAAAATATGGTATTTCATATGCTGTAAAGTTCAAATGTCAGATATAACCAGTTTTGCAAACAAATTTTTAAGGACTGACCCATTATGTGTACCCTTAAACCTGAATTAACCCTAGGAAAACAGCTTGTGGCTCCAGCAAAGGGGACTTCCTGTATGGATGAGCAAGTTCATCAGGAATACCCCCTCCTGGGGCACCTGGGTGGCTCAGTTGATTAAGCGTCCAACTTCAGTTCAGGTCATGATCTCGCTGCTCGTGGGTTCGAGCCCCGCGTCAAGCTCTGTGCTGACTTATCAGAGCCTGGAGCCTGCTTCAGATTCTGTGCCTCTGTCTCTCTCTCTGCCCCTCCTCCACTTGCGCTGTCTCTCTCTCTCTCTCTCTCTCTCTCTCTCAAAATAAATAAACATTAAAAAAAATTTTTTTTAAATAAAAAGTACCCCCTCCTTCTTATCCTGCTCTAATTTTTAAGGTGTAGAACCAGTACTTTCATCACAGAAGGGCAACACATACCAAAAGTGAGCAAAAATAATCACAAGGGCCAAACCCCTAGTTTCAAAAGGACTTGTGTTCCCTTCTTCACTATGTAAATGTACAACTAACTTCTTTATAGGAAGAATGCTACTATGTTGCTTTTAGGTGTCAAACAGGACACTGCTTACAGCAAAGTACAATAAAAGGAATTTCTGTAAAACAAATAATCAGGAAAATGTATCATTACCTGAGAACAGAGAAGACCCTTGCCATCTTGCCAATTGCTCGAATTTTGTTTCTTATGATTTCTTTCCGGGCTGCAGCTGAACCTACTTTCAATGGAATAAATAGAAAAAAGGACTCAAGTTTAGGGCATCCACACTTGCACCATTCTATCACTACCCTATACCAGGCTCATCTTAACCAACACCAAACCCTCTGCCCACCAGCTCACATGAAGGAGACTTAATGAACTCATGCCAAAAAGCTTCTTACTCCTTCACTGTTTAGCTCAGCACTGGTCTAAGACTGGGGTTTGATACAGATACAAATGAAAAGTAATCCACAAACATTATGACTCTCACGCTACTGCTAATCAGTAAAGCAGCAATGGGAAAGAAACTAGAACCCAACCTGTATCACAAACCAGAGAACAAAAATAATGCTAACAATCCTATCGTCTTTGTTTAATTCTCATGAGAGCCTATGGCATGCAGACTAACAGACAAGAGTTGGTAATAACTCTGTATAGTCTTCTATTTAACTATTATAAAAGCCTCTGACATGCAGGCAGGAAATATCCCATCTTACTATGATAAAGTAAGTTCCTTGCTCTAAGTGGTTTAAAAACAATGGTATACAATAACTACTGTGCAGATGGCGCTGAACTAAGGTCCATACTAATATTTCAACAATAATGCACATCTTAACCTCATGGACTAGACGTCCTCAAAGTCATGCAAATATATACAATCTCTTATATCCCTAGGTGAGTATGACACAAGGAGAGTGAACAAGAAAAGATTCCCTAAAAAACATGGCTAAAGGATCACTGTTACCTCTATAAAGGGTTGGCTGTACTGCCTATCACTGGTACAGAAGAGAATATACCAAAATAACTTGATCTTTGGCTGAAGAAAAACTCAAAATTGTATCTTCCTTCCCTTGACCTCCAGAAAGAACAACAATCTCAGTCCTGTTATCTCATATATAGCAACTAGAATCACTCTGGACCCAAGAGTGTGGTTCCTTAGAGCTGTGCTTCAACATGATGAAAACACACATATGGAAGCACCATGGTTGAGGAGAAAGTTAAGGAAAGGCTAAAGAGACTAGACTAAAAGGGGCCATAGGTACACAGAGGTCTGAACAACCATAAGTCTTCTGGGCTAGAGCATCTCATTTAAAATTCAAGCAGCCCACAAATACCATATAATTAAAAACTAAGATGATGACTGGACCCTACCACAAGGAAACAGAAAAGAAATCTAATTTCAAAGACGAAAACAAAAGACATATTTTAGAGAAAACAGGCTCCATGACCATGTTTATGATGCTCTAAAGGGTAATATTATGAGCAATGAAGCTACAGTTTTTACAAATACAAAACTGTGTAGGTACCATGGTATTACACAGTGTTTTTAAGATGCCAAAATACTACTAAAAATCTCAGAATCCTAGAACATTAGAATTTCAAGAGACATTAGGGATATATTGCAAAGTTTAATCTCATTTTCTAGACAAAGAAACTAAATTTATTAAATGTCTTGTCCAAGGACATAAGGGAAGTCTGATCTCTTTGAATGAATTAACACAAACATTTTGTTTTAAAATGGACAGAATTTTAAAAACAGCTAGACTGGGGGAGAGGAGTATGAGGATGGGAGAGGATGGCTGCAATGAGGCACATTCATATTTTCAGCCTTAATTTATATACATATAAAACTGAATGATATGTAAACTATACTGATTTCAAATTTTAAAAAGTCACTGGGATATAAAAACACTATACAAGTCAGGATTTAAAATCAGTCTACAAACACATCATGCATAATATTAAAGTAAATGTCCACAGTAAAATTACTCTGGGGAATAAGACAGACAATCAAACACCCCTAATCATGCAGGGAAAAGTACAAAACATTACAAATAAGCAAAAGAATGAAATTTTAAAACAAGAGGAATGAAAAAGAGGGAAAAATATTTCCATGCACAGAAAGACAGATATCTTGGAATATGACTTCTAAAAACATCAAATTCTAACTCATATAAAACTTAAACTAAATTTGCAAAAGGCCCAAGAGGACTCTGCATCAATAGTATTCAATGAATGTGCTAACTTACATGGATATGAGGATAACTTATGAAGTCATATTTCAAAACAATGTTACTCTGTCTGGTCTGTACCTTTTTTATTGCCATATATGAGCCGTTCTTCAGATGGAGAGTCCAGAAAAAAGGAAGTGAATGATGGAGAAAAGGTGGTTGAGACAAATAAAAAGATAGAGATTTAACTTGGCAGTGGTACTGAAGAATGAATGTAGAAAGAAAGGGAGAAAAATGAAGGCCCTCATATTCAAAATTTGAAAAATGTAGTATTGTAGGATCTAGTGAATAAAAGAGGGATGCCACTGGCTAGAACTCTAAAGGAAAGATTTCTTAAAAGATATGTGTTCAGAAGAAATTATGGACAGAATGACTATAATATTTGATGAAAGTAGACAAATTAGGGACAGAAAAAAAAAACACGTGAAAACACATAAGACTGATAAGAGACTGTGCAAACAACAATCGCCCATTTATATTGATACCCCTAAGGAAATGTGTCACCCATGGGAATATGTTAAGTGAAAGGTAATGACACAAATGATATACAAACTCATGTGGTTCTTCAAGGACACCAACATCTGCAAAATCTATAGTATACACAGAGAAATGTGGGTAACTTCATAAACTACCTCAGTGGAAAATCTTACCCACTCCCAATAATGAAAAGGCTAAGCCTCCCACACTCCATAATAACAAGAGCACACAATTTCTTGAATCTGAATTGTAGAACTTTTGCACATACTCAACATCAATAGTATGTGCTTTCTGTTCCCAATCCAATCTGGGAGCTTGCGGGGACATCTTTTTGCAGAAATAGCAACAGACTGTTTCAAGCAAGTAATATCTCTAAGAGAAGGCAGTAGAGATGTTTCATTTGAGCTTTCCATATCTTCCATTCTAATGCAGAGATATATGATTCCATTACAGGAAATGCAAAGTTTTAGTTTAGTAAAACTACAACACATGTGGGTTACGTATTTCCTTTACCAAACTCAAGACAAAAGATAAATATATGAAAGAAATAGTATGCATTCTAAAAATCACAGACATCAGTGTTGAGAAATTCTCTTTAATGATTAAATAATACCTCTAAAAAGAATGTGCATTTATACATGCAATATGTTTATGCAAATTTTTGCCTTTAAAAATAAATCCACATATACATTAAACAATACAGAATACCAAAGATCATCACTTAAGAGGCTTATTCCTTTACCCAATCTCAGGCTTACATATGCAAAAACTATTCTTTCTTTCCTGCCACTGGGAAATCTCCATTCCTGCTCTCTCCCTTTCCCCACAGCAAAGCTAAACCTTCCTCAGCAATCCGCCCCCACCCGCCCCACCAAGTTTTCTTTCTAAGTCAGATTTCTCCCCATGCCCAGCTCATAGGATGGTTCCACTGCTGAGTAGGAAAAGGGAAAGGAGAGGACAAAAGACATGCTATTATGGTGAAAGGAAAGGAGAACAATGTACAGAATTAAGGGGAAGAAATACAGGAATATGACTAAGAAAAGGAAATAAACCTAGTTCCAGTAGCTCTTTTCCCTATCCCACCCTAGTACCTATCCTAATGTCCTCCCCTTTCCTCCATTCCTCAAGGGTCTCCCCCAAACCATTCTTAGTCCTCCATACAAACTCCTAGATTCATACTCTTAAATTTTTCTTGGAGTCTCTACTCCCAATACTTAGTATGGAAGGGTGAAGAAATGAGTAATTACACCTGCTATGTTGGCAGTGAAGGGAGATCTATTTCTATATTCAAAGCTGGAACTCAACGTATTTTCCCACAGAAACACTGTCATAAATGACAGCTTAGCAATTTAAAATTATTTCCTTTCTAT
The DNA here is from genome assembly GCF_007474595.2 of Lynx canadensis. Taxonomy (NCBI): domain Eukaryota; kingdom Metazoa; phylum Chordata; class Mammalia; order Carnivora; family Felidae; genus Lynx; species Lynx canadensis. Next base: position 53,469,583 of record NC_044313.2, on the reverse strand, counting down.
TCCTTCAATCCACGGATGAGAAGATCCTGGGAAGTGAGGTGACTTCTCCAAGATTACACAGCTAGCATAATGGTAGCACCAAGATACCTAAACCATCGATCCTTTTCACTAAACTACACCACCTCTTTAATGACCCAACTTAACTCATCCCTGAAGTGCAAGAATAATATAACAAGCGGATAAATAAGCATAATTTATCTTTGATAGGAAAATGTTGATTAGATACATAAAATCTCATTAGAAGGAATATAATAAAATTTTGTATGTATTCCTGGTTGAATCCCAAAAATGATTCAGTGTCTATCTTCATATAAATCATAAATATCTAAGCCAAGTACTGTAGTAGACTTAACAAAGAAATTTTTTTTCCTTTTTTTTATAGGAAGAGGACTAAAGCATTACCTATCACTACTCCTATTTAAAATATTTTTAAAAACCACTATTAATAATATTGATACAAATTTGTTAAAAATAAAAATAAAGGCAAAATGTAGAACATAAGTGCCTTATGGAAATAACAGATTTTTAAAGGGTAAGGAAAACAAAATAAAAATTACCACAGGAGATAATATTGCTGATCCAGGTTCTCAAACATAAGATAAACCCACAAATACATAATGTACACCTTATACAAAGAAAACACATTAAGAGATACCAGTTGTAATAGTATGAGAATATAAAATGCTAAAATATTAATTTAACTTGATGATAACAGATTTTTTAAAAGAAAAATTATATAATTTTAAATGGAATAACTGTACGTTAAATACATTAAATGAAATAGTTAAATGAACTATTATATAAAGCGAGAGATCTTGATCTTAGTTTAGAAAACTAAATTATTAAAAAAAAAAAACTTCCTAGATGAAGATACAGATTTAATGATATACTAATTAAAACTACTACTAGATATTTCACAGAATTTAACAAATAATAGAAAACTTTACCTGAAAAAACTAGTGAGCTACGAACCAAAAATTATTGCAGTCATTATATCAATACCTGTAAGATTATGAAGTAGGTACTATTACTTTCATTTTAAAGATAAAATAACTGAGACTTAGAAAGGCTAAGTAATTTGCCTGAGGTCATACAGTCATTATGAGAAACTAGAATCTAAACCCAGACCTAGTCTAACAAGAGAAAAGGGTTAAGGTGACAGAACATGGAGAAAAAATATTTAATTAAAACTATTTAGGGGGCGCCTGGGTGGCTCAGTCTGTTAACCATCCGACTTTAGCTCAGGGCATGATCTGACAATTCATGAGTATGAGGCCCACATTAGGCTCTCTGCTGTCAGCGCAAAGCCTACTTCAGATCCTCTGTTCCCCTTTTCTGTCCCTCTCTCAATCACATGCTCTCTCTCAAAAATAAATAAACATTAAAAAAAAAAAAAAAGGAAGAAAAAACTACTTAAAATTTTATGGAAAAGACAGATACAAGAAAGTATGTTAGAGCTAAAAACTTCTACACAAACATCAAAAGGAGAATTAAAATAAGAAAAAATATTACTCATTAAAGTTTATTATCCAAACTAAAAAAATGGATATAAATAATTTATTTCAATTAATGAAACTACAAACCAGAGTAAAAGCACATCTCTGTTTGCCACCAACAGATGGCAATAGCAGACACTCGTATACAGTTACTTTGTACTTTTAACAAATGGGCTTACAACAGTGTGTAAGAATTAAACCTGTTCGTAAGCAGAGAAATTTCTAAAAAGTTTTTACTCAGGTTGTACTTTAATAAGTGATCAATTAAAATATACAGTTTATACAGTTGAAAAAGTAGGCAGTTTTTTTAATTAACAATCATTAGAAAATCAAAGAAACATAAATAAATTAAACCAACTATAATTCACTACTAGGTAGCTACCAAGCAAAATAAATAAAAATGACAAAAACCAATGAGGTGGGCCTGTGGAGAAAACCATGGCAAAAAGCACTTCATATTGCTCCAATTCTTCTGCAAAGTAATCTGGCAGTTCATTGCTAAAATAATGAAGCTAAAACACATATTTAATTCTGTAATTCTCTTCAAGAAATTCACTCCAAGAAAAAAAAATATATACTGTATAAGCATATTTATTGCATGCTATTCATAATAAGGATAACTGAAAGCAACCCAAATGCCAAACAATATGAGATTAACTGAAAATTATGGTATATTAATAACCTAGAAATATGTAGCTATTAAGTTTTAACAATACATAGACCATGTTTAATACATGGAAACAATTATATACTGATTGCAATTATGAAAAGAATGCTACAACAAAGATGTCAGGGGCATATGGAAGGAAATAAAGAGTTTCAGCTTTAAGTTGTTTACATTTTTGTTTCTCAGTGACTTTAAATTTTAAAAAATATTTATACTTAAAAAGTTTCAAGTAAAAATTTCAAGGGGTGCCTGGGTGGCTCAGTCGGTTGAGCATCCGACTTTGGCTTAGGTCATGATCTCACGGCTTGTGAGTTTGAGCCCCGCATCGGGCTCTGTGCTGACAGCTCAGAGCCTGGATTCTGCTTCAGATTCTGTGTCTCCCTCTCTCTCTACCCCTCCCCAGCTCATGCTCTGTCTCTGTCTCTGTCTCTCTCTCTCAAGAATAAATCAAACATTTGAAAAAAATTTTAAATAAAAAAAATTTTTTCAAGACATAAAAATAAAAGGAATTTTGTTTCTATAGTATTAATTTACACTATAAATGCACATCAGTACACATCCTGGTGGGCTTGCTTAAGAACAAACAGCCATGTCTAACCTTCAGAAACCATTTCTGAAAATCAAACTAAACTAACAAGTGGTCTCTTAGAACACAACCGCTCATCAGTTGGGAATAGTCTACTTTAGTTTCGGGGGAAAAAAAATGACAACAACATTGGGGGTTCAGGTATGTTTCTGATGCACTAAGAATACTGTACCAATGAAACAAAAAGCATTTTTATATCATCCCTATAAGTGGTGCCCATATTCATGAAGAACCACATTCTTAGGTACCTTTCAATTTTCCTTTCCTTCTGTTCTTCCAAATTTCCCCTTTCCCAAAATTCATCTTTTTCCCCATACCAACATAAAAAAGTAATATTACTAAAATGATTTTAACATCTTAATATCTGAAAAATTGTCTTGATACTTATCAAATGACATAGCCATTTGAGAGCAATGACTACATTTTGCAAGACTATGTAGTGAAGCTGGGCAGTTCAAAAATACCATTTCATAATAAAAAATAGTAAAATGAATAATCATACCATCAAATTGGTCTTCACCTTCAGTCATCAGTTCATCATCAGAGCAAATACTCAGAACATTTACCAACATTTCTGTCACTATTCAAAAAAACAAACAAAAAAAAAAAACCAAAAAAAGTTATATGTTAGCTGACCAAATGCAAATGTCTATATGCACACACAGCAATTATTCACATAATAGTCAAATAATTTTTAACCCAATTGAAGAATGAAGAAACTAAAAGAAAATACCAAGGTTTTCAAAATGAAAGAAGTTCAATGGATAACAAGTCTAAGAGAGATTCTGCACAGAGTAAGTTTTCAGGGGTCTCAGAAAAAAAATGAAGCCCCACAGAGATAAATAACATCTAAATGTATACATTTAAATTCTCCATTTATGGATATAGCATGTCCTTACAGAGTAAGAAAAAACTTACAGCACAGTTTCACTATTTCAAAAAAGTCCCAGGATTCAATTTTTTTAGAAAATGGACTCTAACAAATCCCTTGAAACTTAATTCTTTTTTTTTTTATGTTTATTTATTTATTTAGACAGAGAAGAGCATGAGCAGGGGAAGGGAAGAGAGAAAATCACAAACAAGTTCCATGCCGTCAGCACAGAGCCTGCACGACATGGGGCTCAATCCCACAAACCATGAGATCTGTGTCTCCCTCTCATAACCTGAGCCAAAATCAAGAGTCAGATGCTCAACCAACTGAGCCATCCAGGTGCCCCAAAACTTAATTCTTAAGATTACAAATGACTAACAACCTGAACGTATGGTTCTTTCTTAGTCTTACTCCTCCTTTACCATTCTACATATTTTTCTCTTCTCTTTTCCCTTAGTTTCCAGGATTCTACTCCTTTGGTTTTCCTACATTTCAGACTATTTCCCCCCTAAATCTGGATATTTTCAAGACTCTCTCAGCACAATCTCTTGGTGATTTTATATGCTCAATCTCTTGGCAATTCCATCTATAACTACAGAGTTTCAAGTATCACCTTTCTGAAGATTATTCCACAGTCTGTATCACCAGTCTTGACCTCACCTTCAGTCTCGGGATTTCCTTGCTGGTATTATGGCCAACTATCTTAAACAATTTTATATTGTCTGTTTTCTCCTACTAGAATGAAAGCTTCATGAGTGCAGGATGATGTTTTGTTTACCACTGTACCTCAGAGTCTAGTACAATGCCTGGTAGAAGACAGGCATCCAATATTTGACAAATGAGTAATTTAAAAAAGAAAAGTGTAAGCAAGTTTCAATTAATAAATAAAAATGCCTATTGACTATAACCCTCTAGATGTCCTAATGGCACTTAGAAATGAACACATCCAAAACAAAATTCAATACTGCTCCTATTATTCCTCCTATAAATATATTAATAGCACACCACATGCCAGGGACTGTGCTAAAGCTCTGGGAATCAAATATAAAAGGTCCAGTCTCTACTCACCAGAAGCTTCCTAAATACTAAAGAATAGATAGATAGATAGATAGATAGATAGATAGATATAGATGTATAGACATAGATATATAGATACACACACACACACCCCACAGAAGAGTGATGAGCCCTAGGCTTTAAGTATGCAGAGGTATACAAAAGACCTGCAGGGAAAAGGAAGGCTTCTGGTAGAGGAATCATGCAGTAGGAGTTTGTCATGTAGAGAGGGCACATAAGGCATTCTAATCATAAGTTAGAAAAAGTATGAAGTAGTCATACAGATGAATGGAATAGAACAAAGAGTCCAGAAATAAAACCTCACTTTAAAATTAATTTTTTTAAAATTTACATTCAAGTTAGCTAACATATAGTGTAATAATGATTCAGGAGTAGAATTTAGTGATTTATCACTTACATATAACATCTAGTACTCAACCCGACAAGTGTTCCCCTTAATGCCCCTTGCCCATTTATCCAATCCTCCCACCCCAAGCCCCTCCAGCAACCCTCAGTTTGTTCTCTGTATTTAAGAGTCTCTTACGGATTGTCCCCCTCCCTGTTTTTATATTATTTTTGCTTCCCTTCCCTTATGTTTATCTGTTTTGTATCTTAAATTCCCCATATGAGTGAAGTCATATGATATTTGTCTTTCTCTAACGTCGCTTAGCATAATAACGTCTAGTTCCATCTATGTTGTTGCAAATAAAACCTCACATTTAAGGTCAACTGATTTTCAACGAGGGTGCCAAAACAATTCAGTGGGGAAAAGAACAGTCTTTTCAACAAATGGTACTGGGACAACTGAATGTCCCCATGCAAAAGAATTAAATTGGACCCCCCACTACACATCATATATAAAACTTAACTCAAAATGGATCAAAGATTTAAATATAAGAGCTAAAACTAACACTTCTAGAAGATATCATAGAGGTAAATCTTCATTAGTTTAGATTAGGCAATAGTTTCTTAAACATGACACCAAAAACAAAAGCAACAAAAGAAAAAATAAATAGAGGACTTCACCAAAATTTAAAACTCTTTGCTTCAAAGGACACCGTCAAGAAAGTGGAAAGACAACCCACAGTACAGGCGAAAATATTTACAAATGATGTATCTCACAAGGAACTTGCAACTAGAATATATAAGGAACTCTTACAACTCAGTAATAAAAAGAAAACCCATTTAAAAATGAACACAATATTTAAATAAATGTTTCTTCAAAGAAGACAAGCAAATGGCCAATATACTACAAGGCTATAGTAATCAAAACAGTATGGTATTGGCACAAAAAAAGACACACACCAATGAAAGAGAATAGAAAGTTCAGAAAGAAACTCACGCTTATACTGCCAACGGATCTATAACAAAGGAGACAAGAATATATAACAAAGAAGACTATCTCTTCAATAAATAATGTCTGAAAAACTGGACAGCTACATGCAAAAAAAATGAAACTAGACCTCTTTCTTACACCATACACAAAAATAAATTCAAAATGGATTAAGACCTAAAAGTAAAACCTGAAACCTTAAACTCAAAGAAAACAGGCAGCAAACTCTTAGACATTGGCCTTAGCAATATCTTTCTGGATCTCTCCTCAGGCAAGGGAAACAAAAGCAAAAATAAATAATTGGGATGTATCAAACTAAAAAGCTTTTGCACAGTGAAGGAAACCATCAACAAAATGAAAAGGCACTCTACTGAATGGGAGAAAATATTTACAAATGACATATCCAACAAGGGGTTATTACCCAAATATATAAAGAACTCATAGAACTCAACACCAAAACAACAACAACAACAACAACAACAACAACAACAAAACACCAAACAATTCCATTAAGAAATGGGCTGAGGACTTTAATAAACATTTTTCCAAAGAAGACATACAGGTGGGCCAACAGACACATGAAAAATGTTCAACATCACTTATCATCAGGGAAATGCAAATCAAAACCACAATGAGATATTACCTTACACTAGTCAGAACGGCTTGTATCAAAAAGATAACAAGTATTGGCAAAAATGTGGAGAAAAGGGAACTCTCAGGCACTGTTGGCAGGAATGCAAACTGGTGCAGCCACTACAGAAAACTGTATGGAGATTCCTCAAAAAATTAACAACAGAAATACTATATGATCCAGTAATTTTACTTCGAAGCACCTACCTGAAGAAAACAAAAACACTAATTCAAAAAGATATATGTACTCCTATGTTTATTGCAGCATTACTTAAAATAGCCAAGATAGGGGCGCCTGGGTGGCGCAGTCGGTTAAGCGTCCGACTTCAGCCAGGTCGCGATCTCGCAGTCCGTGAGTTCGAGCCCCGCGTCAGGCTCTGGGCTGATGGCTCGGAGCCTGGAGCCTGCTTCCGATTCTGTGTCTCCCTCTCTCTCTGACCCTCCCCCGTTCATGCTCTGTCTCTCTCTGTCCCAAAAATAAATAAACGTTGAAAAAAAAAAAAATAGCCAAGATATGGAAGCAACCTAAGTATCCACTGATAGATGAATGGATAAAGAAGATGTGGTATATATACACAATGAAATATTACTCAGCCATAAAAAAAGTAGGAAATCTTCCCTGTGCAACAACATGGATACACCTAGGGGGTATTATGCTAAGTGAAGTATGTCAGACAGAAAAAGACAAATACCATGTTATTTCACTTATATGTAGAATCTAAAAAAACAAAAAACAGAAAGAGACTCATAAATACAGAGAACAAACTGGTGGTTGTCAGAGAGAGGGCAGGGGGATGGACAAAATAGGCAAAAGAGATTAGGAGGTACAAAGTGCCAGTTATAAAAGAAAATAAGTCACAAGAATGAAAAGTATGACACAGGGAATATAATCAATAATATTGTAATAACTTTGTATAGTGAAAGATGGTTAACTATACTTAAGGTAAGCATTTAGTAATGTATTTAACTGTCAAATCACTATGTTGTACACCTGAAACTAGTATAATATTGTATGTCAATTACAATTCAATTAAAAAATTTTTTTCGGCTTCTGGGAAGATGATGGCAGGTGGATGCTGGGCTCACCGTGTCCTGCGGCATACTTAAATTCCACCCACACCTGCCTAAATAACCCAGAAAACCGCCAGAAGACTAGCAGAACGGATTCTCCGGAGCCAAGCGTAGAGGAGAGGCCCATGAAAGAGGGTAGGAAGGGCGGAGAGGCGGTGCGCGCTACACGGACTGGCGGGAGGGAGCCAGGGCGGAGGGCAGCCTGCCGGCAAAGCAGAGCCCCCGAGTCTGGCTTGCAAAAGCAGAGGGGCCGGACAGAGTGTGTTCGGACAGCAAGCGGGACTTAATATATGGAAGGTTATAAGTTAACAGATCTGCTCGGAGAGCGGGAGGGCTAGAGGACAACAGGAGGGAGAGTTGTTGAGCCCCAGACAACAGAGCGCAGCTTGGCAGGGAACAAAGGCGCTCACCAGCGCCATCTCCCTCGCCCATCCCCTAGCCAAAATCCCAAAGGGAACCAGTTCCTGTGAGGGAACTTGCTTGCACCGCACAAACACTTAACGCTGTGCTTCTGCGGATCCATCCCTCCAGCGGGTCTGACTCACTACCCGAGCTGCAGGACCCCTCCCCAGGACCCCTCCCGAAGCGGATCACCGAGGGATAAGCGAGCTGAGCCTGCCCCTCCCACCCCCGTGCACCTTGCCAATCCACCCCAGCTAATACGCCAAATCCCCAGCACCACAAGCCTGGCAGTGTGCAAGTAGCCCAGACGGGCCATGCCACTAGGAGAGGGGAAGAGAAGGTACACACCAGTCTGACTGTGGCCCCAGCGGTAGGCTGGAGGCAGACATCAGGTCTGACTGCGGCCCCGCCCACCAACGCAAGTTAATTAAGACAGCACAGGGGAAGTGCCCTGCAGTTCCCCACCACTCCAGGGACTATCCAAAATGACTAAACGGAAGCATTCCTCTCAAAAAAACCTCCAGGAAATAACAACAGCTAACGAACTGATCAAAAACGATTTAAACAATATAACAGAAAGTGAATTTAGAATAATAGTCATAAAATTAATCGCTGGGCTTGAAAACAGTATAAAGGACAGCAGAGAATCTATTGCTACAGAGATCAAGGGACTAAGGAACAGCCAGGAGGAGCTAAAAAATGCTATTAATGAGCTGCAAAATAAAATGGAGATGACCACAGCTCGGATTGAAGAGGCAGAGGAGAGAATGGGTGAACTAGAAGATAAAATTATGGAAAAAGAAGAAGCTGAGAAAAAGATTAAAAAATCCAGGAATATGAGGGGAAAATTAGAGAACTAAGTGATGCACTAGAGAGAAATAATCTACACATAACTGGTATTCCAGAGGAGGAAGAGAGAGGGAAAGGTGCTGAAGGTGTACTTGAAGAAATAATAGCTGAGAACTTCCCTGATCTGGGGAAGGAAAAGGCATTGAAATCCAAGAGGCACAGAGAACTCCCTTCAGACGTAACTTGAATTGATGTTCTGCACGACATATCATAGTGAAACTGGCAAAATACAAGGATAAAGAGAAAATTCTGAAAGCAGCTAGGGATAAACATGCTCTAACATATAAAGGGAGACAGATAAGACTAGTGACGGATCTCTCTACTGAAACTTGGCAGGCCAGAAAGGAATGGCAGGAGATCTTCAATGTGATGAACAGAAAAAATATGCAGCCGAGAATCCTCTATCCAGCAAATCTGTCATTTAGAATAGAAGGAGAGATAAAGGTCTTCCCAAACAAACAAAAACTGAAGGAATTCATTACCACTAAACCAGCCCTGCAAGAGATCCTAAGGGGGATCCTGTGAGACAAAGTACCAGAGACATCGCCACAAGCATGAAACCTACAGACATCACAATGACTCTAAACCCCTATCTTTCTATAATAACACTGAATGTAAATGGACTAAATGCGCCAACCAAAAGACATAGGGTATCAGAATGGATAACAAAACAAGACCCATCTATTTGCTGTCTACAAAAGACTCATTTTAGACCAGAGGACACTTTCAGATTGAAAGTGAGGGGATGGAGAACTATTTATCATGCTACTGGAAGTCAAAAGAAAGCTGGAGTAGCCATACTTATATCAGACAAACTAGACTTTAAATTAAAGGCTGTAACAAGAGATAAAGAAGGGCATTATATAATAATTAGGGTCTATCCATCAAGAAGAACAATTATAAATGTCTATGCGCCAAATACGGGAGCCCCCAAATATATAAAACAATTACTCACAAACATAAGCAACCTTATTGACAAGAATGTGGTAATTGCAGGGGACTTTAATACCCCACTTACAACAATGGATAGATCATCTAGACACATGGTCAATAAAGAAACAAGGGCCCTGAATGATACATTGGATCAGATGGACCTGACAGATATACTTAGACTCTGCATCCCAAAGTAACAGAATATACTTTCTTCTCGAGTGCACATGGAACATTCTCCAAGACAGATCACATACTGGGTCACAAAACAGCCCTTCATAAGTATACAAGAATTGAGATCATACCATGCATACTTTCGGACCACAATGCTATGAAACTTGAAATCAACCACAGGAAAAAGTTTGGAAAACCTCCAAAAGCATGGAGGTTAAAGAACACCCTACTATAGAATGAATTGGTCAACCAGGCAATTGGAGAAGAAATTAAAAAATATATGGAAACAAACAAAAATGAAAATACAACAATCCAAACGCTTTGGGATGCAGTGAAGGCAGTCCTGAGAGGAAAATACATTGCAATCCAGGCCTATCTCAAGAAACAAGAAAAATCCCAAATACAAAATCTAACAGCACACCTAAAGGAAATAGAAGCAGAGCAGCAAAGACACCCCAAACCCAGCAGAAGAAGAGAAATAATAAAGATCAGAGCAGAAATAAACAATATAGAATCTAAAAAACCTGTAGAGCATATCAATGAAACCAAGAATTGGTTTTTTGAAAAAATAAACAAAATTGATAAACCTCTAGCCAGGCTTCTCAAAAAGAAAAGGGAGATGACCCAAATAGATAAAATCATGAATGAAAATGGAATTATTACAACCAATCCCTCAGAAATACAAGCAATTATCAGGGAATATTATAAAAAATTATATGCCAACAAACTGGACAACCTGGAAGAAATGGATAAATTCCTAAGCACCCACACATTTCCAAAACTCAAACAGGAGGAAATGGAAAGCTTGAACAGACCCATAACCAGTGAAGAAATTGAATCAGTTATCAAAAATCTCCCAACAAATAAGAGTCCAGGACCAGATGGCTTCCATGGGGAATTCTACCAGACATTTAAAGCAGAGAGAATACCTATCCTTCTCAAGCTATTCCAAGAAATAGAAAGGGAAGGAAAACTTCCAGACTCATTCTATGAAGCCAGTATTACTTTGATTCCTAAACCAGACAGAGACCCAGTAACAAAAGAGAACTACAGGCCAATATCCCTGATGAATATGGATGCAAAAATTCTCAATAAGATACTAGCAAATCGAATTCAACAGCTTATAAAAAGAATTATTCACCATGATCAAGTGGCATTCATTCCTGGGATGCAGGGCTGGTTCAACATTTGCAAATCAATCAACGTGATACATCACATTAATAAAAGAAAAGAGAAGAACCATATGATGCTGTCAATCGATGCAGAAAAAGCATTTGACAAAATTCAGCATCCTTTCTTAATAAAAACCCTCAAGAAAGTCGGGATAGAAGGAACATACTTAAACATAAAAGCCATTTATGAAGAGCCCACAGCTAACATCATCCTCAATGGGGAAAAACTGAGAGCTTTCCCCCTGAGATCAGGAACACGACAGGGATGTCCACTCTCACTGCTGTTGTTTAACATAGTGTTGGAAGTGCTAGCATCAGCAATCAGACAACAAAAGGAAATCAAAAGCATCAGAATTGGCAAAGATGAAGTCAAGCTTTCACTTTTTGCAGATGACATGATATTATACATGGAAAATCTGATAGACTCCACCAAAAGTCTGCTAGAACTGATACATGAATTCAGCAAAGTTGCAGGATACAAAATCAATGTACAGAAATCAGTTGCATTCTTATACACTAATAACGAAGCAACAGAAAGACAAATAAAGAAACCGATCCCATTCACAACTGCACCAAGAAGCATAAAATACCTAGGAATAAATCTAACCAAAGATGTACAAGAGCTGTATGCTGAAAACTATAGAAAGCTTATGAAGGAAATTGAAGAAGATATAAAGAAATGGAAAAACGTTCCGTGCTCATGGGTTGGAAGAATAAATATTGTTAAAATGTCAATACTACCCAAAGCTATCTATACATTCAATGCAATCCCAATCAAAATTGCACCAGCATCCTCCTCGAAGCTAGAACAAGCAATCCTAAAATTCATATGGAACCACAAAAGGCCTCGAATAGCCAAAGTAATTTTGAAGAAGAAGACCAAAGCAGGAGGCATCACAATCCCAGACTTTAGCCCCTACTACAAAGGTGTCATCATCAAGACAGCATGGTATTGGCACAAAAACAGACACATAGACCAATGGAATAGAATAGAAACCCCAGAACTAGACCCACAAAAGCATGCCAACTAATCTTTGACAAAGCAGGAAAGAATATCCAATGGAAAAAAGACAGTCTCTTTAACAAATGGTGCTGGGAGAACTGGACAGCAACATGCAGAAGAATGAAATTAGACCACTTTCTTACACCATTCACAAAAATAAACTCAAAATGGATAAAGGACCTGAATGTGAGACAGGAAACCATCAAAACCCTAGAGGAGAAAGCAGGAAAAGACCTCTCTGACCTCAGCCGCAGCAATTTCTTACTTGACACATCCCCAAAGGCAAGGGAATTAAAAGCAAAAATGAACTATTGGGACCTCATGAAGATAAAAAGGTTCTGCACAGCAAAGGAAACAATCAACAAAACTAAAAGGCAACGAACGGAATGGGAAAAGATATTTGCAAATGACATATCGGACAAAGGGCCAGTATCCAAAATCTATAAAGAGCTCACCAAACTCCACACCCAAAAAACAAATAATCCAGTGAAGAAATGGGCAGAAAACATGAATAGACACTTCTCTAAAGAAGACATCCGGATGGCCAGCAGGCTCATGAAAAGATGCTCAACATCGCTCCTCATCAGGGAAATACAAATCAAAACCACACTCAAATACCACCTCACGCCAGTCAGAGTGGCCAAAATGAACAAATCAGGAGACTATAGATGCTGGAGAGGATGTGGAGAAATGGGAACCCTCTTGCACTGTTGGTGGGAATGCAAACGGGTGCTGCCACTCTGGAAAACAGTGTGGAGGTTCCTCAAAAAATTAAAAATAGGCTTACCCTATGACCCAGCAGTAGCACTGCTAGGAATTTACCCAAGGGATACAGGAGTACTGATGCATAGGGGCACTTGTACCCCAATGTTTATAGCAGCACTCTCAACAATAGCCAAATTGTGGAAAGAGCCTAAATGTCCATCAACTGATGAATGGATAAAGAAATTGTGGTTTATATACACAATGGAGTACTACGTGGCAATGAGAAAGAATGAAATATGGCCCTTTGTAGCAACGTGGATGGAACTGGAGAGTGTGATGCTAAGTGAAATAAGCCATACAGAGAAAGACAGATACCATATGGTTTCACTCTTATGTGGATCCTGAGAAACTGAACAGAAACCCATGGAGGAGGGGAAGGAAAAAAAAAAAAAGAGGTTAGAGTGGGAGACAGCCAAAGCATAAGAGACTGTTAAAAACTGAGAACAAACTGAGGGTTGATGGGGGGTGGGAGAGAGGGGAGGGTGGGTGATGGGCATTGAGGAGGGCATCTTTTGGGATGAGCACTGGGTGTTGTATGGAAACCAATTTGACAATAAATTTCATACATTAAAAATAAATAAATAAAAATAAAAGACATCAAAGGAAAAAAAAACTAAAAATAAATAAATAAATAAATAAATAAATAAATAAATAAATAAAAATCCAGGGAAATTGTATTGGTTAAACTAATGGAAAGTGTACAAACACCTCATTCCCTGGAAAACTTAGCTTTCCAGGATGATGAGAGATACAACAGAGGAGCACTATATAATCAAGATCCTTACAGTCTTCCCAACCTGATATTAACATTAGCGCAATATTATAATTTTCATGTCTGTATGTCTTATAGATGATCTTTTATGGTCATCTCAGTGGACAATTTGAAGAAAATCCAATTCAGGAACGATTTTGTCATAGTAATCATGAGAACTGTACACTTTTCAGCTGGGGCATGTGTTGTGCTGCCTTTGTGGCAATGAATTTATTGAACCACCATTTGGTAGAGTTTGTACAAACACATAAATATAATTTATGAATTATTGTTAATGAAAGCACATTTTTGTGAGTGATAAAAAAAATTTTTTTTTGAGGTGCCTGGGTGGGTCAGTTGGTTAAGCGTCCAACTCTTGGTTTCAGCTCAGGTCATGATCTCATGGTTCATGAGTTCAAGCCACACATCAGGCTCTCTCCTGTCAGTGTAGAGCCCACTTCAGATCCTCTGTTCCCTCTCTCTCTCTGTCCCTCCCCCACTCACACAGGCTCTCTCTCTCTCTCAAAAATAAGTAACAACAAAAAAGATCTCTCTCTTTTTCCCTCTGCCCCTCTCCCCCACTTGTGCGTGCTCTCTCTCTCTAAAAAAAAAAAAAAAAAAAAAATTCTAATGAACACAGGATTTAAATAAACATTTCTCAGGGCACCTGGGTGGCTCAGTTAGTTAAGCGCCTGACTTTGGCTCAGGTCATGATCTCAGGGTTCATGAGTTCAAGCACTGTGTCAGGTTTTGTGCTTAACAGCTCAGAGCCTGGAGCCTGTTTTGGATTCTGTGTCTCCCTCTCTCTCTGCCCCTCCTCTGCTGCACTTTCTGTGTGTGCGTGTGTGCATGTGTGTGTATGTGTGAGTGTCTCTCTCAAAAATAAATAAACATTTAAAAAAATTTTTAAATAAGTATTTCTTCAAAGAAGATAAATGGTCAATAAGTACATGAAAATATACTCAACACCATTATTCACTAGGGAAATGCAAATCAAAACCATAATGAGACACAACTTCATATCCAATATGATGGCTATAATAAGAAATACATAGGGGCACCTGGGTGGCTCAGTCAGTTAAGCCTCTAACTTCGCCTCAGGTCATGATCTCATGGTTCATGGGTTCGAGCCCCACGTCAGGTTCTGTGCTGACAGCTCAGAGCCTGGAGCCTGCTGTCTCCCTCTCTCTCTGCCCCTCTCCCATTCACGTGCACGCTCTCTCTCTCAAAAATAAACATTAAAAAAAAAAAGAAATACATAATATAAAGTGTTGGCAAGCATATGGAAAAAATGGAACCATTCACTGCCGATGGGACTATACAGCTGCTTTGGAAAGAAGTTTGGCAGATTCTCAAAAGGTTAAACATAAGAGTTATGATATGACCCACTAATTCTACTCCCAGTTCTATACCTAATAAATACATATGTCCATACGAAAACCTGTACATGAATGTTCACTGCAGCAGCATTATTAATAGTTAAAAAGTGCAAACAATCAAATGTCTTGCAGCTAATGAAGGGATAAACAAAATTTGGTATTCAACATCACTCATCCTCAGGGAAATGTAAATCAAAACTACAATGAGTTATTACCTCACAACTGTCAGAACAGTTAAAACCAAAAATACAAGAAACAGGCGCCTGGGTGTCTCAGTCAGTTGAGAGTTCTATTCTTGATTTCAGCTCAGGTCATAATCTCAGGGTTATGGGATCAAGCCCCGCATTGGGCTCCATACTGTGTGTGGAGCCTGGTTAAGATTCTCTCTGTCTCTCCCTCTGTCCCTCTCCCCAGTTTGCGTGTTCTATCTCTCTAAAGTAAATAAAAAATTTAAAAAAACAAAAACAAAAAAACAAGAAACAACATGTGTCTGTGAGGCTGTGGAGAAAAAAGAACCCTCTTGCAATGTTGCATTGTTGGTAGGAATGCCAACTGGTGCAGAAACTATGGAAGACAATATGGAGGTTTCTCAAAAAGTTAAAAATAGAACTACCCTATGATCCAGTAATCATACTACTGAATATTTACCAAAAAAGACAAAAACAACTAATTCAAAGGGATACATGCACCTCTAGGTTCATAGCAACATTATTTACAACAGCTAAATTATGGAAGCAGCCCAAGTGTCCATCAACAGATGAATGGATAAAGAAAAAGTCATATATATGTGTAGAGATATATATACACATGCATACACATACAACGGAATATTATTTAGCCATAAAAAAGAATGACATCTTGCCATTTGCAACAACATGGATGAATCTATAAACTATAATGGTAAGCAAAATATGCCAATCATAGAAAAACAAATACTGTATGATCTCACCCACACATGGAGTTTAAGCAAATGAACAAAGGAACAAAAAAAGAAAAAAAAAACAGATTCTTCAACAAACTGATGATTATCAGATAGGAGATGGCTGGGAGATGGGTAAAACAGATGAAGGGAATTAAGAGTTCACTTATCCTGATGAGCACCAAGTACTATATGGAATTGTTGAATCACTATATTGTACAACTGAAACTAATGTAGCACTACATTATGTTAACTACACTGCAATTAAAATAAACTTCTTTACCCACCCTCCCCAAATAAATTTTTTTTTAATGTTTATTTTTGAGAGAGAGAGAGAGAGAGGGAGAGAGTGCACAAGCAGAGAGAAAGGAGGACAGAGGATCTGAAGCGGGCTCCTTGCTGACAGCAGAAAGCCTGAGGTGGGGCTTGAACTTGCAAACCACAGGATCATGACCTGAGCCAAAGTCTCACAATTAATTTCCTGAGCCACCCAGGAGACCCCAAAATAATTTTTTTTAAAAAGTGGTGTATCCATATAATAGAAGATTACTTGGTCACAAAAAGGAATGAAGTACTGATTCATGCCACAACATGGATAAACCTGAAAACATTAGAGAAAGATACTAGTCACAAAAGATCACAAATTGTATGATTCTATTTATATGAAATGTCCAGAACAGGCAAACCTATGGAGTTAGAAAGTAGCTTAATGCTTGCTGAGAGCCAGCAATAAGAGGCAGGAGGAAATGGGGTGTGACTACTAATGGATACAGGGTTTCTTTGAGAGGATGATTAAAACGTTTCAAAAATGTGGTGATTACTGTACAACTCCACAAATATACTAAAAACCACTGGACTGTAGGATTTAAATAGGTTAATTGTATGGGATGTGAATTATATCTCATTAAAACTGTTATGAAAAAATAAACCAAAATACGAAAACATGAAACCTAATGAGCATCATATGCAGGTAATTGGCAATGCTGTGTTATGGCTAGAACATAGAGAATAAGATGAGAAGGAAAGAAATGAGGCTGAAAACATAAAGAGGTCCAAAGACCTTGTGTGACAGATTAAGATTTATCTTGAAAGCTACGAGATGTCATTTATGACTAACAAATAGTAGCTTTTAAGTATATAGTACTTTTCATCCAGAAGCTTAACTGTGAAAGAAAGGCATGGTAGTTGCCAAAGAAAGATACCAAATAGGGGAAATGTTATTTAATCTTTAAAATAAAGATCAGATAGATTTCAGCAATTTATAAAAGAACTTAATACAGAGAGTCTGAAAATACAGAAGATCTAACAGATCTAACAGATGAAGCAAGTTTCCTGAAAACATAGAAGCATAATGGAATCCTAGAGTCAGGTTAGAAGGGCTAACCCTAGATGGAAAGGGTCACCTCTTCAACAAGGTAAGACTTCAACAAGGTAAGACTTCAAGGTTTATAAGAAGGGAAACAATAAGTAGAGAAAGCTCCCACTAGTGATATATGTTTTCTCTGAGAGTGAGGGAAGTGGCTACAAAAAAAAAGTGTTTAAGAGAAAAAAAAATTAAATTGATAATATTTCCTAACGGAAAAGGGAAAGGAAGCAGATTAGTGACACAAAAAATATTTAGGTACTATCGAGAACCCAACCAATGCCTAGCAATCAAAGAGTGGTACCACTTCATAAGGCTGTGTAAATATCTCCAGCAGTGTTCTATACCCTGGCTATAAGAATGGAGAAAATGGATGGTTGGATTTACTGGGGCTAAGATTTGCAAGATAAATGAATAGCAAAAAGAGAGAGAAAGGAGTATGAAGGTGCATTAAGAAGGAAGAGAGGCAAGGAGTGATCTGACTTAGAAGAAAATGACACAGTCAAAGGCCTAGCAATCCCAATGAAGATCAAGAGTAGCTATAACTAGAGTGAGGGGTTGCTAAAATAACAGGTTTTCATCACAGAGTGTTAATGGTAATATCATTACCAGATCAAACATCTAAGTCATCTTAAACCATTCCCTCGCCTGCAACATGCAATCTTGTTAAGTCTTAACTCATCGTACCTCTAGAATTCTTGCAGTTCTCCCCTGCTCTCTATTCCTAATGCTACCAGGGCTTTATTATAGTTCCACTTGACTCTTGATGGAGCTTCATAAAACAGGTCTCCCAACTTCTAGTCTTCCAGGCCATTTCACCAATTTTTCTAAATGACTATCATGGTCAATACTCTGTTTCAGCTGCTGCCCACCATTTATCAAAGTTCCAAATTCTCTGTGTGGTGATCAAAATCCTCATCATCTAGCCCTAACTTAACTTCTCATTCTTTTTCTACTACTACTGACCTTCATACATCTTAACTGCAAATCAGCCTGAACCCCTCAACATTTGTCAGTGGCCTTATGCTCTCTTGCTTTCTGACTCAGGTAAATTCTGTTACCTAGACTTCTCCTGCCCATATCTACAATTCCAATTCCACCATTCTACAAGCCCTGGTTCAAATGCTACTTTAACCCCTCTAACAAATATAATCTACCCCCTCCTCTTAATTCCTATAAAACTAGACTTCTCTAGGAACACTTACATTTTGTTATCATTATTCATGTATCTTAAATTCTCTATTAATCTGCAAAGGCCTATGTCTTACTTGTATTTTTGTATCCTTAATAACGGGAATAAAACAGACTTTCCAAAAAAATCTAGTAAATGAATAAATATTACATGTATGACCTTCTATGGGAGATTGCACTTTATTGGACCCTCTAGAACAGAGGTTCTTAAATTGGGGGCAGTAAACCTGAAAGGAGTTACCAATTTACTTCAGATATAGAAGCATCCTGAAAATGTTATGTTTATGTACAAACGTACATGTATTTTTCTGAGGCAAAGTCCATAAATTTCATCAGATTCTCAAAAGGGTTTAAGAAATTAATCACTGTATTTGTGTAGTTACTTTAATAATAAGAAAGAGTCCTTATCTTTTACAGATTCATTCTAAAATATTTATAGCTATAAAAAAATGGCTGATATATGATCCAAAATAATTAATGTATTGGGTGGGGAGTAGTGGATAGGTATATAAATGATACAACATTGGCCATGGTTTGATAACTGGATCAAATTATTGAAGCTGAGCAATTGGTACATAGCAACTCATCATATTATTCATTATACCTTTGTATATGTTGGAAACTTTCCAACATAGGATTTTTCTTTTTAAGAAATAAAAAGCCCCAAAAGGTTAAAAACACAGATTTCATCTAACTTTAGGATTCAATCAGCCTCCAAGGAAGCCTCTGGCTTAGGTTCGTTGCTTCTCAGAGACTACATCAGAGTCAAATTGGCTTTTTCAAAGTGGAACAAATGAGCCACCATTTGCTGTTATTTACAACAAAAGAAAATTTTCATTAGAATCAAATAGGCTATCTAAATAGCTAACATGTAAAAAATAAATAAATAAATAAATAAATAAATAGCTAACATGTATTAAATGGAAAAATATGCAAAGAGTTTGAAAAAATCTTACTGTGCTCAACATTAGCTAGGATTCTATTTGCGTATAATGTTCAAATCTAAGCTTCACATTTTTAGAAAGATATGAATAATTTGGAGAAGATTCACGGGGGGAAAATGGTCAAAAGGTTTGAATACTTCCTCATCTTTATAAGATTTAGATTTAAAGTGGCAAAAAAAGAACAAAAGATTACTTAGTAGCAAACTTCAAATGTAGTAACACTGATAGAAACCTGATTCTCCATTTTTACTTATGACAGATCCCCAGAAACTAGATTAAATTTTCTCATCTCTCAAAAGGAATTAGACTACATGATTATTAAGTTAACTATTAGTTTTAAAATTCTCTGATGCCCTGGTTTTTGATAGGTGCATTAGTTGAGAAAAGCTATTATCCCTGTTTCTTTTCTCAAAACACAAATATTTAGACTAGATATAATGAAGTACTGTATTTCCTTATTGCAGAGGCATTAGAGAATCAAATCAGAATCCATGAAATGTCTATTTTCCTCCTACCTTATCCTTCCCTTTCTTTCCAGCCCCCCAACCCCACTCATATTACATTAAAATAGTTGAGTTGAAGTCTAGCCTAAGGGCAGGAGAATGAGCAATATGAATTCTTAAATTCCCTTTAGCCTGATGATGCTATGATTGAACTATTTCTCATCCACCAAAGATAGAAGGTTATAAGTGTAATGCATCCCTTGCACCTAAGCCTTTTACTGGCCCCCTTCTCAAATGCTAAAGTGGGTAATTCTATCTCCATATTAACTTGTTGACCTACTGAGTAACTGATGAAGACTGAAGGCAATCTTCAAGAAGTCTGTTTAACGTACACAGTTTAAGTATTAACTCTGTATTTTAGAACCCAAAATTGCGTTGGCAGAAATATCATATGTCAAACAGAAAGGAACATTTTGTAACATGGAAGAGGTGAGAAAAAATAGAGAGGGATATAGAACAAAATGTTTTACAATCATATCTGTACTCTCATACTCTTATTTTCCACTTATGGTAACTGAGGCATTGCCTTGTGGAAAAATTAACACTAAATAGAAAAGAATGTGATAAAGTAAGGAAATCCTAAGAATTCTATACAACTAGGAAAAAACAGAAAAAAAAATCTTAAGTAGCATTATGTTCTCTTAAAAAGCCTAATAAGCATAAACTAATATATTATTAATGGAAATTATCAGAAAGCATCACGACTAAATTTGTATACATATTTTTATACAGGAAAACAAATATTAGGTTTGAACCTGAATTTCTCTTTATCATTCTTCTCAGGGTATACAGAACTGCTAAAATATAACTAACATTGCCCAAAACTAGGGCTCTTAAATTCTCCCATAAAATACTCTGACATCCCCCAAAAGTGCTGTTAAAATATGCAAAAGTGTCCATTCCAAAGCAAAGCTATCCCTCCATTCCTTATAAAAGATTTAAGCTAAAGAAAAGCAGAAAGTAAAACCCAACAGCTGAAGACAACATCAGGCTATTTATAAGTCTTCTCCTAGTCCCCCAGACACCCTCACATGGGGGCTATAAACAGCTAACCAAAATATCTTTGAGGCTCTCATATCCACACCCACTGACACAAGTAGAGCTGAACCCACAGTGAAACTAGACTTCAGTTTCCTTTAGTAAGTATGTGCCTGCAATAGTAAACTGGAGTAAATGTTAACAGTAATAAAACATTAAAAAAAAAAAAAGAATCATACCTTTTTCTCCAACAAATGGTAAAGACCATGTGAAGACATCCATAAAATTGGGCAACCAGTAAGGATGTGGAGAACAGTTAAATTGTCGAATATTCATCACATTATTTTCATACTTTAATACAGCAGCTGAAAGAGAAGTTTGAATGTGAATGTAACAATTTGTCTTTAGCTCCAAAAGTCTAAAACACATAAAAGCAAAAAAATATTGTTTTAAGGGGATAGGGAATCAAGGGGAGTTGAATAAGGACTAGTAGAGGGAGATAGGAACTAATTTTTTAGTAATTACACACTTTTGTTTTTAACACACTTTTATATAAAGTATAGTCAGATCTACAGTTATTTTTAATGAAATTCCCAGATTTCTAGAATGTTTGTTTCACTTTATAATTTAATGAAGAACATGCACTTTAAATCCAAAATTGTGAAAACTCAATTTTTAGAGGAAACACAGAACGGCAATGAGCAATTTTCTAGGTTTAAAAGTTCGTATAAGTTGAAGGAATTTTAAGAGGATCTTTTTAGTTGCAGGCAACCTGAAAAAGATAGCTAAATGGTAATAAAGCAAAAAACAAAACAAAACAAAAGCCAGAAAAAAAGCAGTTTTTATGATTATATAAATGTATTTATTTCATTTATATGGGAAATCAAGTGAAACTACCACAAAGAAATATTTTACTTCATTTAGAAAAAATTCCATTAAAAATATTATAACCAAATAACCCAAAAGTAACATACTCATCTCAATTTAAGGTATCTAATGTTTCAATATGTTAAAAGAAATAATATCTTAAATTAACTACATAGATTTCAGACACTGGTTATATTATTTTATGGAACACTGGGTTATATGGGCTAGATTCTAATCTAAGCTATAGCACATACTATCTTCGTAATGCTTGGTAAATTATTTAACTAACCTATTTCTCATTCATAAAATAGGACTATTATGTCCACCCTGCCTATCTCAGAAGTTGATTTTACGATCAGAGAATGTATTTCACATGAAAGTATATAAAAGTATAAAATGCTTTGTAGATATAATAATTATGTGATTACTTTTTTTCCATTTTAATGAAAAGCATGAAAATGCAAATGTTAAATTCCAAGATGTGAGATTCTGGCTAATACAAAGTCACAAGTAATGTGTTTGTTTCCCTTAGGAAATAAAAGTATTTAAAATTTAGCCTCAGAAATTAGGGGCCGATACCAAGTTTTCAGCTTTAAAACAAAACAAGAGAGTGAGAGAGAAAGAGAGAGAAAGAATCTAGAAAATTGCCTTATAGATGGAATGAAACATTACAAACATACCCATACCATGTAAGCACTCAATCATTAACACTATGTACAGACTAATCACTACTAAGAGACATCTGATTTTGACAAGACAGATTCGATGGTTTGAGTTTCTTTTCTGAATACTCAGAAAACTTTACCCCCTAGGTCAAACTGACAGAGGACAACCAATAAGACAGTAATCAACTGAGCACTGAACACTAGGTCTTATAATGCTGATAAGGGGAGGTCACAGTTGAGGTAGCAGAGCGCCGGTACAAAGTTAAACATAGCACTCTATTCTGTTCTTGAGAACTGAGTCAAAACTTAGATGACATTTTCTTCAAAAGTGAAGCCACACATCATTAGATAACTTCTTCAGAAATTCTGAAGTTTGTAAACTAAACTACAATTTAAAAGGCTATTTTAGCACTGACATACTCCTTAGAGACTACACAGATACCAACTTCTGAAGATTAGCAACTCAGTCCATGGCATGGTTGTTTTGGTAATTAATATAGTATTAAGTTTTTGTAGCATATTCTGTATCAAACTTATAGCATGCTACCATTTGATCTCAGGCAAATGTTTTAATCTTTTAACCATCATCTCCAATAACAACAACAACAAAAAATCCTCTTATTCTAGTCCTCTATGACCCATATTTAGCAATGACCTCATTACGTCTCTAATACTTTCAAAAAAGTCTTTAACCTTCTGTTCTTTCCTCCTGGCACATCTGTTCCAGTGACCCTGGAAACTATGGCATAGTCAACTGAATTCCAGACATATCAAGACAGAATAGAAGCTGGCTTCTTAACTTCCTCTCCTGAAAATGTGAACTATGTAAACATACCCAAGCTCATCTTTAACGTCTTTGGCACAAACTTAACTAGATTAAGATCCTAAGTATTATCTGTCAATAAGCTATGTTCAAAGTTAAATGAAACCCAATTATTATAGACAGATCAAATATGGACAGAAGGAGAAGGAATGAAAACTAGTGGAACAGGAGATAAAGAAAAAAGACGAAAAAAAGGAAAAAAGAATAGTTAAAAGAAAGGAAGAATATGTCTCTGAAATGGAGGTCAGAATGAATTAATCAAAGAAGGTTCAACTACAAATCTTCATGGGGCAATGATAAGACTGTAGATAGAGGTAAAAGCAGGGAGTAAGAAAGACAAACAGAACCTAGATCAGTGAAATAAAACAAGAAACATGATAAACTAAATTAACTATATAGTGCAAATACATGAAATGGTCAAAGCAGCAGAAGGAGCTTTATGCAAACAAGAAAACATTCTCTTGATTATAAGGGGAAAGATTTAAGAAAGGGGAGTTTGAGAAAATCATGTTTGATTTTTTGACTTAATTCGGAGCATTCTTTTATAAGATAGCTTTTATGACTGACAAGTTGTGGAATGATTACAGATGGTAAATTTCACATTTTGGATTTTTATTTCTTATTCTCTCCCCTCCCTTATATCTTATACTTTTTTATGATGAGATTTGGATAGTTACAGTTTCAAACAATGCCTCTTTTCCATTATTTTCAAAAAATAAGTCAATAAAAAAAGCTAAGTTGCTTAACAATTTTTTTATCAACAACATCTTACCTTTATTATTGTAGACATCTAAGTAATTAGGTGCCGAAAAAATTGTTATTAATGAAGGGAACCCTGTAGTTTGACTTTTTCTGTACATTCTATAGCTGTAAAACAAATAGCTTAATATGCATCGTAAAGCATCAATTATGAGTTACTAAGTTTGATTTGTACATAAGGTGTTAATTTGGGTCAGGGAAACAGAATTCTTACCCTGCATCTTGAGCTTCATGAGCTCTAATAATCGATAACAAATTATTGTTTTGCAAAAATTCACACACTGCTGGATAGCTGTGGGGGAAAAAAGTAAATTAAGTAAAATAATGGTTTTCTATATGAAATATATGCTATTTTAACAACTAAAATGTGTTTAATCTTGGATATTTTTCCTTACTTATAAAAATAAGAACATCCTCGAACTGTATTGTGACTAAAATGTTCCTGTGATTTTTCATTTCCAAAATCTTCAGAAGGATCGGACCATAGCAAGTCACACATTGGTCCAAATGCAGGTGGCTCTTTGAATCTATCTAACTGTGAAAGAAAGAAAAGAAAGAAACAAAGAAAAGAATAACTTGTCAAAAGTGAGAATAGAATGGACACAGTAAAGTGGTACCAACTTTGAATACTGTCCATACTACATCGTTCTGAAATGGTTAGAGAATATTTCCTTAAAATATCAGTATGATAATTTTTACCATTACCTAATCTTGGCAGTGAAGAGAAGTTTAAAATTTCTACTCTCTACCTAACAAAGTACTATCAATAGGAACCAACCTTGGAACTACAATATGTACTCACTCTCCTAATATCATCCAGTGTGTGTATTTCTGGTGAAAGTCCACCATGAACACAAAGAAATTGTTGATTTAAAAGTGCAGCAAGAGGCAGGCTATCAAAAGCTTCCATACAAGCTTCATAGACTCTTTCTGAATATTTAATTTTACCTAGAAGAAAAAATAATTGAAAATTACAATACTAGTTGATCATTTTGAAGATTAATCTATCGATCAATCGACCGACCTACCTACCTACCTATCTATAATTGACTATTGAAACCAAGGCAATAAAATTATAGACACAGATAACAGCTAAGTGGTCACCAGTGAGTAAAGAGGTAACTATAAAAAGACAGCAAAAAGGAATTTATGGGATGATGAAATTTTTCTTTATCATGACTATGGTGGTAGGCAGTTCTATGCACTTGTCAAAACTCAGAACTAAACACTACAAAGAGTGAATTTTACTGTATACAATTTTTTTCTAAAAAGGAAAGCATCTTGCTGTATGAGAATCAATAAAATAAGCAGTGGTATTGGTCTTATGAAGACAAAATATTTGCAGTCTCTAAATTTACTTTGGGTATGCATTAGATCACCATAAAATATTACTTAAAATAAATAAGTCAAATTTCTAAAAACAGCCCAACCTTTTACCTATTTTATAGGTCAGGTAAAGCTAAATTAGAATTATACTTAAAGCTAAAATAGTTTTAATACTTTATTTTATTGTAAGAGTCAGTGACTACTTTGTTGTTACAGGGAAGATGACTACATCATCACAACAAAACTCAAGGTCCATCCAATTAAAAAAAAAAAAAAGAAAGAAAAGATAACTTATTCATATATTGGAGAAACAGAGGGGCTCCTCTAGTCTACAATGGTTAAAATGGGCAGTGAAGCATGAAGCCAAAATAACACAAGAGAAAAAAACTCCACCAAATCCAACTGTTAATTTAGTTTTACAGAGATCCCTTTGCTCCTTTATATATTTAAATTCGTGGATATTTTACATTTTTGCTGGAGTTTTGGTGGGTGGTTTGTTGATTATCTAAAGGAAAAAAAGAACTTAATTCTTTTTTCCATTTTTAACACTGTAACATTCAAATATGAGAAAATCTATATCCAGCAACCATCTAAACTGGTAGTTTGCTAACAGATCTGTTTTCCAGCACTGTGGTTCAATAAAATTTTTAAACTGATTGCTTTTGGTCAATGCACTTTCCAGGTCTCATCTTTATTCATTTATTATTATTTCATTATTTATTTGCATTATTTTATTATTTTTATTATGTTATTATTCATAACCTATTCATTTAGGTTACCTACCTGATCTTTGAAGTTATCTGACTTTGCCCCCTCTGCCATTACTTACCACTATATTTTTCTTCTTTTACTGAAAGTCTCTAGTAATATGATCTTTACTGGATCATGAGTCTCCATAATTCTGAAATTATTTCTACTCTTAGAACTTAACTCTAAGACTTAGTATAGTCATGAATATTAACTTAATAAGCACACAGTTAAGAGATGTGAAAAAAAGATCAAATACTGCCCTATATCATATTGTTGCTTCTGGCTATTATAGACTGCCATTGCCACAATAATTTAAGAGAGAAATGGGGTAAACATTGTAGGTTAAAAATTTCAATTCATTAACAGTGTGTTTGAAACAATCTGCAATGATGACAGCATGAATAATTTAAGAAGCTTCATGAGAGAGCTTCAATATTGGGGGACAAAAGTCTCTAATGCAAAAACAATTTTTTTCCTTTTAGTTTTAGTCTTCCTGTTAAAAAAAATCACTTAAACATTAAAACTATGTACAAAACTCAAAACTGTTTCATATATCTATAAACGCAAACTTAACAGGAAATACTGAAATGAAAATGTCTGAATGAAACACCATTAACCACTAGAGAGCTCCTGACAATCATCCTTAAAGCTTTATGTGTTTGGACACAAAATCTGTTCTTAATGTTGCACTGTAAATTTTCCAAACTCTTACTACCTCACTCCAAAAGATTACTGAGGAAGTGAAAGTATTTCTCATGGCAATACTCACATTCCTGCTTAAAGGTAAAATATTCAGTAAGGTGTCTGCATTCATGATTGCCTCTCAGAAGAAATAATGTGCTTGGGTAAAGAATCTTCAGGACCCATAAATATAAGACACACTGCAAAAGAAAATGTTTTAAGTGAATTTAACTTATCTTTTTGTTTAAGTTGTTTGATCTTTGTTCCTTTTCCTCTAACCCTATTGTCCTTACAATCTCTGTTATTCTTTACTATCTTTTTCTCTTTGTCCTTTACTAAAATACAAGCTCTATGAAATCAGGGACTTTTTCATCTTATTCACACTCATCCTCCACTCCTAGAAAAGTACCTACCAAACAGCAAAAGAATAATAAATATCTGTTGAATGAATGAGTCAATCTATTTAATTACTTTAGATTTATAGACTATTTGTTGTAAAAACAATCAGCAGATTGGTTTCCTTCTTAGGTATATCAATAAATAAAATAATAACAGTGTCAAAAATAACAGCATCTACCATTTATTGAGTACTTACAATGTATCAAGCACTATATATTTAATACCCCTCATTTGTTCCTCAAACAACTCTATGAAGTAAATAATATTATCTCTATTTTATAAATGAGGAGACTGAAGCAAAGAGTTCAAGTAACATGTCTGAAATTACAAAAACTTTTAAGAGATAGGAATCTGATCTTCTGATCTTAATCAGAAGGGGCTTATTATCTAAACTGATTCAAAGAAAGTATAATTTAAAAAAGAAGAATATTAAAATAAGCAGTAAAGCAGATGCTTTTCTCTAAGTAGATTTATTTATTTATTTAGGTTTTATTTTTAAGCAATATCTATACCCAACGTGGGGCTCGAATTCACAACCCTGTGATCAAGAGTCGCATGCTCTACTGACTGAACCAGCCAGGCACCCCTCTAAATATATTTAACACAAGAGACTCACATTTTATTTATTTGGTTAAAAAAAAAAAAAAAAAGGAAAGACATTTCATATGGAAATATAATTATACACAAGAAGAAAAACAAACTTTATTTTTAACAAGTTAAGGTATATTAAAATCTTTATTCACACCTTCATTTTATTCCCAAGGAAAAAAGAAATTAAGCCAGGGAAATACTTATTAAACTCTATCTTTTTTGCTTTCTTTATTATTTTCCTTTTGTAACAGTAAAATTTATTAAAAGTCAGCTACAAAACATTCTAATACAAGGACATACACACCAATATGCTTAGTTCCCAATAAGCTTCCTAAAATTGTTCATTTTGTTTTTCCAAAGCCCCCAATCTTTTTGTTAAGAAGGGCCATTTTCTGATTTCCTTGCAACTGTGGGGGAAGTTTAAGGCGACTGATGAAGAAACTATGAATAAAGGAAGAACAACTCAGGGGGGAGTAACAAAATTCCTTAGGGAATTTGGGTGGCCAGGGCCCTGAACTCCTTCCTCACTATGAATCCTAGCATACCTCAGAAAGGAGGTTAAAAATACTGGAGAAGGGGATATAAACAACAGGAACCAGCATGGAAATGCACCAGGTAAAGCTTTAATTGTCTACTGGGAGAGGTGGTTAAGAGTACAGGCTTGGAATAAGACTGGCTGTACTGCTTACTAACAATGTGTCCTTGGGCACGGCCTCAGGTTCCTCATCCATAAAATGGATAAAGTAACACTACTTATTTCATATTGTTGTTGTGAGGATTCAATTAATCAGTGTGTGTTATGTGCTTACAATATGCTTGGAACATAGTAAATGCTCAACATAAGTATCTATTAGTAGAGCTTTTATCCAACAATTTTACCTCCAAGAATCTGCCCCACAGAAATAATTTAGCAAGTGTGCAAAGATATATATATACATATATACAAAACCTGGTTCACTGAGGTATCATTTGTAATGACAAAAAACTGAGAACACTGTAAGTGTCTAACAATAAGAAATCGATGAAATTAATTGTGGTTTGTTTATTCAATGGAATATAATGCAGCTATTAAAAATATTATAAATTTATATATACTGACCTGGAAAGACATCACAGTATAGAGATATATGAAAAAAGCAAGTTACAGAACAACATTATAATATGGCCACATTTTCAATTAAAAAAGAAGAGAGATGCATATATTAGAAACGGCAGATTGTTCTATATTTACCTTATTTTATTTATATAATTAGAGAAATAAAAGGAGCAAAAAGAACCATGTACTGTTAAGTAATGATCAATAGGTCATTTTAATGCCTCTTAAGTTTTTTAAAAGAAATGAATACTTTCAGAATACACAAAAGACTTGGGTCTTAATAGCTATAGAAGGTGGGATAGAAGCACTACGGTTTAAGCAATAAAAGCATTATAGTATATTTTATTTAATCAGAGAAAATTCAATTAATCTTTTTTCACATGGGGTAATTAATGCCTTTAGGGGCAAAAGAGATAAATAGCACTAGCTCCTTAGGGCCACTAGATAACAGAACAATAAAGAACCCTCAGTTTGCACATAATTTCCACTGGGAAAAATGGCAATTATAATTTCATAAACATAGTAATACAAAGAAAACAGAATAGTTTGAAAGGCGGAAGAGAATAAATAGTAGTTTTACCTAAAACCTTCAGAATATGCAGAGGTATTAAAAAGAACCCAATATAGGTACTTTAAGGAACTTATTTTACTAGGAATTAATGGAAATCATCTATGGTAACACTTAAAAGCAAATCAAATGACAGTATTATGATTATTACCTCTATACTAAAATAACCTCTGTCCACATAATCACCAAGAAAAAGGTATCGTGTATTAGCAGGTGATCCTCCTACTTCAAAAAGTTTCATCAGATCAAAAAATTGGCCATGGATGTCACCACACACTGAAACAAGAAGATTATTAGATATGAAAAAAAACTCTGAAATAACAAATTTTACTTAAATTCTAATTTCTTTCACATAAGAGATAATGTAAATTCTATCAAGAAATGTCTCAGAAGGAAGTCAGAGTCTATGAAGAGTCCTAATAGGGATGATGTACCCAAGTGTTCATGTGCTCAAGATCTAGAACAAGATTTAACAAAAATAATGAAATTTGTAGTTAGTGACAAAATTTTCACCTAAATTTATAAAGTTCCTCTTCAGGAAGCCAAGCTTATGTTTTAAGATTACAAAATTATAATGGTGGCAGTTAAAATCTCCATTCTAACGCAACACTTTCTATTGACTGCTATGTTGACACTGAGGTATTTTCCCCTAATAATTGAAAGCAAAGTAAATAAGAATTTGTTGAATCAAATTGGATTATGGCCAACACAACTGATGAAACCTTCACAAAAACATATTAGACCAACTTCTGCACTCAGGTTACTTAGGATCATGCTTATTCACTAAAAACAGGCAAAAATTAAAAAAAATTACAAAAAATAATTTGGAAATTCAAGATAATGTCCATGTAATATTAATTTAGTATACCATACGCTGAAGAATAAGCAGCCCTATATCCAAGCAACCAAATAATGGTATAATCAAAAAAACAATATCCAAAACATAAATAAGTATACCTGTAATTGGAGCCTCTACTTCTATCATGGTTTTCTCTCTCCGAAGGATGGCAGCACCCTCATTGATAATTCTAAGTGCAATTTCTTCATCTACCCGACCTTCTTTTACTAAGTGATTCTTCAGAACATCAACCCTGGGTATCCCATCCATATCAAATACTTCTTCAGATGTCAAGCGATGTGTTGGGGGAAAAGGTACAGCTGCAATTTTTTTTAATTAATAAAAAATAAATCACCATTAATATATTAACATAAATACTAATTAATGGATCTAGATAAACAAAAGTAAAACTTGAAAAGCTAGAGTGTTTATTTACTGGATAGAGGTGTTAATTTTTTAAAAGGTTTTTTAAAAAAGAGTAATCAAATTATACTTTTTATTTATATATAATAGCATGTTCTTTGTTGAGACTTATTAGAGAAATGAACTGCCTCAAAATTAAAAGTTCTTTCAGGATAACTAAAGTTTTCTTTAAGCGATAACATTTTTTGGCAGAATTCTCAAAACATACACTCTTCACCTTAAGGAAGCACAATAAATGTAACTTAAACCTGAATAGAAAGAAATCCCAAATATAAAGTGACATACCATGTTCATAATAAGGAAGTTAAAAACAATGTTTTCTGCCCAACTTGAAAAGAAACTCTCCAGGGACACCTGGGTGCTCAGTCGGTTGAGCATTCAACTCTTAATTCTGGCTCAGGTCATGATCTCACGGTTCACCCACGTCAGGCTCTGTGCTGGCTGCATGGAGCCTGTCTGGGATTCTCTCTCTTCCCCGCTCTCTCTGCCTCTCTCTCTCTCTCTCAAAAATAAATAAACATTAAAAAAAAAAAAAAAAGAGCTAGGGTCACCTGGGTAGCTCAGTCAGGTAAACATCCAACTCTTGATTTCAGCTCAGGTCTTGATCTCACAGTCATAAGATCAAACCCCACGACAGGCTCTGCACTGACAGTGAGGAACGTACTTGGGATTCTCTCTCTCCCTCCCTCTGCCCTTCCTCCACTTGCTCTCTTTCTCTCTTTCTCAAACATTTAAAAAAACAGCTAGTTCCTCTTAAAAAACAAACAAATAAACAAAAAAAACCAAGAAACCTTAGGGGCGCCTGGGTGGCTTTAGTTGGTTGGGCATCCAACTTCAGCTCAGGTCATGTTCATGAGTTAGAGCACCACGTCAGGTTCTGTGGTGACAGCTCAGAGCCTGGAGCCTGCTTCAGATTCTGTGGTTCCCTCTTTCTCTGCCCCTCCCCCTCTTGCTCTCTCTCTCTCTCTCTCTCTCTCTCTCTCTCTCTCTTTTTCTGTCTCTCTGTCTCTCAAAAATAAATAAACATTAAAAAAATTTTTCTTAAAGAAACTTTTAGAGATATAGATAAAACAAATATTTATAAAATTTAAATTCATTTAGATGCAAATATAGATTTTTTTCCCTAGTGTTTATTTATTTTTGAGAGGGGGGAGAGGGGCAGAGGAAGAAGGAGAGAAAGAAATCCAAGCAGGTTCTGTGCTGACAGCACCGATGATGCAGGGCTCAATCTCACGAACCATGAGATCATGACCTGAGCCCAAATCAAGAGTTGGACGTTTAACCGACTCAGCCAACCAGGCACGCTGCGCACATAGATTTAAAACAGCATTAATAAATGGTAATTTTGAAATACTGCTTTTTCTCCTACCTTCTGTTTTACAAAACATCTTCATTCAAAATCTTTATGCGCATCTTTGACATCAAATGTATGTAATGCATTCCTTATCACTGGAGGCATTTTTAAGTCATCTAACACTTTTTTCAAAGGCTAATCTTCACTTTCATTCAAGTTGTTTGATATATCACTTATTGAATACACATAAAATGTTATCACTGCAAATTAATCCTAAGCCACAGTTCCCATATATATTACCAACTGTACTCTAAAACTGCTATTGGGAAACAGAATGGGAAACTAAAAGGTCTATTTTCAACAGTATCTAGCACAATTTTGAGGTTCTATACCTAGGAAAAATTACTACATATCTGTTAAATTTATTTGACTCCTTTTCACTGACTCCAACAAGTGGCCTCATTAAACATTCAAAATCAGCTTGAAGTAGTTTTATGCTCTTTACCAAATAGTACTTTGTTTCTTAAAACAAAGCAAGAGAATTTATAGTAAAAGTCTGTATATAGTCTCAAATGTAAGGCAGCTCCCTCTTTTCTGAAATATTGTTTTAGAAAAAACTCACTTTATATTTGGGCATACACCATATAGTATTTTCTTGATGTTTCAGAGTCATCACTGTAATTATCAATTATTATACAGAAGCCTGGAAATGTATAAGACCAATTGCTTCTTTACATTTCAACTTAAACTAAAAAAACTAAAAACTGGAGCCTGGGTTAGAATTATATCAATTACCTGAGAAAGAATAATTAGTAACCATGTTCTATCTTACTGGGAAAAAAAAAAAAACCAAAAAAAACAAAAAAAAAAAACAGGACTAACTCAATACTCTGGAAGTGAGATAAGAACTAGGCAGAGGGATGTCAACCAATTCTAAAAGACTTTGAAATCACCAATCCCTCTTGCTTTCTTTGATATTTAGTAAAACAAAATTGGAACTTCTTTACTTGCTCTTCATTAGAACACATATATTCCCATTACTTTTTACCACATTTAGAACAAAGCATTAAAACACATTTTGTTCCCTCAAATATAGTATGTCCAGAGTCTAATAAAATAAAAATCTCTGTTAAAGTATGTTTTTCCCTAGCCATAGACTAAACAGACCAAACTTGCCCCTAATCAGTAAACTAATTGTTTAAAAACTGCAGATTTTAATAACTGATTGCTAAATAAATCACAAGGTGCTCTGAGACATTACAAAAAGGAAAAGCTTAAATATCTCAAACACGAATTTCTGAGATCAAGATGGGATCACATTTTTCTCATCAGGCCAAGAAAAATTTTTTAGCACTCTATTCAGGAAAACAGATACTCTTTAAGATGTTGCATTCTAGATTATATATACTTTCTAATAATCAACAACAAAGTTCCACTCCTGGCTGAATTCTATTCAAACTGCAGAACTTCCTAAAAACCCAACTGGGAGACCAGCCCCATCCCCACAATTCAACCAGTCACCAGTGTTACTACGTATTTTCATGCACACTGTGAATGCTCCACTGCAATTCACACTGAAGTATTACCCCCAAGAGCCAAAGTGCCTTTATTTATCTAAAAAACTGCTCATGGGTAAGTCATCTATAGACCTATGCTCTTCCACTTTTTCAACTCAAGGCATACTTTTACATGTCAAGACTAGCTGGGATACATTCTAAGGAATGTACAGGTTGAAAGATAAAGAAATGCCATCACAGATAAAAGCAGATGAAAACTTTAGATCAGTGTTGTTCTAACAACACAATGCTGAAATTAGAAAATGAAGTTTCAAAAGAATATATTTTAATATATCAGTAAATAAGGAAAGGCATGTAGAAAGGCATAAGAGGAAAAAGGCATGTGCTCTTTGTAGAAGGAGAGAGGAGTTGTAGCAGGTGATCTGACCAGGCAAAAGAAAGCCAACCAAATAGAATTTGGCCTAACAGGGGGTTAATTATTGACCCTACTGGTCAAAGAGTTAAAAAAAATTTTTGTCATCAAAAATTAATATTCTTGGGGCTCCTGGGTGGCTCAGTCCGTTGAATACCTGACTCTTGATTTTGTTGCAGGTCAAGATCCCAGGGTTATGGAATAAAGCCCCACATCAGGTTCTGCCCTGAGCATGGAGCCTGTTTAAGATTCTCTGTCTCTCTGCCCCTCTCCACTTGCACACACCCTCTAATAAAAAAATATATATATATTTTTTTTTTCTCAACTACTTTAATTCCTAAGTCATTTTACAGCATTCCCATCTATTTTCAGGCTTTTAAATTTTTTTCTTTTGGGGAGCCCGGATGGCTCAATTAAGCATCTGACCTGATCTCATCTCAGGTCATGATCTCACCATTCTGTTTGGGAGATTGAGCGCAAGCAAAGTCTGCTCCCTTGCTCTCTGCCCCTCCCCCACTCGTGCATGTGTACTTCTCTCAAAATAAATAAACAAAAAAAAGTTTTTCTTTTTATTTCTAATTCATCTTTAGCCAATTATTCCTGCTTTTCTAGGATATTTTTCTAATATATTTTTCCTCCTTATTTTCAGACTATTTTTCCTACTCTCCTATATTTATGATAGGAAAAAAGCAGAATATAAATATATGCAAATGTAATGTGAATGGTCAATAACTGAGATGGCTAAAAATGAGGATTAGCTAGAATAAAGAGCTACAAAATAATCTCAAATCACCAAGTTTCCAACACGAGGAAACTTGAATTGGTAATATTCATTTGACCAACTATTTTGTTGAAACATTTCCTTTAACCCAAATTTTGGCATGAAGCACACACATCTATATAGTAATCAATAACATTCACAAGTTATTTTCATTCAGATTTAATGTATGGCAACTAAAAAAATGTATAAAGCAAGTTTTAATTTAGGAAGTTGGAAAAACAAACCAGGGATAGTATTGACCAGGGATAGGGGAAGAACAGATACACTTTTTCTACTACTGGGTAAGGAATCCTAGAAATCAACTAACTCCTATTCCCCAACTCTAAGCAAAGGCTACAAAAGTATTAGCTAGCCCTACAAGGCCGCCAACACCAACTGGGGTACATGCAGCCTATGCCAACTGAACAACTTTACTACAAAGAATCATTCAGAGGCCTGTGCTTCTGATCATTGCCATTATTGGCAACTATCCAAATAAAGTCTCTCCTGTCATCTACATTTCTGACTTTTTCTCAGTATTTCTCTTACACCACGCCATCTCTGGCTGTTCTCCTCCTTCTCAATCCTCTTCATTTAAGCCTCCAGAAATCCCATCATTTTAAAAAAATATTTATTTTTGAGAGAGAGAGAGAGAGAGAGAGAGAGAGAGAGAGAATGGGGGAGGGGCAAAAGGAGACGGGGACAGAAGATCCAAAGCAGGCTCTGGACTGACAGCAGAGACCCTGATGTGGGGCTCAAACCCACAAACCACCAGATCATGAACTGGGCCGAAGTTGGTCACTTAACTGACTGAGCCACCCAGGTGCCTCATTATTTTTTTAACTCATCCCTCTTCCCCCAACACACACACACACACACACACACACACACACACACACACACTTTAGATCTTCACAGTAATGCTGTCTTCATCTCTTTATCTTAATTAAATCTTAGTTATCCTGAAGGATAATACTTTTCAAACCCTTTTTTCAAAATAGATGCTGTGCATTCTTCCACACTCCACTACTCTTAGCAGAGAAGGCTTTAGTCTTAAGTGTTGCTTTGCATTACCATTTCCAATTTCATCACTCCACTGAAGAAAAAAATACCTTCTCCTTTGAGGCTCATGCCTTCTAGATAGTTTATCCTTGTCCCTGCCATCTTCTAAACTTCCAGTCGTTTCTCACATGCAACTCCAGCTCCTGGCTTGCAGGCCTTCTCCATGCTAAATCCCACCATCAATGTCCATGCAGAATGATCTACCTAAAACATAAGAACTGAGAAGTTTGAGTTCCACTCCACTTCAACTCCTCAGCCTTGACCATAATTACTGCTCCACCTCTGAAATCCTGAACTCCAATCTCTCACTCAATGATTAAAACCTCCTAACCTTTCAGTTCCACTCCCATTACTCCATCTATTCTTCAACTGTATTAAAAACCTAGACAACCCCTCCTTATCAACTCCCTTCTGGATACCTTTGCTTCTTATACTTTTAAAGTATTCCATCATTCACCCACTTTCTAAACAACATTCTAAATTGTTTTGCCCTTTTGTCTTATTCTACCTATAAGGGAAACCTGCAATTCTTGGATGAATTAGCTTCTAACTTGGGTGCTAAGTATAAAATCATCAAAATGGCTCTGTGCTACTACAAATTCATGGTCCCCAATGTAGTTGGTCTTTGGCACTTCTCAGCAATCCTATTAAACATTCTGTCTCCCATGCTTCTCAGTAGAAATTTCAAATGGTCCCCTTTCTTGAACCGTCACTCACTTTATCTCTTACTCAGTAAATCAACTTTGTGTCCAATTTCAGAGAAAATGGAGGCCTTCAGACCAAACTTCACTTCCCTCCTCTCCATCCACACGTCTACACCAGTATGCATCTTTAAATTTCTCCCCATCTGAGGAAGAGATACTCCTATCCTTTACTAAACACTATTTGTATCCTGAATCCCACTCCCCCAACCTCTTAACTGCAGTCATCCCCTCCACCCCTCTTATGATTCTATTGTTTCCTCTGCCTCTGCTTCTCCACTGGGTCTTTCCTTTGAGCAATTAAACATGCTTAAATCTTTATGATCTTAAAAATTCAGGGGGAACCTGGGTGGCTCAGTCGGTTAAGCATCCAACTTTGGCTCAGGTCATGATCTTGCAGTTCGCGGGTTTGAGCCCTGCGTCAGGCTCTGTGCTGAGAGCTCAGAGCCTGGAGCCTGCTTCAGATTCTGTGTCTCCCTCCCTCTCTGGCTCTCCCCTGCTTGTGCTCTGTCCCTCAGCAATAAATGTTAAAAAAAATTTTTTTAAATTCAAACAAGTAACTCTCTTTTACTCCTCATCCCTGTTTCTGCCATATATCCTTTATTTTGAGAACTGAGCTTTTTGAAAGGGTATTAAGATCTGCAATGGGTATCTTCCTTTTTTGACTTTTTGTCTATTTTCCTTAATCCATATTTATCTGGTTTCTGCTCTATTCCTCCACCTTATAACTCTCTTCTCTCTTGGGTTCTTGAAAGCATTCACCTGGTTTTTCTTCTACTTCTCTGGTCACAACTGATTGGTCTATTTCATGGACTTCTAGTCTTTCTCCTGATCCTTAAATGTCAGTGTGTGTCCTATGATTCTGTCCTTGGCTCTCCTATCATACTGCTCTGAATTAGTGATCTCATTCATAACTACAGTTTCAACTAAAATCTACATTTTGAGGACCCTCAAATAATAGACTGCTCAGTCGAAAGCCCTCCCCTAAACTCCAGATTCCCAGTAAACTATCAAATATCTCCACTGGGATTTTCCATACATATCTCAAATTGAGTATGTCCAAAATTTAGTGTGTGATTTTCCCCCCTAAACCATTATCCATAGTTCCCATCAAGGAATTGTCCTAGAATTCTCTTTATTTCTCACCCTCCATGGCCAATAGGTCCTAAATAATTACCTGAACTGTTTCTGCTCATTTGGTTCTGAGACACTGAATAAGGGCTTCTATTCTAGAATTACTACAATCTTTCCAATTTTGTCTACTCTACAACACTCAGAATATGCTTTCTAAAATTCAAATCTCAACCTTCTCTTGATTCAAGACTGGCTTTATTATACAAAATCCAAATTCTTTATCTTCACATGGCATGCGAGATCCCTTGTGATCTGAACCTTGCCTACATTTCCAACCGTCATCTTTTGTCACTACCTCACATTCCAGATACATTCTACACTCCAGATACTTATTTTCATTTTTAAAATTACATCACTTATTTTTAATCTCCATACTTTCGAACACCCTATTGTTTGGGGGTACACTATTCCCATCTTTTACCTAACCTCTCCTTGTCTTTAAATGTCACTTCAGTGTTCCAATTCTTGAAAATTCTTCATGTTCCCAGACTAGGTTAATGGTGTCCCTTCCTTTGTGGTCCTATAGCATAGCATATAATGAAGACCTATATCATGGCACTTAACAATTACACTGTAAATATGTCTCCCCTACATGCTTATGAACTCTTTGGAAGGGAGGGGGCTATGTCTTTCATAACTACACAGTGATTAGAACACTGTTACCATTGAATGTCTACTAAATTAATGATATAATTTCTAAAATACTTGTATATCTTGACACTATATAGCAATGACAGTATATTTATACTGCTTTGTTTACAAAGTACTTTCACATACATAATCCTACATGATTTTCAGAGGCATCCTGGGGGTTTAGTAGGGCAGGTTTTATCCCTATTTCACAAAAGGGAAAACAGGTTCAGAGAAGTTAAATGGCTCTCTCAAGTGTTTCAACTAGTAAGGGGCAGAATCATGGCTGAAATTGAGGTCAGAATGCTACTCCAGTACAATCTGTCCTATACCAACAAAATGACAATGCTCTTCTGACAAAAAGTCTTCTCATCATGAAAAAGGGCATAACCCACCCAGGTGCTAGAGACAGAAGCATGCACTGGCCACATCCTCTAAGAACAGATTCAATAAAACCTACAGCACAGTCTTCAAAATTTCAAGGTATTCCTTGGATTCCTTTTAGTCTGTGGTGGTGATTTGAATATAGTACCTTTCCCTCAAAATTGGTTATCCTTCCTGTCTTACTTTTGTCATGGTTATCACCATTCTCTGTCACTGGGACTTAAAATTTTGGTGTCATTGTTCTCTTTCAGGACTCCAAGTCCTATTGATTCTTCAAATTCTCTTCATTTTCTTGTATCTCCATTGCTGCAATACTAGTTCAATTCTTATCACTTTGTGTACTAAAAAAAATCTAACTCAGCTCTACTTTCCCTTCCCCTTGATTAACTTACTGCTAGATTAACTTACTCAAAAATTTTGTGTAGTTTCTTAAGAACTAAAGAATAAAGGGGGGGGGGGGGAAAGAGGAATAAAAAGCCTGAAACTTATTTCTAAGATCCTTCTCTACTTGACCATTCCCAGTCTTTTACATGTCATTCCAATCTTTGCCTCCAACTACAATTGTTCAATTTAATCAATCCCTAAAGCAAAATTAGTCTGATCATTGTCTACTTAAAAAGTTTTGCTCTTCTGTTCCCATACCCAATCACTGATCCAATAGGAACTACCTTCTAATATTATTCAGAATTTGTATCATATCTGGTTTCTCATTCCCTTAATTCATGCTTTGGTCATTTTGTACTTGGACTACTTTGCTCCTGAGATGCTAAAGAATTTTTATTCCCCTAGAATTGCTACAATCTTCTTTTTTTAAGTTTTTTTTTTTTTTTAATGTTTATTTGTTTTTGAGAGAGAGAGAAAGCAGAGGAGGGGCAGAGAAAGGGGAACAGAGGATTCAAAGCAGCCTCTGCGCTGAGAGCAGCAAGCCCAATGCAGGGCTGAAACTCACAAACCATGAGATCATGACCTGAGCCAAAGCTGGATGTTTAACCAACTGAGCCACTCAAGTGCCCCCTACAATCTTTTCAATTTTGTCCACTCTACAAACTTGGAATACTCTACCTAAAATTCAATAATTAGGAGCACCCAGGTGGCTCAGTCGATTGGGCATCCAACTTCAGGTCAGGTCATGATCTCATGGTTCGTGAGTTTGAGCTCCACGCTGGGGTCTGAGCTGACAGCTCAGAGCCTGGAGACTGCTTCAGATTCTCTCTCTCCCTCTGCCCCTCCCTTGGTTTCTCTCTCTCTCTCTCTCTCTCTCTCTTGAAAATAAAAACGTTAAAATTAAAGAAAATTAAAATTCAATAATTAATCTTCTGATACTCTAAAAAAATTTTTTTAACACTTATTCATTTTTTGAGAGAGAGAGACAGAGCATGAGCAGGGAAGGGACAGAGAAAGAGGGAGACACAGAATCCAAAGCAGGCTCCAGGCTCTGAGCTGTCAGCACAGAGCCTGATGCCAGGCTCGAACTCACAAACTGCGTTATCAGGATTTGAGCCAAAGTCAGATGCTTTATCAACTGGGCCACCCAGATGCCCCAATCTTCTGATACTCCAAGCATCTTCCCTGCTATTATTTTGTTCTACACAATACTATATTACCTTTCAAAAACCAAGATACTGGAAAACTTTTTTTTTTTTTTTATTTTATTTATTTTTGGGACAGAGAGAGACAGAGCATGAACGGGGGAGGGGCAGAGAGAGAGGGAGACACAGAGTCGGAAACAGTCTCCAGGCTCTGAGCCATCAGCCCAGAGCCTGACGCGGGGCTCGAACTCACGGACCGCGAGATCGTGACCTGGCTGAAGTCGGACGCTTAACCGACTGCGCCACCCAGGCGCCCCTGGATCACTCTTCTATTTTAAAATGTTCAATAATAATAATACTACCGTTCGTTGAATATTTATCACGTGCCAGCCCATGTACTTTATTTGGTCCATCTCCATTAATCCTTCAAAAACCCCATAATAATACTTTATTAACTCTGTTTTACAGATGAGAACATTGAAGCTTGGTGACATTAAGTATCTTGTCTACAGTGGAGAGGTTATTAAGGTTGAACTAGGATTCAAACCCAGGCAATTGGATTCCAGAGCCTGTGTTCTTAATCATCCAGAGACTATACTGATTATTAGCTTAAGTTTCAGCTCCTCAACTTAGTGTACAAAAGACTGTTTCCAACTTCATCTCCTGCCACTCCCAGCCAGGTACTTTACATACTACTGTCACAAATTTTCAAGCTTTCCACCCCCCGCCCCTCTCCCAACTCCATGCCTTTCTGCTATTTTCCCTACTCCAGTCCTACCTCCTTTCTAGAAAAATTCTTCTCATCCTTCAAGGCTCACCTCAAAACATAATCCTCTCACTGATGCTTTTTCTCCAAATAAGGGAGTCAACTCCTTCTTTATAGCTCCAATAGCACTTTGTACAAAATTTGTTATATTATTTATTTGCAATGATATCTCCCTCACTAGAGTGCCAGCACTCCAAGAGAATCTACCTTACTTAAATTGTATCTAATCCAAGCCTGTATCCTCAATGCCTAATAATTATGCTTTGGTACTCAATAAATGTTGCACAAATAAGTGGTTCCAATCCTCTGCCTATTTATATCCTACCCTTCCTTCAAGGTCTCTTTCTTCCTATACAAACCCTTGTTAGACCATTCCAGTCCAGAGTCATCACTATCTCCGTTGAACCCAAAAGAGTCACTGGCTCTGTCACTTATCTAGCAATTAATGACCCATCCTTATGACATATATAAATAACTTCTCATGAATACTTATTTCTTCAAGGACCAAGTTTGTTTTTCATTTTTTATACTTTTGTTGTCTCCCTACAGTTCTTAGCATACAGCAGGCATTTAATAAATATTTTGCTATTTGATTATTCTGGTGTTCCAAAATAAATTTTACATAACATACAAGGATGCCCAATTATCTTTAGCTAATTTTATCTGTGTGTAAATAAACACTTTTATGATAAAATGAAATGAAGTCATATGACTGGTATTAAGATAAACCTCATTTAATAAATTAAGGTTCTTTTCACCAAACTTTTCCTTACAATTCTTGCTAATTCATCGAATAGCTCTGGAACCTGAGCTTTTGCCTTACTACTGAGCAGCTGTATTTCCTCCTTGGCATTTTCCTTCTAAGACCATTACCACAATGTTCTCTCCTTTCCTCTTTTTCTCCCTCCCTCTATCTCTGTCTCTCTCTCATACACACACACACACACACACACACACACACACACACACACACACACACAATTTTCTCTGTTCCCTCACTTTCTTTAGGACACATGGTACTGAAGATTTATTTTAGTATGCTTAACAGTTTAATGGGGGTGGAAGGAAGAAGAAAAATCATTTTCAAGAGTTATCTTTTTAGGGGTGCCTGGGTGGCTCAATCAGTT
Organism: Lynx canadensis; assembly: GCF_007474595.2. Lineage (NCBI taxonomy): Eukaryota > Metazoa > Chordata > Mammalia > Carnivora > Felidae > Lynx > Lynx canadensis. The sequence continues at coordinate 53,427,448 of NC_044313.2, read as the reverse complement.
AAACATCTGACTTCAGCTCAGGTCATGATCTCAAGGTTTGTGAGTTAGAGCTCCGCACTGGGCTCTCTGCTGTCAGCACAGAGCCTACTTTGGATCCTCTGTCCCCCTCCCTTTCTGCCCCTCCCCTGCTGGTTCTCTCTTTCACACAAAATAAATAAATGAACTTTTAAAAAAAAAGTTATCTTTTTGGATAGGTAAGTCTGCAAAATAAATTTTGTAAACAAAAATTAAAATTCAAGTTGGTTTAAAAAATGATGAAATAGAACAAGCAAGAAACACTGAAGTAGCCATGTGACCCAAAGACATATGTGGGTCATCTAAAAATCTGTAATGAAAATAAGCAATCCTAATAAAACTAAGGTACTAGACAATTCTTGAGCCAAGTGACCTAAGATTTATAAGCAGGACAGCTGGCAATAGAACCTAAATGAATGTTAAGTCTGCCCATCAGAAATGTATCAGCTTAAAAAACAACACACACACATACTTCAGCATTTTGGTTCAATCTGAAAGTCTGATCACCTAAGACATAAGATTAATATAACCTAGGAAATAAGGAAAAAATATTGAATGCAAAAGAAAGTGAGTCACATTGTACATACTAAATGAACATATACACAATATAGACAATGCACTCTAAGTGATAACGGTGAATTTTTTATATCAAGACTAACAGACCTAATAATCTCAAGAGACAATCAAGTTTTACAAATCTGGGACCTCATTTATATGGCAAAAAGCACTTAAAAGAAGTATTTAAAAATATCTGGAAATAAAAGGTAGCATCTGGACAATTCAGGTCAAGTAAATTGGCGGGGGAGGGAGAGGAGGGAGAGCAATATACATAAATTCAGGGTTTTATGCTTCAATTACAATACCAATTTTGCTGATGTGGCAGTAAGGCACTTAGGCAGATACAATTAGCCATTTTTGCTAGTTTGTTTCTATTTTATTTCCAACTTCTTATTTTAGCTGAAGAACAGAAAAATGCTTAACAGAAAATAGCTAAGAGGGCATATTATCTCACCTAAACCATTGGGTTACTGCAACTTTCAAACAGAATTTGACCTGAGCCAGCAGCAGCTGGAGTAGGCTCAGAAATGAATTTGCCTGAACTAACCAGGAAACCTAATCATCCATAATCAGCGATATAATAATTTTACTAAAAGGCTAATTACGTTAATACATGAATCACCTACAGTATTTCCAGATCTCAAACTTCACATGAAAGTGAACTTCAGGCACATGATCTTTAACACAGAAAGATCTATATCCCCTTCAAAACCGGCCTCCTAACTAGAAGTGTAAGAGCATAAAATTTAGAGACAAGAAGGAAAAGTTTCAGAAAGTAAAAGGCTACCTGTATTCAATGCCAATGATGGTGTCCATAATATTACTACTATGAGATGGTATAGATCCAAAACTAGCACATACTAGACTTATAAGAAATCTGGATTTCAACAAGTTGAACCAGCACCGTGGTCATGTATTTTCTGGCAAGGGTGTTCTCTCTCATCAAGTAAAACATTATGGTACAATTACTGAAAGAAGGCAGGCAAGAAAGAAGCCTGAAGATGAAATCTAAAAATGGTTTCTGTATGAAAGGTGAATTTCCCAGTAATTTCTGAGGAAGCCAGAGCTGAGATGAGCAGGGCAAACTAGTCTGTTCCCACCATTTCTAAACATGTGATCCTTATCAGGCTTTCTAATTGCTAATGAATTCCATAAAGAAATCAAAATTGTCCTGGTGAAGAATATACTACCAAGCACATGAGATCTTATATCCATGAGCTCTATTTATAATTCTATAAATGAACAATTTTCCACACCAACAAGCTCTTTTCCTATTTACCTAAATCAAAGGACTTTTATTCCACACCAATAACCTATAAATATGACTGTTGTGGATTCACAACTCACCCCTAAGGAATATACCTTATGTTTGCAATCTTATTTTTACCGTATTAAAGCAGTACACGGAAAACATTACCATATATATGACAAAAACCAAGAAGACTCACAAGCATAAGGATAGCAAAAACTCATTGTTCGGGAATGTGACTAGTCCTAATAGTAGGGTGAAAAGTGCCCAGAGAAATGAACATACAACTCATATACCTACTCAGAAAAAGAAGAGACAGCCCATGTCTCTGTTCCCAACCCCCGCAAAACTTAGGATAAATGCCTGTACTACCAATCTTTTTTTCTCTTCTTCTCTTTTTACACAGATTTCTCAGGATCCCATAAACTCTTTAATCAGCTCATTTCAATGACTGGCCCAACTGGATATACCATTAACTTTTAAAAATTGTCTACATAAGCCTGGATACAAATCAGTGTTATCATTAAATGAGGCTCAAATTGAAAAATTAAAATTAAAAAAACACAAAGGAAAAAGGTTTTCTTGTTCTTAAATATTTTAATGGAAACATTTCTGGTCAAATTGCAAAAAGTGGACTAACAGTGTTTAAACATTGTACCAGTATATTTGAGAAGCTGAATGAAAATGAACAAATGAAAGAAGTATCTACCTTTCCAAAATAAATGTAATACGATAAAGAAAACTTTATTCTAAAATGATGTCAATGTATTGACCAAGCTGCATATGGTAAATAAACATCATTTCAAATTCTGTTTTTCACCTCCACAGCAGCGTATGAAGTTGATGGGCTCTCCTAGAGAGCATGGAAATCTTAAGCAACAGTCAATTTGCCCTCAATTTCTCTATTTAAAATTTTTCTGCTGACCTGTTGTCGGTAAACATACATATATTCTGCCCACCTGAGAAATATTTAATTTTTTTCTATGGGTATGTGTTCACAAGGTGAGGGGTAACCCTTTTTGGCCTTTGACCAGTGTTGACGGTTTTCTAAGTAAATGCTTTTTCCTATCGATCAGGTTTTTGGGTTTTTTTTTTTCTTTATGCTGCCTTTTCTCCATCTTCTCTGCACTTAAAGCCAGGACCCCCAAATCCTGCCTCGTCTCTTCACCCTTGTCCAATCCCACATGGTTCCCCCAGTTTCCGCGTAGAGTGACACCTGAGGGCCAAGCGCGAACCCCTGCGGCTGGCGCTAACTAGGCGCGAATCGGGAGGACGGCTGTCACTGGGGAGCAGGCGTGGGCCAAAGCCGAGGTGATTTCTGACTGCTCATCGCCCGGCCCCGCGTGGCTGAAGGTCTCCGAGCCCCTCGGTCCGCCCAGGCAAGCCAGGCGTGCAGCTGTCGCGGAGCAGGAAGCTAATCGCGGCCTCTGGGCCGCTTTGACAGGCCCCGGAGGAAAAGAAAGGGGCTCACTGCAGATCGGAGACTCACCCCCACAACTAGAAGACCTCGAGAGCGAAACCCCCGCCTCGGGCCTGAAGGCATGCGGGAGACCGAGGAGCCGCCGCTACCGACTCAGCCCAGCCCAGCAGGGGCCCGCCCAGGGGCCACTCCCCAAGGGAGGCAGCCAGTCACTCGCCCGCCCTTCCGGGCCCGCTCCGGAGGGGACGGTCTCCCGCCCGCCCTTACACACAGCTCCTCAGGCCAGGCCCCCAGGGCTTCGTCCACCTCTCACCTTTGACGACGCGGTCAGCCCCGGGAGGGGGCGGCGGGGGCGGGGGTGGGGGCGGTGCAGCCCGGGCCGGCTCCGGGGCGGCCATGCTGGGCCCGGGGCTCGGCTAGGCGCTGGGCCGGGCGGGGTTGGGGGCGGGGGCGGCGGCTACCAGAGCCAAGCGGCGGCGCCGCCGGGGAACATGGCGGACCCTCTTTCCCTACAGAGGGGCTAAGACCGGCATGCACCGCGCTTGCGGGGGCGGGGGCGGGGCAGACTCTAGGGACCTGGGCAAAATTACTGAGGCTGGGAGAGAAACAGGACGAGGCCAAGGGATCAGGTTAAAATTCTGGGCAGGCAGAAACAATAGACCGTGAAGAGGAAGGGCTATCTATTGCTAGTAGCTGCAGTGAATGAGCGCTAGGAAACATGACATTGGCTCTCATGAAGCTCCTAGTAAGATGGCGAGACTTATTCAAACCTGAGAATCTCCTACTAATAGAGAAACAAATGTATAACAATTTGACTACCAAATCTGAGTACTTTGGTTGGTAAGGGACAGGAAAATAGAGGAGGTACTGTAGGTTCTGGAGGGAAGAGACCGTTCAAAATGGAGTTTGAGAATCTATCTGACCCTTATGTTTAGAGCCTGGAATTGTCAAGAGTCTGAAGGCACAGGGTGAGAATATAGATAGAGCAGAATAGACTCCAAGGGTTAAGAATCAAAATAGGTAAGGGGAAAGGGATGACAACCAAGGGATGTTCAAAGTATACACCTGAAAAGGACACAGCCTCCCTCTTGATCCATTCAGAAAATAGAGATTTGGGAGGCAGAGGGGTACATAGAGAAATTAGTTCCTCATAAAAAATATTTCATATGGTACTTCTGTGCGCATACAGAATCTGAGCCCTGATGACTTACGGAAACTTTATAGGGATGGACCTTCATGGGGAAGGGAGTAGTGGGACAAGAACTGATTGTTCAATCAATAGTTACTAGAAGGTATGTGTATGACAGTAGGAGATGTACTGAATCACAGGGCAGAGACCAGCATAGCCACTAAGATCTATATATCTTGGTGGCATACAATCCAAGTGGCATGAGAAATTCCTGCTATCCTCCTGAACATTAAATTCTCATAATCTGTTCATAATGGATGGTGTTAATTAGGTAAGCAGTGGTCCAAAGGTCTCAAAGAACACCTTTCTACCTCTTCTTTCTGTCAATTTCAGTGATCTTGAGACGTGGGATAAAAGAGGTGGGGGAGTGTCCAAAGGGTATTCTTTGCAAAGGGAGCCCACAAAATATCCTTTAGAGGGAGAATTGGGAGTGAGTCAGAGGTGAAAATGGCTGTTTCTGTGCAATAATTGTTCCTCTTCACCATCAATAGCTCTACCTGGTTCAATGATTTGAGGACCACCAGAGGAAGTACAGAAATTCCACAGGGAAGGCAAGGGTAGTGGCAGCCACGGGAAGAGAGCAAGGAAGGGATAGGAGGCACAAACTTGTAGAAGGAGGGCACCAAGAATACATAGATCAGCAGTGGGTTTCTAAGAGGGGTCTGAATCCCCAAAAAATCTCCCTAAGGAGGGAAGGATAAAGCATGTAACGTTGTGTTTTTTAGCAGGAAAGGAATAGGAAATACACTAACAACAGTAATAACAAGGAAAGCCATTCTACTTTAGGGGCCCATTAATTCCTACCTTTAGTATATATCCAACTATTTGGCTCCTCACCTTCACTCAGTCAAAAGACATACACACACACACACACACACACACACACACACACACACGTTTGTGCCATGGTCCTCTCTTTGGGAGCCCCAGTCCCCTGGGAATTGATATTTCTTGCTTATTCAGGCCTTCCCCTCCATCCCCGACATAAAAGAGCAAGAGCATACAAAAGGCATTAAATAGACAATTAAATCACAAGGAATTAAATACAACTATCTTAAAGATTTATTAATGAAAAATACTTTACAAAAACAGTATGTTTGGCCCTAAAATAGTTTAGCTGACTCTGAGGGTTTACAATGGTGACTGTGCAAGTGGCAGTAATGGCTCTGCTGCTGACGACAGGAAGGTGTGTTAGTGTGCCTGACTCCATCTGTTCAGAAGGGCAAATGTTACGTTGGCAGCTCTGCATTCTAGGCCTAAGGTGTCGGGGCACAGGGAAGGCTGACCGTTCATAATACCGGGGCAAACAGGCTGCCCTGAATGATGTGGTCAGGACCATGACCACACAGCTACATGTCCCTCTGAGGATGAGATATGGGGAGACAGAAGGTCAGGTAATAAGGATAGGTAAGTAAAACAAAGAATAGAAGTTGGCAGTATACTAGGGAACACAGGATAAAGGCTCAGGTGCAGGTGGGGGCATAAAGGATCCAGGAATAAAATGGTGACCCTAAGATCCTAAGAAATGACTAGTGTCTGGGGTAATATGGATTCATCTGTAAAGTGGCTCAAATAGAGCCCAAACCGCAGTTGCTTCCTTTTGCTAGGTGAAAGAAAATTGGAATTTCAAATATTCCCTCTCAAACAGCCAGGTCTTGTTAGGGGTTCCTGGTACCCCTAGGACACTGCCAACTCTTACGTCGAGATGAGACTAGCACAACCCTAGCAGGGATGCAGGGTGCCAGCTCCTCCACAGTACAGTTTAACAGAGAAGGCCGTGGTTCCAGGAAAGGGAAGGGGTGACCCTTACCACCTATTGTGCTGCAGGGCCCTTGCCCTTATCTGCTCTCTTCCAGGAGCATCTGCTAGAACAAATAGAAACTCCTCTCCCCCTGTTCTCCTGTGCCCAGATTGTGGGGCATAACTGCTTTGCCTCCAGTCATCATCGGGGGGCATATCTACTCTTCGAGGACCAGGGGCTCGAGACCCAGGAGTTGGACCCAAATTCCAAGCTGACCTCAGAGGTTCATGAAGATTGCTTGATGGTGGAGACACAGGGTGAACAATGGGAGGGTGGGAGGATGAATGGAAAAGATCCCCCCAGGACTGAGCATGAGGAACCTGAAGGCCCTGGCGCCTTTCTGGTAGTGTGGCAGTGTGTGTCAGTTGAGGCGTGCACCCTGGAGTACTCAGGAATCTGGCCCCAATATGCTGGTTGGTCTCTGACCATGGTCCCCAAGAGGCATCTATTCTGGAAGGATGGGGGAGACTCTGGTAGTTCAGAGTCCTTCCTGTGTGCTTGACCCCCTGGCAAGTTTCACCCCTGTCACACATAGCCAGAAACTGCTGGACACTCCTCGAAGTTCCTGAAAAGAGAAAAAGAAACCCAAATATTAAGCATCTTCAGTAAACCATTCTCCTTCCCAGAGGATCATTCCTGGCTGTACCTCTCAACTCCCCACACCTCCAAGAGCATACACCTCAGGGGAAGAAGACTAGCTTTGCTTTTAATTTCATTTTTAAGAATTCTTAATATACATCAAAATCAAGTCTCTTCCCTCCTACCTGGGTAAATGTTGCCATACTTCCACTTTACTCCACTATAATTCTTCCTCCACTCCCTCCCCAGGAATGCCTCCCTAATATTGCAAATGTATACTCAGTGTAACAACTCTACTCTTAGAGCCACCACTCCAAAACATCACTCTGCTTTTTCAATTTGGTACCTTCACTCTAGTTAATGTTTCTGCTTACATTCTTGCTCAGTCTCTGAGATCTCTTGTTTTTGTTCACACACTCCTACCACATATATAGTGTGGAATGCCTTTTCTACACATCAATTCCCCTTTACTTAAAAAAAAAAAAATACATAATTTTTAAAAATCACTTCTAAAAAATACTTTACATTCTTTATTTTATAGCCCATCAACATCTGCAATATATTTTTATATGCATGCACATTCTGATTATTTCAGCTTTGAGCTCTTTAAGAACAGAGAGCTACCTTCTTTCTCCCCTATATTCACTATAACATTTAGTGCAGAACAGGCTGCACTAAAATACTGCCTGATGGATCAGATGCCCCTAACGACTGTCAAAGGGGGCTGGCTACCTGGCTGTTCCACTGAGTGATAGAAAGTTCATCTACCCAGAAGGCCTGCTTATCCAAACCTCCCTAAAATTTGGACACATATCAGCAATACTACTCTTCTGTTCTAGAACCACAACCACTCCCTGCCCCAAGGCATTTATATCTGTAAGCCAGGGTTTCTCAATCTCAACACTACTGATATTTTGAGCTGATACTATCTGTTGAGGGGGTGGGGGTGGGTGTAGGTAAACTGCCCTGTGCTTTGTAGGATGTTTAGCAGCATCCTGGCTTCCACTTAATTGATGCCAGTAGTACCTCCTATTTCCCATTGAGAATCATTGCCTTAAGCTATAGATTCAGCCTCTTCATGTGGAAGAAAAGTAGCAAATCTTAATACAGAGGGTCAAAGAAAGCCAAAAGGATGCTACCCACCTTCCCTAGGATTGTCTGGGTCTGTATATATGGCACAGGTATTCCATACATAGGGTCTGTCCAGGTTTCCCATTCATTCCTTGTCCTCCTGACTATACCTCAGCTGAGATTCAGGGGATAGTAGGAGAGAAACTAGCTAATAGATGACACTTTTTGTTTTGGGAGGATCCTAAAGACTGAATATTAACTCCCCTTGGTCGCTTATAAGCTTATCATGATAGAGCCAGTTCAGTTTCTAAAGATCTAGACCAGAGCCCCCCAAATCAAAGAACCATGTTGCCCAAGTAATGATTCAATCACAATTCACCTAAACCAATGATTGATCTTAAAGTGGTAATTCATATCCCTTTACCACCCACCTTGGGACTCCCCCACCCCCAATAGGTATACTGATTTGATCTTTCTAGGTCATCCCTGAAAAGTACCACATTCTGGCACATAATATTAGATTTGGGGAGAGTTACCTGGGGGTCTATGGGGCTCCCCTGTCATGCTGGGCATCAAGACATCTGGGGACAGGAACTGTGGTTGGGGTGGGTAGAGTTGGGGACCAAGGAGAAACACAGGAGGGTCATGGATGACAGGGAGGGAAGAGGAGCTGGAACAACGGTGCCCGGTTTCCAAAGGCTTTTTCCTCGCATTTGATGAATCCTTATAGTGAGACAAGACAAAAAAACATAAAGATGAGGATTAACACACAGCAGGATATGGTTGGGTAAACACAGTGAGGCAAGCAGGGGGAGATGGAGGGGATTAGAGTACCAATATGCCTAGCTCTGGAGAGGGACCCAATTGACTCACTCTTCCCATGAGCTCCTCTAGGGACATCCAGACCACTATGAAATGGAGACACAGAACTGCAGATCCTCTTCCTTTAACCTTTCTCATAGCCCTCACTTTCCCATTCTTTAATGCTAACAGTAGAATCAGACTGAGATAGAAATTTAAAAAGAGAAAAAATAGGAAAGAAAAAAAATCAGAAAGACTGAGAGACTGAAAAAGAAAATTCTATACTCTCTCTAAATATTGGGAACTAAAAATGTATCTCCTTAAATATACAATCAAGAATTCTGCTACTCCACCATCTCCCCCGTCACTGCTATAGTGCAGTCTCCTCTTTTGCCAGTCAAGTTTGTAACCACTGATGATTGTGTCGACTATACTCCACTAGTCATTCACTTTTGTGGCAAAGTCTCAGAAATAGCCCCTTTAATATTTGAAACACTAGTATGTCCAAAATCAAACCAACATCATTCCAAACTCCACCTCCTGGTACCACATTTTCCTAAGTCACCTAGATTCAAATGCTGACATTGCCCTTGATTTCGCACTTCTCATTCACGATTCCTTTAGTTGCCTTTGTCAAGAACACTCATTTCTACCTATAGGTTTTATATTTAAACTCAACTGGACCACTCCCAACAGCCTCCAATCTGATCTTCCTATCCCAGCCTGCTACTTCCTCACTGTGGCCTGTTAAGTTCCTATGTGTAGCAATGGTGATGATCTTTCTTACTTTATCTCTACCATTCCTGTGCCTTTTTCACTGTAACTTTCTTAACTTTTCCCCAACACACCAACCTCATTCCAACTCAGAGCCTTTTCACTTTCTGTTTCTGTTACCTGGAATAGTCTTCCCATGGCTCACACCATCATATCACTGACGTCACTGATCAAATGTTACTTCCTTAGAGCTGATTTGCCTCACTACTGTATCAAAAGTAGCCCTGAAAATAACCACTATTACCTCTCTATTCCTTATCCCCTTGCTTTGTTCTATTCTTCTTGATCATACATTGTCTGGGGTTTACTTGTTTATTGTCTTTCTCTCCTGGTAGAATACACTTCTTTTTACTCCAGTATTCCCAGCACCCTGAATAGCACCTGGAACATTACAGGCACCTAATAAATAATATATTAAATAAAACAATCTATATACCAGTGTATCTTATTTCCTAACCAAGTTGTAAGCTATTCAAGGGCAAAATTTGTGTTATTTCATCAGTGTATGCTCATAGCAACTACCACAGCATGGAACATAGGAAGCATTTACCATATGGCCTAAGGACCAAGTGCCAGTCCTCTCAGCATGTGACATAGCCAACTATTCCTTTATTCTGCACAGAAGAAGTGATGCCATGCTGGTTTCCCTTTTACCTCTCTGGTCCTCACTCCTTTTAGGATTCTTCAGATAAACCATTTAAATATGATATTCATCAGAGATATATCCTTCTTATAATATTCTTTCCTTCTCCTCACAATATTCTTTCCCTCTTTTCAAAGGTTATGATTCTTGAATCTTGGTTTCAAGCTTTTATGTGTCACATCCAAAGGCCTACCAGATATCTCCACTCAAATATAGTATATCCAAAATTATACATATCTCTCCCCTCAAGTACATCATTGTCAACCAATAATTCCAGGTTATCATCCTTGATTCTCCTCTCCCCATATGAATCAGACACCAAGTCCCAATGATTTTTACTTCCTCTTTGGCTCTCCAACATGTCCACTTCTCTCTATGCTCCCAAACTTCGTACTGTGGTTCATGATATGACTCTTAGTTATATTCTTTCCAGTCTCATTTGTTAATTCTGTCCAACAGAGTCCTCGCCAGACTCTAATCCTGCCATGCCAAATAAACTTTTAATTCAATGAATATCTGCTTGAAGTCCCTTTACAGACTATATTCATTTTACTTCCTTCAGGAAGCCTTCCCTGATCCCTCAAGTCTGGTTTAGATGTCCCTTCTATTATGCTTCCATAGCATTAAATCCTATCATATTATAATTCTTTTATTTATCTGTCTCCCCAGGTAGACTGTAAGGGCCATGACAGCAGGGACTACATCTAGCTCACTCACCACTATATCCCCAGCACCAGGCACAATACCTGGAACATATGCTCAATAAGCATTTGTTTAAAAGAATGAGTCAGTGAATAAATAAATGGTATAGGAATCAGGAGAAAGAAAGCCAGCTCCCTAGAAGAGTAACAATTTGCTATTAAATTCACTAACAGTACATGAGAACAAATGTGAGGCAGAAAAGACCACCTTCCCCAAAAAGAATGGCAAGATGTTCACAGTTGTTTAGGAACTTATGAACAATAACTTGGAAAAAATGACTGCTGTTTGGGAGGGAAAGTGGATCTGAAGGACTAGTGGAACAGAGACTTGGTTTTCTCTATGTACCCTTTTGTACCTTTTTATTTTTATATCATGTATCTAAAAAAAAATTTTTTTTAATCTTTATCAAACTGACCTAGTGAACAAGCTTTAATGCACTAGAGATTTGCATCCTAACCTCCATTGTAATGAAAACTCAATTTGCTTGGGCAAGTATGTGAAATTCTCAAAAGCATAATTTATAAAGCCAGCCACTGAAACTATCTGACTTTGTTGATCTCTGTTGACTTGGTTGTCCCTTTCACCTACAGATCACTGCATTAATTCCATATGAAAAGCCTCAAGGAGGAAGATTTTAAATTACTTTCCTTTTCTTGCCAAGCACATGCTTTATTTTAGCATGAAAGCATACTAGATCCCATTCAATCATATACTGGAGTGGGGAGGAAAAGGCAAAAAAAAATATCTCATCCCATCTCTTCCCTTCCTTTGATTAGTACAATGGGTTTTGATCCAATCAGCAGCCATTGATTCTCAGACTTCTCTCAAGGCTAGTAGGACTCTTCTCACCCTAGGGAACCCTTGAATATGCCTTCCAGAACTGCTCTAGGGAAGGGACATCCCTCTGGGCTCTAACAAAATGTATGTCAATAAAGTAATGACTATGTGTCATCATTTTTGCTGAGTGCACATGGCTTTCCCCCAAATTACAGCTTTTAATTTCCCCTGCCCCTTCACATATAGTGTATTTTTACCTAGCAAAAGAAAGACAGTGCTCTGAATAGAGACCCTGATTCTACTTACAAAACTGTGGGAAGAGACTGGAGCCTCGTCCCTCTCTGAGACAACTGTGCCACTGAGACTGCGTGAGATGCGGTGGAAGTTCTCTGCACCATACTGATCATCCTCCCCATACTCCCTGCTGGGGCCTCGGCAAGGTGCAGCCTTCAAACACACAGACATACAGAGGCAGACAAAAAACACCAGACCTATGGTTTTCCCACAGACCCTGTCCCCAGGGGTATGGGAGAAAATAGGGTAAGACTCACTAGTACAGACCTGAATTAATGTATTTGAAAGGTAGTGGCCATATGACAATCTTTTCTCATTCAAAAGAAGCCCCATCATTAACCTTGTTCTCTTCTAACAGCCCCACATTATCATATTCCTGCTTTACCACCAACCCTACCAGTTATATCTTTCCACACTTCCTGTCCCAATGCACCACCCCATGCCAGCACTTTAGGACCTGAGGCTGCTACCTGAGAAGCAGGCACTGTGCTGACTTCATGGAGACTGTGCTCCATTTCTGCTGTTGGGGTCCTTGAGAGACCCAGGCCAGGGGCTGAGTGCAACCTCCTCCCCACACCATCTGCAGAGCCTGAGGAGGAAAACATAAATACAGTTTGAAGCCATCTCTTCTCCCGAAGCCTAACTTCAGCATGAGAGCAAGAAACTCAGTTCTTTTTTCATGAAATAACAAAGAAGCATCCCTAAATCCAGTGAAGGATGTACTCCTGAGATGTAGAAACAGGAGTTTCAGAATACGGATAGTTTCCTATAGGCCACAAGAGTCTCAGAACACAGGCTTTAAAGAACATTGTTATAGAAGGGGCTCTGTGGACAGACAACTGAATGTCCCCATCTTGCCTTGTTTCATTTATGTAAGCACAATCAGCTTTACTTCTCTCAGACTTACGCCCAAGACTTAAAATATATACAGAGGAAATTGTCCGACAAAGTTGTTCTCTAGAGCATCTGTGATGACAAAGGGAACATTATCTTCTGTCCAGTTAGAAATTGAAATGAACATAGTAATCATCTATCAAACCTCCTCATATTATATAACAGGAAAATGAGTTCCAGGGTCTGAAAGGTAGTAAGTAGATTAACCAGAATTAAAATTCAAGTCTCTTGATTTTCACTTCCTATTACTATGAGTAGGAGCTCTTCAACAATATTTTATACGTGTAATGCTCTTTTATTTCCCCATTGGCTTCTCTCAATCACTAAATGCTTAAATTCTGAACCATTACTAAATGCTTATCTCTTCCTCAACATCTTGCTAGATTATTAAGAGCTGCTCCAAACTGGATATGTGACTCCCAAGGGGCTTGCCCCAATACAACTAATTAAGTCTTCCATTCTGAAAATGCACATGCCCTTGACCTACATTTGGTGTATATGTCTATCACCAATTCATATCTTGATTTGGTATTTTGATTCTAATATATGTATCTGGCTCAAGGAGGATATTCCTGATACTAATCTAAAAGATCAAGCTAAATATTACTTTTAGTATTTCCTGGTACTTAAATGCAGAGGTTCCAATACCACCTGAGATTCATCTAGGAGCTTTTAAAAATACAGATTCCTGTACCTCTCCACAGCCCTGCTGAATCAGAATCTTTGTGGTGTGGAGTCTGGGAATATTTCTTTTTAAAAGGTTCCCCAAGGGGCACCTGGCTGGCTCAGTCAGTGGAGCATATGACTCTGGATCTCAACGTTGTGAGTTGGGAGTAGAGATTACTTAAAAGTAAAATCTTTAAAAATCAATAAATAAAATAAAATAAAACAAAACAAAAGGATTCCCTGAAAAGCATAGGAGAATATCCTCAAACATTGTTGAAGAAAATTTGAAATGTTATAGTCTTCTTAAAAAGCTGTTTAGAAATATCCATTAAAAATGAAATATATTTACCCTTTTATCCAACAATCCTACTCCTGGGAATAAGAAGCAAAAATACCAGTTTACTGAGGCATTATTTAAAGTGGCCAAAAAACTAGAAATAAAGTAACACCCATTTATAGCAGGATGGCTAAATACACTATGGTATTTTCAATAACAAATATTGCCCAGGGGCACCTGGGTGGCTCAGGTGATTAAGCTTCTGACTTCAGCTCAGGCCATGATCTCACAGTTCCTGAGTTTGGCCCCACACACGTTGGGCTCTGTGCTGACAGCTTAGAGCCTGCTTCAGATTCTGTGTCTCCTTCTCTCTCTGCCCCTCCCCCTCTTGCACTCTGTCTCTGTCTCTCTCTCAAAAATAAATAAACATTAAAAAAAATTAAAAATATTGCCCAGCCACTAAAACTAATGAATTGAGTTAAACTAGATGACTTAGAGGGATTTTCATAAAGTATTGTTAAGTTAAAAGGGAAAAAATTGGGGCGTCTGGGTGGCTCAGTTGGCTAAGCACCTGACTCTTGATTTTGGCTCAGGTCATGATCTCCTGCTCATGAGATCGAACCCTGTGTTGGGCTCTGCACTGTGCACAGCCTGCTTGAGATTCTCTCTCTATCCCTCCCCTACTCATGTGCGCGCTCTCTCTCTCAAAATAAATAAATAAACTTAAAAAGGGGGAGGGGGGGAATCTGTAATACTAACCCTAGGCAAAAAAAACAAAAAACAAAAAAACAAAAACGTATATTTAGGTCTACATAGGATTATATCAACAGAAAAATACAGAAATATGCATATTAGATTACTACCTGGGAAGGTGGAGGATAAAAGGCAGGAGGGACTCATGCAAGGGGATCAGAGATAAACAGAAAAATGTCTGTAATAAAAACAACATGTGTGCTGTCATCCCATTTATATAAAATTATTTCTGTGTTTTTTTAAAAAACACTCCTCAGCTGACTCTGATGGGCAGCCAGATCTAAGAATTATAGCTGTAATGGTTAGAATTTGGTGCTCCTCAAGTAAAGTCAAGTGTGATTCCTAGACAAGGTGGTAGCCACTGGAACCTTCTGAAGGGAATAGACTTTTTTTTTTCATTTTTTAAAGTTTATTTACTTATTTTGAGAGACAGAGACAGCAGAGTGGGGGAGGCGCAGAGAGAGAGAGAGAGAGAGAGAGAGAGAGAGAGAGAGAGAGAATCTCAAGCAGGCTCTGCACTGCCAGCACAGAGCACAACGTGGGGCTTGAACTCATGAAACCACGAGATCATGACCTGAGCTGAAACCCAGAGTTGGACATTTAACTGACTGAGGCACCCATGTGCCCCTGGGAATAGACTAATTCTTTTAAAGATATTTCAGCAGAGGTGAAGGTGGCCACCTATAAGGAGCTGAGGGGATTTATGGATTTGACAGAAGGTAGGGTTAAGATGTACTGCTCAATAGTAACAAGAAGAAAGCCTACCAGACATCATGCACTTCCTGATATAGAAATACAAAGTACCATCTCTGAAATCTTATTTAAAAATATTGGTGGGGCGCCTGGGTGGCTCAGTCGGTTGAGTGACCGACTTCGGCTTAGGTTGTGATCTTGCAGTCTGTGAGTTCGAGCCCCGCATCAGGCTCTGTGCTGACAGCTCAGAGACTGGAGCCTGCTTCACATTCTGTGTCTCCCTCTCTCTCTGCCCCTCCCCCACTCATGCTCTGTCTCTCTCTCTCTCTGTCAAAAATAAACAAACATTAAAATAAATAAATAAATAAATAAATAAATAAATAAATAAATAAATATTTTGGGGGTGACTGGCTGGCTCAGCCAGTAGAGCACTTGACTCTTGATCTTGGGGTCATGAGTTCAAGCCCCACTTTGGGTGTAAAAATTACTTAAAAAAATAAAATCTTTTTTAATTTTTTTTTTTTAACGTTTATTTATTTTTGAGACAGAGAGAGAGACAGAGCATGAACGGGGGAGGGTCAGAGAGAGGGAGACACAGAATCTGCAACAGGCTCCAGGCTCTGAGCTGTCAGCACAGATCCCGATGAAGGGCTCGAACTCACGAACTGTTGGACGCTTAACCGACTGAGCCACCCAGGCGCCCCCCAAAAAAATAAAATCTTAAAAAAAATTGAACCTGATTTTAATTAAGCCTCTACCCCTAATTACCAGATCACAGAAAAACAGGGGCTAGAAGAACATGTTTTAAAAAAGAAAAAAACTACCAGAATATAATCAGTAAAATCTAGAATGTGGATTTGACAAATGACCAAATCTTCCATAAATAAATTACCAGACAAAAATTTTATAGGCTAAAAAAAGCCTTGAGACATATCAACCGAATGCAATGTGTAGATCTTGTTTGAATACTAATTTGAAATAAACCAACTGTGAAAAGACATATATGGCACAATTGAGAAAATGTGAATACTGGCTAGTTACTATATTACATTAAGAAATTATTGTTAATTTTCTAGATATAATAAAATTATAGTTTTGCATTTAAAAAGAGTCACTATTTCTTAGAGATACATTCCATATTATGTATGGATGAAATGATACAATGTCTGGAATTTGCTTTAAAATAATCCAGTAGAGGAGTGCCTGGCTGGCTTAGTCAGTACAGCATGCAATTCTTAATCTCAGGGTCATGAATTCAGGCCCCACACTGGGTGTAGAGATTACTCAAGGAAATAAAAATAAAATAAAATAAAATGAGTAAATAAATAAATAGATAGATATTAAAATAATCCAGTAGGCAGAGGCTATAGGTAAACCAGAATTGGCCATACGTTGATAACTGGCCAAGATAATCACTATGGAAGCTAGTCATAAGTAGCTAGTCATAAGTACTAGCTTATTGGACAGCTATTGTAACATTTACTCTTACTCATTACTTTTGAATATATTTGAAATTTTCCCTAACAAAAAGTTATTTTTTATTTTTAAGATAATGTCTGCCTAACTTCAAAATTCTATGAAATTTAGAATAGAGGTCAAGGACAATGTTTATATACAACTCTTTAGGAACTATAATCATGTCAAAATTAATCTGGTCACAAAACACCATATACTATACGATTCCATTATATCATATGTCCAAAATAAACAAATATATAGCCAAAAACTAGATTAGAGGTTGCCTGAGGCTGGAGGAGAGAGGGGTAGGGGGGATAGGGAGTGACTACTAAGGGGAATAGGGCTTCTTTTTGGGGTGATTAAAACACTTTAAAACTGATTGTGGTGGGGCACTTGTGTGGCTCAGTTGGCTAAGCATCTGGCTCTTGATTTTGGTTCAGGTCATGATCTCATGGTTTGTGAAATTGAGCCCTGTGTCAGGCTCTGCATTGACAGCGTGGAACCTGCTTTGGATTCTCTATCTCCCTTTCCCTTTGCCCCTCCCCTGCTCACATTCTCTCTCTCAAAATAAATAAACTTAAAAAAAAAAAAAACTGATTGTGGTGATAGATGGGCATATATATATGTGAATATACTTAAAAAACACTGAATTATACATATTAAGTAGGTGATTTGTATGATATGTAAGTTATTTATCAATAAGGCTTTTACATTTTTTTAAGTCATAAGTCAGATAGGGAAAAACAAATACTATATGACCTCACTTTGTGGAGTCTAAAAAAAGCTAAATTCATTGAAATATAGAATGGTAGTTGAGGGGCACCTAGGTGGTTTAGTCAGTTGAGCATCCAACTCTTGATCTCAGCTTGGGTCTTGATCTCAGGGTTGTGAGTTTAAGCCCCGTCTGGGGCTCTATATTGTAGTCCTTAAAAGTGTTTCAAAAGAAAAATACTAATGGATATATTGTAAGACTATCATGGGAATAAACTATATACATATATTGTAACAATTTGCTTTTTATAAAAACAAAACAATATAAATATAAATACTAAATATAAATATATAGTATATATGCATAAAAAACAAAGCCAGAAGTAAACTCATGAAATTAATAGTGGGATTATCAATGATTTTTGTTAGTTTATATATTTTCAAAACTATCCACAATGAAAAATGTTCCTATTTTGGGTAACATAAGAATTTTTTTTATTTGGGTTTTTTTTTGGTAATATAATACTTGACAGTTTAATTTTAATTGCAATATATTCTTTTATATGTGTTTATTATTAAAACACTTGACATTTGTATTTTCTTTCTCCCTTAGATAGGAAGCTAATTGAGGAAGACACCAGCTTTTCCTCATTCTTTAGAATCTTCCCATCCTGCCCTGCCCCGTGTACCTAAGGAGAATTTTAATAAACATTATTGCAAAGTCTACACTGTGATGCATATCCTAAAAAACATATCTTAATATCAAATCTTATATTTATGTGACACCCTCCCTCCCCAATAGCTTCTGGGAATAGCTTCTAGGTACTCAGTAAATACCTGTATGGCTGTATTTAAACATCAACTGGCAGTATAACCTGTACTGTTATGGAAACTGAGCTAAAGATAAAGTTCTCTGAGTTCAATTTCACAGAATCATACATATCATTTTCAGAGTTGGAGGGCATCTTGGGACACCTGGGCAGCTCAGTCAGTTGAGTGTTGGACTTCAGCTCAGGTCATAATCTTGAGGTTTGTGGGTTCGAGCCTTGCATCAGGCTCTGTGCTGACAGCTTAGAGCCTGGAGCCTGATTCGGATTCTCTCTCTCTCTCTCTCTCTCTCTCTCTCTCTCTCTCTCTCTCTGCCCCTCCCCCACTCATGCCGCTCTCTCTCTCAAAAATAAATAAACATTTATTAAAAAAAAAAAAAAAGGGGGCGCCTGGGTGGCGCAGTCGGTTAAGCGTCCGACTTCAGCCAGGTCACGATCTCGCGGTCCGTGAGTTCGAGCCCCGCGTCGGGCTCTGGGCTGATGGCTCGGAGCCTGGAGCCTGTTTCCGATTCTGTATCTCCCTCTCTCTCTGCCCCTCCCCCATTCATGCTCTGTCTCTCTCTGTCCCAAAAATAAATAAACGTTGAAAAAAAAAAATTAAAAAAAAAAAAAAAAAAGAGTTGGAGGGCATCTTTAAAAAGAAAATCACTGAACCAATTCTCTAATTTTGCAGGTAAAAACTCAGCCATGGAATATCAAGTGACTTGTCCAAATTTATACTGACAGTTAATGATGGAACCAGAATAGTTCAGGCTTTGGAGTTCTTAAGTATATCAATCTAAGTTATAAATATTCTTCATGTCTACAATTTCCAGAACAAGTCTGTGAAGTACATTTAAGGTACAGACTTCATTCTTCACACAATATAATCTAATGGATAGCCAATGAATGGGTACCCTACAAGCATACAACCTTGAATATTTTAAAGCTGGTAGTTGCTGAAGGGATCAGGGAAGCTCTTGATATTTCTGATTCAGTATGATCTAGAAATGCCACTTTACAGATCTGGCTCAATGTGGACACCCTCACTGCAAGTTGGATCTGGAAGCTAGATCATGGATTAGTTCAGTTCCCTCCTGAGCCATAAAAGGATGACTTTTCTTTTCAGCCTCCCCTACTTCAGGCTGAGTCTCTCTCAAAGACCTATGAACCATTCCTTAGCACAGAATGCCCAGAAAGCACAACAGCCCTGGCATATACTCATTGGTTTCTTCCTTTAGAAGGAGGGAATTGGACCATTAATGATTATTCTCTCCCCATTTTCTACTATAGCTAGAAAACGGTCTAGCTCTTGTCCTAAAGTCTTCATAAATAAAGTCAGAAGATCTACCATCTCTTAGCTAGGATGTTATTTGGACAGAACACCACCCCTCGTCTTGTTCTGCTTTCGGCTTTTATATGTCTCCCACTCCCCCTGCCCATGGTTACATTCTTACCTGTTTGGTTAAATGAATGCCAGGCCACATCTTGCTGCCCCCATCCAGAACAGCCAGCTTGAGAAGCCTGAAGACTGGCTTGGTAGAGAGACTCCAATTCTGAGGTCTCCTGCTCTGTGTCTTGGTTCCAATGTGGATGCAAAAGGATGTGGTTTCTTTCTGGATAGGCTACACAGGTATGGGAATCACGGGGGGGGGACTTCATTCCTGGCCCAGGGACCCCATGTTTAAGCTGAGAATCACAGAGCCTTGTGACATTTACCCAGGAGTCCAAAGGCAAGGAAGTCCCCAAGTCGACACTGCTGCCCAGTTCCTTAGGCCTAGCGTCTCTAACTTGAGATGGCTTTCCTTGATACATGCTTGGATCTGCCAACCTGGGCTGTCTTCCCCTAGAAGTTTCACTATTAAGCAGCCCAGAGTTCATGGCAAGAGAAGGATAATCAGCAGGTTCTTCCCAGGAAGGTAGTCTGTCCCTCCCATCCAAAGAGGGTTGTTGTTTTGCCCAAGGCCAATGGCCTTTCCCTCGACCCTGTGGGAAAGGAAGCTTAGAGTCAGAAGGGGAAGAGTTCTTTCTTAGACTGGTTGGCAAACTTCTATCCTGGGAACCTGTGCCATCCCTTGTGGAGGCACCTTGCATCCTCTGGAATTGCTCTGCTAGAGAACGGACAAGCCCCTTTGTGCTTGGAAACTCTGGCCTATAGGGATCCTCGCTGCCAGCATCCACTTTTGAAGTCAACAAGGTTTTGAGGCTTTTGGCTTGGAGGCATTCGTTAGTCTTCTGCACAGTATCAGGAGAGTGAAGCATAGGTGAGGAAGCAGCAGGCATTACAGTGTGGCAGGCCCTGTACAGGGGAAGGCTGGACTGAGCTGATGAACTTGAAGGACTACAGCCTAGTCTGTGTGCATCTCCTCTCTCAGAGGTGTCTGTTCCAGTTGAGTGTGACCAAGGCATCACCTGGGATGAGACAACAGGGTCCCTCTTTTCTTGGAATGGCTGTTCTTGATCAATTCCTCTTCCTTCTTGTGGGAGGAACCTGGTACAGCTGCTGTTGTCACCCTTGTAGCCTTGCAGCTTACTCTCTGGTACATCTAATGGTTCCCAACCACAATGAGCATTCTTCTCAGTCCTCCCTGGTGTTTTAGGTAAGGCCTCCCTGTGGAGCGTAGAGGGGTCAATGCTATCCTCAACTGAAGTCAGAAGGTTCGAGGCAGACCTACTGGGGGAATTGTGCTGTGGGGCAGACAGGGCAGATGACTCTGGGAAGAGTGATGAGTGTGACTCATGGCAGGAAGCAGGTGAGTGGATGAAAGAACTGGCCCCAAACTCTGTATTCGTGCAGGGTTCTAGTTGAGCCTCCCGGCTTAACAATACTTGGAGCGGGATAGGCTGTTCACTGAAATAAATGGAGAGAGCCAGTCATAAGCTGCCTTAAATGACAAGATCACTTACAAAAAGACCTGTTCATCTGATTCCCATTTCTAGCCATTCACAGAGGGAATGGTAAAAATAAACAGAAAGACAAGCACAAGTACAGTCAACGGTTCAGAGGTTCAAAAGAGAAGGCAGGCACATGGTCAGCTCACACCCAAGCAATAGGTAATATTAATTCTCTTTATTAAATACCCTCACCAAAGCTGCACACAGTAATATTAAATGAAGTCTTTGTCAATATTCTTCACTACCTGTAAAATCCCATTCCAATCATATTCTTCTTGCAAATTAAAAAAAACAAAAATTGCTAGTCCCACATGCAGATGACATGAAGGTGAGCAAAGCCTAGAAGTCACTCATACCTAGGGTCCTGAGAGGCAGACCAGCCCAAAGAACCAAAAGCCACATTTACAGAGTACAGGGTGATTTTGGTTCGTGGGATTACACAGAATTCAACTACTTCAAGTGTGTTTTCATAATCTGGATTTGGTTGTATTATTCACTGAGATATTTTCCCAAAGTAATACACTGTGACTCTCCAAAGATTTGGGAGTGAGACTAGGAATTACCTGCATTTACTCAGTTTCTTACTAATAGTTTTGTATTTCTGACCTAAAAAACTCAGTGTTAGAAGCACTTAAATAAAACCTCAATTACTTACATCAAGTGGCATAAGTTTTCTAGAGAGAGTTTAGTTGCCTAAATTGCTTATATTCAAAACGTACCTCTGATCAGATTCGCAGATCATCATTCAACTACTAGAGTACACAGTAGGAGAAAAGAAGAAGGAAGATCTCAGCTATTATTATTAAATTTGAAAGAATACACTCTCAACTTCTGTGGGTAGAACCACCCAGTCACCCTTACAACATTAGGAAGACTACGTCCTTCTACTTCCACAGGGGACCTAATGGAGTGAAACAGACCTGGATTTGAAGTCCACCCCTCTACCACTTACTAGCTGAGTAACCATGGGTACTTTATGCATTTTATCCTCCCTGAGCTTGAGTTTCCTTATTTATAAAATATTACTAAATAATAGACTAATAGTCCCTATCTCCTAAGATTATTGTGAGAATTAAAGTGGTTAGCTTAGTACCTGGACATAGGCAAATGTTCAGAAAATGTTAGCTGCTCTTATAATATTTATATTCTGAAAACTACTCAGGCTTATTAAAAGCCAAAATTAATTTTAACTTAAACCTACATATTGTAAGTAAGAGCCAAATTCAAAGCTAAAGTGTGAAAGCTATACCAGTGGCCCTGGGGAAGTGCTGCCCATAGGAAAGCAAAACAAAGGGAATCTTTGTGTCTCTTCTCTATGGTTCAATTAGAGCAAAGAACACTGCTTTCTCTGCTTCCATGAGGGACAGAAAGCACTGAAATCCCAAAACAAATCACATGGTTTTTACTGCAACATGGAACAGTTCAGATTGCCATGTCTGAGAATATAATATGTACATATTTAATAATCACATTATTATACCAGTCCAAGGACAAAGTCACCCACAGGAAATATGGACAAATGGTCTATTTATTATGCTATACTTTCTGTATCTTTCTAGGAGCTATTAAGAAAACGACTGGCAGTGGGATGAGTTTTCTGTGTGTCTAATCTGAGAAGAAAATATTTTCAGAGGACTCTTCTCTCTCCTCTGTAGTCACCAAGACTAGGAGAGTTCTGACTATGGAGCACCCATGGTCATGTCCTCCCCTGGTGTCCATAAACTACAGTGGATCCCAGGCACTACCTTGTTGGCTGAGGGAGGGCCGCCCCCTGTGAAGGGGGGCAGGCTGAGGGCTGCGACGGCTGCGGCGATGATGATTGCTGCTGCTGCATGCGATCCTGCAGGCTCCGTGCTTTTCGAATACTGATTTGCAACTTCTTATCGACTAGGGCTCTGCTGTGCGTGCTAGAGCTGGCACCATGCAGGGCAAGTCTTAGTTTAGCTAAAATGCAAAAGAAAATATAGCAGAAACAGAACACAAAATACAAACAAAAATAAAAATAAAATTGAACCAAAAATGAGCAAAGATATGCAGTAAAACTCAAAATGTGCAGCAGGAATGCAAGGCATGGACCATGCACATACTGTCCAGGGTACAGAGCTGGCTCTGGCTATAAGGAACATTCATGGAAGCCATGGAGGCCAAACAGATTAATCCAAATTTAAAAAAACAAACAAATAAAAAGCTAAACTAAAATGAGTTAAGAAGATAAACTGGTGCTTCCATCTTAGAGACTGCCACTCTCATCCTTTGCAACTGACCTGTCCGACTCTGGTCTCCACACTTTGCTCCCAACTTCCCCTTCCCGACAGTCAACAGCAGAAATAAGATCCAAATCTGCATCTGTCTTTACAGAACACAGCTTCTTGTGGGTCACATTTAAGAACCAGATATAAATGCTAAGCCTTAGTCCTTCACTGTAACCTTATGGTGCAGCATACCAGGAAAGCAAGGGAAGAACATGAATCATATATGCAGTGCAAAGTCACAGGCCTGGGAAATCACAGCCAATATATTCATTTCTTCTTGCCATAAGCTCCACCTAACTAGTCAGTGACTAGAGAAAGAACAGACTAACCTCAAATCTGATGTCTAACTTGGGATAAGAAGGTAGGCATGGCTGGATAGTTCATCTACAGACTCCTGATGAGGTCATTCCAGTAAATATCCATAGGCCAGATGACAGCGCAGGGCACACTTAAAAATCTGAAGGGCAACAATAGCTAAAGGGCCTCAGTTTGGGAGACTGACAGTGAGGAGACATAAAAGCTGTTTTCATCCCAACTGAGCGATGACACTAATAATACCTATCTCAAAGTTAGTCAACATTGCCATAGCTGTAGCAGTTAGAGTTACTTACAGATAGCTTCGTTACAGAGAGCCAAAGCTGCAGCACAGTCTCCCTTCTGTTCCAGATGCAGCGACTCTTCAAACACTGAATCTGCCTCTCGCAAGGACCTCTCAAAGCCGTCACTCCTCCCTGAAAGGGCCAGTACTTTTCATTTTCATTACAATTTGTTCCACCTTTTTCTATGTAGTATTGTTTCCCTTAAGGGCACATAGATCCTTGCTGCTGAGCCTTTGATCTACCCTTATTCTAACTCTCCATTGCTATGAAGAAGTCTCTGAAACATGTAGGACATCCATTTTTGCCTTAACCAAGACATTGCCAAGGCCATGAAAAAGGAGTATGTCATTGTCCACCACATATTCCAACTCCAAGAGCTCTTAAGGGGGTCCCTCCAGAAAAGAACACAGTATTGTCTACAGCAGAAGGGTGGATTCTTATGCCTGGAACTGACCTGTTTCCACAGTGCAACAAGATACATCTTGCCAACCAGTGTCAGAATGCCCCAGATCTCTACAGAGACCTCTACTGCTGTGTTAAGGCAAAAGTGGCTTCACTACTCTGTGGAAAGCCATCTGTAAAATTTCTTTCCTACATCAATTCACAGTCCTCTCTGTACCACCCTCAACTGGAAAATTAGTACACCTCTTGGGCACGAGTGCTTTACAGTTCCTAACCTCAATATATCCACCAGGGCAGTTGAACAGCCTTTGTTGTTGGTTTGCAACCACATTCCTTTCATCAGCACTCCTAAGTATTTTCTTTTATCATGCTCTTGCTTGCCAAACCTACTGCAAAAGTCACTTTCCCATAGAGGGAGCATGAAATATTCCTTCCTCCCCTGAAAGCAAATGTGTACCAAAGCAGGTGCAAAAGAGTTCAAGTACAGTGCCAGATGAAAAAGCAAGTACTGCAAGGTCAACTTTTGTAAAAGAACGCTCAAGTTTATGTGTCCCCTTGGCTCTTACTCACTGATAAACTGGTAGTAAGCTGTATTGTAAATTCACTCACAATGGTGAATTTTGGTGAGTTTTCACATGCTCACAAGAAAAAAAATATCAAAATGTCAGTCATTTCTCCCATAATCTCCCCATCTTCCACTTACCTCCAACTTGACATGGTAAGAAAGGCTCTTCCATACCCCTAACATTAATTTCCTAATTCACTGTGGCCTTTGGAGAGCAATGGGAGGGCAGTGAAGTAGTAAGTTGGTTCTGAAGAACTTGGCATTCAGGTTCTATCCCACATCAAGAGATCTGATACCTACCCTCCAGGCCTAAGGTCTTCTCATAATATTTGACAATTGGATCTATATAATCTTTATAATGAGAGATGGTAGTGAGAGCCATCAAAACAAAAAAGTTTCTCTATAGATATACAGGCACACTACAATTGATCACTGTACTAGATTTTAATTCTAATCCTCTAGAATCTTAGCACTCCATTCCTTGCTCTTCCAGGAGATTCTGAATCAAAGTGTATGAAGAATTAACAATGAAATGGGGCCAGGATTCCCTCTCAACTTTCATGTACTGCCCAACTAACAAAGGAGGGAAAAAAGGTAAGGGAAGGAGATGAGTATAGAAGCATAATAACCCCGAGACCCCAGTGTAATATAGCTTGAGGACAAAAAGGGGGAGAAGACCATCCAAATGTAGGGACAGCTAAGGAACTAGGAATTTAAAACTAATTTGGAAACAGATACAATGCCTTGGGAAATATAAGGCAACAATTACCTCAAATCAAAAGACAATAGGATTAGAGGAGAAGAATGGCCCCAAATAGGCCCCCAAATTAGCCCAGTGGGAAGTGGGAAGTGGTCAACAAGAAAGCAGCCACCCAAAATAGCACAGACTCCTATTCTTTGCACTATTTTAGCATAATGTTACATCTGGGGATTCTGAATAATAAGAATAATAAATTCATTTTATAGAAAGATACAAGTTCCAGGAGCCTATTTAAGGTATAACTCCTACTTTTCCTATTTTAAACTCCTATTTTGAAGACTAATCTCTTTTGGTACAAAAGGACATCCTAAAGCAGTGAAAGGAAAAAAAAGTAACTAGTGTGGGGCAGTTGGAGAAGCATCATAAAGTCCACAAAAATTGTATGAGATTGGGAAATGAATCATCAGAGGATCAAAAGGCAATCAAGCTCTGTGTTCTTAGAACCTGTTTGGTAGACCCACTTCCTTGAAGCTCCAGGTGGGAAATTTCAAGGGTGTATTTCCGCTGAGCAAGTAGAATTTCCCTTATCAGTGTGGCTTCCTCACTGCCCTGTTCTGCTATTTCTGAACTGTGATTAGCTTTATTTACACCTTCTACAGTAGAGATGTGCATGGGAAATATTTTTATGAATAATACTATCTCTCATCTATAGACTTTTAATAGATGAGCCCCAAATCAGTGCCTGTCTTCCAATCAACAGGCTTGTCACCTCCTACTTCAGCTAGTTCTCACTAAAATGAGTGAATTATGATAAAATACAACTTAGCTAAACAGAAGACAGGAATTTATAAGCCTGAATATTTTTTTCTTTCCTCTCTTCTCTGTCCCCATCACCCATAACCTAAAGTTCAGAACAATTACCCTGATTCTGCAGTTCATCCAAGTCCATGAATCGACTGGGATGAGGGTTAAATCCTTTAGCTGCCTCTAATTCCTTTTCCCGTTTCCTGCGAAGTTCCTGTTCCTGGGCCCTCCTGGCCACTTCCTCCTGCAATTCATCCAGCTCGCTTTTGGAAGAGAGCTCCCCACCTGGAATACAAGCAAGGGAGAAGAGAAATTGCCGCATTTCCATAACTAATATGAAGCACCTGCTGCATTTATGGCCACTGCATTGCCTTTCCTTTAGAAGTCTTTATTCATTTTGGAATTCATGTTTTGGATAGTGATTTCTGTATCAGATTCAGGGTGAGATCTGGGCTATGAATTATAATGATAATGATGATAATGATAAAATATTTATTGAGTGGCTTTATTTTTTTTTTTTTAATTTTTTTTTCAACGTTTATTTATTTTTGGGACAGAGAGAGACAGAGCATGAACGGGGGAGGGGCAGAGAGAGAGGGAGACACAGAATCGGAAACAGGCTCCAGGCTCTGAGCCATCAGCCCAGAGCCTGACGCGGGGCTCAAACTCACGGACCGCGAGATCGTGACCTGGCTGAAGTCGGACGCTTAACCGACTGCGCCACCCAGGCGCCCCTTATTGAGTGGCTTTATAACAACAATAACAATATAACATTTGTTGAGCATTTACTATATGATGAGCACAGTTTTAAGCAGTTTTACATTCATTATTTAATTATCATGACAACCTATGAAGTAGGTACTATTATTGCCTACATTTTAGGAAAGAAGAAACGGACACACAAAGAATAAATAACTTGCCATGACAACGATAATAAATGATGGAGCTGAATAAAGTCAAATAGGTTGGGGCGCCTGGGTGGCTCAGTCGGTTAAGCGTCCGACTTCGGCTCAGGTCATGATCTCGCAGTTTGTGGGTTCGAGCCCCGCATCAGGCTCTGTGCTGACAGCTCAGAGCCTGGAGCCTGTTTCATATTGTGTCTCCCTCTCTCTCTCTGGCCCACCCCTGTTCATGCTCTCTCTCTGTTTCAAAAATCAATAAAATAAATACATAAATAAAGTCAAATAGGTTAAATTCATAATCCATGCTCTTAACTATTAGAGAGCATTCTCAACCATGTGCTGCCACTGATTCATTGGGAAACTTCAAGCAAGTCAACTTCTCACCCTTAATTTCTACCATCTCTTTTAAAGAGTTTATAAAATATCCAGTATAAATTCAATTTTATAAATGTCCATAGATGGAACCAAATAGATCCCAAAGGACATCCATGATATATTAAGTGAAAATTCAAGTGACAGAATAATATATATGACTTCATTTTATTTTTTTTAACGGTAGTAATAAACTTATCCATATACTTACATAGGCATACAAAAAATGTAGAAAAACATATACCATGATGCAAACACCGGTTCCTTCAATTTGAAGAGGGAGAGGGCAGGTTACTAAATTGTTGGACTTATTTTTACTTCCGTAACTTTTTAAAAGAGTGATCAAAGTTACCAGGCAAAAATTTTTGTTCTGTGCCAAAATAAAATGATAGGATCAATTGTGAGCCACAAGTATTCATGCCTTTGTATACTAAGGGTCTCCTATACAAAGAGGACAGTATGGTGTGTGAGGAATTTGTTGTAACTCCTTGCAAAATATCTTTTACCAGTGGAGGAATAATATTGGTGGATTCTATCCAAAGTAGTCCAGAATTAGGGCTATTAGAGATGTCATGAGACTCGGTCTTTAGTGACCTGAAAAGGTACTGGCTATCTAAAGAAAAGAGAAGGGGGAATAGGCTCATGCATGACCACAAGCTTCTCAAAGCAATGTTAGTCAACGTGAAATAAATTAAAATGTAGTAAGTAAAGCAAATGTATAATTTCATTAAGAAGCATGAATTTCTTCCATGGGTTTCAAATTACAACCTACTCCAGCCCAGGATTTCAGAGATACCTGCTTCTATTGGCATTGTTCTGTTCTGCCAGATGTTAGCAACCTACTGGCACTCACACCTAAAAGAATTCATGCCTTGTCATTACTGCTGCATACTTCCCTTCCAGCCACCTCTGAGAACTTTTGGTGGCTATCAAGAGAATTGGCAGTCATACCATTAAGACTGGTCTTACCTCTACAGGCTGGTACACAGTATTCTGTCCACTTCTTCCTAGTAAGCTGACCACAGAACTACATCCAGAAGCTCATTAAATCAGACCATAGTTAAGGTTTCTGCCCACATACTCTACTCCCAATTGATCTAACAAACCAAAAAAAGGAGGGGGGGGGGGAGGGGATGAATGTTGATCTGTAAGTTCGACAAGTAGCTCCCAGAACTCCCTAGTTAGACACTCACCACCTTCCCTTAGCCATTGCAAAAAGTCTCTATCTGGGGAGACTGCCTATGTATCACCTCAAATTTCAGCTTTAAGTAAGTAAAGGATTTATTTTAAACCATTTAGACTGGGTCTCTACTTAAGTGGAATATGTACTGTAAGTATATATGTGTATTGTGAGAGGAATGTAAAAGGGAACTAAAACCTCTAACTACCTCAAATCTCTACCCTCAGTGTCTCACACCTGAAATTCCAGTATTCTTTTACCTTTAGGCTTTGACTTTAATTTTAAAATGCTAGTTTCTCTTAGAAAAAGCATGCTTTAAACTATTTCCAGTCATTTACATTTAGTATGAAGGAGTCAGATCATTCCTTGAGAGCTCATTTTAAGAAGGAGTATGAGGACACAAGACACACTCAAGAAGGGAAAATAGGGATACTGGACAGGATACAGAGGCAGGGATAAGGATAGGTTTAGGTTTACTTATTCCCCAGTTTTGCCTATAGCCTTCACATCCCCCTTTGTCATCTCAATTCATAGAACTAAACACTAAGAAATCCATTCCCATGAGGCTTCCTCTACACCAAAGGCAAAAACTGGCGAACTTATTCCTGTGAGGAATGCAGGTGCTACTGACACAGTTCACCATATTTCTGTTCCTTCTTGTTCCAGCAAGGGCTCTTGCCAAGGTGGAAAGAACAATCAGGAAAGCCATGATGGAGAACAGAAAGTAGATAAATCCAAAGATGGGACAGCTCAAATGCCTCCGTATTTACATAGTGATGGAAACTTAAAGTACAACCATCCTCCAATTTCAAATGTGCTCAGGTAAGGCTATTTCCGTAATAGATTTGGCAGTCAAATCCAGTCCTCCAAGTCCAGTGTCTTTCTGCTTACCTGAGAGGTGCTGATTTTTTGCCCAGCTACTCCTGGATGCTGTGGAGTCCGCCTCCAGTATGCTACTGCTGTGAGACTTTGGGATGTGACGCCAGGAAGGTGCCAACCCAGCTGATCTCTTAGCACTTGGATCCCTTCAAAAGACAAACCAGAGTCTAGTGAAAACATCAGAAGGGTGTTAACTTGCAACATTCCTAGGACTAAATTCCCTCAAAAGCCAATAAAACATCAAACTAATATAAAATTGAAGTATCTGCTAAACTACCTCTGAAAGTAGTTCCCCCATCTTATCTCATCTCATTCACATTTTGTGCATCTAGCACAGTGTCTGGCAAAAAAAAAAAACCCATATTCAATGAATCAATAAATATAAGCTCTCACATGGGTTGCCTTTCTCTTTCTTACACCTTTGTGGCCATCTTCTCATGTGTAAAACTCAACAGGGTCCTATGTCAAGGGATGAGCAATGGGAAAATATGAGGGTGTGATTATCACCTTTGTAGAAGACAAAATCACTCTTTTCAAAGCAGCAACACTGTTAGGAAACTTGCCTCTGTGGCAACTTAGTAGAAACAGTGTAGGAAAATCTAAAATTTATGGGGCTCCTGGGTGTCTCATTCTGTTGAGCATCCAACTCTTGATTTCTGCTCCGGTCACGATCCCAGGGTCATGGGATTGAGTACGCTATCAGGCTTCGTGCTGAGCGTGGAGCCTGCTTAAGATACTCTCTCTTTATCTCTCTCTCTCTCTCTCTCTCTCTCTCCCTCCCTCCCTCCCTCCCTCCTTCCTCTCTCCCTTTGCCTCTCTCCCATCCTCGTACTCTGTCTCAAAACATAAAATAAAATAAAATTTACAAAGCAAACTGGGCCCTATGGACAGGGCACAATGAGCACTATTAAACCATCAATGTTATCTTAGAGAATTATGAATATCATTGGCTTCATAAAACACAGAATCCCTGTGACCCTTAAAAAAAATAACCTACCCTAAATGAAAGGCAAGAATAGATAACAATTGTATTTACTCTCTGATGATAGGACTACATGTTTTGATTCACTAATTCTTCCATTTTAAGTTATTTACTAAACTATTTTACATGTAATAAAGTTCTTTCTCAAATGCCTTTGCTCCTTCTCCCAGCAGAGGGTGCTGTTGCTATAGAAAGTTGACAGAGCACCCCTATGTTTATTGCAGCATTATTTACAACAGCCAAGATAGGAAAGCAATGAATGAATAAAGAAGATGATATATATACATATATAATGGAATATTACTCAGCCATAAAAAAGAATAAAATTTTGCCATTTGTGACAACATGGATGGACCCAGAGGGTATTATTATGCTAAGTGAAATAAGTTAGATAAAAACAAATATAATTTCACTTACATGTGGAATCTAAAATATAAAACAAATGAACAAATAAACAAAAACAGAAACAAAAATCACAAATACAAAGAACAAACTGGTAGTTGCCAGAGGAAAGGGGGCTGGGGGAAGGGTGAAATAACCGAGGGGGGTTAAGAAGTATAAATTCACAGTTATAAAATAAATAAGTCACAGAGATAAAAAGTAAAGCATAGAGAATACAGTCAATAATATTGTAATAATATTCTATGGTGACAGATGGTAACTACATTTATTGTGGTGAGCATAGTGTAATATACAGAACTATCCAATCACTATGTTGTATACCTGAAACTAATATAACATGGTACACCAACTTTATTTCAATTTTGTTTTATTTTTTTTAGGTTTTTAGTGTGATTGTTTTTTTTTTAATTTTGTTTAAATCCAAATTAGTTAATATATAGTGTGATTATGGTTTCAGGAGTAGAATTCAGTGATTCATCACTTACATGTAACACCCAGTGCTCATCCCAACAAGTGCCCTTCCTTAATGCCCTTCACCCATTTAACCCATCCCCCCCCATTTCAATTTAAAAAAAAGAAAGAAAGAAAGTTGATAAAGCACAATACTTTGCCTGCAAGATGGTAATAAAGTCCTTTTCTCCATTTATCTGACTTGAAAAGCCTCTTGGTGACTCACATTGCTGCAAGGGACAATGAGGCAATTCAAGGGCCAAACAATACCTGCAGACACTGGAGCTTTCAGGCAGGGCTGCATCCAGGCTGATGGGGCTGCTGCTGTTCCTCTCACTGCTCTCATAGCCAGATTCCATTCGTTGTATTAGGCGAGGGTGCTGTTCTAAAAGGTGAGAGCCTGGCCGTGCTGGGCCCCAGGGCTTGTACTGGGGGCTTGGTCCACCAGTTTTAATGTCGTAAGCAGGTGGCTTGCTTAGTTCATCTGGTATAAATTCTTTAGCTATCCCGATCAAAGGACAAGTATGGAAAAGGAGGTAGATTTAGCATCTGCCTCAAATTAAACATAACGAACCCTCCCTCCAGCTACTCATTCACTGAACTCCTATCTCCAAAAGGCTCAACATCAGCATATAAAAATGCACCTTACTGACTCTACCAGAAAATCCAGGTTTTTTAAATACATAAGTCAACTTTATTCAAAAGCCCAATTCTTCTCTATCTCCTCACCTGAATCCTCAGAAAAGGGGCTAAGCTGGGTATAGCCACAGTGCTTCCTTTTGTCCTTACTAAAGATACTGTCAATATTCAGAGACTCCCGTTTGGGTCTCCACGTTGGACGATACTTGCTAGAAGAACTGGATTTTGACTCACTGCTGGTACTCTCTACTTCCCAGTCACGAGAATGTAAAGGCAGATTTCTAGGAGGCTTTTTGTCAGTTTGGTCTCCTCCCTTCCCCACGCAGGGAGATCCTAGGTTGGTCTGAGAAGCCAGTGATGGTCTGTTGTGAATCATATTGCTGACTGTCTCTTTAAAATCCCTTAGTCTATTGGTGCTGCTAGATGGTTTAGAGGCATTCCTAGGAGCCTGCTTCTCTTTCAATGTTTCTCCTAAAAACACAAAGAATGAAACAAATATAAATGTTTAAAGTGATCACAGATACCTAGACCCCAAAATGTAAAAGCAAGGAAAGCCCTTTGAGCAGAATAGAAAAGCCAGTATGGACTATGACAAAAGCTGCCAGAGTGAATGAAAAAAGACAAAGAGTGCAGAGTGGCTTGCCTTCACTGTGGTACCCTGAGGCCTGTGGCTCATCGCCTTTCCTCCTAACCCGGCCAGAGTTCCTCTTGCGTTCTATCAGTGACCCTTTCTTGGATGTGAGTTTCTGATTACATTCACTATCAGTCAGGTGTCCTGAAAGAACAAGGAAATGGGGGTAAGCTGGTATCTGAAACTTACCTCCATCCTCTTGAGAACCTAGCTTCCCTTTGGGATTCACAGCAGTGCCACAAATTTGGTATACCCATGAATCAGAAGCTGTAGGGGCTAAGGCTATCTGATTTAAGTGTAGCAGGAATCTCTCAATAGATAAATGCAGAGAAGCTCAAGTATTTAATGGGAGCTTCCAAATTTATAATGTCTCCTGAACAATTACCAGTCTTGATCCTGCCCGTAGTCTCTCCCAGTGACCCAGAAGGACACATTACTTGCTAATTTTTAAAACGTGACAGTTTTAAAGATTGTATAAAAATGTCATGTATCAATATGTTTTCATTCTCATAAATAGAAGATAGAGCTTTCCTTTTATTTAGCAACACATCAAGTAAAGCCTGACTTTTATTATACCTAGTATTATCCAAGTTGCCCCAGCCTTTGCCCACAAGAGGTCTGATTGTGGGTGGCTCCCTCTCCCCACCTCCCATTCAGTTCTAAACCTTCCTTAAATGTTAATCATTTAAAATTAGGACATTTGAACTCTGCATAATTCTCATTCCCATCCACAATGAGTGCTTTACCAAACTTGGCTTCACCCAACGTGGCTTCACCCAGATATTACACTTCAAAATTCCTCAGTATTGATTTCTGGGAAGCCCAGAAAATACATAACTTGCCCTGCTTCACACCCATAGGATGTAAATGTAGGAGTCTGATTTGATAACAGCAAAGGTCAGATTCTAAAGGATATAATCACCTGAACTGCTGGAAGCCAAAAGTGAATTAAGCAATTGAATTAAATTGGAAGGCAGGTTTAGGGACAATCCTCTAGGTTTTCAAATGAACCATGAACTGTTTTCATACATTAGTATATGAAAATTCTTGTACATATTCAGGTATCAGCACTGTAGTGACATGCCCATCTCTTTTCAATCAATCACCAATGTAATCTTTTATTGCTTTATATCTGATCCTTTGCTACATCTGGGCCCAAAAAAAAAGATTTAAGAAAGGAGAAAATCACTTGGAGCAACTAAATCTGCAAATGTTAAACCAATGAGAGTATGCTCCCCTACCCCAGCCATTCACAAACCTTTAACATAAACCTGACTCTGATGGAAAATATGCCTTGTTTATCGTGTTATTTGGCTTCTCCCTGACTCACAGTTTCAGAAATATGGTCTTAAAAAAATCATACTTTGCAGTAGTCATCTACACAATAGTCATCAAAAGAAACCCAACATGAGTCTGACCAAAGCTCTAGGTCCAACTGCCAATTTATAAGAAATACAGAGAACAGAGAAACATGCTAAAGTTTAACATAAGAATACAATCAGCAAATTTTAGAATGTAGGGAATCTATAGGACAAAGTACCTAGTTGTTCAACAATAAACTGCAAGGAAAAAATGGAGGAGAAACCTATACTTTAAAAGAAACATAAAAGACTTATCAATTCATCTCACTGCATAGACCTCACTTGGATCCTGAATCAAGCACACAAACCATTAAAAAATAACAACATTTATATTTGGATATTTGAACACTCATTGGTTACTTAGTGGTTTTTAGGAATTATTGTTAATATTTTTTAAGTGTGATAATGATATGTTTAAAAATGATTTCTCATGTTTCAGATATACTATTTAGACACATTAAAATATTTATGGAAAAGGTGATAATATCTGGAATTTGCTTCAAAATAATCCAGGAGTAGTGAGAGTAGATAGAAATACAGACAAAACTAGGCTGGCCATGAGTTACAATTTTTAATTTTTTTTTAATTTTATTTTACAGAGACAGTGTGTGTGAGCAGAGGAGAGGGGCAGAAAAGGAGAGAATCTTAAGCAGGCTCCACGCTCAGCACTGAGCCCAATGTGGGGCTTGATCCCACAACCCTGGGATCGTACCTGAGCCAAAATCAAGAGTCGGATGCTCAACTGACTGAGCCACCCAGGCACTCCAAGCATGAGTTATAATTACTGATACTAGTCAATGAGTCCATGGAAGGGTAGTATACTATTCTGATACTTTTGAAAATGTTTAAAATTCTCTATTTAAAAACAAAAGGTATTTACCCAAAGAATACAAAAGTACTAATTCAAAGGGATACATGTACTCCTGCTGTTTATAGCAGCATTATCTACAATAGCCAAATTATGGAAATGGCCCAAGTGTCCATCAGCTGATGAATTTATATGAATTGTATATATTCCATTGTGTATATATATATATATATATACACATATACATATATATATATATACATATATATATATATATATATATATATATATATATATATACACAATGGAATATTAGTAAGCCATAAAAAATTGAAATCTGGCCATTTGCAATGACATGGATAGAGTTAGAGAATATTACACTAAGAGAAATAAGTCAGAGAAAGACAAATACCATATGATTTCACTCATATGTGGAATTTAAGAAACAAAACAAATGAACAAAGGGAAAAAAGAGAGAGAGAGAGAGGCAAACCATGAAACAGACTCTTAACTATAGAGAACAAACTGATGGTTACCAGAGGGGAGGTGGATGGAGGGATGGTTAAACAGGTTAATGGGGATTAAGAAGTGCACTTGTGATGGGCACCAGGTATTGTACAACAAGTGCTGAATCACTATATTGTACACCTGGAACTAATAATACACCATATGTTAACAACTAGAATTTAAATAAAAACTTTAAAAGGACCACCAATCTGAAGCCATGAACTCACTAATTCCCACGTCTCTAGAGTATGGGCACTGTTCTGTGTATTAGGTGATAAATTTTTCATCTCATCAATCAGTCACTCACTGTTCTTTGTATGCCCTGTATTGATTTCTTTTTTTTTTTTTTTTATTTTTTTTTCAACGTTTATTTATTTTTGGGACAGAGAGAGACAGAGCATGAACGGGGGAGGGGCAGAGAGAGAGGGAGACACAGAATCGGAAACAGGCTCCAGGCTCTCAGCCATCAGCCCAGAGCCTGACACGGGGCTCGAACTCACGGACCGCGAGATCGTGACCTGGCTGAAGTCGGACGCTTAACCGACTGCGCCACCCAGGCGCCCCTGTATTGATTTCTTCCACCAACAACAGGTACACTCTTCAATAGAAGAACAGAAAAATTCAAGAATGTTCTCCACATAGAACTCACAATAACAAACAAGCTAGCTTGCTTTCTTTGGCCTTTCTATCCTTCAGGAAGCAAGGTGATGAGCACACATCCATGCCCATAAATAAGCCCCTGCTCTCAAAGCCCTTCACTTAAGATAAAGCCTGGCATGAGAACATGATGAGGTGCAAAACCATAAGGGTTTATTGGGACACTATGAGAAGCACAGGGATCAAGAATACAGCAAAAAAAAAAAAAAAAAAAAAGGCAGATTTTGGAATAAACAATCACATTAATAATCACATTACAATCATCCTTATTGATATGCTACTGTTGATAGGAAAATGTGCAATGGCACATCATCATTCGGTCAGAGTTGTGTTGCTTCTTTTCATCCCACCCAATTACCCAAGTTCTCCCTTTGCATGACAAACGTTTCTGACTTGCCCCAGTTTCTTTTTCTTGGGAGAATCTCTGTGCAGGAACTGAATCAGGCAAGCAGGGTCCACTGTAAAACTCCCTACCTGTGTCCCGACTGCTCTGAGACGTGGAATCATTCTCCACATTATAGATGACTGTCCCCTGAGATTCAGAAGAGAAGTGACTGACCACAGACTCATGGTGGGAGTGTTTGTAGGGATAGCTCTCCGTTGAAGAATCTGTTCGAGTATCACTTGAGATGGAGGGCTCCCTCCCTGAGGGAAGGAGGAGACACATATGCCAAAGTAAGGAAAGAGAGAAGGACAGTGACAGAGAGAAGGCAAACAGCTGGATGGAAACAAAGGTCCATAAGGCAAGAACTTCCTAGAAGGAAGGGTGAGAAGGATATACCAGAGCCATTCTTCCCAACACCCAACTTCCATATTGCCCAGACACACAAAGAATTCCTCCCACTCCTGTCCCTACCTTGCTGAAGCCCTCACTTTGCCTGCCACTGTGAAAAACTGTGGGGCTTTTAGAAAACCTATGGGAAAAGTGGAAGAAAGGAAAAAGTTGTGAAAAGTAAGATCTATTTAGATGGAGAGTCCCAGGCCGACCTGGCAATAACTAGTTGTTCCCCATCCCGTAATTTTTTTCCTATACTGCCAGAAATGTCACTTTGATTTTAATTGATATTGTAAACATTTTAATATATCTGAGAAATTATGTGGCTGTTACTTATACTTTAGAGTAAATTAGTTCAATCAGACTACTTTCCTCTGAACAACTCACTGAGATGAGCACAACAGTGGAAATGGGTGTTTGACTGAAAGAAGAAAAAGTAGAGCAGGCCTGAGTTGGGTACAAGGCTGGGAAGAACACCAGGTACCAAGCAGGAAGGAGGTACAAAAGGGAGGGGGAAAAATTCCAAAGACAAATGTGTTCTCTTTCAAAATTATACTCAAGGACAATCCTAGATCTAGAAGACAAAAAGAATATTTCTTTTTTCTCCTTTTCAGAAATCAAGCCAAAACCATTAGGGCTATATTTCTAATATATTATAAGCCTCTATGGGCTAGGCTGAGACTGTAGCCATCAAGCTGCAAATTGTTGCTACAGGGGAACAATTTAGGCTGCAACCAACTGAATTAGAAGCAATCTGATTCACAGGCTGAGGAATACTGCTACTACACTTGACATCTTAAAACAAAAATCTCTTATCCCAAATAAAATGATAAGCTTTGTAGTAACTCATATAATTTTTTCTTGGTCTTCACAACTCAGTGAAGTCACTGTTAAGTTGCTAGTAAGAATCAGTCATCTTTACTAATACTGGAAGGTTAAACACTGAGTTTCCCTCACAAACTTATTATTTCAGTCTAAATCAACCTAATTTCCTTCTCACTTTTGAATCAGGGCCAGGTGACTTAGGCAACACATTCTTGAAGGCTGAAAGAAACAAAGCCTGGCACACTTTGGGCTTCAGCACGAGTTGGCACTTCTTTCTATCTCTAATGGATCCCCTTTCTATAAGCTAGTTATGTGCTAGGCTCATGATTAAGTATGAGTTCTAACTGTCCAGTGATCACACTGGAAGGGAGAAGGAAGAGGTAAAGAGCTAGGCTGCTCACCTGAATCTTCACTATCGTAGCAGGTCTTGCTGTATGACTGGAACTCAACTTGGGGAGGCAGGTCCTGAGTAGACACTGGGGTACCCTGCGGGTCTGCATAAAGCAGAAGCAAAGGCTGATAATGCCCCTTGATGCATTTGGTCACCACATCCTTCCATTTCGGCCCAATCTGAACCAGAAACAATCAGAAAAACATGAGTTATACTTCATATCCACAATTCAAAACGTATTTTCCTATTCTGTTTTTCTAAAGAAAATAAAAGAAATAAAAAGACAAGAATTGGGTAAAGAGACCACAAAAGAGACCTCAGACCTAAATTTCATGAGTTTTTTTGTTAAGTCTGTTTTTGTTAAATCTTTTTAGAAAGCAATGGAACCTTATAAGAGATAGGAATGATGAATAAAATTACTTTCATTCCTGTGAAACAACAATTCAGTTGTGAAATATAAATAAAAGTACTCCAAGGTGAACATGTTATGTGAGGGGACTTCAGCTGCCTTGGTGACCAATTCCTTTTCACATATTAAAGCCCTGGCTTGAAATTTACAATTCTATAAATTATATAATTTTCTCCTAAATATTAAAATCACTTTTATGAATCTAAAGAGCAGGCAGAAACTCTCTCACAGACTGCTTTAGAATGAATGACATTCCATTTCAGAGTTCACACGTGACAGGACATAAATGTCAAACTGCTTAGAATAGACAGATGAACCTCAGTCTTAGCTCTGAACTGGATTCAGCACTGCCAAAGCAGTGGAAAAGAGTGACAGAAGACCATGGAAACAACAATCCAATCAAATCTCTAAACTCACCCTCTCCTAAACTTGAACCAGTCACATTCTGAGATGGTGTGCTCTGAAGAGTTGAACAATTAGCATAGTGCTTATTTCATAATAGATGTTCATTAAATTTTTAACTTAGTTATTATTTTAACTAAAAAAAATATGCTTTTTTAAAAGTTTATTTATTTATTTTAGGAGAGAGAGAGCACAAATGGGGGAGGGCCAGAGAGAGAAGGAGAAAGAGAATCCCAAGCAGACTCCATGCTCAGCACAGAGCCTGACATGAATCTTGATCCCACAAACCATAAGATCATGACCTGGGCCAAAATCAAGAGTTGGATGCTTAACTGACCGAGCCACCCAGGCACCCCAACAAACATGCTTTTTATATACAAATCTTATTTAATTTCTTATAAGGCATGTATTATTTTTCAAATAAAAAGGCTAAAGCTCAAGGAATTCATATAAATCAGCCAAAATTACAACAGCAAAAAGAGATAGAGAATCAGGAAATTTGACAGAGTTTACCATTTGTGAAAGACAGGGCTAAAGGTCCACAGATTGGTGTAAATTATAGTTAGGAGTCTCCTAGCCACCAGCCTTTATCAAGAAGCTTCCTAACTCACGCAGATCCTTTAACGACTTTAGTCACAGATTCTGTGATTTAGATAGTACCAAGTTTCCAGCTTTAAATATCCTCATAGCCCTATTTTTTTCTACATGATCCCCAAAACATGTTAATCTATGATAAGGTACTTCAGGTAAGTACCAATCAGAGAACAATTTATAGCAGCCCTAACACAAAGTATTCAAGGTATTACCTAAGACAAAGTATTACCATTGATAATTCCAAGTTTGAAATTCTGAAGTTCATGCTAACCTTCTAACCTAATTTGAAGCATTAAACTGTTCTCACTCGGGGCGCCTGGGTGGCTCAGTCGGTTGGGCGTCCGACTTCGGCTCAGGTCACGATCTCACGGTCTGTGAGTTCGAGCCCCGCGTCCAGCTCTGGGCTGATGGCTCAGAGCCTGGAGCCTGCTTCTGATTCTGTGTCTCCCTCTCTCTCTGCCCCTCCCCCGTTCATGCTCTGTCTCTCTCTGTCTCAAAAATAAATAAACGTTAAAAAAATTTAAAAAAATAAATAAATAAATAAATAAATAAACTGTTCTCACTCAAATCAACCACTTAATACAAAAAAAAAAAAAAAAAAACCTGTCAACTATAAACATAACTGTGCTGACTGCATGGTGAGAGGATTCAGAGAAAATAACAGAAAATATATCGATCTATCTTTGAGGAACTTGTCATCTACTGGAAAAGACTGATACTCTCATAAATTCAATAGATAGGTAAGTAAACAGACATCAAAATTATGAAAATAAACACCAAATACAAGTAATTATCCTTAGTTTTTTGTTGCTGTTATCAAACACTTCAAGAAGGGCTTGAATATTCCTACCTCCTTGACATGAGCATCATCAAAATACATCCATTTGCGGATCTTTGTTTGGAAAAAGAATGTAGAATAATGTTTGCCATAGTAACAGATCATTCCTACTAAGTACAGTTCAGACTGCTTGGCCCGATCATCCGTCACTCTGAAAAACAGCTGTGGGGAAAGAAGAGAATGAAAAAAACAGTCAAATACTCAGCCCTCTCACATCAATCTCTTAGCACACTCCATCATTTCTTATTAACGTACTGACTTGTTTCTCCATGCTTCATTCTAAGATTTTTCCTAGTCCATATTAATCATCAGAAATGAACCTAAAAAGACAAAATGTAGGGAAAAGCAAGACGGATAGTGGCCAGTAAACCGGTAAGGTGGTGATGTTTCTTCATAACTTACAATATTTTATTGCTGGTGCCTATCGTAAGAGGATTCAAGAAAGTAGAAAAACACAAAATAAAACAAAAACAAACACTGACGTTTCAAAAGTTACTTACCAGCTGGCACCACAAATATAAATTTCCTGCTGAGACCCTAACTAAGGGGTAAAGAGTCCCTTAGGAAGAGCAATACCACCATGCTGATTACCAGCATTTCACTGCTGTATGTTCTAGCAGATATACAAAAAATTTTTGAAGAAAAGAATGCTGCCTTGAGAAACTTATTTGAATGAGAAAATCATCATAGAAATAAAACAAAACTAGAACAGTACAGAATATGTAGACTACAGGAATTTAGAAAAAAGAGATTTAATTGTGTATAACCTACTCATGTCAGAGATTCCTTGGGAAGGAGACCTAAAATAAGATTCCAGACAGTGCATTCATTCTCAGTTGTAACTTAGTGATATTAAAGAATGACAAGGAATCTCCTTAGTCACAGGACTATAAGAGAAAGAAACCAGTGAAAGGAAACCACAGAGTTTCTGGCTCTTCTCTTGAACTGAAGGAAAACCCTGCCTATACTAGGGCGCGGAGCTGATAAGGTAAAAGATCCCAGGTCTGAAGTCGTTTTCCCTATTTTCTTGAATAGATGCACAGAAAACTGCTAACCTACTGAATTCTTTTCCAAGCTACTCCATTACCTTTGCAACAGACATTGGTTCCTCACTGTGAATTTTGTATTCTAAAACTCAGGTCACCAACCTTTACCCCTTCACCTCCCATAGCAGCTCTAGTCAAGACTGCTCACTTCTTTGACCTTATTACCACCTGTGGTAGACTACACCTCCCAACTCTACTTTGTATAAACAAGCAATGAGTAGAGTACACAATAACTCTATAAATTGCTTGATTTTTATCAGTAGCTAAGCTCTGTCCATCCTGTCTTTCAAGACCAATTTTATCGCATTTTTCCTAAAAAGTCTACACCACCTACACCTGTAAGTATATACTTATACTAGGATATAAGTATTCACTGCCCTTAAGCAATACTAAGACACAAGAACTAAGTCAGAGATAAAGGTAATTAATACTCACATCACCCAGCTTCAGGCAGGTACCCAGGCTGTGAATGACATCCTCTGCCAAGTCTGAGTGGTCCGAGTCCCATACCAGCCCAATTGTAATAATCTGTGGAGCATTCATCAACACACGGCGAATCCGAATCCTTTCTCCACAGTTACTCTGAAATACATATATAAGGCTGGTTTGAGATGTTTCCCACTGGCTCTGCCTCAATTCCCTAATCCGAGGGCTCCCCTCTCCACTCTGAACCCCACCTCTGACTTAACTCACCGGACAGTTCCGCAGATCCCCCATGGTGCTGGCATTTTGCAGCAGCTCACCAAACATGCTTGGTGAGGGTTTTTCACGTCTTTCCAGCATACAAATAGCCTGATTGCTTCAAGGTGGGGGAATGGAAGGGTATGATGGTAGGAATTACACAGAGTTATAACTAAATCAAATAGATTACTCATGCAAACTCCTAACTCACATGTTTGATTTTCTTCCTCTGCCCACTATACCAAAGCCCCTTGTCCTGACCAGTCTCAGTGTCCCAAACACAATGAGCACCTTTGCCCGTCCCCAGATCCAAAGCTCATAGAATCCCCATTTCTCCTCCCACCTTGCTGACCAGAACTGAACCTAAGAAAGGGGGGTGGGGTGGGAGGACTGGGAAGGAAGGAAGGAAGAAGAACAAAAATTATTTTAAAATTATTGTTCTGAGTTCCTACAATATAACACTGTCTTAACAATAAGGATATAAGCTATTTGGATGCTGTCAGTTGAAACTTATCACTTGAAGGAATACCTAAGGGTACAAATAGAGAACCTTTAAGACTCACCAAAGGGAAGTGGTGGAGATGTAATGTACCATCTGGATGAAAGGCAGCGGATCAGAAGTGGCACCACAGCTGGTACATACACACTGGGACCGGGGTAAAAAAGCAAAACCAAGTAACCACAGTCATTAATTGTTTTGACACCCATCTGATAACCACATCCCTGGATACAGTGTTCTTGAAGAAGAAAAGAAGTGATGAAGATAGAAATAATGTTCACCTGTTCAAACAACGTCATTGCAAATTTCTGGTGGGAGATGCAGTGTTGGGCAGTACATATATCTTCTTTGGTTTCATCAGCAATGTGGAAGTGAATTCTCATCAAGAGATTTTCCTAATAAGGAAAGAATAAAAGCAGCATATCAATGATATTTAATAGAAAAATGCACAAATTGGTAGGCAGTTCACTCAGAGAAACAGTAATACTTTTGGAAGGTAGGAATACCTCTGATTTTTTTTAAAAAACTGTTTAATTTGAAATAATTATAAATTCATAGGAAGTTTCAAAAAAATTGTTTAAGAGGTCCATGTACCCTTCACCCAGTTTCCTCCAATGGTAACATCTTGCATAACTATAGTACACTATCTAAACCAAGAAATGGACATCAACACAGTCTACAGAGTTTATTTAGATTTCACCAGTTTTACATATACTTATTTGTGTGTGTAACTCTATGCAATTTTATCAGATGTATAGTCATATAACAACCACCACAATCAAGAAAGAAAATTGTTCCATCACAAGGTTCCCTTATATTATTCCTTCATAGCCTTTTCCACCCAATTCCAACCCGAACACCTAGCAACCACTAATCTGTTTTCCTATCTCTATAATTTTATTATTTTAAGAATGTTATATAAATGGGAGCATATGGTTTATAACCTTTTGATACTGTGTTTTTTCTCTCAGCATAGTTCCCTTTAGATCCATTGAAGTTGATGTGTAAATCAGTAATTCCTTTTTATTACTGAATAGTATTCCATGGTATGGAAGTACCAAATCTTGTTTCACTATTTACCATCAAAGGCATTTGGGTTGTTTCCAGTTTGGGGCTATTATCAATAAAGATTCTATGAACATTCATGTACAGGTTTTTTATAAACATAAGTTTTAGTTTCTCTGGGATACATGTCCAAGAACACAACCACTGAACCTTATGATAATTTGCAAGTACAGTTTTTTAAAAAACTGCCAAACTGTTTTCCAGGGTGGCTATATCATTTTACATTTTCACCAGCAATATATAAGTAATCCAGTTTGTCAGGAGTACCTCTGACTTTGGGGACATTTTTCCCTGTAATAGAATATATATCACTCTCGAACTTTTTTTAACAACAGGCAGAAAGAGTCTAAAGACAGAGAGTCTTTTGAAGGTTGACTGAGAGAACCCAGAGTTCAGAAGAGTCTTCTACTAAAAGTCACTGCGAGCAATCTAGCTAT
The DNA here is from genome assembly GCF_007474595.2 of Lynx canadensis. Taxonomy (NCBI): domain Eukaryota; kingdom Metazoa; phylum Chordata; class Mammalia; order Carnivora; family Felidae; genus Lynx; species Lynx canadensis. The sequence goes on along the minus strand of NC_044313.2, from coordinate 53,383,368 downwards.
CTAAATAGCACATCATGCCTGTGCTAGGGACTCAGTTATTCTGTTTAATTATCTTTAGTAATGTAGGAGTTCATAAAGTGTGATGGTCTCCAGACCAGCAGCATCTGTCTTAGCATCACCTGGAAACTTGTTAGAGCTAGATATTCTTGGGCCCTAATCTAGACCTACTGAATCAGAAATTCAATGGAGTGTGACACAGCAATTTGTATTTTAATGAGTCCTGTCTCCTTTGAAGGTGAGACCAATGTTTTATGCCATGGCAAGCACAAAACTACTGTTAAGCCCAAAGGAGAAAGAATAAACCTATTCTACAATTCCTACTGTATTAGCAGAGCTCTAATTGAGAGACCAGGGACAGAGTAAATACTAGTAAAGTACCTAGTCCCTGATGGAGACCATCAACAGTCTCACCCCATATCAGAGAGGGCCAGAGGCCAACACTTACAAAGCACTCTGCAGCATCATCCATAATTCCCAGCTGGAAACGCTGTTCATCCTGGAAGGTCTTTGCCAGAGCACTGCGGAGAGTGTCAGATGGAAGCACTTTTTCACTACTACACTGAAACTGGTTAAAGATTCCCTGTAGGAAAGAGGTTAGACAAGGGAAAAAACACAATGATGTTATTAAGCTTCTATACATCCCAATCTGTCAAGCTAGCATCTCCATGCTTATAACATTGGAACCAAACGTATTTTCCATGAGTTGATCTGCTTGCAGCTAGTACTAAAAAAGTAAAAAATCAAGTGTCAGAATAAAGGGTATAATCTGTGCTAGTAAGGATCCTTGCTCTTCCATCTGTCATAGACCACTGTCATGAGTTAATGTAATTGGGTACCTCATTTCCTCTGACACAGATAGAGGTAGATGATTCACAGTAAATAAAGGCAAATTATATATAAATGGTTTGGTAAATTATTCTCTGGGGGCTCATCCTATTAAACTTAGCCCCTTCTTTTAATTTAAAATTACTCAAGGGGTGCCTGGGTGGCTCAGTCGGTTAATCATCCGACTGGCTCAGGTCATGATCTCATGATTTGTGAGTTCAAGCCTCACATTGGGTTCTGTGCTGACAGCTCAGAGCCTGGAGCTTGCTTCAGATTCTGTGTCTCCCTCTCCTGTCTCTGCCCCTCCCCCGCTAGCACTCTATCTCTCTCTCAAAAATAAACATTAAAAAAATTTTTTAATTACTCAAATAAAAATAAAAAAATAAAATTACTGAAAGTACAAAGAATAATATAACAAATATCTACTTGTCTAATACCCAGAAATAAACATTCCATTATGTTTAATCCCAATCTACATATAAAGCTAATGTCCTGGGCACCTGGGTGGCTCAGTCGTTAAGCATTTGACTTAGTCTCAGGTCATGATCTCACGATTCGTGAGTTTGAGTCCCACATCAGGTAAGCTTGAGCCCTGCTTTGGGTGAGCCCCGCTTCTCTCTTTCTATCTCTCTCTCTTTCTCTCCTTCTGCCCTCCTGTGATTCTCTCTCTCTCTCTCTCTGCCCCTCCCTTACTTGTGTCCCCTGCCCCAAGCTCTCTCTCTTTCAAAAAAAAAAAAAGATAAAGTCCCTTTTAAGACCACCCACTCTCTACCAGCCACTCACTATCATGAGTTTGTTGCACAATTTTCTGTTTTTAATACTTCTGTATACCTATGTGTAAGTATATGTGTAAGTGTGTTTATATGTGTGTGTATGTGTCTATATATGTGTGTGTATATATACGTATTCTTATATAATACATAGTGCACTTTTATGTGCATTTTTTGTTTGTATACAAAGTATCACACTGACTTACTTTTTTAAATTCAGCATTATTTTTGAGATCTATCCATAATTTACACACACACACACACACACACACACACACACACACGGTTCATCCCTTTTTGCTGCTGTATTGTGTTTTACCAGGTCTATACAACATATATTTATCCATTTCTTTATTGAAATTTTGGCAGTCTCAAATTTTTGCTATTATAAAGAGGCTATGTCAACTTATACTTCCAGTAACAGATGAATATAAATAAATTTCCCCTTATCCTTGTCAGCAATTAATAAATACAGTTGGACTAGTTAATTTTAGTCTTTCAAACTACATCTAGTTTTTCTGGGTCTTTTGCAAATATGATTTGTGGCAAATATCTTCTTCCCAGTCTTCTAGTGTCTTTTATGTGGAGCAGTTTTTAAATTTTAATGTGATCAAATTACCCATCTTCAGCATCTTTACCTGATCTGAACCAATGATGAATGTGATGTTCAGAGAATAGAAACAGAGAGTGGCAACAAGTGGCACCTGGTTTGATGAGTACTTCTCGAGTGGCATTGGACCTTCCCAACATAAATTAGAATATGCTCCTTTGACATCACATGGCCCAGATCCTCACTAAACCACCCAGATAAGCAACAAATTCAATGATGAGTTACATATCAACATACCAAAGAATGTCACTCACTTGAAATTCTTACCAGTAATTTCTTTATAAAAAAAAAAAAAAGCCATGGTTATTTTTCAGACTTACTAATGAGACCAGAAATGAGACCATTTTATAAACCTACCTATGTGATCTAAGAATAGGAGGCCCCACCAATTTAGAATGGTCAAATCTTGTTCCTCATCTTACTTGAACTATCAGCAGCTCAGTCATTCACTCTCTCCAAATTTTTATTCAATTACCCTTTCAATATAGTATTTCCTGATCACTCTTTTTAAAATTGCAAGCTCCACCCCCACTTCCCCAAACCTCCTACCCTTACCTGTTTTATTTTTCTCTGTAGCACTTATTATCATCTATAACACCACGTATTTTACTTATTTATTGTCTGACTACACTCTCTAAGTCTGAGTACAAAAAATTTTTGCCCTTTAATTCTCTACTCTACTACTCACTCTCAACATCTAGAAGGGTACTGGCATATAGAGGGCAACCAATAACTAGTTTTGAATGGATGGATGAATGGATGAATGAATGATGTAATACGGGTAGATCTTACTAAGGAAAAATATTATCAAGTCCCCTCTTTTTAAAAAAATTTTTTTTCAGCGTTTATTTATTTTTGGGACAGAGAGAGAGCATGAACGGGGGAGGGGCAGAGAGAGAGGGAGACACAGAATCGGAAACAGGCTCCAGGCTCTGAGCCATCAGCCCAGAGCCCGACGCGGGGCTCGAACTCACAGACCGCGAGATCGTGACCTGGCTGAAGTCGGACGCTTAACCGACTGCGCCACCCAGGTGCCCCAAGTCCCCTCTTTTTTAAAGCAGATAAAGAACCACCTAGAAAAGTTGAAAAATTTTCCTAAGGAAATATAATTTTCCTAAGGTAGTATAACTGGTTAAAACAAAATGGGATTGAACTTCATTCTGCTAATTAAAAGTTGGAACTGTTTTTCCCTCATTCTACTTTCTTTTTTTTTATTTTTAATGTTTATTTATTTTTGAGAGAGGGAGAGAGACAGAGCCTGAACAGGGGAGGGGCAGAGAGAGAGGGAGACACAGAATCTGAAGCAGGCTTCAGGCTCCAAGCTGTCAGCACACGACCCAATGCAGGGCTAGAACTCACAAAACCACAAGATCATGACCTGAGCCAAAGTCGAATGTTCAACCGACTGAGCCATCCAGGTGGCCCTCCTCATTCTACTTTCTTACTAGCATTGTTCCTCCTCTTACACATTGAGCATCTATCCCAACAGCAGCTCAAGAACAATTTGCTACGTAACCTGCTATTATTTCCCTACAAATGATTCCATATGATATGGAGATGACAGTATTAGTAATACATATTTAGTATTATTTAATAAGCTAGGAGCTGGGGGAAAATCTATTATAATTGCTTCAAATTACTTTGGATTAACCTAGACACTTTTCACAAATCTATTTTAAAATCAAGTAAAGGCAAGACAGGACCTTCCATAATTTGTTACTAGAAATAGAAGAATGTCTATTAGTGACCATTAAACTACACCAAAAGGAAAGGTCTAGGTCCACAGTTAAACATTCTCAGAGGACAACTGATATATCTATACCAAGTGATTTTGAAACAGAGGAAGAGGGAAACAAAGGAAAAGGTAGGAAAAGAAGCAGTGGCCACTATCATATCCCAACCTGCTGCTCTTCTCAATTGTTAATGCTAAGATATTACTGAGATATTAGTGCTGACAAAGGCTCTATCTCTAGAGCAAGAGATGGATGAGGTTTGGTCCTTTGTCCAGAGTCCAAAACTGCTTCCAAAACAAACCAGTGGGAAATGACTTCTGGGATAGTTCTGTACAAATGTGATATTTGCAAACTACAGCCCCTTTAGTCTTTCTCAACTGAGTTCCCTCAAGAATTAAGCCCTAATACTCTAAGGCATCAACAATTACTAATGAACTAACTTCTCTCCTATGTATAACAGTAGTTATGTTATCATCCAGAGAGAATTAAAAGAACAGTCACTCAAGGCACTTACTGTGTTCTGTGGTTCAGATGACCCTGCTTGAGAAAGGACAGGGCTCCACTGAGAGATGGCATAGAGTAATAATTAAGAGCATGGACTATGGAACCAAACTATCTGGATCCCAAACCCCAGTCCAAAATTTACCATTTCTATGACCTTAGAAAAGTTACTTAACTTCTCTAGTCTTCAGTTTCCTTTTTTTTTTTTTTTTAAGATTTTATTTTTAAGTAATCTCTATGCCTAACATGGGGCTCAAACTCATGACCCATAGATCAAGAGTCACATACTCTACTGACAGCCAGCCATGCACCCCCAGCTTCTTTCTTTTCTTTTCTTTTCTTTTCTTCTTTTCTTTTCTTTTCTTTTCTTTCTTTCAATTTATTTTGACAGATAGAGAGTGAGGGGGGAGGGGCAAAGAGAGAGGGAGAGAGAGAATCCCAAGCAGGCTCCACGCTGTCAGTGCAGAGCCATATGTGGGGCTCAATCCCATGAACCATGAGATCATGACCTAAGCCAAGATCAAGAGCTGGACACTTAACTGACTGAGCCACCCAGGTACCTCTAAAAGAGGATTAGCAGGTGGGGCCGCCTGGGTGGCTCGGTTAACCGTCCTACTTTGGCTCAGGTCGTGATCTCGAGGTTCATGAGTTTGAGCCCCGTGTCAGGCTCTGTGTGACAGCTCAGAGCCTGGAGCCTACTTAAGATTCTGTGTCACCCTCTCTCTACCCTCCTCTGCTTGTGCTCGTTCTCTCTCTCTCTCTCTCTCAAAGAATAAACAAACAAAACAAAACAAAATTTTAAAAGAGGATTAGTGGGTGGGGGTGCCTGGGTGGCTCAGTTGGTTAAGCATCTGACTCTTGTTTTTGGCTCAGGTCATGATCATGGTTTCATTAGTTCCAGTCACATGTCAGGCTGTGCACTGACAGTGCAGAGCCTGCTTGGAATTCTCTCTCTCTCTTCCTGTCTCTCTACCCCCTTCCATGCTCACGCTATCTCTCTCTCAAAATAAATAGACTTTGAACATTTTAAATAATAAATAAATAAATAAATAAATAAATAAATAAATAAATAACGATCAGTAATAGTAGTTATCTCCTAGGGTTATTTACAGATTAAATAAATTATCTTTTTCTCTATCTACCTGTCTATCTATATCTTAGACTAATGCCTGGCTATATAAGTGCTTATCTAAGTATTAGCTGTCATCATCATTATCATTATCATCAACATCATCATCATTATTATTATATTTTAGGTTACTAAGGAGCCTGTCTGCTACTGACCGTGCGTCAGAAATGCCATCTACCTTGAACTACCTCCCTAGTCTCTGAAATCTGGGTAAGAAGGACAAACCACTTCTCTTTCTGTTGCTCTTACTCAAGAGAGGCAGATTTCCCATGATTAGATAAGAAGGGTTTCAACACAGAAAGGAAAAGACATAGTCAGAGCTCTGCTTATATCCACATTCGATATGCAACAACAGATCTGACTCTTGTGTTCAGTGGCATCAACATCTCCAAACTATATTCTTTTCTCATCTCTTAATTACAGGCAACTTTCTCCATACACACTGAGTATCTGAATGTACTCAGAATGCCTGCATCTTCTTTATTTTATTGTAATTATTGTTATCAGTCTTGCTCTGCTATTGTTAGGAAAAAGCAAGTGTATCAGGAATAAAGCAGCCTGAGCGCTCCCAGCATGCATCTGTGGAGCTGTAGCTCTGGAAGAAGCTGTAGTACAAAGCCCCTCTGTTAGGGCAGCACACTAACCCCTGTGTGTCCCTCTCACATGAGCACAGGGCTGGAACGGGCCTCCTCCTGCTCCCTTTTTCACCCTCCTGCCACCTTTCCCAGAGGGAGATCCTGTTCACACCAAAGAAAGCCAAGAACATTTAGTTCAGAAGTAAGAACAGGTGGTAGGACCAATAAGGAACAAAAACTGGTATTCTTCCAATTGCTGAGTTCTGCGGCAGGGAGTGAGAAAGGGCAGGAAGAACCAAAACCCAGGAATCATTTTTCCCTATGGGGTCCTGATGGTTTCATTTCAATTAACAGAGAAAACCCACCTTTGAGGTTTCTCTCTGCTCTTCTTCACAAAGTGAAACCAAAGAGGTCTTCCTTTTCATTCTCAGGAAAAGGCAAATTACTTTTTGTCTGTTAACTATTTTTTTGGATGCAGTGCAAAAGCAACAAGACTTTAATGACTAAAAGCAGGTGCTTCCCCACCCATTTCTCTTGGATCATGTAGCAAACAATTCTACCCACAGGAGCTCATAATTATCTGGATTAGTAAAAACCATGTAAATAAGATAAAAGTGCCATAGAGACAGAAACTCTTTGTGCTTTGGCATCTACAAATGCAGCTGTTGCTTCAGTTTTTTCCCCCCTAAAACACAGACTTTTGTCTTTAGGCAGGAACAGCTGTTTATTTCTCTCAGGATTTCTTAGCCTAGCCTTAGCCTTCTAAAAAAAAGTCATGAGTAGAGAAGATGGGAGTCAAGAAGAAGGGCTACAGCTAAATGTGATGCGTTCTGGGCCCTAGGTCTTTGGAAAGTTAGCAGTCCAACTCATTCCTGGAGGGTGTCCAAGAAAATGTATTGTGCAAAGACACAATACATTTTATGCACTGCTACTAACTCAGTTCTTAGGGTTTCTCTTCTTGACCCGGGCTTTCCAAACCTCTCATCATTTTGGCTCTCATAATCACTCCTTTTCTCCACACCTCCTAGAAATCATAGACTTAAATAAATTGTAAGCCTCAATGTGACCAATCAAGCCTGTTTGTAAAAACAACCCTCTGAAAAAAAGATAAAGGAGCTACTACTCCTTGAGTACTACTAGAAAAGAGAATTTTCACTAGTTTTATGTGTTCAAAAGAATCTCAAACATTCTCTTTCAAGAGGGGAAAAAACATGTAAATGTTTACCATTTTGGCATCCAAACCAGTAACATTGGATTTTTAATGTTTTATTGTAGAAAATCTCAAACATACAAGGGTAGACAAAATAGCACAACAAACTCCTATGTACCTATTATCTATCTTTAACAACTGTGGCCAATCTCATTTCATATATACAACCCACCCACTCATCCCATTCCCAGATCATTATCAATCAAATACTAGACATTATTCATCTATAAATATTTTGGATATGCCTCTAAAACATAAGAAATCTTTGTTTAAAATTTAATCATACTATAATTACCACACTAAAAAAAGGTAATAATAATTCCTTAATATCATCAAATATCCAGTCAGTTTAATAGAAATTCTTGCTCCAACATTGGGGAAGACAGAACAGCTGGCTAGTTTCTCCCTTGGGATTCTTTAACCTTATGTCTAAAAATACCTACCTTCTGGATTTCCGGATTATAAAATTATCTGCATATCCTGTATCAGTCCCTTTAAGTAAATCCAATTGTCGATACCATATCTCCCCATGAGTTTTGGGTTTTTTTACACTCAATTCATAACCCAATACTTTGGACTTGCAGTGGTGAAGTTAAAGATGATCATAAACTACCTATCACACTCATTTTTGCTACCTCTGCAAAAGAGACACACCCACATACACACAAAGACAGACACAGAAAGAAACACCAAGACTTCAAGACACTAGACAGAGAGCCAAAGAGCAGAGACAGGCCAAATTCACCAGAGGATGGTATTGCTTTTAGTAGGAAATCATAAACTAATGTTGAAATTTTACAAAATATAATAGCAATTTGCTAATTTTTGTCAAGATCAAAAATGCAGGACCTTAGAGATTACCAACAGTATTTAAATCAAATTTTGACAATCAATACCATAACCACTTACCCCACAGGGGAAATGAAAAGGGGGACCCTTCTGGACATGCACAAAGATTTTGAGATTGTATAAGTTTCAGGCTCTGCCATAAATTCTGGAAAGGAAAGAATCATGATGATCTACTATGTTTTTCCTTGCAGTCATAACCCTCTATTTGAATATCATGTAAAATTCTAAACTCCAAATTTTAAAAAGGATGAAAGACTCAACTTTATACTTTCCAAGTTATATCAATGGTTAAATTAGTTGAGAATATTTAGGTACAGCCTAATAGGCCTTTAAGACTAAGAAAGATTAACCAAAAGACCACACAAATATACTCATACCCCAGAGATAAGCAAAACAAAGAAGTTCAACTCAAGTAAATGATATTTGCATTAGACAGGGATATACCTTCCTCATGTGAGGTCTGTTGATTACTAGCTAAAATCTCCAGGTAACTTATTAGAAATCTAATTTTCTGGTTTAAATAGTCCAACATAATGGATTTACTCTTCTCTGATATTGGCCATGACCACAGGACAATGAAGAACCTTCTGTTCCAATAATCTACCAAAAAAAGGACTGGACTGATAATGCACAATGAGTAATTTCTTATACCACTTTACTCCCTGTGCTTATGCTTTCTAGTAGAGGAACAGCTACATGGTACACACAAAATATATTGAGGTATTTATTCTCTGAACTCTCAAATTCCCCCCCAATTAACTGATGGGCTATCAGCAGAACACAGACTTTCCTGCCCCTTTTGAACAGTCTTACTGCTGTACAGATACAAACTTACATTACAGGACACTTTATACACAAAAACCTATTTCCTCCTCACCTACCCCTCACCATCACCACCATTCTCTGGCTTTGATGCCTTGTACTAACATTCTTAAAAGAAAAATCACTAATTGAGGAGATTTGTTGAATTTAATCAATCAATGAAGCATTCTTCTTTGCCTATAACAAAAAACACTCTGTCCTACATCTTGGCACACTGCAAAGCCTCTAGTACAATCCCTGGAAGGAGAACAAAATCATTGTGGCATACTAAGTACAGAGGACGGATTTCCTCCCCTGGACAGAGATAAATAAATAAGGCAACACCAAAGTCATACCCTGGGGCCTGGGGACATAAGGGCAGATTCAATATGAATAATAAATAAGAGTTCTGGGCTATAGGCATGACAACAGTTCAGGTCAGGAAATACCTTTTAGTAACACTAGATGGGAATAAATTTGGAGATTCAGAAGGGACAGAGTAATTAGCCCACAAATCTTTTTGTTAAGTCAGAGTTGAAACGCATTGTGGCTCAAAATAAGAAGAAAGACACACTGACAAATTATTTTTAATGAAAGCGATCATTAATAATTTGCATACAAAATTTTGAGGCTGAAATTAGGTTAGCAACTTAGTATCAAGTAATGCAGAAAAATAACCCAATATATTTTTACAGGACCAAATGGATTATCCTAAATATTACGTATAAACCTCCAAAAAGCAATTATAAGCTCTAGATACAACATACACTATGGTACCTGGTGAAGGTCACAAGGCACAAGAACATTGACATTCAGACAGCAGAAGAAAAAGTAAAAACATTAAACAAAAGGTGTTCACATAAGACCAACAGTAAAAGCATTTTAAAGATTGGTGCAAGGTAAAGTAAAAAGTGGAGAAAAAAAAAAAACAGGGATACACAACTTCCAGCCAGACTTAGAAGGGCAAATCCTTCATCCAAAACATTAGATTAAGGGAAAGTTGGCTAGCTTTTGATTTATCTAGGAACATGTGTGTGTCTCTTTTTTGTTCTTAACACTGAGTTCCAGAGCTAAACAATTATGTTCCAACATAAAAGAATTCTGACTTTATAGAATGAGCAAGTGCTGATAGAGTACCTCAAATACAGGAATTTTGGAGTTTTGTGTTTTGAAAAATATCTATGAAATTAAAATTTTACATTTGAAACTTAGCATTAAAGAATGTAGGGGCGCCTGGGTGGCGCAGTCGGTTAAGCGTCCGACTTCAGCCAGGTCACGATCTCGCGGTCCGGGAGTTCGAGCCCCGCGTCAGGCTCTGGGCTGATGGCTCGGAGCCTGGAGCCTGTTTCCGATTCTGTGTCTCCCTCTCTCTCTGCCCCTCCCCCGTTCATGCTCTGTCTCTCTCTGTCCCAAAAAAAATAAATAAACGTTGAAAAAAAAAATAAAAAAAAAAAGAATGCAAACAGGTCACCAAGTACCAGCAAAAAGGAATTCTTACTTGCTTCACCAAACATTCATCTAATTTTTAAACAGGAGACAGAGAAAAAATGGGACTTAAATATACTGAATTACACCCACACTGGGACACCACAAAGTTAACATGTAACTTAATTGTAGGATACCAGATAACTGCTCTGCTTGACAGAATCCCAGGCTTTGACTCTTCAGCAGATCTTCCCATCATCAACTCCTCCCGACCCCCACCACACACATACACCTCACCCTTCCTTAACTAAATTTGGCATAAAGCAGCCTATATTAAGTAGACCTACTAAAAAAAGTGTAAACCCAAAAGTCACGATGAAAATCTCAAGTAGAACAAGAGAGCACAAAAGACAAAAAGAAAAAAGTGAAGAAAAAGGCAAGTACACAAAACTCTGTAACTAAAATCCAAGGACTACTAAAAGAATATATGAACCCAGAAAAGTTAGGTATTTATATTATGGTGCAAGCACTATAAGGAATACCAACGGGGAAGAAAAGCTGAGCCACCTTTCCAAAAACTCATTCAGCCATGCTAAATACTGTTAAGTAAAACAATCATGGTTCTAGATAGAGGTAACATTTTTAAAACTTCATTAAGAAGATATGTTTCTGAAATGGAATTCTGAAAGGACTAGATGTGGTTTTATTTTAAAGGGATGTGTTGTTTATTGTTGTGTTATTGTTTTGGGTGCTAAGGGATCCAGGCAAAGTGAATAACATCTGCAATGTAGTCATAGGAAGTACACCATCTGCTGTCATAGCTGAAATGGAGAGTGCCTCAGGAAGGAAAGGAAGGGGAAAAAAAGTATGAAACTAGTTTTTTAAATGCCTATAAGCATACATTTTTAAGTGATTTAAGAAATAATTGGGAGCCACTTCAAGGTTATAAGAAAGGAGTAACTTCAAGATAGCACTCCAGCACATTCTTAGGTTAAAACAAATGAAATAGGATGATACTAGAGATAGAGAGGCAACTTAGGGGTCTGGAAAAAAAATATTCTTTTTACTATATGTGAACAGAAAGACTTATTACTAGAAATATCATTGACCAAAGAGGAGGCATAAAGAGAAATGACAACCTCTGTGATGCAATTTTCAATTTTTCTCTTTACAATTCAATGTGCTTTTCTAAAATGACTGTAGTACTTTCCTATACTTGTAATAAAAATCCTCCTTTAGGGGCACCTGGGTGGCTCAGTCGGTTGAGTGCCAACTTCGCTCAGGTCATGATCTCACAGTTCGTGGGTTGGAGCTCCACGTTGGGCTCTGGGCTGACGACAGCTCAGAACCTGGAGCCTGCTTCTGATTCTGTGTCTCCCTCTCTCTGTCCCTCCCCCATTCATGCTCTGTGTGTGTGTCTCTCTCTCAAAACTAAATACACATTAAAAAAAAAAATCATCCTTTAAATAAAAAACAAGTCGGGATGCCTGGGTGGCTCAGTCGGTTCAGCATTGACTTCGGCTCAGGTCATGATCTCATGATTTGTGGGTTCAAGCCCCATGTCAGGTCTGTGCTGAGAGCTCAGAGCCTGGAGCCTGTTTCAGATTCTGTGTCTCATTCTCTCTCCACCCCTCCTCCACTTGTGTTCTCTCTCTGTCTCTCAAAAATAAATAAATGTAAAAAAAATTTTTTCTTAATAAAAAACAAGCATGATGTATATATTTAGCCAAAGAATAAAAAGAAATGCCCATGTGTCCAACAACCAATTTAAGAAATGAAAAACTTAATGAGTGCGAAACTCCCCAGTTGATTATAATCTCCTCCCCTCCAGGGATAACCACTGTCCTGAATTTTATGAAAATCATTCCCTCTTTCTCACATATATGTATCCCTGAAAACATGTTGTTTAGTTCTGCCCATTTTTACTTTGTATATAAATGGAATCATAGTTTATATAATCTTCTGTGACTTGCTTCACTGTAATGTTTTTGTGATTAATCCAAGCTGATATATGTAGCTACAGGTTATTCATGTTCACTACTACAGTGTTTTACTTTAGGAATAAACCATAATTTTTAAACCTATTCTATTATATTCTATTATAGTTGGAATGGGTTGTTTCCATTTTTCTATAATCACAAAAATACTACTTTGGACATTCTCAAATATATCTTCTGATACGTATATACAAGGAAGTTTTCTACAATATGTATCTAGGAGTAGAATTACTGAATGGTAGGGTATATGCTACTTCAATTTTACCTGAAAAATGTAATGACAAAATATTTCCCTAAGTAGTGGTATCAATTTATATTCCAACCAGCAAGTGTATATAAGTTATTATTCCACCTTTCGGGTAACAATTTTATCCAATTTTAAATTTTCTATTAATCTAAAGGGTATTGATTTACTTTAATTCCTTTTTCTCTCTTTTTTTAAAAAGTCATCTATTTATTCTGAGAGAGAGAGAGAGAGAGAGAGAGAGAGAGAGAGAGACAGAGAGAGAGAGAGAAAACGCATGCACATGTGTGCACACAAGTGGGGGAGGAGCACAAAGAGAGAGAGAGAGAGAGAGAGAGAGAGAGAGAGAGAGAGAGAATCTCAAACAGGCTCACACTGTCAGCACTGAGCCCAACAAGGGGCTTGAACCCACAAGCCGTGAGACCATGACCTGAGCTGAAAATCAAGAGACAGATGCTTAACTGACTGAGCCACCAGGCATCCCTGGTTGACATTTCTTAGATTACTTGGGAGGATAAGAATCTTTCATATTCTTAAAGATCTTTTGGGTTTCTTGTACTGAGAAATGCCTGTTTATGTGTTTTTCCCATTTTCCCAATGACTCCATTATCTTTTACTTATTCTTTATAGGAGTTCTCTGGGGAGTTCTATGCTGCATACCAATCCTTTGTGGGATATATAATTTATTGCCGATATTTCCTCCTGGCGTGTAGCCTTGGGTCTTACCCTCTACTAGAGTCTTCTGATGAACAGAAGTTCTTGAATTTTCTGTAGTAAAATGTTATCAATTCTTTTTAGTATTTTTTATGTCTTATTTAATAAATCCTGTCTATCCCTGAGGTCATGCTATTCTTTCATATTTTCTTCTAAAACTTAAAGTTTTCCTTCCAGGTGCCTAGGTGGCTTAATTGGTTAAGTGTCCAACTCTTGATTTTGGCTCAGGTCATGATAACGGTTAGTGAGTTCAAGCCCCTCACTGGGCTCTGTGCTGACAGTATGGAGCCTGCTTGGGATTTCTCTCCTTCTCTCTCTCTCTCTCTCTCTCTCTCTCTCTGCACCCCCCCCCCACAATCTCTCTCTCTCTAAAAATAAATAAACTTTTAAAAAAGTTTTCTTTCACATTTTAGTTCTCAGCTCAGTTGAAATTCATACTTTTGGTAATAATATGACATAGGGATCTAATTTACTTTTCTTTTTTCTATACAGATAACCAATTACCTAATCATCATTTGTTGAAAAGTCCACTTTCTCCTTTGATTCACAGGGCAAGTAGCTAGTTTCCACATATGTATTTCTGAACTTTTGATTTTGTTCCACTGATTTATTAGTCATACTGTGTTGACAGCACATTGTCTTAATTAATATAGTTTTATAAGCCTTGATATCTGATAAAGTAGCGTAGTCATTAGTACTTTTGCCAAATATTTCTGGTTGTTCCCTCTCCCCAGGATTCTGATAGGATCACACTTCCTGGCCCTTTTAGGATTCACTGGAGCCATATGATTAGTTCGAGTCTGTGATCTCTGAGCAGAAGAGATATGCTGAACATTCAACTGCCTGTGCAAAAACCTCCAGAGCTCTTTTTCCCTCTGCCTTGGCCAATAGTCAACTTGGCACCTGCATTCCTGAGTGACTATAATCAGTAGGGTTTCCTACTAAACTGCAGTGGACAAGTAATGGGAATGAAAAATAAATCTTTTGTATATTTATCACTGAGATTTTAGTTTGCTACCAAAACATAACTTAGTCTACTCTGATACACAAGGCAAGTCATTCATTTTGTTATTATCCTTCAAGAATGTTCTGTCTTGGGGGCGCCTGGATGGCTCAGCTGGTTCAGCATCCGACTCGGTTTCAGCTCAGGTCATGATCTCAGGATCGTGAGATCAAGCCCCATGTGGGGCTCTGCACTGAGCATGGAGCCTGCTTAAGATTCTCTCTCTCTCTCTCTCTCTCTCTCTCTCTCTCTCTCTCTCCAATTAAAAAAAGAATGTCATATCTATTCTTCCCTGTTTGTCATAAGAATTTCAGAATCAAATTTTCTACACTTCCAGGACAAACTTGCTGGTCAGAATATACATTAGTATCACCACATTGGAAAACATACGGAAATACTGGAAAACAGTTGGTATTATAAAATTTTAAAAAAAACTGAAGATATACATATCCTATGATTCTAGTAATTTCATTCCTGGGCAAATATGCAAGAGAAATATGTATGCATATGTAAATATAAATAAGAATGTTCTTGGCAATATTGCTCATTAAAAATTAAAAACTGTAAATAATCCAAATGACTACCAGCTATAGAATAGATAAACAAACTGGCTTATTTACACAATGAAATACCATATGATAATGAAGATGAACAAAGTCAACCTGCACATAACAATATGATGATCTTATTAACATACTGCTGCACTAAAGAAGACATACACGCACACACACCCACACAGATTCATTTAGAATGATTCCAATTACAAAAACAGGTAATTTTTAAATTCAATTGTTTAAGAATAGATACATAGGCAGTAAACTATCAGGTAAAACAAGAAAGTGATTATCACAAACATTAGAAAACTGGCTACCCCTGGGAGAAAGGAGGAGACGTGATTGAGAAAGAAGGGAGGATTCAAATGTCTACAGGCAGTATTCTATTTTCACCTAAAGAGTTGTTAAAGGATGGTCACTTTGTGATTATTCATTATACTGGGTCTTTGTGAGGATTTTATATAAATGTCATATATTTTTTGTTAGATTTATTCATATCACTTTATATACTGTATTACTATTTAAAAGTTTCTTTTAAATTGCATTTTCTATTAGTTGCTCGTATATTAAAATGCAATTGAATGTTATACCTTGATCTTACAGGCAACAACCTGCTAAATTCTTATTGGTTCTATTGATATCTCAGTAGATGCTTTGGGATTTTTTTTAACAGCCAATCATATCATCTGCAAATAATGATAACTTTGTTTCTTCCTTCCTAATCTTTATCTTTCCTTTTGTCTTATTATGCTGACTAGAACTAGTTCAATGATGAATCAAATTATTTCATATTCTATACAAATATTTTTAAAGTAGCGAACAAAAAAGAGACATTCCAGGTGCTGATGATCCATCCCAGATTTACTCTTCTACTCAGCATCCCTTCTCTTCTCTTGGAAAATAAAGCCCTCTGGCACAAAAACAGACACATAGACCAATGGAATAGAATAGAAACCCCAGAACTAGACCCACAAACGTATGGCCAACTCATCTTTGACAAAGCAGGAAAGAACATCCAATGGAAAAAAGACAGTCTCTTTAACAAATGGTGCTGGGAGAACTGGACAGCAACATGCAGAAGGTTGAAACTAGACCACTTTCTCACACCATTCACAAAAATAAACTCAACATGGATAAAGGACCTGAATGTGAGACAGGAAACCATCAAAACCCTAGAGGAGAAAGCAGGAAAAGACCTCTCTGACCTCAGCCGTAGCAATCTCTTACTCGACACATCCCCAAAGGCAAGGGAATTAAAAGCAACAATGAATTACTGGGACCTTATGAAGATAAAAAGCTTCTGCACAGCAAAGGAAACAACCAACAAAACTAAAAGGCAACCAACGGAATGGGAAAAGATATTTGCAAATGACATATCGGACAAAGGGCTAGTATCCAAAATCTATAAAGAGCTCACCAAACTCCACACCCAAAAAACAAATAACCCAGTGAAGAAATGGGCAGAAAACATGAATAGACACTTCTCTAAAAAAGACATCCGGATGGCCAACAGGCACATGAAAAGATGCTCAACGTCGCTCCTTATCAGGGAAATACAAATCAAAACCACACTCAGATATCACCTCACGCCAGTCAGAGTGGCCAAAATGAACAAATCAGGAGACTATAGATGCTGGAGACGATGTGGAGAAACGGGAACCCTCTTGCACTGTTGGTGGGAATGCAAATTGGTGCAGCCGCTCTGGAAAACAGTGTGGAGGTTCCTCAGAAAATTAAAAATAGACCTACCCTATGACCCAGCAATAGCACTGCTAGGAATTTACCCAAGGGATACAGGAGTACTGATGCATAGGGGCACTTGTACCCCAATGTTTATAGCAGCACTCTCAACAATAGCCAAATTGTGGAAAGAGCCTAAATGTCCATCAACTGATGAATGGATAAAGAAATTGTGGTTTATATACACAATGGAGTACTACGTGGCAATGAGAAAGAATGAAATATGGCCTTTTGTAGCAACGTGGATGGAACTGGAGAGTGTGATGCTAAGTGAAATAAGCCATACAGAGAAAGACAGATACCATATGGTTTCACTCTTATGTGGATCCTGAGAAACTTAACAGAAACCCATGGGGGAGGGGAAGGAAAAAAAAAAAAAAGAGGTTAGAGTGGGAGAGAGCCAAAGCATAAGAGACTCTTAAAAACTGAGAACAAACCGAGGGTTGATGGGGGGTGGGAGGGAGGGGAGGGTGGTGATGGATATTGAGAAGAACACCTTTTGGGATGAGCACTGGGTGTTATATGGAAACCAATTTGACAATAAATTTAATATATTGAAAAAAAAAAAAAAAAAGAAAAGAAAGCCCCCCAGGCTGGACGAAGAAATATGGTTATTCTAACAATTTAAATTTCTCAGCTATTAGAATGAAGTTCAGCTCATCCATATTGTCAAATTAATCCATCTTACTATAAGTCTATTTATAATAAGTTTCAAATGAAGTGTACAATAATTAAAAGAATGCAAACTAGAGCTTCATTATTTAATACTTATATAGCACTGAGGGACTGAAAAGCACTTTGCGGAAAAACATCAAATTTTTAATATACTCCCAAATAAAACAAAAGAAGCAGTGAAGAAAAATAAACCTAATGGATAGATGAGACAATGATGTGACGAGGAAAGTAGTAGAACTCCTTGGAGTTACGAAGATCCAAAATAGAGCCTTTGATTCCCTAAGCCCATTCACCTATCTGCCATAAGCAATTGCTTCTCTGAAAGAGTCCCAAGGTACATTCTCAGCCCTCATAAGTTAAAAAATATCTTCCTTTCTGTACTTGGGTATCCAGAAGGTGTCCCATAAAGTCTCTGGTTTTCTCCATCTTTTTTGGCTTATATAGTGATTCTAATTTATATTCTATTACCCATTTGTGCTTCTGGAAACTGAAACACAAGACTGTGACAATCAGTTCATTAGAGTCCCCTCTGGGTCAATGAAGAGGATGGTACAGTTCTAAACAAAGGCATGTGAGGGGGTCTATCATCCCTTCCTGGTACAGATGAGTGTTTTCAGTTTCAGCAGATTCTTCTACCAGGGATTTCTCCAGGATTCAAATTTCTCTAGCAAATATCTTACTTTGGCTTTTAGTTTTTAAATGTCATGAACCAGACTTCTCTTCGATTTGCTAGCCAAAGGGCTATATATTTCTGGTTTATTTAAAATTAGAGACTGGGGCACCTGGGTGGCTCAGTCAGTTAAGCATCCGACTTTTGATGTCGGCTTAGGTCATGATCTCATGGTTGTGAGATCAAGCCCCATGTCAGGCTCTGCACCAGGTGTGGAACCTACTTAAGATTCTCTCTCTCCCTCTGCCCCTCCTCCACCCCTGCTCACACTCTGTCTCAAAAATAAATAAATAAAAATAATAAAAATTTTAAAAATAAAATTAGATACTTAATGTCAGTGTACCCTTCAGAAAATCAAGCCAAATTCCCTTGTGGATAGACTTCTGTCTGAATGGGCATAGTCAGAAATGTTACAACTTGTAAAAGATTTGCTTTTATTAAAATTCATATTTAAACTCCCCAATTAGGGGCGCCTGGGTGGCGCAGTCGGTTGGGCGTCCGACTTCGGCCAGGTCACGATCTCACAGTCCGTGAGTTCCAGCCCCGCGTCGGGCTCTGGGCTGATTGATGGCTCAGAGCCTGGAGCCTGCTTCCGATTCTGTGTCTCCCTCTCTCTCTGCCCCTCCCCCGTTCATGCTCTGTCTCTCTCTGTCCCAAAAATAAATAAACGTTGAAAAAAAAAAAATTAAAAAAAAATAAATAAATAAACTCCCCAATTAATCAATAATACATATTTTGCTAAAAGTTCCAATGCTTCCAAGGGGAAGAGAAAAAAGATGTTTGTGACCCAAGTGGTAAAACGTTCAGAAGACTCAGTCATCTCTTTCTAAAGATATGTGCCCATCATGGACTTAAAATTCCAAAGTGATGCTGCTCAAAAAACATCTTAAATCAGTTGTTGCAAATAACCAATACAACTGGGAAATTCTGCTGGATTTTTTGTTACAGTTCTTACTCCAAGATGTAAAAGCAACTAAATCAAACATATGACCACAACCAAGCATCCCTGTGACAAACCAAGAACTCAGACTTCTTGAAACTGAAAAATGACTCTGGATGTTTATCAGAACTCACACAGACTTACCTAGCCATAAATAATCCATTGTACATACAAACCAAGAAAACACAGAGAAGCTACATATTGGAAAAGCAGATAAAGTATAGAAAATGGACCTTTTATACAACCTAGTTCTTCCTCTATAGTAGCATACCTAAAATCTCTGAGTCAGAAATCTCTCACTTTCTGCTATTTTCTTTGTCTCTAAATGAATCCTCAGGTTTCATTTTATTCAGAAATGAAAAACTTGGGAGTCAGATGATGGGGTCAAGAACAGGTATAAGGAATCTATTAAATGTGGTAATGGGAAACATTTAGGGAATGGGAAAATTTTAGTACTGGCTTTTCTCAATAGGAAGAGTTTGTTGTTAAATTTAGCTTTAACAAACAATAGCTAATTCCACTAAAAATTGGTTGTTTATTCTTTCAAAATAAAAATTTAGAATTAGCTCTTCAGGTAAATACTCCAAGTCTAAGCACATCTCAATAGTATCCTATCACATTAAATAGAGCTGTATGGGCAAGAAAGTTCAGAAAAACAGACTACCTAAGCCAAGTAACAATTCTCTGAAGCAAGCAAAACTGATCACCTCATCTTTCACACTAAGCCACAAGCAAATAATTCAGTAAGAAATTCTTTATCATCCCCTGATTAAATTGCCTCAATATTGATCATCTGGCAGCCTAATGGTAGTGAGAAGAAACAGATTTGAAGAACTTACCTTCAGAGCACAAAAGATACAGGAATCTCCCATGCACTTGTGAGTTGTAAGCTGCCTAAAGCTACGTCGGAAGATGTCCAAGTGCCATAAAACCTGTCAATAAAAAAGGGGAAATACTTCAGTACTTTATAAGAAGACTCCATTTGAGGGGCGCCTGGGTGGCGCAGTCGGTTAAGCGTCCGACTTCAGCCAGGTCACGATCTCGCGGTCCCTGAGTTCGAGCCCCGCGTCAGGCTCTGGGCTGATGGCTCAGAGCCTGGAGCCTGTTTCCGATTCTGTGTCTCCCTCTCTCTCTGCCCCTCCCCCGTTCATGCTCTGTCTCTCTCTGTCCCAAAAATAAATAAACGTTGAAAAAAAAAAAAAAATTTAAAAAAAAAAAAAAAAAAAAAAAAAAGACTCCATTTGATCTTAAATTCAAGAATTCAAGCAAACATAGGTAATGACTTCTGAATATATCTTTATTCCCAAGAGAAAACTCATTCTAGTATATTAAAACAAATGCCAAAAAGGGTGAGTTAGCTAACACAAGGGACAGAAGACTGTATTCTGAAAAATACATTACTTTGAAAATGAAGGTCACACAGACAAATAATGTATAACATACATCAAATGTGATCTTGAAGGGGAAATTTATGGGCTAAAAGCTGCAGAATAAGGGTTTACTTTAATTGTCCACACAAGAAACAATTTTTTTTTTTTGGAACAAACTTGTTTTTTGAAGTATAGTTGATACATGTACATTAGTTTCAGGGATACAACATAGTAATTCCACAAGTTTATACGTTATGCTGTGCTCACCAACACAAGTGTAGCTGACATCTGTCATTAAACAACACTACCACAATACCACTGACTATATTCCCTATGCTCTGCCTTTTATTCCCAACATCTTTTTTTTTTTTTTTAAGATTTTTTAAAAAGGAATCTCCACACCCAAAGTGGGGCTGAAACTTACAAGATCAAGAGTCACATGATCTACAGCCAGCCAGCCAGGTGTCCCTCCTCATGACTTTTTCATTCCATAACTAGAAGCCTGTATCTCCCACTCCCCTTCACCCATTTGCCCATCCCCCTCATCACCCTCCCCTCTCACAACCACCAGTTTGTTCTCTATATTTATAGGTCTGATTCCGCTTTTTGTTTGTTTATTCATTTGTTTTGTTTTTTAGATCCCACATATAAGTGAAATCATATGGTATTTGAAACCTTATTTAGAAGCTTGAATTATAGTGTGGAATTTTGTCTTTGTTGGATTTCTCAATTTTTGGACCTTTCTGAGAGATGTGTGTTCCTCATGTCAACAGATTAAAAAAATGGTAATATCAACAGTGATAAATCATGTTCATAGTATGTAACCTAAATATGATATGATGAGAATGGCACTTTATTTTTATGGTCTTCTTCTCAAAAACCTATAACCCCAGTCTCACAATGAGAAAAATATCAAACAAATTCCAACAGTGGGACATCCAACAAAATACTTGATTAGTACTACTCCTCAAAACTATCAAGATCATCAAAAACAAGGAAATTTTGTGAAAGAGAGCCAAGAAAAGCCTAAGGAGACATGACAAGCAAATGTAACTGTGGTATCCTGGATGGGATCCTGGAACAGAAGAAGATGCTAAGCAAAAACTAAGGAAATTTGAATAAACTATGGACTTTAATTAAAAGATAAATGATGTAATATATAGCCTAATGCCTTAGGATGTTCCTCTTGCTTGGGTAACATTTTTTAATTAAGTTTATTTATTTATTTTGAGAGAGGGAGAGAGCATGCACACAAACAGGTAAGGAACAGAGAGGAGAGACAGAATCCCAAGCAGGCTCTGCACCATCAGTGCACAGCCCAATGTGGGGCTCGAATACACGAACCATGAGATAATGGATCAGAGCCGAGATCAAGAGTCTGACACTTAACCGACTGCGCCACCCAGGCACCTCTTGCTTGGGAAACATTTAAATGGCATCATATATGAAAAGGCACTATGCCTCCGGAGCCCCATACAAAGCACAGCTCTGGAGCTTCTTCTTACTTATGTGTCTTCAAGGTACATATTCCAAAAGTTCTTGGAAATACACTATACTCCCAAATAAGTAACACCTTTTTATAATAAACACAGTGGGTTCAACACATCTGTGGCCAACATAGCATTCATATCAAAAGTCAGAATATTAGTTCATAGAAACAATTATTTTCAACTTGTAACGTGATTAGAACAGGCACTCCAAAACCATCAATGACACAATATTTAAGTACATAGAAGTGTGTGTGTGTGTGTGTGTGTGTGTGTGTGTGTGCCAGTATGTGTCCATATGGTGCTGGGAATTAGAACAGAAAGCCATAAATATTATTGTTTTAATACAGATAGAACATACAGAAAGAAACAGAATTATAAAAACAGGACGATGGCCAGAAAGGAGGTAAACACACACACACACACACACACACACACACACACACACACACACCTATATCAATACCTTTTTTTGCCTGCTTCTAAATTTAAAAAGTATTATTAGTTTATGCAATGTCACTCAAAAACCCATATGCATCATCTGGGGAAAAAAAAAACCGAACCAACCCCACCCAACTGCATGAAATTTACAGTAGTAATTAGGGAATATAGTTAAACTCTTTCTCTAGGCTTGACAGCATAGAATTTTTTAATGTTTTCAAATAAAAATTTGAAAACAGAGAGAGAATATGAAACTTTATTACATAAATAAGCTTAGCAAAATTCTTATATTATAAATGAGTAAACTGAAATACTATTACCTGTACAAGGTCACAGAGCTAGTCTACAGACAAACTAAAACTAGAATCCAAGTTTCCTAATTCATAAGTCTAGTACTTTTTATTTTTGTTTTTTTAAGTATTTACTTTTGAGAGTGTGTGAGTGGAGGGTTGGGGGGGACAGAGGATCCTAACCAGGCTCTGCACTGACAGCAGCAGGCCCAATGTATGGCTCAAACTCATGAACTGTGAGATCATGACCTGAGCCAAAGTCGGATGCTCAACTGACTGAGCCACCCAGGCACCCCAGTCCAGTACTTTTCATACCAAATACATTGTCTTGGTTTTTCTTCTATCATAGCAAGATATTTTCTCATTATATCTGAAGCATAAAACTAATATTTTACCAAGTTAATTATCTTGGATGGCAAATTCAATTTACTTTTACTCTGAGAAGCAGAAAAGAAGGGAAAGTAATTACTTGAAAGTTAGGCCAAAAGGAATGAACTTAACATTCTATGGGCCTGACAAGGCAAAGCAGACAGACAGGAAGCTCTGGGATTCTGAGATCACTAGTATGGTAAGCAACACCAAAAGGGAAAATCTGCAGTAGATAATCACACCTTAGGGGAATTTACTTTCCACTAGCTCTGTTTAAGCATATCTGTCCATATACCAATCATGAGCTACTACAAAAGAGCTCAGAGGAAGGGGATGAAGAAATGGACAAAGACTGGACTCCATTCAGTGTATGCTAAGAGCCTATATATTATAAGACAAAAGTAATGTACCTGAAAGGTCTTTGACTTGTGGAAAGAACTTTGCTTTCTTTTCTAGAGAAAAGCAAGTACGGTGATAAGACATCTTTGTCTCAAAAGAAAAAAAAAAAAAAAGCAAGAAAAAATCAATAATCACGTATTAAGATCATTTAGTTCACGTACTTTCTTTCTCCTTCAGGCAGGTAAGTAGTAGTAGTTACACTTATTATTTCTATTATCATTATTAATCCCTTTTTCATATAAATGAGGTAATTGAGGTTCAGAGATAAGTGACTTGCCTAAAATCACACAGATAAACTTAGAAATGATCTCAGGCTGTTGACCTCAAACAAAGACCATCAAGGATTATATTTAGAAGAGCTATTGGAAGCACAGCATTTGCAACTAAAAAGTCAAAGTTCACCAAAAAGAAAGAAATTACCCTTACCTGCAGGGCACTGTTGAGGAAGCAGCTGTTTTGTCCTGGCTCATTGCTGAGACCTTTGCTGGGGGCTATGGAGGTTGAGCTTCGAGGTGTAAACATGCCTTGGACACTACCACGGCCCCCTGAAAAATAATTTCTTTTCCAAGACATTATTGTTCACAGTTAGCTTGAAAACTTAGAGAAGACTTTGTATTTTTGGGGAAAGAGCTTCTGTCTGCTGAAGTCCTGATTTGTGAAAGATAATCCAGAATTCAATGAATCTGTGTTGAAATATTTTGAGTTTACAACCTTCCAAACATCATCTATGTAGCTCAAGGAACTCAGGTATCCTCTTAGATCCACATGACAGAGCCGTCCCCCATTTGCTCCAAACAATGCCCAAAATTTAACATGGCACAGTACAAACACAAACAGAGAAATCCTTAGGTATTGCGTCCTTCTATTTCTCTTGAATTGCCTCCATAAAATCGTGGTGAAGTGCCTGCAGTCCTCAACTCCAACAGAATCCAGAATCAGGGTAGGATGTATTCTTAGGCTTGTTGATGATGCTTCTTGTGGATCGAAGATTCTTTCCAACTGGAAGGAGAAGCAGACAGATAAGCAAGAATCCAATGCAACCCTCCTCGCCTTCTATTGCCTTTTCCCATCATCGTCTGAAGTAAAAACTCAAGTTCTAAACAACTGACATAGATTCCACAAAGGTAAGAAATTTTGTTTAAATTATATGGAGTTTTTGTTCTTAATGCTGCCGCTCTTTTTTTAATATGCTCCAAACAGCTTCCATCGTTCCCTCTAGAACTTCAGAAAGTCTCTTCTCTTCCTCTGTGACTAGAATAGCCAGCTGTGCCAGAGAGCTTTAACAAAAAGAAAAAAAAAAAAAAACCAACTAAAAGCTTGCGTCACTTAATGACTCTCCTGGCTTTGTGCTGTTCTGCCAAGATCAACGTTGCCTCACCTCTCACTATAAACTTGAAACCTTGGCAAACAATGACAAAAACAAACAAAAAATGCAAAAAAAAAAAAAAAAAAACCTTAACAACAATAAAAAGGAGAAACGCTCAAACCAAAGAGGAAAAAAAAAAAGGTGTGAGTAGTTTTTCTTTCAGAGGAAATTTCTCCGAAAATTTCTAGAAGACAGTTGATCAGGACAAAACGAACACCAAATACAGTTTCCAAAATCAAGCTAACAAAAATATTACCAGGTAAACATACACCAAATTAAGAA
The DNA here is from genome assembly GCF_007474595.2 of Lynx canadensis. Lineage (NCBI taxonomy): Eukaryota > Metazoa > Chordata > Mammalia > Carnivora > Felidae > Lynx > Lynx canadensis. The sequence goes on along the minus strand of NC_044313.2, from coordinate 53,358,399 downwards.
TTGGAACAGTTTCTGTTAGATATTGTGAGTAAAGAAATTTTTAGAGGTGTTTTACATGTTCATGGCTATGAAAGCCTATTTAAAGATGGGAAGGCCAAGTTATCACCCTGGGCTCTGTTCTGAGGAAATGTCCCATCTCAGAGAAATATTCATGGCAAGTAAACCATATGCCCTTAATATCATGTCCAGGAGAACTAAATCTTCTCCTGCCCTGGTTGTTTGTATGTTTCATTTTTGCCAGAGGATCAGAGAGATAATTTGGGTTACAAATAACTTAATCCTCAGATTATATCTGAGGCACTCACAATCACAGGCAATCCACTGACCAACATTACTTTTCAACTAATTAAAATTCCAGTGAGGCAACAGGGGAGAAATACCAAAGCAAACACCTTTACTAGAAGGAAATCTTCTAATCTCCAGCTTTAAGCTTTCATATAAGGCTGCCATGTCCACATAAGTAAAAAATTAAGAATGTTGAGTGTTAAATTTGGTTTTTAACAGTTCCCCAAGCTTCTCCCTTCCTTACTTCCTATCATCATATGGATCACCTAAAAAAGCAAAAATGCTAAAACATCTTAATCATTCTCTAAGAAATCATCTACCATTATCCACAGTGTGTCCAGTGGAAAAACTGAGGCACAGGAACAATAAATGGTTGCATAAGACTGTTCTTTCCCTTCTCTAAATTCCCAGACTATTTATAATCTACATGTCACAATTAAAGTATTTGACTATACACTGTAGAGTCATATTATCCTCTATTTGTTTTTATTACTCTCTATTTGTTTTATATGGTATCAGTCATATATCCTGAATGACTGTATGAAATGAAATACTAACTAGTGTCAGACAACTGCTAAACACTATACTTACATTCTTTATTTATTCTTTACCTATTATGTAGGTGTTAATAGTTCCCACTTTACAGAAGAGTAGAGTGAGACTTAAAGACATTAACTTGCTCAAATCAAACTGGTAAGTGGCAGAACTAGAATTTTTCGACTATTAAACTGTGACTTAATTATGTATTTTATCATACTATTCCAAAAGTTCCTATCACAGTGCTGGTCATAAGGAGGAACTCAATAAATACTCCCTGATGACTAGCATGGCACCAAGAAGAATTCCATGTCTCCCACACAGACTAAAAGACCCTCAACTCTCTATACACACCCTCATACACACCCCATTCGAAGCTACTAAGCAACTTCCAACAAGACATGCAGCATTCCTTCAGCTCAACTGCTGCAAAGGAATGACATACCAAGCCTCCACTTTGCTCACAGCCAAAAGGACTTGGCAGACAGGTGGGGTTTCCACTATCCACATTAGACACTTACTGAAACTCAGCCTGCCCTATGATACACACCCTTGAGTTCAGGCAGCAAAGAGGAAAAAAAAAGCAGTCACAGAAAAAAAGATTCTCAGGCTCTGAATGGCAGCATTATGTAGGGTAAGGCAATAAGCTTGCGTTAGGTGTGTCAGAAACTAGAGGTGAGAGCCAGAAAGAATAAGGCCAAAGGAGGCAGTAACAAATGATCCAAAGAAATACTGATGACAAAATATTTCACTTAAATTGTAGGTCCAGCACCAAACCACACAATCTTTCTACTATACCATTACTATAGATATATAAGAAAGTCAATTAAGAGTTATACCCACATCTAACAACCTATTTTTATTTTTTTAATGTTTGTTTATTTATTTTGAGAGACACAGAGACAGCTCACATGCACGAGCGAGGAAGGGACAAAGAAAGAGGGAGAGAGAATCCCAAGCAGGCTCTGCCCTGTCAGTGCAGAGCCCTACACTGGGCTTGATCTCAGGAACCACAAGGTAATGATCTGAGCCAACCAAAAGCAAGAGCTGGAGGCTTAATGATTGTGACACCCAGGCACCCCAAACAACCTATTTTTAAAAAGAACAGAACTTTAAGGCACCTGGTGGTTCAGTCAGTTAAGCACCCGACTTCAGCTCAGGTCACGATCTTGCAGTTCGTGAGTTCGAGCCCCGCATCAGGCTCTTTGGTATCAGCATGGATCCCACTTCAGATCCTCTGTTCCCCTCTCTCTCTGCCTCTCCTGCACTTACTCTCTCACTCTCTCTCAAAAAATAAAATAAACCTTTAAAAATAAATAAATAAGTAAACAAATAAATAAATAAAAGAACATCTTAGGTAATAAATATTCAAGTATTTAGAGGTAAAAGATCATAATATCTGCAACGTACTCTGAAATGGTTCAGAAGGGAAAAATATACATGTGTGTGTGTATTTTATATATATATACATGTGTGTGTGTATATGTAAATACAAAGAGAAAGGGAAAATGGTACAATAAATATAGCAATAATGTTAACAACCGGTAAATGTGACTGAAAGGGATATGGGGATTCTTTGTACCATTTCTTATAACTCCTCTATAAGTTTCAAATCATTTTTTTTAAGTTTTTATTTATTTTTGAGACAGAGAGAGACAGAGCATGAATGGGGGAGGGGCAGAGAGAGAGGAAGACACAGAATCGGAAGCAGGCTCCAGGGTCTGAGCCATCAGCCCGGAGCCCGACGTGGGGCTTGAACTCACAGACCACGAAATCGTGACCTGAGCTGAAGTCGGACGCTTAACCAACTGAGCCACCCAGGCACCCCTCAAATCATTTTTTTTAAGTTGAAAGAGAATTAATATCAGCAAAAAAAAAAAAAAAAAAGAATGTAAAATTATGTAGAAATTACCTTGTAATGTATGCAGTATTCGTGATTCAATGAAAAAAATGACTAAAATCATTAAGCTAGTAGATAATAACCATGCCAGGTGATATTAAGCAATCCCAAACTAAAATTTAAAAAAAGAAAAAGGAGAAGAGAAAGATAAATGCAAAAAAGCCTGATATGATGATAAAATAAAAGTATTAGATATGAGGGAAAAATAGAATAAAGTTCCAATACTACATCTATGAAAAGGAAAACTCAACATACAGTACAATGCCTAGTTGTTATAAGAGCAAGCGATGTAATTATGATATACAAACAGGAGCAGAACCAGACTGGGAGTTAGAGGACATGGGTTCGACTTCCATATTTTTACTATTTTGGGTAATCCTGAACTACTTAAGTGTCCTGAACTTTATTTTCTGGGTCTGTTAAAATGATGGCAGAATACCTATTTTACACAGTGGTTGAGATTTAATGTAATAGGCATGCCAAAGTACTAGCAAGTTTTCAAAACAAAGAATGAATAATGAGTTCCACTAAAATGAGTGAACTGCGATGTCTGAAAGTGTAAGTGTAAATTTTGGTTTGGGGACTTCAGGATACTAGAAAGCTGTAAGCCACCAGGAAGAAGTCTTCTAATTGTATAAAAAGAACAATAACCCTCATACAGGACAAATGATATGTTAGCACAATTTAACTATGTGCTTGGAGAAACAGTTGAATTTTACAATTACTTTTAAAATACAAAGTTTAACTTTCTATTTGTAAAAAGCCAAACAGTTGAGCCTATTACAAGGAACAGAGTAACATTTTAGAAGGTCTACAAAGAATGACCATGTCCAACTGATCAATGATTCAAAATGGAAAAACCATGAAGAGTATCTCAGTTTCTAATGAAGGAAGAGTAGCCCCATTACAAGTGATTAATACCAAAAATAACCCAAATATTAGGAAGTCAAACTGCACTACAATGAGATATCCAAAGAGTTAACCAGGAAAGTTGCTCCCATTTCTAGTTTCTATTACTCTATACAGCAGTTTACTTGTAATTTACTTAAGAAAACTATATTTGCACTGATAAATCAACAAGAAATTACCTCAATCCCTCGGTATGCTCCATATGTCAATAATTCTTAACTATATAGTATCTTGCTAGTTATTATAAGAATTAAAACTAGTTAATTCAGGGGCGCCTGCATGACTCAGCCAGTTAAGCATCCAACTTTGGCTCAGGTCATGATCTCATGGTTCATGGGTTTGAGCCCCACACCAGGCTTGCTGCTGTCAGCACTGAGTCTACTTCAGATCCTCTGTCCACCCCCCTCCACCCTTCCTCCCCTGAAAAAATAAATAAACATTTTTAAAAAATTAGTTAATTCATGCAAACTGCTAATTCAATGTCCAGCATATAGTAATTACCATATAAATGATTGTTATTATTACTATTACCTTTCAAACATTTCCTCCTTGTAAGTTCTTTTCCCTTTAAAGATAACCTCATATAGATATCCTATATTCTTTAAAAAGAAAAATAAAAACAGCAACAACAAAGACCACCTCAAAATTATTAACTCCTATGCCTACTGTCCTAAATTTTTTTGTACCTTCCACTACTAAATGTCTCCACAATTAATAACTTACAACTGCTACCTCTTCATGCTCACTATCAACCTCTTCAGGACACGGTGCTAATCTTGACTCCACCACCACAACTTTCCTTCATGGAACATCGCTATCTAAAGAAGTCTCCTAATTGCAAAACCTACTGGCTTTTTCCACAGGCCTCATTCTTCTTTTTTGCAGCACCTAACACTGGCTGCCTTGAGGCTACATAATCCTGGATTCATTGGGTGAATTAATAAGAAAATGAGAGAATGAATAAAATGGAATAACAAACCAGAACACTGGTTCCTCCTACTGACAGTTCACTTTTCCTCTCCTTTGTTACATTCTTAAAAGAATACATTCCTTAAAGTTTAAATCAGAAGTTCTTGCTCATCTCTACAATTCCACCCATGGTATTCTCATCCTCCTCTGTCAGAACTTCAACCATCACTTCTGGTCTGACAAATCACAAATCACATGAACTCTAAAACCAAATCACCAAATATTTGCACACTGTCACACTTTTGTAAGTTCAACATGTCCAAATCAGAAACCACCTCCTGAGGTGCCTGGGTGGTTCAGCTGGTTAAGTGTCCACCTTCGGATCAGGTCATGATATTGTGGTCAGTGGGTTTGAGCCCGGCATCAGGCTCTGTGCTGACAGCTCAGAGTCTGGAGCCTGCTTTGGATTCTGTGTCTTCCTCTCTCTGCCCCTCCCCCACTTGTGCTCTGTCTCTCTTGCTCTCAAAAATAAACATAAAAAAATTAAAAAAAAAAGACACCACCTCCTTTGCCCCCAAATATAGTGCCTCCTCTCTGATTATCTTTTTTTTTTTTTTTTTTTTTAACTAATGGCATTTCCAATTACCCAGGCTGAAAACCTCTGTAGTCTTGGACTCCTTCCTATCCATCCCCTCCTTCCTTATCCATGTCACAAAGTCTTATCAATTCTCCCCTCAAAAATCTCTTTATTGATTCTTCTTTTTCACTTCCACTGTCATCACCCTAGTTTATACCACAATTACTTCCCATTTAGATTATTATAATAGATTACCTCTTGCTGGCCTCCTACCTCTTGCCATTCCAATTCACTTATATAATTACTTTTTTAAAAAATTAATTTCTCTTTAATATGCCTCATTACTTATTTTTGTGCATTTTACACAAAAAGGTAAAAAGCTTGAATTATGCCTTAGCAGAAGAGCGAGGTAGGATCACTCTCACCTTTTTCAAGTCCCAAGCAAGGCAAAGATGTCTACTCTTACCACTCCTATTCAACATCATACTGGAGGTCACAGCCTATGCAACAAGGCAAGAAAAAGAAATAAAAAATAGAGAGATTGGGATGGAAGAAATAAAACTGTCCTTATTCACAAACAACATGATGTTCTTTTACATTTAAAAGTCCCAAGGAATCTAAAAAAAAAACAAAACAAAATTCTGGGAACTAATATGTGGGATAAGTCATAGAACACAAAGTCAGTACAAAAAAACCGCTGATTAACTATACTTCTATATACTAGCAGTAAACAACTAAAATTGAAATTTTTTACAGTGCCATTTATAATAACACCACAAAATATAAAATAATTAGGCAAGAATATAACAAAACATATGTAAGACCTATGTAGTGAAAACTATGAAACACTGGTGAAAGAAATCAAAGATGATCTAAACGTAGAAAGGTATGCCATGTTCATAAATTGAACAATTTTAAGATGTCAGTTCACTCCAAATTGATCCATAGATTCAATGTAATTTCAAATAAAAATCTTAGCAGGATTTCTTTTTGTAGAAATTGACTAGCTGATTGTAAAAGTTATATGAAAAGGCAAAGGAATTAGAACAGCCAAATTAATTTTGAAACAGAAGAACAAAGTTGTAGAGCTCAATAGTCAACACCATACAATACTGGTGAAAGAATAGACGATTAATGGAACAGAACAGTGGCCAAAACAGGCCTACATATACGTGGTCAACTAATTTTTAATAAAAATGGAAAGGCAACTCAATGAAGAAAGGATAGTCTTTTCAACAAATGATATTGGAATAACTGAACAACATGCAAAAAAGTGAACCTTAACCCACACTTTATATCTTACACAAAAATAACTCAAATTGGATCATAGTTCTAAATGGAAAACTTAAAACTATAAAAATTCTAGAAGACAAAATTTTGTGACCTTTGGTTAAGCAAAGATTCCTTAGATATAACAAAAAAGCACAATCCATTAGAAAAAAAAATTAAAGAATTGAACTTCACCATAATTAAGAACTTTTATTCTTTAAAAGACACTGTTAAGAGAATAAAAAGGCAAGGCAAAGATTGGAAGAAAATATTTTCAAATCACATAATGGATAAGTGACTTGTATCTAAAATATATACAGAATCCTCTAAACTCATTGATAAGAAAAATTACCCAATTTTCTTAAATGGGCAAAAGATTTTAACAGATCCTTCACTAAAGGAGATACACAGATAGCAAACATATAAAAAGATATTAAATATAATTAGTAATTAGGAAATGGAAATTAAAACCACACTATGTGCTTATTAAAATAGCTAAAAACAAAATCATAAATATTTAAACCGTGCTAAAAAATATTTAAAACTGGATGATAACAAGTGCTCATGAGGGAACGCCTGGGTGACCCAGTCGGTTAAGCGCTCAACTCTTGGCTTCAGCTCAGGTCATGATCTCACAGTTTCGTGAGTTTGAGCCCTGTGTCGGGTTCTGCACTGGCAGCGTGGAGCCCTCTTGGGATTTTCTCTCTCCCTCTCTCTCTGCCCCTGCCACTTGTGCTGTCTCTGTCTCTCTCAAAATAAATAAATAAACTTAAAAAAAAAAGTACTAATGAGGAAGAATAGAGCAACTGGAACTCTCCAAAATTGCTGATGAAAATGAAACATGACACAGTCAGCAATTATAAGTAAAGTTAAATATACTTTTACCATATGACCTAGCAATCCCATTCCTAGGTATTTTACCCAAAAGAAATGAAAGCTTATGCTCACATAAAAACCTGTATACAAGTATTTATAGTGGCTTTACACATAATCATGAAAAATTGGAAACAACCCAAAACTTCTTCAACTGGTAAATGGTACATCCATACAATAGACTCAAAAATAAAATGTAAAGAACACTGTCATACACAAAAGCACTGATGAATTTCAAATGTACTATGCTAAGTGAAAGAAGTCAGACTCAAAAGCTATATACTACATGATTTCACTTATATGACATTCTAGAAATGTCAAAATTAAAAGTCAGAATAGATCAGTGGTTGCTAGGAGTTGGGAGTAAGGGTAGAGGTTGATTACAAAGGAGCAGTACCAGGGTGATGAAACTGTTCTGTATCTTGATTGTGGTGGCATCTCTATAATGCATTTAGCAAAATTCAGAACTCTATACCAAAAAGATTTTGGTATTTTTATGTAAATTTTGGTAATTTAATGTAAATTACCAAAGATTTTTAAATTGCTTTTAAAAAGCATATTCTGAAGTGTAAATTAAAAAGTTTCCCAAAAAAATCCCTCTTGCAAAATAATATGCAAATTTCTTAGCTTGTTTCTTAATAACACAATCTGACTTTAATTTACCTTTTATATTTATCTCCTTTTATTTCCCTATATGAAACCTTCTTCCCAAAGTGTTCTTCCATTTCTGTGACCTTAACTCTGTTTTACCTACTTGGGATATTAAATATCCTTCTTCCCCTCTTTATGTAGTCCAGCCTCTTTGTAAAAACCGTAGAAAACCTTCCTTGGCCACCTCAAGCCTGAAGAGATCACCCCCATTTCTTAATTCCTAAATAAGTTTTCTATAATTTTAAGAACAATTAATGTTTCTATTATACCAATGTTTCTAGGGTCCCCTGTTACCCTCCATCTCTAAAGGATGAGCTTTATCCCACCCCATTTGAGAATGGGGAATGGATGGAGGTCAGAAGCCAACTGTGTTATATCTATATATCTGTTATTGTGGGTTACATTATCACAAAATTTTACCAAAGCTTCTTTTACTTGTCATATAATCCATCTTTCTGTTTATAAATTGTGACTCTACCTATACATACAGAAAAAGTATGAACTACATATATATATAAACTTGCCATATAATTCTTTCATCTTATCAAGCAAGATATTTTTTTAATGTTTTACTTATTTGTTTTGAGAGAGAGGGAGGGAGGGGTGAGAGAGAGAGAGAGAGAGAGAGAGAGAGAGAGAGAATCCCAAGCAGATTCCAAAAAGAAAAAAAATTGGTGAGCATGTAATATACATTACAAGTGAGCATGACACTTATGTGTCAGTCTATTCCAAAGAAGGTGTCCACATACAGTTTCAATAGAGAATCTTGCTTAGTTTTTATGTCATTATATGATGATTAAAAATAGCCACCACCTAGAGTCGATGGGGAGGGCAGGGGCGGGTGGGAAATGGGTGATGGGTATTGAGGAGGGCACTTGTTGGGATGAGCACTGGGTGTTGTATGTAAGTGATGTATCATGGGAATCTACTCCCGAAGCTAAGAGCATACTGTATACTCTGTATGTTAGCTAACTTGACAATAAATTATATTTTAAAAATAAATAAATAAAATAACCACCACCTGGATAATGGCAACTAAGCTGTATGTACAAATTTATTCAAATTTAAATTAAAAATGCTCCCATAGCCTATTACCCAGTACTCCTCTCTGATTGATTTTGCCCCTCACAGTAGCAACCAATGGACTCTCAGCATTCTGCAGAGAACAGTCCTAGACTACAACAAACTGAGAGATAGCAGGCTACCTGGCAGCTATTTATTCCCAAACTCTACAGAAAATATATCATCATCTTTACCCACATTTACTAGTTTCCAGCCAAGTCTTAAAACTATGAAGTAATCAATCAAAGGTGGAAAGAGGAGAAAGAGCACCTAAGAAATTACTGTGTTGCTCTCAACTCTGAATAAGTTATAGTGACCTGTATTATACTATTGCTGAATAGACTCTGAAGAGCCCTAAATAAGTTCTGTTCATAATTTTTTTCCACCAAAGGTATAATTGACAAATAAAATTATAATGTAGTATATAATAGAGTATAAAATGTGATTATGTGATATATGTATACACTGTGAAAGGACTCCCATAAGCAAGTTAATTTAACACATACTAGAAAGAGAATAGAAAAGATAAAATGAAGAGCTCGATTTTTGAAAAGATAAATAAAACTGACAAATCTTTAGCTACACTAAGAGAGAAGACTCACAAATATACTCAGAAATGAAAGAGGGGCACTTGGGTGGCTCACTAAGCATATGACTCTTGATTTCAGCTCAGGTCATGATCTCAGGGTTCATGGGATTGAGCTCCACCTAGACCTCTGTGCTGACAGGCTGACAGTATGATCCTGCTTGGAATTTTCTCTCTCCCTTTCTGCCCCTCCCCCACTGGCATACATGCACATACTCTCTCTCTCAAATACGTAAACTACCAACAAAAAAAAAAGAAGAAGAAGTGAAAGAGGAGCCATTTACAATAACTGAAATCATGAGAATCATAAGAAACTACTGTAAAGACTCTTAACCATAGAGAACTGAGGGTAGGAGGAAAGGTGGGTGGGAATGGGTTAAACAGGTGAGGGGTATTAAGAAGGGCACTTGTGATGAGCACTGGATGTCCCAGGAAACCAATATTACACTGCATGTTAACTAACTGCAATTTAAATAAAACTTTGGAGAAAAAAACAAAAAAGTTTTTTGGTTTTTTGTTTTTGTTCTTTTTTGAGAGAGAGAAAAAGGGCAAAAGTGAGTGAGGGGCAGAGGCAGGCAGAGAGAGAGAGAGAGGCAGAGAGAGAGAGAGAGAGAGAGAATCCCAGGAGGGACAAGAGAGAGAAAGAGAGCAGGGCTCACCTGAAGTGAGGCTCATGTATTTTAGTATCCAAAAACTATCAAGAACTGATGGAACTCAACACCCAAAACACAAATAATCCATTGAAGAAATGGGCAAAAGACATGAATAGATACTTCTCCAAAGAAAACATCCAGAGGGCCAACCAACACATGAAAAAATGCTCAACTTCGCTCATCATCAGGGAAACACAAATCAAAACCACAATGAGATACCACCTCACACCTGTCAGAATGGCTAAAATTAAGAACTCAGGCAACAACAGATGTTGGTGAGGATGCGGAGAAAGAAGATCTCTGATGGGGCTCCTGGGTGGCTCAGTTGGTTAAGCGTCTGACTTCAGCTCACATCATGATCTCATAGTTCATGAGTTCCAGCCCGCATCGGGCTCTGTGCTGACAGCTCAGAGCCTGGAGACTACTTTGGATTCAGTGTCTCCCCCTCTCTCTGCCCATCCCCTGCTCACACTCTGTCTCTCTCTCTCTCTCAAAAATAATAAATAAACATTAAAAAGAAAGATCTCTTTTGCACTGCTGGTGGGAATGCAAACTGGTACAGCCACTCTGGAAAACTGTAGGGAGGTTCCTCAAAAAATTAAAAATAGAACTACCCTATGACACAGCAATTATACTACTAGGTATTTATCCAAGGGATACAGGTGTGCTGTTTTGAAGGGGCACATGCACCCCAATGTTTATAGCAGCACTATCAACAACAGCCAAATTATGGAAAGAGCCCAAATGTCCATTGACAGACAAATGGATAAAGAAGATGTGGTATATATATACAATGGAGTATTACTCGGCAATCAAAAAGAATGAAATCTTGCCATTTGCAACTACATGGATGGAACTAGAGGGTATTATGCTAAGCGAAATTAGTCAGAGAAAGACAAATATATGACTTCACTCATATGAGGACTTTAAGATACAAAACAGATGAACATAAGGGAAGGGAAGCAAAAATAACATAAAAACAGGGAAGGTGAGAAAACATAAGAGACTCTTAAATACAGAGAACAAACAAGGGTTGCTGGAGAGTTTGTGGGGGGGTGGCGCTAAATGGGTAAGGGGCATTAAGGAATCTACTCCTGAAATCATTATTGCACTCTATGCTAACTTAGATGTAAATTTAAAAATAATTAATTTTAAAAAAAGAAAAAAGTAGACCTTACCAAAATTAAAATATTTTGTTAATTGTTGATTTGCTAATAAAACAAAAGTATTTTACTTTAATATTTATTAGAACATTACAACTCAAAAAAATAAAATTAAAAAAAAAAAGCAGGACCCCTGTATTACATGAGCTTCAGGGTCCATAGAATCTGAATCCTATTACAGAAAATGGGCCCCTATAGTATATGTTACTTGAGAAAAAACATAATTCAAAAGCTACTTTAAATTCAGTAATACTGGGGTACCTGGGTGGCTCCGTCAGTTAAGCATCCAACTCTTGATATTGCCTCAGGTCGTGATCTCCCAGTCGTGAGATCAAGCTCCATGCTGGGCTCCTTGCTGGTGTGGAGACTGCTTGGGATTCTCTGTCTCTCTCTCTCTCTGTCTGTCTCTCTCTCTCTCTCTCTCTCTCTGCCCTTCCCCAAGTTCATGCACACATGCATGTGCTCTCTCTCAAAATAAACATTTAAAAAATAATAAATTCAGTAATACCAATAAATTTGTATTTTACTAATCAAAGCAACATCTAGTATGTTAGTCATTGTATTTAGTTTATTAGCACTAAATCGGTAAATTATACTGTTGATGTACATTTGGATTTTGGATTCTTGAACCTATTGTGATAATTCCACTGAGGATCCACAGCTGACAAAATAAAAATGACAGGGCTTGGGGCACCTGGGTGATTCAGTCAGTCAAGCCTCCAATTTCAGCTCAGGTCATGATCTTGCAGTTTGTGAGTGCGAGCCGTGCATCGGGCTCTGTGCTGACAGCTCAGAGCCTGAAGCCTGCTTCAGATTCTGTGTCTCCCTCTTTCTCTCTTCCCCTGCTCGCTCACACACTCTCTCACTCACTCTCTCTCCCTCTCTCTCTCAAAAATAAACAAACATTAAAAAAAATTTTTTTAGTGACAGGGCTTATTACATTTTATTTTATCTTTAACTTTTTAAAATGTTTGTTTATTTTTGAGAGACAGAGTGCACACGAGCGGGGGAGAGACAGATAGAGAGGGAGACACACAATCTGAAGCAGGTTCCAGGCTCTGAGCTGTCAGCACAGAGCCGGATGCCAGGCTTGAACTCACCAACCGTGAGATCATGACCTCAGCTGAAGTCGGATATTAACCAACTAAGCCACCCAGGCACCCCAACAGGGCTAATTTAAAAGATCATAGCTCAGGGCACCTGGGTGGCTTAGTTGGTTGAGTGTCAGACTCTTGATTTCAGCTCAGGTCATGATCTTGCAGTTTGTGGGATCGAGCCCAGTGTTGGGCTCTGCGCTGACAGTGCAGAGACTACTTGGAATTCTCTCTCTCCCTCTCTGCCCCTCCCCTGCTCTCTCTCTCTCTCAAAAACAAAACAAAACAAAAAAACAAAAAACTTAAAAGATCATAGCTCAAGACTGCCAGCCTTAAAAGTAATGTTCTAGAAGCTAATTTAGGGAAAAAAATGTTATTTCTCTGTATTAATGAAATACAAAGAATAATTACTTCACAAGTATATCCAGTACCTCAAAATGTACTGCCATTTTTCTGAGGCCAAAGTAATAAACCAGACTATAGCAGAAGCTACTCTAATTATCCCCTACTGTATTCCTCATCAACAAAGTCAGCCTCTCTTAGCCGATGTTTCTAAAAAACACAAAACAGTCATTCAAATGTTTGCTGAAATGAAACTGGCTTGTGCATAAGAGAGATGAGGCCTAGAGGAGCACTTGGCCAGGAAGAAAGAGGCTGTCACCCTAAGAGATAGTGGGGTAAATGAGGTTCATAGATCTACAGGTTATTAGCATTGGAGACTTCATTATAAATGGGACATGAAATTGGCTAAGACCAATGAAGTGTAGAAATTATTTGCTACAAATCCTGGGGACCCTTTGATGAGACCAGGTAAAAGGTGTAGAAAGCTTAGAAGGGATTAGGTCTTTTAAGGAAATTTATTTCATAATAAAAAAAGCTCGTTGAAGTCTCTAAGTAAACATTACTAATTTCATGTGTGGAGAATATGACATTTATATAAATGATAGCATCAAAGTATCTCCATGAAAATATTTATTAACTGCAAGGTAAAAGATACTATTAACTTTACTGTGGAGCAACCTGGCAGAAACCACCTTAATCAACAATCAAGGTCAACCTCACCTGCAATAATACATACTAACATCATGAATCCTATTGTAATAATACACTGAGAAGGACACAACATTTGCAGTATTCTTGCCTAAATCATATGACCTCAGTCCAATCATGAGAAAACATCAGAAAAGTCCAAATCAAAAAACATTTGATAAAATAACTGGTCAATATTCTCCAAAAATGTCAAAGTTATAAAAGACAAAGACTGAGGAATTTTTACAGAATGCAGGAGACTAAAGAAGAAAAGCATCTAAAATGCAATGTGAGAACCTAGATAGGCTCCTGGAACAAAAAAGAACACTGGCGGACAAACTTGTGAAATTTGAAAAATGTCTTTAGTTATTAGTAGTATTGTACCAATACTAATTTCCTGGTTCTGATCATTGTACTATGGTTATATAAGATGATAACACTAGAGGAAGCTGGCTGAACTATTTTTGCAACTTTTCTGTAAGTCCAAAATTGGTTCAAAATTTAAAAAAAACTTTAAACTGTATAAATAATTCATTGAAGGAGATGGAACCTTGAACCCAACAGGGAACAGAGAAGCATTTGGAAGAATAAGATCTATATGCATAAAGGTACGTGGACTAAGATTTACAGGAAAAGAGGAGACATTGACATAGTTTGTGATCCTGGTAAACTGGAGTCCAGTGAAGCCTTCATGTGAAATCTCTGGGTTTATTATGTTTAACATCACCGTATAGCAGTTAATGGGTTCTTCTATCAGTTCAGGAACCTGTTTCTCAGAACTTGATTTACCCAGAATGAACTATTAGAAAACGTTTTAAATCCACAAGAATAAGTAAATGTAAAAAAAGGGGGGGGGCTTATTATGGTGATGGAATTATGGATTTTTTATACCCTTTTCTCTATTTTCTAAATTATCCATAATTCATGGATATATTATCTATAATTCATTATTTTCTTAAGTAAAACTAAAATTGGGATTTAAACTCATTTTCCCTAAAAATACAATGAAAGGATTCTGGACCAGAGGTAACCAATCATTGAAGACACCTAATATACTAAGAATATGAAAGCTGTTTAATAACTAGTAACTATTTCTTTTTAGAAACAGGGGGCTAGATTTGGATGTCTATTTCCTTTCATTCTATTCTCATTGTAACTGCTGCCAAGGTTCAGACCCTCACCACCTCTGGATCAAAGCACCACCTTACTGACTCACTGCCAAGCCTCCAATCCTACATGTAACTACAAGAGGACTCCTAAAATACCACATTACTCTCTTTTTCAAAAATCTTTAATGGCTCCCAGGAGGGACATTCTTTTGGCTAGAGAAAAATGGTACTTTTCTAATTCATAAAAGGGAAAATTAATGGATGGATTTTTTTACAAGTTTCTGTCCCATAATTTTTTGTCTTCCTATTCTAGTACTAATAGGGCAAAAACATGAACAAATGGCAAACTTAAAGAAAAAAAAAAAGCAGTTAACCAGACCTATTTTGACAGCTTTTTTTTCTTATTGACTCATTTTCATGATTGTGATTTTTATACTACATATTTTTATATACACATATTCTTCCAGTAAAATTAACTATTAATTTACAAAATGAATTCAATATGCCTGGCACCTGCACAAAGTTTGAAAATTATTAGATCTTACCACTATTTCCAGCTACAACTTCTATTCTCTCATTCATTGATCAGAAATTTCACTGAGCACCTATTATGTGCCCCTCACTCATCCTCCACTCTAGGTAAGCTGGACTCTTTCTGTATAATGAATATGCTCTGTACTCTACTCCCTCAGCACCTTGGCTCTAATATTACCTCCACCAGGAGTGCCTTTCCTTTCCATTTCTTCTTGTTAAAAATCGTAAGTATCCTGCAATCAAAAGCTGCATCAAAAGCGTTCCCACGGGCGCCTGAGTGGCTCAGTGAGTTAGATGATCTTAGATGACTCTTGATTTGGGCTCAGGTCATGACATCACCATTTGGGAAACTGAGCTCTCCCACCCTTCCCAGGACAGCACAGAGCCTGGTTGGGATTTTCAATCTCTCTCTCTCTCTCTCTCTCTCTCTCTCTCTCTTTCTCTGCCCCTCCCCTGCTCATGCTATCTCTCTCTCCCTCCCTCTCTCTCTCTCTCAAAATGAATAAACTTTAAAATTTTTCTGGGGGAGCCTGGATGTCTCAGTTGGTTAAGCGTGGGACTTTGGTTCAGATCATGATTCTCACGGCTATGTTCAAGCCCCGCCTTGGGCACTGTGCGGAAAGCTCGGAGACTGGAGCCTGGTCGGATTCTGAGTCTCAGTCTCTCTCTGTCCCTCCCCCGCTAGCTCGCACTCACTCTCTCTCTCAAAAATAAACATCAAAAAAATTTTAATTTCTTAAAAAATAAAAATAAATAAATAAAAAGCATTCCCAGATTCCTTCTCTCTTTCACCTTTCCATTTTCACTTATTTCATCCTCTTCTGTGGTCTCAGCACATGTGGAACATTCCCACATGTTACAGTTATTTGTGTACATGGACTATAGCATATATTCCTTAAGGGCATCTTTTTATTCCACACAAAGGTTGAATATATAGGCAGTGAATCGCTGAAAGTTTAATTGAAAGACAACACTTTTTGTTTGAAGGGATAAGTATCTAGAACAACCAATTCCAACACCCTGATAAATTCTGACTTTCCTTAAATAAAAGAGCCCCCCAAATGCCCATATCTAGCTTGCGATACCGTAGGTTTTTTCTAATGGAGACTCTAACAATTGAATCAATATATGCTTCTGATTCAAGCTTGAAAATAAAGAGATAAGCATCTACAACCATAAAAAAAGGCTAAGCTATTTGTTGATTTATGGGCTAGTTATCTCAAACTCCCCAGTGAATACAGTTACTCAACTCAAACAATTTCCTGAGGGTTGGACTTTGGCAGCTTCAAATTATTACATCATGTACAACAACAAGAACTGTATGCTGATAAAAAATAGAAAGTCTTATTTTTCCTTTTATAAGAACTTAGAAAACTGTCATGTAAACAAATTTTCCAAAACCAATTGGAAAGAAAATACAAAGCCAAGAAGACATGTTTCACTTTGTTGTAACTGACAAACTCACAAGTGGCAGTTGCAGGCTACTTAGCCCATCCTTATAAGGATCCAGAGTTGTAAAGATAATTTACTGACTTCTGAGGGAAGCAAGCAGCATGATAGTAGAGAGAACACAGTGGTTAAAAGTGCAGGCTCTGCAGGGCCAACTACATTGCATAACCTCAGGAAACACCATACTCACAGTGGAGATCCAAGGGGTACCATTCCCAGAGAACACAATGTGAATTATACAACTTAGGGTCCAGAGTTAGCAAAGTAGAACAGATCTCGACTCCACCACCTAACAACTAACAATTGTATCATCTTAACCAAGTTACTGAAGTCTCAGGCACCTCATCAGTAAAATGGGATTAATAAATAACATCTAAATCATGGGATTGTTGTGGAGATTAAATGCAATAATGTATACATGTTTAATTAGCCTAGTACCTGGTATTAGTAAGTGAGGTATAAATGCTTTGATGATGATGATAAAGAATAAGATGAATCTACATTCCAATCCTGCTCTATGACTTTCAGGTCATTTACTACCTATAATATATATGATCTGCTGAGAGTATTCAACAAAATTATATATGCAAAATATTTAGGGCCAGGTACAAAATAGGAACTCATATTATGATTCCTAGGGGATTTGGGGGGGCACCTGGCTGGCTCAGTTAGTACAGCATGCAAACTCTCTAAAAAAAATTTTTTTTAATGTTTTATTTATTTTTGAGAGAGAGAGAGAGAGAGAGAGAGAGAGAGAGAGAATGAACAGGGGAGGGGCAGAGAGAGAGAGAGAGACACAGAATCTGAAGCAGGCTCCAGGCTCTGAGCTGACAGCACAGAGCCTGACACGGGGCTTGAACTCATGAACCGCGAGATCATGACCCAAGCATAAATCAGACGCTTAACCAACTGAGCCACACAGGCACCCCTAGAGTATTCAACTCTTGATCTCAGGGTCGTGAGTTTGAGTCCCACATTGGGCATAGGGTTTCCTTTAAAAAAAAAAAAAAAAAGTGATCATGATGATTGGCCATCCCCTATACGTCTCTTCTTCACTCTCCCTTTCTCTCTTACATGTACAAATACACACAAACTTAATGTAAAGTTGTATGACATTAAACTATAATTATTAGCATAAACCCAAAGCCATATCAAAATGAAGGCAAATGTATTCTAAAAATAATGCATTCTGAATACAATTCACCTAGACTACTATAGTAACTTCCAAACCATTTTTCCCTTTCTAATCCCATCTATAAAATATTGCCAAAAGCAAACTCTGATCAATCACTATTTATGTATGTAGCTTAGAAAACTTCAGTGACAAAATACAGTCAAAACTCCTTGGCCTTGGGGCGCCTGGGTGGCGCAGTCGGTTAAGCGTCCGACTTCAGCCAGGCCAGGTCACGATCTCGCGGTCCGGGAGTTCGAGCCCCGCGTCAGGCTCTGGGCTGATGGCTCAGAGCCTGGAGCCTGTTTCCGATTCTGTGTCTCCCTCTCTCTCTGCCCCTCCCCCGTCATGCTCTGTCTCTCTCTGTCTTAAAAATAAATAAACGTTGGAAAAAATAAAAAATTAAAAAAAAAAATAATAAAAAATAAAAAAAAAAAAAACTCCTTGGCCTTAAATGACCTTCTATAATCTTAACCCATGCATGTTTCCAACCTCATTTACCACTAATCCCCTTAAAACATACACACACATAAAAAGTTTTCTGTGTATACTCAATAAGGAATATTACTTCCTTTCCCACTCCCATCTTCTCAGTCCTACCTAATACAAGTAATCCTCTCCACTCAGCAAACCTGTTTGAAGAAGCCATTCTGCTGGCAATTTATAGCAATAGAGATTAATGATAGTCACACCCTATCAGGAAGGAGTAGTCATTTATATTAACTCATTTTCCAAAGGATTGTCTAAATATGGCTCCTTACCAATTGGGACATATTCCCTCCCTCCCTCCCTCCCAGGAACTTCATTCATCAGTACTTAACCAATATACCTGTACTTTATTAGAATACAATATAGGAAGTTACACTTCCTTACACCCAACAGATGCTCAATACTTACTAAGTTAAAGAATGAATGAAGAGCTAAGCTTTGTAAAACACATTTTTCAGTTTCGGGATTAATTCAGTTGTAAGTATACTAAGTCATCTCTCTGTCTCTTCCTTGAATGTACTGCCTACATCATATCATACCTAAATCACACCTTCTGTTTCCAAAAGGTCTATGGAAGAAAGATACTCTACTTTATGGCCAGAAGGACTAACAGAATATTCTTTCTCAAACACACTGCTAATAGCACCAAACTAGTTAACAGCAGGGGTTAAAGGAAAGAGAATCCATAGCAATTATATTAGGCTCCAACATGGCAAAATGATAACTATGAGTTGCATGAAGTTGCCCTATATTATCCTCTGGCTCGACAACTTAGAACTAGAGATTTTTTTCCCCTAATTTTTTAAACCCCTAAAGCTTCTTAATTTAAATGCTTGATTGCAGTGATGCTCTATTTATGAATCATTATAAACACACCACTACCCCAATTCTTTCAGCACAAACAATAACAAAAGCATGATGGCTCTATCAACAAGAGGAAAATAGGGATGCCACTGACTATACTGGCTTGACTCATTTCTGCTGGGAGAACACTGGTACTGAATGGCACAAGCAACTCCAGTGACAGAGGCCAAGCACATGACTGGGAAAGTGACAGAGGATAGCAAGAAAAGAAGGGCATCTATAAAGAACCCCTCCTCAGGGTGCCTGGGTGGCTCAGTTGGTTAAGCATCTGACTCTTGATTTTGGCTCGGGTCATGATCTCATAGTTCATGAGTTAGAGCCCCACATCAGGCTCTGTGCTGACAGTGCAGAGCCCACTTGGGATTCTCTGTCACCCTCTCTCTCAAAACCAAATAAATAAACTTAAAAAAAAAAAAAGCACCCTCCTCTATGGGAGCAGGAGGTGGAGGAATGGGCAGGGATTCACTGAAATCTACTCCAAAAACCTTCACAATACTCAAAAACATGCTACCAGACTCCAGGTTTTGAGCCAGTTAAAATCCTAGGTCTAACACAACTAAGAGACTTGCAGCAAAATATAGCTATAAAATTAGAATAGCAGTCACCACTTAATGAGCACCAACTCTGAGTTAGGCACCAGACGTCTGATATGCCCTTTAATTCCTGCAACGAATCTGCCAAATAGGGATTATTCTCATTTTGCAGGAAAAAAAAAAACCATGTTCCTTCTACCCATGCATGACTGCTGCTGACCAGAGGGATATTACTACTTACATGGCAGAATTGTACTGGTAATTAGAAGGAAACGCAAAGTACTTAGCATAGGAACTAGCACCTGCCACATTGTAAAAACTCAGGAAATCATTACTGTACAAGTGCAACTATCACTTGAATAAATGACTCAATTGAACAGCAATAACATCCCATGAACAAGTTTTCCCTCACACTGTCTACCATAAATATTACTTTAATTAGCAATACTTTCGGAGAACTAAAGGTGTGCACATGTACAGCTTCTTAGCTGAGGATCAATACAATCCAAAGAAATAAAAAGCCCTTTATGAAAGTGATATCTGACTCAATGTGAACACCAAATATTAAATATTTTACTTTCAAAAGGATTATAGATCTCACACCTCAAGTGAGCAGCAACTAATGAACAAATCTAACTTTCCAAAAAAATAATTCCCAGAAGCATCTGTTATCCTGAAGTACTCAGCAAACCATTTCCCAGAATTAACAACATATTACTATAATCTATAGTGACTTTTGCCAAAAACATTCTGCTGAGAGGAAAAAAGAATTACTCTGCTTCTGGAAGCAAATACTACTTTCCAGCTTATCCACAAAACAGATCTTTTCTTTGTTATTACTTTTATCAATATATTGATACTGAAAATATTTAAAAAATCACAAATAACCTTCTATTTGAAGGGAATTTAAAATACTAAACCTGTAACACTTGCTTTAATCTTAATGAGCTCAAGAAAATCTATGAGAATTTTTTTTAACCAGTAATAAACATCAAATTTCCAAAGCTTTAATTGAAACAAAGAGTAAAAAAACAAAAACAAAACAAAAAACAAAAACAAAAACAAAAAAAACAAACCCAGAAGCCCTTCTAAAAGTAAAGAGAGTTCAACACCCTCAATTTCAAAGTTTAAACCTTTGCTATTCAGAGCAACACTTCACAAAGACTGACCAGACACAAAGACTGTATCCCTCCATCCACTCATTTTGCCACAAGCACAATACTCACCAGACAGCACGCTCAACCTCCAGCAATTCCAAGGGCGTCTGTGGGGTAAAGGATGGAGAAATGAGGAGGGTCAAGGAAAGAGCTAGAGGTGTGGGGAGGGAAGGGTATGGGAGGGAGGAGACAACTGCAGCTAGCAACAATGGGAAACTGTGAATCTAAACCACAAAGGCTTCCTGCAGAACAGGGTAACGGGAAGGGCAATTCTTTTTACCA
Organism: Lynx canadensis; assembly: GCF_007474595.2. Lineage (NCBI taxonomy): Eukaryota > Metazoa > Chordata > Mammalia > Carnivora > Felidae > Lynx > Lynx canadensis. The sequence goes on along the minus strand of NC_044313.2, from coordinate 53,337,314 downwards.
CCTACCAGGAGCTCAGAACTGACAATTCATGATAAAGCTAAAAAGATGGAGCCTCCAATTAAATGTAAACAAGGTAAACTTAAGAAAGTAACCACAAATAACTTGAAAGGACATATCTCAAACTTCATAGAGGCTTAAGAAAAACAATTAGGAGACTGTTTTCTCTAGGGGCATTCCTGATGACAAAGGTCAGCAGTGTAACAATAAGGTTTGCAGGATAGCAGCTGCTTCCAAACGGAGGGCCAGCCCTAAAAAACATTCCTTTGCAGTACAGTCAAAAGGAGCACTAGAAGAAGACACATTTGTATTACCAAAACAATGTTACTGTTTAAATCCTTAATTCAGAATTCCAAGACCTGCAAAACTCCTCCTTAAACAAGACTCTCTTAAAGAAAGTTATTGTGTGAACTGACCAGTTAGTTGAATTCCAGAATCAATCTTAAAATCCTTGGGATCTCAAAGGTTCCCAAAACCAAAGGCAAAGACAGTGAAAGATCTCCACCCCTCTCTCAGGGAAGAGGCCAAGTTATGTCACCAAGAACAAACAGCAGGCAGAGTCCTGCCCCTAAGCATGTGATCAGTCAGCCCAGAACTTACATTTGCAGGCAGGGCACAAAGGCCCCAGAGGACCAACACACACCCTTCTATGTATTACTCCCAGTTATAAAACAGCTTTATTGAAAGTTGTTGTTTTATAAGCATACTGATTAAAAAAAAAATTCATCAGCAGAATCCCTGCCATATATGAAGGTCTGCTGTATTTCTTCTATAATTTGCAAAAAAATATATGAGTTGACTTATAAAAAGATTTAATTAAGATTTATTAGTAAAATTAAACATATTCAGGCACTGCCCAAAACTAATTAAGCTCTTACATTTTAACAATACACTAAAGTATTCCTTTCACAGCAGGAAGCGTACCCAAATTAAAAAAAAAAGATACTGTTGTTCTTTTGCTAACCATTAGTATTCTAACAGGTCTCCCAGTGGTAGGTGGGGGTGGAGATGTCATTTCAAAGTGTGAAACATAGGCTTTCTACTAATCAGTGCTAACTGCAAAGAAAGAATGTACAAATAACAATGCCAAGTTCTCTAATCAAGTCATTCAGTGATGGTTATACATTTGTTGTGGGACTAATCAAATAAACTAGAGTACTGGGGCAGAGTTAACAAATCTTCAACCCTGGTTACAATTTAATCAGATAAATAACTTTACATATATTAGCCAGGCAAGGGAGGTGATCCACAGGAAAATCTCACCCTAACAGATTACAATCTCTTTTGAAACCCCTCAGAAAATAATTCACATAAAACTCTCCTATATAATTATACTCCACCTTGTCTAAGTTATTTTTTGACATTTCTTAATTCCTTTTCAAGACAGCACAAGAGGTTCTGTCTCACATAACAGAGACAACTCTCCGCCAACCACTGGGCCTCTCCACCTAAAATAAATTGAGTAACTACAGGTTTCTGCTATTTAAGTGCCAGACTGCCTGTAGGAAAGTTTTTGTGAGCATGATTGCTAGGTCAAGAGGGAGAGTGATATATATGGTTTCAGATGTCATGTTTAAATGTCCAGGGATCCTAAAGCTGGATGACTTTTGCTACAATAGTACTTTGTAAAACTGTGCCTCAACAAAACTTGTCATATTGTTCGAGTACTATGTAAGGAGTGTTACACATAATAGCCTACCTTTGACCATAATAAACAAACACCTCAGGAAAAAAACATATAAATATCATGAGCAGGGAGGAACTACCTCTAAGACGTGGACAAAGCAATCAAGAGAAATGGGGGGCAGGAGTCAATGGAAGAACACAGGCTAAAAAGTCCCTCTTGGTCTGATCCCACAACTTTTCATAATCGGTCTCCACTAGCAGGCAGGATAGGGTACAGCAGAATGTTCAATTTAATGAAAGAACATTTTGCTTCTCTTAAAGTCATAAAAGAAACAATTGCTCTAAGAAAAACCAAGGTGACTCCTCCTGAAGTAACCCCAAAGCAAAACCATTTTTGTTGGTTTTTATTCCTGAGATGCTAATGATAATGCTGATGTTGGCAGTAAAGGCAAGAGCTGAGTGGCTCCAGAGAAGCCAAACTGGAAAATAAAAGCCTCTTGATTCTAGCACTCCAGAGGGTAGTGAGGAAGTCTGTGAACTTTTAAATAAACTATGGAGGATTGACATGGGAAGCAGCAGGGTAGAGACTGCTTTATATCAAGTGGAAGCCCATAAAAACAGTAGCATTTGATCCCTGGGCTATATGCTGACAGGAAAAGAAAAAAAAAAAAAAACAGCTTAATACAAAGCTGTGAAACTGGAGTTATGGAAAATGAAACTAAGAAATGGACTTGATCTTAGTTAACAAGGAACACAAGAAAAAATATTCTAGCTTTTTGACTCTATGTTGTATGGAAGAATATACTGGAAAATCAATGGAAAACAAGAGAATCTATACATTTGATTTGTATCCAGTGTTTTTTTTTTTGTAGTTTATTTATTTTTTATTTATTTTGAGAGAGAGAGAGCGCATGCATGGGTGCACGAGTGGGGGAGGGGCAGAGACAGAGAGAGAGAGAGAATTCCAAGCAGGCTTGGCACTGTCAGCCCAGTGCCCAACAAAGGGCTCAAACCCATAAACAGTGAAATCATGCCCTGAACCAAAGTGAAGAGTCGGACACACAACTGACTGAGCCACCCATGTGTCCCTCTAGTTTTATTCTGAGATTTATTCACATCGTTGGTAAGTAGTGTGTATACCTTCAATATCTGGTTATTTCACTCAGGTACACATTATTGAGAAGAGGTATTACTGCAGACAAGAAAGAGATAAAACAAAAAAAAAAACTAATCCTAAGGACATATTTGAGAGAAACTTTGGCTGTTAAGCATAGTCCTAAGCAGTAAAACCATCCAAGAAAACTTCTGTGTATTTTTAACACAAATGGACGCTAAAAAAAGAGGAAAGTCAGTCAGGGACCCATTATTTGGGTCTCTGTTGTTATAATATCATCATTATTTAAATTCATATATTAAATTACATCTTGCATCTTTCTAAAAATTACCTCAAATAGCATTGTCATTATGAATATTAGCCAACATATCTCTAGAACAAGGACTTAAATTTTCTCAAAATAGACTGAAAGCTCCTAGAGAGCAGGAAGAATGTGAAATATCTTTCAAGTGTACTATAGGCATCACCTAATTCTAGTCTCAGAGCAAACAGTAAAAAATATGAATCTGTCATTCTCTTTTAAACCTTAAACCTGCAAGTTTAAGGTATAATCAAAAAAGAAGAAAATGATGATGGGGAAGAAAGTTGACTAAATATTGAATGCCAGTAAAAGTTATGTTGGTAGCCTATTCCTGTTCCAGAGAAGATAAATTCAGGTGATCTTATCAGACCACACAGATTTTGAACTTACTACTTCTGCAAATAGAGGAAGCCACTCAGGTCTAGTTATGATGCTTCTATACTAAGACTCTCCCTCCAATTTTCTCAAACCATATCTGATCCCTAATCCTGCATTTTTCTCATGTTCACCTGCTGTATTCTTATTCTAAACCTCTTCAAATCCTTAGACAACACAATCACTTCTAGAGCTCTTTCTTCTAGTGTTCTTACTCCAAATCTGTGAAGATTTGGGGCAGACACACAAGAGGAGTAAGGGACAAGTGGTGACAGTGTCAAAAGTCCAGGATGTCACAAACTAAAATGGGGAACTGGGGTGCCTGGGTGGCTCAGTCGGTTGAGCGTCCAATTTTGCCTCAGGTCATGATCTCGTGGTTTGTGGGTTCAAGCCCCACATTGGGCTCTGCGCTGACAGCTCAGAGCCTGGAGTCTGCTTCAGGCTCTGTGTGTGTACGTGTCTCTCTCTGTCCCTCCTTTGCTCACACTGTCTTCTCTCAAAATAGATAAACAATTATAAAAAAACTAAAATGGGGAATAAACTGAAGAGCAATTTGCTCCTGGTTCTGATAACACCTCCCTTTGTCTCTGAAATGACTGTGTGCTGAAATAGAAGGTATCTCCTTAAAAGCCTTTAAGAAACAAATTGAACCATTATTTTCCAATAATTTCACTATTGGGCATTTACCCAAAGAAAACAAAAAGACTAATTTGAAAAGATACATGCAACCCCATGTTTACTGCAGCATTATTTACAATAGCCAAGATATAGAAGCAACCTGTGTCCATCAACAGGTGAATGGATAAGGAAAATGTGGTGTATACACACACACACACACACACACACACACACACACACAGGAATATTACATGACCATAAAAAAGATGAGGTTGTGCCATCTGAGACAAAATGGATGGACCTAGAGGGTATTATGCTAAATGAAATATAACTGAGAAAGACGAATACCATATGATTCCACTAATAAGTGGAATCTTTAAAAAAATGAATTAACAAAAAGCAGAACCAGACCTATAAATACAGAGAACAAACTAATGGTTGCTGGGAAGGGAAGCAAAATGTGTGAAGGGAAGAGGGAGACTTTCAGTAATGGAATGAATAAGTCACGGCAATAAAAGGCACAGCATAAGGAATATAGTCAATGATACTGTAATAGCGATGTAATGGGACAAACGGTAGCTACACTTGTGGTGAAAACTTGTTAAATCACTAAGTTATGCACCTGAAACTAATGTAACATTATATATCAACTATACTCAAATAAAAGGAAAAGAGAGGCACCTGAGTGGCTCAGTTGGTTGAGCCTCCGACTTGGGCCCAGGTCATGATCTCACAGTTCACTAGTTTGAGCAGTCTGGAACCTGCTTCAGATTCTGTATCTCCCACACTCTCTCTCTGCCCCTCCCTGCCCACACTCTGGCTGTGTTTAATAAACGTTAAAAATATTTTTTAAAGGAAACAACAACAAAAGAACCAAATTGAGTTTACAGTTATGGTAAACTGTCAACAGCATAATTTCTATTTTTTGCAATATTGTTTCCTGAATGGTTTTTTGTCTTCCCTAACAGTAGTGAAAGCCTCTGAGATTTCCACCATACTTCAGCAAACTTAAACTGATTTGGGGTGGAGTTACAAAAAATGTGTTAGGATGTACATGGTAAAATTTTCCCCATGTCCAACTGAACCTTAAATATCACAAAATTGTGCCAGGACAATTCAGTGAGGAAAGAATAGTCTCATTAAAAAATGGCATTGAGGGATGCTTGAGTGACTGAGTCAGTTGAGCATCCAACTCTCAATTTTGTCTCAAGTCATGATCCCAGGGTCGTGGGATGGAGCCCCACATTAGGCTCCATGTTGAGCACAGAGCCTACTTAAGATTCTTTCTTTCTCTCCCTCTGACCGCCTCTGCTGCTCACTCTCTCTATATATATAAATTTTTAATTTTTTTTAATTTTAAATGTTTATTTATTTTTGAGAGAGAGAACACAGCGGGAAAGGGGCAGAGAGAGGGAAACACAGAATCTGAAGCAGGCTCCAAGCTCTGAGCTGTAAGCATAACACAGCCCAACGTGAGGCTCAAACCCAGGAACCATGAGATCATGACCTAAGCCAAAGTCAGATGCTTAACCAACTGAGCCACCCAGGCACCCCAATAAAAAAAATATTTGATGGCCCTGAGGGGCACCTGGGTGGCTTAGTCGGTTAAGCATCTGACTCAATGTCAGCTCAGGTCTTGATCTCAGTCAGGGTCATGAGTTCAAGCCTTGTATTGGGCTCTAAGCTGGCTGTGAAGCCTACTTAAAAAAAAAAAAAGGCATTGGGGCACCTGGGTGGCTCAGTCGATTAAGCGACCGACTTAGGCTCAGGTCATGATCTCACAGTTCGTGGGTTCGAGCCCTGCATCAGGCTCTGTGCTGACAGCTCAGAGCCTGGAGCCTGCTTTGGATTCTATGTCTCCCTCTCTCTGCCCCTTCCCCATTCACACTCTGTCTCTCTCTCAAAAATAAAAAAACATTAAAAAAAAAAAAAGGCATTGAGGCAACTGGATATCCATATGCAAGAGAATGAACTTGGACTCCTATCACACACCACATGTAAAAATTAACTTAAAATGGGATCAGAGCACCTGGGTGGCTCAGTCAGTTGAGCATCTGACTCCTGATTTTGGCTCAGGTCATGATCCCAGGGTGGTGGGATCAAGTCCAGCACCAGTCTCTGTGCTGACAGAGCAGAGCCTGCTTGGGATTCTCTTTCTCCCATTCTCTCTCTGCCCTTTCCCTGCTTGCGTGTGTGTTCTCTCACTCTCTTTAAAATATTAAAAAAGCAGGGGCACCTGGGTGGCTCAGTCAGTTAAGCGTCTGACTCTTGATCTCAGCTTGGGTCATGATCTCATGTTTCATGAGATTGGGCCCCATGTCAGGCTTTGTGCTGACAGCACAGAGCCTACCTGGGATTCTCTTTCTCTTTCTCTCTCTCTCTCTCTCTCTCTCTCTCTCTCTCTCTCTCTCAAGATAAAATAAAGTTAAAAAAATAAAATACTAAAAAAACAAACATGGCACATTCAAAATGGGGTCAAATATCTGGGGCACCTGGGTGGTTCAGTCCATTGAGCGTCTGACTCTTGATTTCATTCAGTTCAGGTCATGATCTCACAGTTCATGAGACTGAGCCCACAATGGACTCTATGCTGACAGCATGGAGCCTGCTTAGGATTCTCTCTCCCTCTCTTTCTCTCTGCCCCTCCCTCTCTCAAAATAAATAAATTTCTTATAAAAAGGGGTCGGGGTACCTGCGTGGTTCAGTCAGTTGAGCATCCAACTCCTGATTTCAGTTCAGGTTATGGTCTCACAGTTGGTGAGTTCGAACCCCACATCAGCCCTACTGACAGTGCAGAACCTGCTTGGGATTCTTCCTCTGTCCCTCTCTCTCTGCCCCTCACATGCTCTCTCTCAAAATGAATAAAAAAATTTTCAAAAAAAAAGGAAATTCAAAATTCAAAAATGTGGTCAAATATCTAAATGAATGAGCTAAAACTATAAAACTTTTAGAAGGGGAGCCTGGGTGGCTCAGTCAGTTACGTGTCAACTCTTGATTTTGGCTCAGGTCTCACAGTGGTAGGATTAAGCCCCAAGTCGGGCTCCACACTGGGCATGGTGTCTGCTCGAGATTCTCTCTCTCCCCCTCCCTCTGCCCCTACCCTGCTCACGCATGCATGCACTCGCATACACACATGCACATGCTCGCTCTCTCTCTCTCAAAAAATAAAAAACCCGTACACAAATGTTCATAGTAGCGTTTTTCATACTAGCCAAAAAGTAGAAACAATCCAAATATACACCATCTAATGAATGGATAAATTGTGGTATATTCATACAATGGTACAGTATTCAACCAACCATTATAAGAATGAAGTACTGGACACCTGGGTGGCTCAGTTGGTTAAGTGTCCGATTTCGGCTCATGTCATGGTCTCACAGTTCTTGAGTTCAAGCCCCACGTCAGGCTCTGTGCTGACAGCTCAGAGCCTGGAGCCTGCTTCAGATTCTGTGTCTTCCTCTCTCTCTGCCCCTCCCCTGCTTGTGCTCTGTCTCTCTCTCTCTCAAGAATAAATAAAACACTAGAAAAAAATTTTTTTAAAGAATGAAGTACTAATATATGCTACAATCATATATGAACATTGAAAGCATGCTAAGTGAAAGAAGCCAATCACAAAAGACCTCTTATCTCATGATTCTAATTATATGAAATGTTCAGAATAGGCAAATTATAGAGACAGAAAGCAGCTGCATAGGGCTGAGGTGTGAAGGAAATGGAAAGTGACTATAATAAGTATAGCATTTCTTCTAGGGGTGATAAAAATGTTCTAAAATTGATGTGGTGATGGTTGTTCCATGCTGCAAATATATTAAAAACCATTGGGGGTGCCTGGGTGGCTCCATGAGTTAAGCATCCAACTCAGTTTCAGCTCAAGTCATGATCTGACAGTTCCTGGGATTGAGCTCTACCTCAGGCTCTGCGCTGAGAGTGCAGAATTTGCTTGGGATCCTCTGTCTCTCCTCTCTCTCTGCCCCACTTCCCCCCAAAATAAATAAATAGACTTAAAAAAAAACCACTGAATTGTACACTTTAAATGGGTGACTTGTCTCGTATGTGAATTGTATCTCCGTAAAGATGTTTTTCAAGAAATCATGCTTTCTCTTTTTAAAAACAAGGACACTATTTCATGTCTGTGGTTTAAATTAGGTCCCAACAAACAGCAGCAGCTGCCACCTGGTAAAACAAGATGGCTTCAAATGCTTGGCAAACAATTTCTATGTGTATGAGATTTTGAACAGCTGTTTGTTTGTTTGTTTTTTTAATTTTTTTTCAACGTTTGTTTATTTTTGGGACAGAGAGAGACAGAGCATGAACGGGGGAGGGGCAGAGAGAGAGGGAGACACAGAATCGGAAACAGGCTCCAGGCTCTCAGCCATCAGCCCAGAGCCTGACGCGGGGCTCGAACTCACGGACCGCGAGATCGTGACCTGGCTGAAGTCGGACGCTTAACCGACTGCGCCACCCAGGCGCCCCTGAACAGCTGTTTTTAAAGAATACATAAGCAAAGAAAATCAGTCTGTCGTACATTCTTACACTCTGACATTGTCATTTAATTCAGGACAGAATGCAATTGCTATTTTCCCTACATCAAGAAACCAACAGTAATACTATTGATTACACATATGTCCAAAATGGATGGAGACAGATAATTCACTTTGACAAAAATAAGGCTGAAAATGCCATCAAAATGGCAAGCAGCAAAAGTCAGAGTGTACATATCTTCTGTTCATGTGGAAAGACTGAACAGATGAACAAAGCACGCTGAAGTGATACTTGCTGGGCATACTTATTGCTAAACAATTACAAACATTCCCCCATCTGTCTGTAGAAATCCTTCCTGATGCTTCTTGGGCATATTTCCCTAGAGTACTCCCTCAGAAGCTGATTTAAAACCATCTGTTTGATAAACAATTTGATTATTTCTAGGACGCACAGAAAACAGAGAGCTACCTTTGGTGGGTGAAAAAAGGGCAGAAGGAAAAAAAAGAAGGGCAGGTATTTACCTTCATTAAAGAGACATAAGTACTACTGGGAATGCAAGCTGGTATAGCCACTCTGGAAAACAGCATGGAGGTTCCTCAAAAAACTAAAAATAGAACTACCCTATGACCCAGCAATTGCACTACTAGGCATTTATCCACGGGATACAGATGTGCTGTTTCAAAGAGACACATGCACCCCCATGTTTATAGCAGCACTATCCACAATAGCCAAAGTATGGAAAGAGCCCAAATGTCCATTGATAGATGACTAGATAAAGAAGATGTGGTATATATACACAATGGAGTATTACTCAGCAATCAAAAAAAAAATGAAATCTTGCCATTTGCAACTACGTAGATGGAACTGGAGGGTATTATGCTAATTGAAATTAGTCAGAGAAAGACAAAAATCGTATGACTTCACTCATATGAGGACTTTAAGAGACAAAACAGATGAACATAAGGAAAGGGAGACAAAAATAATATAAAAACAGGGAAGGAGACAAAACAGAAGAGACTCATAAATATGGAGAATAAACTGAGGGTTACTGGAGGGGTTGTGGGAGGAGGGGATGGGATAAATGGATAAGAGGCACTACGGAATCTACTCCTGAAATCATTGTTGCACTATATGCTAACTAATTTGGATGTAAATTTTAAAAAATAATAAAATTTAAAAAAATAAAAGAGAGACATAAGTACTACTCCTGAGTTGGTGATACAAACTGGAAACAGGGAAAAAGGGAGACATGGCAGCACATGATGGTCTGGGAAAGGAAATCACACCTTTGTGACAATTTATTTCCTTTCTTTTTTTTTTTTTTTTTTTTTTTTTTTTAAGTAGGCTCCATGCCCAACATGGGGCTCAAACTCATGAACCCAAGACCAAGAGCCAGATGCTCCACTGACTGAGCCAGCCAGGCTTCCCAATTTATTTCCTTTTCTTAAACAAGCAAAGACTTTAAATGTGCAGTTCACAGAAGGAAAAAAAAAGGACAATAAAGACAGGAAAAATGTCCTATCCAATTTTTAAAATGCAAAACAAAAATGGGCACCTTGGTGGCTCAGTCAGTTAAGCAACTGACTCTTGATTTCAGCTTAGGTCATGATCTCACAGCTCATGGGATTGAGCCCCATGTCAGGCTCTGCGCTAACAATATGAGGCCTACTCAGGATTCTCTTTCTCTCTTTCTCTGCCCCTCCCCTGCTCATACTGTCTCTGTCTCTTTCTCTCTCTCACTCTCAAAATAAATTTTAAGGGGCGCCTGGGTGGCGCAGTCGGTTAAGCGTCCGACTTCAGCCAGGTCACGATCTCGCGGTCCGTGAGTTCGAGCCCCGCGTCGGGCTCTGGGCTGATGGCTCGGAGCCTGGAGCCTGTTTCCGATTCTGTGTCTCCCTCTCTCTCTGCCCCTCCCCCGTTCATGCTCTGTCTCTCTCTGTCCCAAAAATAAATAAACGTTGAAAAAAAAAAATTAAAAAAAAAAAAAAATAAATTTTAAGAAGGGGCACCTGGGTGGCTCAGTCGGTTGAGCGTCCGACTTTGCTCAGGTCACGATCTCACGGTCCGTGAGTTTGAGCCCCGCATCAGGCTCTGTGCTGACAGCTCAGAGCCTGGAGCCTGCTTCAGATTCTGTGTCTCCCTCTCTCTCTGGCCCTCCCCCCGTTCATGCTCTGTCTCTCTCTGTCTCAAAAATAAATAAATGTTAAAAAAAAAAATTTTTTTTTTAAATAAAAAAAAATAAAATAAATTTTAAGAAAACATTTTTTAAGAAAGAAAGATACATATCATTTTTCAGATCTCATATTGCCAAATGTTTAAAAGTTGGATAAAATCAGTGTAGGTGAGGATGCAGAGAAGGATACATTTTCATTTAGTCTTGACAGGAATAAAAAAATTTTGGCAGTATTTCTCAATTTTAAATGCTTATATATTTGTTTCAGCAATTCAACTTCTAGAAATTTACCCTGCAGTCAATGGATAACGTAAATGGATAAATGTAAGTGGATATTTATAGTTCTACTGTTTGTAATAAAAACTAAGTATATTTCAATAGGGACTGGTTAAATTATGGTAAGTCTTATTTGGGAATATTTACAGAGGAAATAATATGTATAGGATTTACTTCAAAATAATCACATGTTGCAGCCGCTCTGGAAAGCAGTGTGGAGGTTCCTCAGAAAATTAAAAATAGACCTACCCTATGACCCAGCAATAGCACTGCTGGGAATTTACCCAAGGGATACAGGAGTACTGATGCATAGGGGCACTTGTACCCCAATGTTTATAGCAGCACTCTCAACAATAGCCAAATTGTGGAAAGAGCCTAAATGTCCATCAACTGATGAATGGATAAAGAAATTGTGGTTTATATACACAATGGAGTACTACGTGGCAATGAGAAAGAATGAAATATGGCCCTTTGTAGCAACGTGGATGGAACTGGAGAGTGTGATGCTAAGTGAAATAAGCCATACAGAGAAAGACAGATACCATATGGTTTCACTCTTATGTGGATCTTGAGAAACTTAACAGAAACCCATGGGGGAGGGGAAGGAAAAAAAAAAAAGAGGTTAGAGTGGGAGAGAGCCAAAGCATAAGAGACTGTTAAAAACTGAGAACAAACTGAGGGTTGATGGGGGGTGGGAGGGAGGGGAGGGTGGGTGATGGGTATTGAGGACGGCACCTTCTGGGATGAGCACTGGGTGTTGTATGGAAACCAATTTGACAATAAATTTCATATATTGAAAAAAAAACAAAAACAAAATAATCACATGTTGACTAGTAAAGAGGGAGTATAGATAAAATACAATTGACCATGAAGTCAGTAATTTTCATTTCATTTCAGAAATTCAATAATTTTCATGAAGTTGGTGATGGGTACATGGAGGCTCACTATACTCTCCTTATTTTTGTATATGTTCAAAATTTTCCATAATAAATCTTATTTTATTTATTTGAGAGACAGCATGTGCACGAACGAGCATGGGAGGGGCAGAGAGAGAAGGTGAGAGAGAACCCCAAGCAGGTGCTGTGCTGTCAGTGGAGAGCCCCATGTGGGGCCTGATCCTACAAACCATGAGATCATGACCTAGCCAAGATCAAGAGTCAGTCGCTTAGCCAACTGAGCCACCCAGGTACCCCAAAATTTTCCATAATAAAAATATACAAACCAGGGCACCTGGGTGGCTCAGTTGGCTAGGCATATGGTTCTTGGTTTCAGCTTGGGTCATGATCTCATGGTTGGTGGGTTCAAACCCTGCATTGGGCTCTGTGCTGGCAGCTCAGAGCCTGCTTGGGATCCTCTCTCTCTCCCTCTTTCTGCCCCTCCCCTGCTCACTTGCACATGCTCTCTTTTTCTTTCTCAAAATAAATAAATAAACTTTAAAAAATATATACATAAACCTATGAAACAACCTCACCAAAGATACTGAATAAAGGTACTGACGTAAAAAACTTTGAAAATTACTGGAGTCTGTAAAACTAAAAGCCCACGGAACTGCACATTAGCATCGTACCCTTGCTAATGAAGCTGTTTCCCTCAGGTGTACAGGTTAACAATTCTGAAACCATTACACATGTTTACTGGACCTGAACAATTAGGTAAATGAATGACAGATAGTAGAAGGTTTCTCACTTTTGGAATGGGAAATTACAGATAAGCAGGAAGAAAAGGATAAAATGTTCCATTCGGTAATGAATTAGAGTTAGAATATTAACTTGTGTTTAACTTAATAAAAATACAGATGATTACACCTACAAATATTTTTATGTATGCATATACACATACATTTACTTACTTTGTCAGCTGAGAGTGCTTAGAATCAGTGACACCCCAGTTGTAAAAACCACACCTGAAGCCAAGAATCCTAGTTTTTAATACCACTCTCCAATAAAACAAACCAAGGTTCTGTGAAGAAATGGCTAATTCCAGGACTAAGACAGGAAATATACAAGATGAGCCTGAGCATCTTATAATGTCAGAAAGTAAGGAAATGCTAAAGACAAAACAAGAATCCTAAAGTGACAGAAGTATATTAAAGGGACACAGGAGAAAAACCAAATGAACTCCCAAAAGCCAAATCTGATTATAGCCTAAAGTACAAAAATAAATATCTATGAGTCCACACTGATATAAGGAAATGATTAAATAAACAAATGGAGAACAAATCTCCCTTGCATAAGAATTCCAAATAATTTATATAAATATAACTGCAAGCATGGGGACCATAAATCCCACTCCTTAAGTATATGGAGATCTCCCTCCAAAAAGTACAGCATGAAAGAAGGGAAGACAGTACCTTTAGTGGAGAAACCTGACAACCGCAGCCAGGTGATTAAGGTCATTATCAACAATGATAAATCATGTCAATAATGTATACCCTTGAAATGATGTGATGAGAATACCACTGTATCTCTGGGATCCTCCACCCGTGAAAATTAATAAAGGGACACCTCAATAAGTGCACTCTGGATGCTAGAAGAGTAGGCTGTAAGGGAGAGTTGCACCACTCAATGTCAATTACAGTAAGAATTGTCAATTACAGACCCAACAAGAGAATCACCATAAGGAAAAAATCCTTAATTATAGTTCCCAACAGAGAAAGATGTACATTGTATCTCCTACAAAAAATCTACTAACTCTGCAATTCAGCCAATGGAAAATCATCCTAAACTCTAGTTTTCCAATGGACTTTCATTCCAAACAACCTCTCACAACTTCCTCTTTCTCCGTAAAATAATGTTCCTCTCCTTTGTTTGTGGGATTTGCCTATGGCTTTACCATAGCTTGCATGGCCTGAATTGCAATTCTCTGTTATTCCAAAATAAATCCATTTTTGCTGGTAAAATAAACTCTTTCATTTTTAAGGTTAACACACTTAAAAACCCATAACCTCAATCTAATTATAAGAACAGCATCAGGCAAATTCCAACAGAGAAGCACCCTAATACTCCTCAAAACTGTCAAGGTCAAGGGGGACCTTGGTGACTCAGCCAGTTAAGTGTCCACTTCTTGATTTTGGCTCAGGTCATGATCTCACAGTTTCTGGGATGAGCCCCACATCGGGCTCAATGCTGACAGTGCAGAGCCTGCTTGGGATTCTTTCTCCCTCTCTTTCTGTCCCTCCTTGACGTGTATGCAATCACACTCTCAAAATAAGCATTAAAAAAAAAAAAATGTTATGGTCATCAAAAATAAGGAAAGTGTGAGAAGCTGTGACAGCCAAAAAGAGCCTGAGACATGACTGGTAAATGTAATGTGGTATCCTGGATGGGCCCCTGGGACAAAGAAAAGACATTAGATAAAAGGTGAGGAAATTTTAAATGGTTAGTAATAATGTATCAATATTGTTTTGTTAACTGTAATAAATCTACTCTAAGCTGTTAATAATAATGAATACTGGATGAAGAAGTATATGGAACTCTCTACCATCATTTCAATTTTCTGTAAATCTAAAACTGTTCTAAAAACAGAACCTGTTTTAAAGTTTATGAAAAAGGATAGGAAGTTATTAAAGATCAGTAGTATATTTTTTAAAAATCTCATGCAAATGAAAAATTACATAACAGGAAAAAAATAAATCTCATGCAAATAATTTCTACTGTATACACTACTCCAAAAAGGATATATCCCAGTGAAATACTATCTCATGGGAACTAGCCCAGATAAAGATTATAAAGATATGAAGAATATGTTTTTGGGGGGTGCCTGGGTGGCGTCTGACTTCAGCTCAGGTCATGATCTCGCGGTTCATGAGTTCAAGCCCTGTGTCAGGCTCTGTGCTGTCAGCTCAGAGCCTGGAGCCTGCTTCAGATTCTGTGTCTCCCTCTCTCTGCCCCTCCTCTGCTTGCGCTCTGTCTCTGTCTCTCAAAAATAAATAAATTTTAAAAAAAGGGAATATGTTTTTTGGCTTTCTGGAGGTAATGACCTTCCCATGAGAACATGCCCTTCATGAAGTACATCTTCCACCAGTCCCCAGAAGAGGAGAAGAGGAAACGCAAGAAGTGCCTGCTGCAGAGCCTCAACTCCCGCTTCATGGATGTGAGGTGCCCACAGTGCTACAACATTACCACCATCTTTAGCCATGCACCAACAGTAGTTTGTGTGCTGGCTGCTCCACTGTCTTCTGCTAGCCTATAGGAGGAAAAGCAAGGCTTACAGAAGGATGCTCCTTCAGACAGAAGCAGCACAAAAAGTACCCTGAATCAAGATGAGTGGGAAACTATCTCAAATAACACATTTTAGATTTTTAAAAAAGAATGTTTTTTAATTATAAAACAGAGTCTGGTTTAGGGAATATTATTACATTTTTACTAAGTGCTCTATCTATGCACAGACAGGACAAATTAGAGGACATTAGAATTTATTCCCCCTTATGATTAGAAGGAAACAAAGATTCTCTGATGTTCAGCATGATTATACTTACATTATATGATAATGTAGTCCCCACAAATAATGTAAATGAAAATTTGGTATATTTTAAATGCAATAAAAAAGGTTTCTCTTTAAAGACCGTTGATGAATTATTTTAATGTTTATTTTTGAGAGAGAAACAGAGAGAGAGAAAGCATGCACCTGAGAAAGCAGGGAGGGGCAGAGACAGAGTGGGGAAAGAGGATCTGAAAGCGGGCTCTGTGCTGACAGCAGACAATCCAATGCAGGGCTTGAACTCACAAACCACGAGATCATGACCTCAGCCGAAGTCTGATGCTTAACCAACTGAGCCACCCAGGTGCCCTGATGAATTATTTTAAAAAGCAAAATCTCCTTTTTATTTCTTTTGTAAATTTGATATCCACATAAAAAAGGTATATAAATATTTAAAGAAGAGCAAATGATGATGAATAGAATAAGAAGGAATGAAGTAAGGCTATTCATTTCATTTGATCTTTAAAAACTCTAATAACAATTCTATACTGAACTTCTCATCTCCTCATGAGCTATATCTTAAATACTTCAGCTCATTACTTACTGAGTCTACTTACTACTGTAAGCCAGATATAGTGCTAATATTAGAGAGGCAAAGATGACTAAAACCAGGGGAACTTCAAAGTGTTCACTGTCTAATAAGGGAAAAAGAAAAACTATAACAGTGAACATGTCCCTTGGAAAGTCTGTAAAGGCTTTCTAGAGGAAGTTATTAATAGTTGAATTGGGTTTTAACACTATTGTATAATAAAGAATTTGGCTGGCCTTTGTGCCTGGTTCCTGGGAGGTAAGCCTCTAAACCTTTGGGGGCGCCTGGGTGGCTCAGTCCATTAAGCATCTGACTCTTAGTTTCGGCTCAGGTCATGATCTGGTGATTTGGTGAGTTCAAGCCACAGAGCCCCACATTGGGCTTCTGCACTGGCAGCGCAGAGCCTGCTTGGGATTCTCTACCTCTCTCTGCCCCTTCCCCATTCACACACTCTCTGTCTCTCTCAACTAAAATAAAACTTAAAAAATAACATCTATTTATTTTTGAGAGACAGAGCGTGAGCAGGGAAGAGAGAGAGAGAGAGAGAGAATCAGAATCTGAAGCAGGCTCCAGGCTCTGAACTGTCAGCACAGAGCCCAAGATGGGGCTCAAAACCATGGACCATGAGATCGTGACCTGAGCCAAAACCAAGAGTCAGATGCTTAACCAACTGAGCCATCCAGATGCCCCCCTAATTCTTATTTTAAAATGTTAGAAGTGACTCAATTTTTTCTTCTAACAAAAAATATTTTTATTGTAAAAAAAAATGGAATATACAAATAAGGAAAAAATAAGAAGTAAATACCCTAGAATATTCCTTCCCAAAGATTATGTTAACTAGATTCACATCATGGTATAATGCCATATAATCTCTCTGACCTTTTAAATCTTTTTAAGTTTTGGGGCACCTGGGTGGCTCAGTTGGTTAAGCATCTGACTTCAGCTCAGGTCATGATCTCATGGTTCATGAGTTCAATCCCCACATCAGGCTCTGTGCTGACGGCTCAGAGCCTGGAGCCCACTTCAGATTCTGTGTCTCCCTCTCTCTCTGCCCGCCGCCCCCCCCCCCATAAACATTAAAGAAAATTTCTTTAATTTTTTAAAGTTTATTTATTTATTTTTTTTTTAATTTTTTTTTTCAATGTTTATTTATTTTTGGGACAGAGAGAGACAGAGCATGAACGGGGGAGGGGCAGAGTGAGAGGGAGACACAGAATCGGAAACAGGCTCCAGGCTCCGAGCCATCAGCCCGGAGCCTGACGCGGGGCTCGAACTCACGGACCGCGAGATCGTGACCTGGCTGAAGTCGGACGCTTAACCGACTGCGCCACCCAGGCGCCCCATAAAGTTTATTTATTTTTGAGACAGATTTTACTTTTTTATTTTTTAATTTTCTAGTTAGTTAACATACAGTGTAGTCTTGGCTTCAGACTAGAACCCAGTGATTCATCATTTACATATAACACCCAGTGAGATTTTACTGTTTTTAAGTAATGTCTACACCCAACATGGGGCTTGAATTCACAACCCTGAGATCAAGAGTCACATGTGCTACCAACTGAGCCAGCCAGGCACCCCCATATAGGTAAATTTTTTTTTATTCATGCATTCATTCATTTACTCATTCACTTATTTTTTTGTTTGTTTGTTTATTTATTTACTTTTGAGAGACAGAGAGAGAACAAATAGGGGAGGGGCAGGGAGAGAGAATCCCAAGCAGGCTACGCACTGCCAGGGCAGAGTCTGATTCACAGCTGAAACCTAGGAACCATGAGATCATGACCTAAGCTGAAATCAAGAGTTGACGTTTGGGGTGCCTGGGTGGCTTAGTCGGTTGAGCGTCCCACTTCAGCTCTTGGTCATGATTTCACGATTCCCGAGTTTGAGCCCTGCGTTAGGCTCTGTGCTGACAGATTAGAGCCTGGAGCCTGTTTCAAATTCTGTGGCTCCCTCTCTGTCTCTGCCCCTCCCCCACTCATGTTCTGTCTATCTCCTTCTCTCTCTCTCAAAAATAAACATTAAAAAAAGAGCTGACGTTTAACCAATTGAGCCACCCAGGCACCCTTTTAATTATTTAAGATTTTATTTCTACTTTTTATTATATTTATTACTTAAAAATAAATAATCTCTATACCCAACATGGGGCTTGACCCAAGATCAAGAGTCACATGCTGCATGCTCTCCTGACTGAGCCAGCCAGGTGCCCCTATATGTAAAATTTTTCAAACACACAGAGCACTACTATATATTAGTTGTGGATACATTTTATATGTATACAAAATTATAAAAAATGGAAATATGTGAATTAAACCCATTTACCTCTACTCCCTCCTAAATTAAGTCTTCACTATAAATAAGAGTAAAGTAATACAAAAGGTAAAAATCCACAAGGACAAAGAAACTGGGAACGTAAATGACTGAAGGAGTAGAATTTAAACAAAATATTAGAAGCTGGAAAGCAGATAAATGTGTGGTAATTGATTAACATACCAGTGTAAGAACCAGAGGGTAAATGTTGGCAAACAGAAGTATACACACTCCTACTACAGAACCCAGGAAATGCTCAGGAATTGGATCTTTGCAGGAGGGAATGTGGGGTGGAACTTAAAAATGGAAAAGCAATTTAAAAATGTGTTTAAGAAGCAGTTAGATGCTTCAAATTCTCTCTTTCAACCCAATACAGCCAGGCAAATGCTCTGAAGACTTTAGGTTTACTTTCTGAAGTATAAACCAGAGAGGGTGTGATTGTGGGACATTAGACACAGCTAACCTGCGTGAGATGCCTTATTAAAACTAGGGAAATTTTTAATTTAATAAAAAGCTAAATCTTTAAAAACACTGAGAAGATTAAGTGAAGTCTAGATACTAAATGGAGAGATCCCCAGCCCCCTTCTGCCTCTCAGCACCAAAGCACTGGTAGTCAGACTTCAAACTCCTCAGGCAGGAAACTGGAGGACTTCCATCTGGGAAAACTGACCAGCCCCGAAGAATGCCTATAAATACAAACATCTGATGGTACCTCAAAGGGGGGGGGGGGGGGGGGGGGGGGGATGGGGAAGCTTAAAGGAAGTAGATAATCTAGGGAATACAAGAAAATTTAAAAACCTAAAATGTATTTCTCAGAGAGTTATGATTTTGCATCTCTAAAACAAGAAATACAAAGTTCAATGAAAGATTTGAAAGACAAATTTAAGGAAATCTCCCAAAAAATAAAATACAAATACAGAGAAATAGAAAAGATAATAGAATAAAAATCAGAGAATCAATTCAGGCTTTCTAGAAAAAGAGAAAAATATCCAAGAAAAAGTACAAAAAATAGCCAGATTTTAAGATAAGTTAAAGCCCCTAGCACAATGAAGTTAAAAATCCACACTAAAGGCACTAAATTGTAAAACACTAGGAATAAAGAGAAAATTCTGTAAGTTTCTCGAGAGTAAGAAAAAAAAAGGTAACATACAAAGGAATGAAATCAGAATGGCATCAGGTTGCACGGCAATGTAAATGTACTTAATGCCACAGAACTATACACTTAAAAATTATTAAAATGAGGGGCGCCTGGGTGGCGCAGTCGGTTAAGCGTCCGACTTCAGCCAGGTCACGATCTCGCGGTCCGTGAGTTCGAGCCCCGCGTCAGGCTCTGGGCTGACGGCTCGGAGCCTGGAGCATGTTTCCGATTCTGTGTCTCCCTCTCACTCTGCCCCTCCCCCGTTCATGCTCTGTCTCTCTCTGTCCCAAAAAAAATAAATAAACGTTGAAAAAAAAATTATTAAAATGAGGGGTGCCTGGGTGGCTCAGTCAGTTAAGCATCTGACTTCGGCTCAGGTCATGATCTCACGGCTTATGGGTTCCAGCCCTGAGTCTCAGAACCTGGAGCCTGTTCAGATTCTGTGTCTCCCTCTTGCTCTGCCCCTCCCCCTCTCACACTCTGTCTCTCTTTCAAAAAAAAAAATTTTTTTTTAAACATGGTTAAAATGATAAGCTTTATGCTATGTATATTTAGCAACAACAACAACAAAAAGGTGTTTTGTTTTTTTTTAGGTTTATTTATTTTTGAGAGAGAAAGCATGAGGGGGAGAGGGGCAGACAGAGAGGGAGACAGAGAATCCCAATCAGGCTCTGCACTGTCAGCACAGAGCTGGACGTGGGGTCTGAACACATGAACTGTGAGATCATGACCTGAGCCAAAGCCAAACCTTTAACCAACTGAACCATACAGGCACCCCCCCAAAAAAGGTTTTCTTTAAAAAGAATGATGGGGGGCGCCTGGGTGGCGCCTGGGTGGCGCAGTCGGTTAAGCGTCCGACTTCAGCCAGGTCACGATCTCGCGGTCCGGGAGTTCGAGCCCCGCGTCAGGCTCTGGGCTGATGGCTCAGAGCCTGGAGCCTGTTTCCGATTCTGTGTCTCCCTCTCTCTCTGCCCCTACCCCGTTCATGCTCTGTCTCTCTCTGTCCCAAAAATAAATAAACGTTGAAAAAAAAAAATTAAAAATAAAAAGAATGATGGAACACTTCAGTGGTCAGATCCCAATTCCTTGATAAGAATTAGGGCATATAAAAACACTACATTTTGGGGGGCACCTGGGTGGCTCAGTCGGTTGGTTAAGCATCTGACTTCAGCTCAGGTCATGATCTCACTGCTCACGGGTTTGAGTGTCGTGTCAGGCTCTGTGCTGACAGCTCAGAGCTTTGGATTCTGTGTCTCCCTCTCTGTCTCTCCCCTCCCCCACTCACTCTTTCTCTCTCAAAAATAGATATCAAAAAAATTTTTTTTAACACATTTTCTATTCTGAAGTAAATGTATTATGTGTTGCAAATGCCCAATCTGTTTTACTAGAAATCATACACTTTTATTTATTTGCTAATAAACTACCATTTATACAAAAATAAAATAAAAAAAATATTAGACTGTTCACAGGCAACAAAGGAATAGCAATACCTTTAAAATAATGAGAAAATGGGGGAGCCTGGATGGCTCAGTCAGTTAAGCATCCAACTTCGGCTCAGGTCATGATCTCGCATTTCGTGATTTTGAGCCCCCTGTCGGGCTGTGGACTGACAGCTCAGAAGCTGGAGCCTACTTCGGATTCTGTGTCTCCTTCTCTGTCTGCCCCTCTCCTGCTCACACTCTCTCTCTCTCTCTCTCTCAAAAATAAATAAACATTAAAAAAATTTTAATAATACAATAAAATAATGAGAAAATAATTTCCAACAGAAAATTCTATTCCCAAATAGAGTATTATTTAATACTGAGGGTAAAATAAAAATATTCTCATATATGCAAGTTTTCAAACAATTTAATTCCTGTGAATGTTAACTCTCAGAAAGCTTCTAGAGGATGTGTTACACCAAAATGAGGGAGTAAACCAAGAAAGAAAATGACATGTAATTCAGGAAACAGAATTCCCAGGATGACTGTGAAAGGAAATCTCAGGGTGAGAATTGTAAAGCAGGCCTACCTAACAACTAACCCATGCTGGAGTGGAATATAGAATATACAGAATATACAAAGTAGGCCTCTAAGAGTTAAAAAAAAAAAAAATTGATAAATTATCTATTGGATTTTAATGAATGGGGCAGAGTTTTATGGTCCTGGCTGAGAATCTGGGAATGATATAGTAATCTGAATTTTAAAAACTGAGCAATTAAAACAAGACAATTATTATGCCTACGGAAAGTCAAAAGTTATATAAGATGATTATAATCATTGTACATTATATAGCTCAAGTTCAATATTTGTGTCAGATAAAAAATAAATAATTACTTAACCCCCCCAAAATACATAACCATATTGAGACTATAAGGGAAAAGACATATATGCATTTAAAACAATCAAAAGCTCATCTTCTATAGCACTTCACTTCATATATATTAAATACTTTTTTTAATTTTTTTAATGTTTTTATTGATTTTTGAGACAGAGAAAGAGCATGAGCAGGGGAGGAGCAGAGAGAGAGGGAGACACAGAATCTGAAGTAGGATCCAGGCTCTGCGCTGTCAGCACAGAGCCCCATGTGGGGCTCGAACTCACAGACTGTGAGATCATGACCTAAGCTGAAGTCGGACACTTAACCAACTGAGCCACCCAGGCGCCCTATTAAATATTTTTTAAAAGCAAGTGATATAACTATACTATTAGAAATATTTAAGACAGGGGTGCCTGAGTGGCTCATTTGGTTAAGCTCAGGTCTTGATCTCAGGGTCATGAGTTGAAGCACCACATTGGGCTCCATGCTGTGTGTGGAGCCTACTTAAAAATATATAGATATATGTTAAGACATAAAAGTATAGTTTCCTCTAGGGGTGGGATAACTGCTTTATTTCCTTCTAAGCATATAATACTATCTGAACTTTTGAAACTATGCACATGTATTACCTTGATAAAAATAAGATAAAGTTCCTTGTAGGGAGGAGAAGGAAAGGAGCTTTGGCTTTATCTGAAATGTTTTATTTCTAAGAGAGAGGGTTAATAGTGGTTAATTCTGAGTGGTAAGATTATGGGTGTTTTATTATTTTTTGCAGTTTTAAAACTTATCAACACTTCCATCCCCAAGTCCCAACAGTTTCCTATACCATTTATGGTTCTGTCTGCCTTCCTTGGAATACTTTTTGTCAGTGTCTACTTAAATAAATATACAAATAGCACAAAAATATATTAGAACCAATACTTTTGTGTCCTGGATAAGCTCTGGTAATACAGTTGGAGGTGTTTTTAGCAGTGACATTGCATAGTCAGTTCCTGTTATATTATTGATTAACCAAAATTCCCAGATATCTTCCATATTAACTACTACAATCAGCTCTTCCTTATCCTGTTCTTGTGCATTTGAGGTTTTGAATTTAAACATAGGGATTATCTCTGTTAAATTGAACTTCAGTTTGGGCCCATGATTTCATCCTATAGATATAATTTTTAAGGTTTTATTCATCATCTGTCATATTAACCGTAGCTTTGTAATACTTACATATCTGATTAACATGTTTGTTTTTTGTTTGTTTTAATTTTTACTCTATCCAAGGCCCAATGATAATCCACCAGAGACTTTCCTGGTGAAGCCAAGAGTCTAAATGGGTACAGTTATTCAATCTTCTACACATTTAATTAATCAACCAAACCATATTTTACCACATATCGGTATCGAATATATCATGAAAAACTGTGAAACTGTGTGTCAAATGCTTAAGTGACTGAGGTACCCAGGCACTCCCCCTTTTTTTTTTAATAATTTTATTTGAGGGGCACCTGAGTGGCTTAGTCAGTTAAGCGTCCGACTTCAGCTCAGGTCATGATTTCATAGTTCATGAGTTCAAGCCCTGCGTCAGGCTCAGAGCCTGGAGCTTGCCTTGGATTCTATGTCTCCTTCTCTCTCTCTGCCCCTCCCCAGCTCGTGCGCTGTCTCTCTCTCTCAAAAATAAATAAACATTGAAAAAAATTTTTAATAAAAATAAAGTTTATTTTATTTTTGAGAGATCTTTTTGTTTAATACCCCATATCATCTGTTTAATCATTTATAATTGAATTTTTCCAGGATTTCACATCCATTTTACAGCTTTCCAACTACCTTCCTCTTTTTGGATATCAGAACATAGGTCTCTCTTTGGTTTTTGTGATTTCTTAAAATTAACAACAGTGGCTCTGACATCATCAGTCAATTTCAGCACTCTGAAATTCGATTGAGCCAGAAGATTTAAATTCATTTTAAAATGTTCACTCTTGGGGCACCTGGGTGGCCCAATCTGTTAAGTGCAGTACTTCTTGATTTCAGCTCAGGTCATGATCTCACAGTTCGTGAGTTTGAGCCCCACATGGGGCTCCGTGCTAGCATGTTTGGGATTTTCTCTCTCCCTCCCTCTCTCTGCCCCTCCCCCTGCTCTCTCTCTTTCTCTCTTAAAATAATTTTTTTAATTAAAAAAATAAATAAAATGTTCACTCTCAATATCCTGAGCTTCAGTTTCTAGTTGACAACTTGCTTCATATTTTCTAGTTTGAAAACTATCATCCTCGTTACCTATATTAATCTATATAGAACTTATTTTTTGAAAGAACTTTACAATATCTCAAAATCCTATAAATAGGTTAGATAGAAATTAATATGCTATTATCCTGTTTTATGCATAAGGAAACTGAAGCACAGAGAAATTATTTGCCCAAGGTCAAAGAGCTACTACAATGAACCAAAACCTCCTATCACAGTACAGGGCTCTTTTCATTAAGGCTATGTGGACTTCTAATAAACTACTTAAGATTCACATAAAATTTCTTGCTTAAAAATTGATTTTTTGATTAGGGTTTGACAGGGGTTAAAGAAGGGGTGTTGCAAAAGAAGTGGATGCAGCTATGAAAAGGGCAACATGCTGGATACTGTGCTGATTGTATCAATGTCAATATCCTGGTTGTGATTATTGCACTACAATTTTGCGAGATGTTGCCATTCCAGGAAACTGGGTAAAGAGTATATCAGATCTCTCAATTCCACATGACCTAGAATTATCTCAAAATTAAAATTTTAATAAAAAGTAATAAAAAATGGATCTTTCTTTTTAAAACCAATTTCATTTTAAAGAGACTTAAAGTGAATAGTTTTGATAAATTAAAACAGAATAGAATCATGCATAGG
This sequence comes from Lynx canadensis, assembly GCF_007474595.2. Lineage (NCBI taxonomy): Eukaryota > Metazoa > Chordata > Mammalia > Carnivora > Felidae > Lynx > Lynx canadensis. Next base: position 53,312,730 of record NC_044313.2, on the reverse strand, counting down.
TCTCTGAAAGCCAGCACAATAGATTTCAAAAGTAGGTAAGTTCCATCAACTAAAGCTTAAAAAAATCTGTAAAGATTCCTGGAAATTAAAAAGGGAGCCCCCAGAAGTCTTAAGTCCCAGAGCAACAAAATCAAACAAGACAGATAAAAAACAAATTATTAAGTCACTTCAAAAAGAATCCTTAAAGTTAGCACCACCAAAGCTTTCGGCAACCCACCACACACTTTACTGCAATCCTCAACTTAGAGAAAGACTGAGTGTCCATGTGTGTCACCTTCAACCTGATATTCACAGCCACATGTTTCAAAAGACTCCCAAATCACTTCTATTTTTTTTGCTACTCACAAAGTGCCTGAAGCTTCAACCATTTCCTGCTTCTGGCAGCTGCAGGGCTTGCAATTAGGAAAACATTCACTCAGCGTCTAGAGCAGGTCTGGTTAGAAGGATGAGCTCATCCCTTGATGCGCACCTGATCCTCAGGAAGCCGCTCCTCCTCCAGCAAACAGGTCTTTGTATGTTTAAAGTGACACCCACAACCTGTGCAACCACTGGGCCAGAGTCATAACATGTCCTTCCTTATACACGCCTGGTGCCATGGAAGCATTTCCTGCTCTAGCCACTTCACACAGCCACAAAGTTCAGGCAGCAGTGGCAGCAGCAGCTACTACTTGCTGTTCCTATTATGGCCTCACCAGAGAAGTATTTCATTTTCAGCTACAGTGGAGGTCAGGTCCTTCACTGTTACCCTGTGAGTATTGAGCTGTTTGTTTCAACAGGTCCTTGCCCAGAATCAGACCTTAACAGAATTACCTGGGGGTTGGTTGGTTGGTTGGGTGGTTGGTTTTTCAGAATTTACAACTCATTTTCCAGAACCAGGAATTGTAATGCTTCTACACCTCTTTTATTGTTTGTCCTGTCTACAAGTCTCAATTAACCAAAGCAGCTAAATGCACTATATGCAATTAGAGCTAAATGCTGGAAGTCTGCTAGTTTCACTACTTTTAAGAAAACATTTACTCTGCCATAGCTGTCTATTTATTGGTAAAGTGCATAACAATCCTAACCCAAAAGATATGTAGACATCATTTCAAAACAATATGTTGGTACTAAATGTATTTAGTCAGAAGTGCCTTGGTACCACACAGTCACTCAACAAATTATTTCTGTGCACTTTTATGTACAACTATCTCTAATGGGCGCTGAACTGGGCTTTCAACTTAAAAAAAAAAAAGATCTAAAAAATATCCTTTCCCACCTTAGCCTTCCACAGGACTTCTACAGTATTTTTACTTCTTCCATGATAAGCTTCTAATACTAATAGGCTGACCAAGGGGTTTAAGCTACTTAGAGAAATATCAAATTAATTAGTGGTTACCTTTGAGAGATGGCAAGGGACTTGCAATCAAGAAGGGGAAAGCCAACGGGCTTAAAATAATTTAGCAATGTTTAATTTGCTGGATGGTGGATACGACGATACTTATTGTATTATTCTTCTAAAATATCTTAAATAGGGGCAGCTGGGTGACTCAGTCAGTTAAGTGTCAGACTCTTGATTTCAGCTCAGGTCATGATCTCACAGGTCATGGGTTCAAGCCTCACGTCAGGCTCTGGAGCCTGCTTGGGATTCTTTCTCCCTCTCTCTCTGAACCTCCCCACTGCTATAAATGAATGAATGAATGAATGAATGAATGAATGAATGAATAGTTTAAAATAATAAAGAAATAAAAATAAATATATTAAAATTTTAAAACAAAAAGAGGACTTCTATTCATCAAAGGACACAATGAACAAAGCAAAAAGGCAAACCACAAATGGGAGAAAGTATTTGCAAATAATTCATCTGATAAGGCATTAATATCCAGAATTAACAAAGAACTCCTACAACTTTACAAAAACTGATTTAAAAGTGAACAAAGGACAGGAACAGAATTTCTCCAAGAAGATATACAAAAGGTCAATAAGCCTGTGAAAAGATGCTCAATGTCAGGTGTCATTAAGGAAATGCAAATCAAAACCACAATGAGATTCTATCTCACACCCATTAGGATGGCAACTATCAAAATACAGAAAGAAAAACAATGATGGTGTGGAGAAATTGGAACTCTTGTGCACTGCTGGTGGGAATATAAAATGGTGCAACCACTATAGAAAATGGTATGGCAATTCCTCAAAAAACTAAAAACAGAATTATATGATCCAGCAATTCCATTTCTGGATGTATATCCAAAAGAACTGAAAATGGAGTCTCAAAGAGATCATTATACACCCATGTTCATAGCAGCACTATTCATAATAGCCAAAAGATGGAAACAACCCAAGAGAATGGATAAGCAAAATGTAGTATATGCACATACAATGTAATATTATTTACCTTTAAAAAGGAAGGAAATTCTGACACATAGATGAACCTTGAGGACATTACGCTAAGTGAAATAAGGCATGCACAAAAGGACAAATACTTCATGATTCCATTTATAGGAGGTAGCTAGAATAGTAAAATTCAGAGACAGAAAGTAGAATGGTGATTGCCAAGGACTGAAGGGAGGGAGAAGTGGGGGGATGGGGAGTTGTTTAATAGGTACAGAGTTTTAATTTTGCAAGATGAAGAGTTCTAGAAATTGGTTGCACAAAAATGAATGTATTTAAAAATAACAAATTGTATAATTAAAAATGGTTAAGGTGGTAGGAGCGCCTGGGTGGTTCAAGTAGATTAAGCATTCAACTCTTGATTGCAGCTCAGGTCATGATTCCAGGGTCGTAGGATCAAGCCTTTATAGGGATTGGGATTCTGCTTGGGATTCTCTCTCTCCTGATCACTCTGCCCCTCCCCCACTTGTGCTTGCTCTTTCTCAAAATAAATAAACATCGAAAAAAAAAGATCTTATCCTGAACAATATAAAGTACTGAGTGAGAAAAAATCTAAATACAAATTGAAACAGTCTGCTGCTTTTCTCCTCTTTGAAAAATTGATTCAAGCTTTTTTAGTGATATTTGTTGAAAAAACTAATGTGCCATGGGCAATAGACAAATTAATTACTCTGGTTTTATATAACTGAAAAACCTAATACATTTGGGGCACTAATATATTCCTAGAGATGGAAGTAGAAAGTAAATATCACTAAGTTTGCTGAAAAAAAGAACACATGGCCTAAAGAACACAGTCTCCAAACACTAAGGGTGGTAGCTTAGAAATAAAATAGTTATTATTTGTCATATTCTAGATGTAGTTTGAAATCTGCATTAAATTGTATTAGCTCCATTCCTGGGGCTTATTTACAATGGATGGAGAGAAGAAGACTATAGTTAAAAAACTAAGATATAATTCTTCATAGGAAGAAATGTGCTTTATGGGGTTGTTATCAGGATTAAATGGGTTATAGCATGTAAAGTGTTGAGCATAGTGGTTGGCACATGGTATTGCTCAACCAAAGTTATTCAAACTTTCTCTATTTTCTCATGTCCCTATTTTTTTCCCCTTAAACCAACATAATCAAAATTAGTTTGACTGTCTTTAACACAAACATGAACAGTATCTGAAATAACTTTATACAGTTCACAAAGTATTTTTATAATCAGTATCATTAAATACGTAAAACAGTTCAAGGAAGAAAGAAATGAAAATCTGAGTGCCTACAACATGATAGGTACTGTGCTAAGAATGGACATCTATTATCTCAATTTGTTCAGATAGGTTATTATTATCCTAATTTCACAGATAAGGAAACTGAAATTTAGAAAAATTTAGCAATTTGCCTCAAATTCCTAGAGTAGTATTAAATAGAAGGGCTGAGATTTGAAATCTTTCTGGCTCCAAAGCTCATACTCCTACCAACTAAAACGATCTTAAGCCCAATGAGAGGTAATTTATTCTTCTCTCGTTCAATTATTCATTCATTTATTCATTATTCATTCATTATTCCTTTCTTCAATAAAAACAATTCAGTGGTGCCACGCACACTGTACTAAGCTCGGGATATAAAGATGAATAAAACAGCCTATGCCCTCATAGCCTAGAGGGTGTATGTGTCTGAGGACAGGGAAGGATAAATGAAAACAAATCAACCACAATACAAATGACTAAAGATCAATTACAGTAGTATAAGCTGAATGCAATTGAAACATGGAGGGTAAATGCAAGCTTTGGGAATGTGGAAAAGCAATGCAAAAGAAATACCATTTCAATTGAAATTTTTAAAATATGTACCTACAACCTGATACAACATCCACACAAAAACCTTACAGCTAAGTGGGGCACCTGGGTGGCTCAGTCAGTTGAGTGTCCAACTCTTGATTTCAGCTCAGGTCATGATCCTAGTGTCCTTGGATCAAGCCCCATAGTTGGGTTCTGCACTGAGCATGAAGCCTGTTTGGGATTATCCCTCTCTCTCCTGCCCCTCTCCCCTGCCTGTGCTCTCTCTCTCTCTCTAAAATAAAACAAAATTAAAAAAAAAAAAAAAAAAAAAAACCCCCTTACAGCTAACATCACACTTAAAAGTGAAATACTAAATACTTTACCCCTAAGGTTGGGAACTAATAAGTAAGGGTGTTTGCTCTCATTACACTTATTTAACACCATGTTGAAAATTCTAGGCACTACAATAAGGCAAGAGAAATAAAACACATACAGATTGGAAAGGGAGAAATAAAACTATCTCTATTTGCAAATGACATGACTGTCTATGTGAAAAATCCCAAGGAATCTACAAAGAAAATTTCTAAAAGTAATAACAAGGTTGCAGGATATAAGATCAACACACAAAACTCAATCACATTTCTATATATTAACAATAAACACCCAGAAACCAAAATTAAAAACACACTACCAGGGTGCCTGGGTGGCTAAGTTGGTTAAGCATCCAACTTCAGCTCAGGTCATGATCTCATGGTTTGTTAATTCAAGCCCCGCATCCAGCTCTGTGCTGACAGCTCAGAGCATGGAGCCTGCTTAGGATTCTGTGTCTCCTTCTGTCTCTGCCCCTCCCCCACTTGTGCTCTGTCTCTCTGTCTCTCAGAAATAAATAAATGTAAAAAAACAAAAACAAAAACAAAAAAAACCTCACTACCATTTATAATCATGCCAAAGAAAACTAAATACCTAAGTGTACATTTATCAAAACATGTACAGAGTCTATATGCCGAAAATTATAAAATGCTGATGAAAACTATCAAAGAAGACCTAAAACAGAGAGGATTGTTTATGGAATGGAAAACTCAATATCATAAAAATGTCAATTCTCCCCCAATTAATCTGTAAGTTTAATGCAGTTCCTATCAAACTCCCAGCAAAGCTTTTTGTAGACATAGACAAGCTTATTCTAAACTTTACATGAAAAGGTGCAGACTCTAGAACTGCTAAACTAATCGACAAAGAGTAAGTAGAAGGAATTACTCTACCCAAATATTAAGGCTTACTACATAGCTACAATAATAAAAGCAGTATGATATTGGCATAAGGATAGACACATACATTAATGGAACATATAGAAAACCCAAATCAGATCTACATAAATATTCTTAACTGATTTTTGACAAAACTGCAAAAAGCAATGTAATGGAGAAAGGAAACCCTTTTCAACAGTGCTAGAGCAACTGGGTATCCACAGGCAAAGAAATGGACTCAACCTAAACTTCACACATTATATTAAAAAAAAATTTTTTTTTATTGTTTTTTAAAGTAGGCTCCATGCCCAGTGTGGGGCTTGAACCCATGACTCTGAGATCAAGAGTCACATCAAGAGTCTACCAACTGTGCCAGCCAGGCGCCCCTTTTCTTTCCTTTTTTTTTTTTTTTTACCTTGTATAAAAATTAAGCCAAATGATCATGACTTAAATATAAAATACAAAACTATAAAACTTTTAAGAAAAAAGTACAAAAAAATCTTTGTTATCTAGAGTTAGGCCAAGTTCTTAGGCTTGACACCAAAAGCACGAGTCACAAGGAAAAAAACTGATAAATTAGATCTCACCAAAATTAAAAACTTTTGTTCTATAAAAGCCTAGGTGAAAGTATGAAAAAACAAGCTACAAACTAGAAGAAAACATTTGCAAACCACGTATTCAACAAACGACTAGTATCTAAGCTATACAAAGGTCTTTCAGAACTCAACAGTAAAATATCAAACAAGCCAGTTAGAAAATGGGCACAAGATACGAACAGACATTTCAACAAAAAGGATATACAAATAGCAAATAAGCACATGAAAAGATGTTCAATATTATAAGCCATTAGGGAAATGCAAATCAAAACCACAATGCAGTATTATGGCACATTTCTCAAAATGGCTAAAATAAAAAGTAGTGACAACACCAAATGCTGGTGAGGGTGCATAGAAAATGGATTACTGATTCATCGCTGATGGGAATGTAAAATTTACTTTAGTGCTAGTCTGGAAAACAGTTTGACGGGTTCTTTAAAAACTACATATGCAACTACCATACAATCCAGCAATTATATTCCTGAACATCCCTGAGAAATGAAAATGTATATTCATATAAAATTTGTACACAAACGTTCATAGCGGCTTTATTTGTTTTTGTTGTTGATGATGTTGTTTTCATAGCAGCTTTATTTGTAATAGCCCAAAACTAGAATCAGCCCAGATGTCCTTCAACAGGTGAAAGTTTAAACAAATGATGGTATATATATATCCATATCATGGAATAGTACTCAGCAATAAAAAGGAACAAACTATTGATACATGCAACAACTTGAGTGAATCTCCAGGAAATCATGCTTAGTGAAAAAAAGGAAAAAAAGAAAAAGAAAATCCCAAAAGGTTACATATCGTATGATTCCATTTACATAAGATTTTTGAAGTAAGAGAATTTTAGAAAGGAAGAACAGATTAGTGGTTGCCAGGGATGGGGTGGGGTTGCCTATACAGCAACACTAGAGATCCTTGTGGTTTTAAAACTGTTCCGTATGTTGACTACAGTAATGGATACATGAACCTGCACATCTAAAAAAATTACACAGAATACACACACAAACACACACACACACACACACACACACACACACACAATGAGTAAAAATGTAAAACTACAGAAATCTGAATTAGATCAGTGGTGTTTATCAATATCAATACCCTGGTTGCAACTTTATACTCTATTTCTGCTAAATTTATGTTCCTATTTGGGGAAACTGAGAAAAATATACAGAGATCTCTCTGTATTATTTCTTGCAACTGCAAGTGAATCTACAATTATCTCAATAAAAAATCAATTAAACAACATGTGGGTGGGGCACTTGGTTGGTTCAGTCAGTAGAGCATGTGGCTCTTGATCTCGGGGTTATGAATTTGAGCCCTAGTTGGGTGTAAAGATTACAAATAAAATGAAGTAAAATTAAAAAAAATACAAAATAAAATAAAATAAAATAAAATAAAATAAAATAAAATGTGAGTATAAGTAACTTACCTAGGATCACACAGAAAGTGAGCTGACATTCAAACCTAGTCTTGGGGTGCCTGGGTGGCTCAGTTGGTTAAGCATATGACATGTGATATGGGCTCAGGTCATGATCTCAGGGTGGTGAAATCAGCTCAGAGCTGCACATGGAGGCTGTTTACGATTCTTTCTCCCTCTTCCTCTGCCCTTCCCCTGCTTGCACGAGCTCACTTGGGTGAGCTCGCTCTCTCTCTCTCTCTCTCTCTCTCTCAAAAAACAACAACAAAAACCTAGTTTTGACACTTAGCTTTGTATCTTCACCCAGGAAAATAGTAACAAATAACTTTAGGTAAATTACTCCCCCCCCCAAAAAAAAATAAACAAAAAAGCAATTACTGGGGCACCTTGATGGCTCAGCTGAGTGTCCATCTCTTGATTTTGGCTCAGGTCATGAACTCATGGTTGTGAGATCAAGCCTCAGGTCAGTACAACCTGCTTGGGATTCTCTCTCTTCCTCCCCCACTCATGCATGCTCGCTCTCTCTCGAAATAAATAAACTTAAAAAAAAAGAGCAATTACTATTGCTTAAAATATTCTTACTTTATGTAAGAAAGGAACTGTATTATTATATGGCTTAGCTGTGAACAATATTTATAAAGCCATAATGTAAACAATGAATATTGACATATTAGTTTTCTATTGCTGTGGTAAAAACAACACAAACATTTTATCTTAGACTTCTGTAGATTAAGTCTCATATACTTTCACTGGACTAAAATCACAGTGGTGCTAAGGCTGGGCTCCTTTCTAGAGGTTCTAGGGGAGAATCTTTTTCCTTGTCTTTTCTAGCTTCTAAAGGATGCCTGCATGCCTCTGCTCACGGTTTTCTTTCCTCCATCTGCAAACCACCAAGAGAGACTGAGTCCTTCTCATATAGCACCTATTCTGTCTTTCTCATCCACTTTTAACAATCCTATTAATTACACTGACCCCAACTCGATAATCCAGGGTAACCTCCCTATTTTAAAATCAGCTGATTAGCAACCTTAATTCCAAATGCAACCTTAACTCTCTTTTGCCATGTAAGGGAACATACTTACAGGTCCTGATGATTAGGATGAGACATTTGTGGTGGGTGTGGGGGTATTATTTTGCTTACCACAACTGATTTAACCAAAAACTATATTATACCTGCATTGTGAGAAAAAGTGTATGTGTATACCTGCAGAGCAGGAGAAGGTGTAATAGAAAATAGCAGTTTAGCAATTTAAGCATATCATTCAGAAATATATATGAAGGTAAAAAATGAAAAAAAAAAAAGGCCAACATTTAAAGCACTAAAAAACAAGAATCAGGGGTAGGTAAGGAACAAGAATCAGGGGGTAGGCTGGGGTGGCTGGGTTGGTTAAGTGTCTGACCCTTGATTTCGGCTCAGGTCATGATCTCACAGTTCTTGAGTTTGAGCCCCATGTTGGGCTCTATGCTAACAGTGTGGAGTCTGCTTGAGATTCTCTCCCCCCCTCTCTCTCTGCCCTTCCCCCACTTCCATTCCCTCTCAAAATAAATAAACAAACAAACAAACAAACGAACAAAACGACAAAAAAAAAGAATCAGGGTTAGGTAAGGAACACTAGGGCAGAAGAAAGATATTTTTCCTTATAAGCCTTAAAGTAGTATTTCACTCTAAAATGTACGTGGATTACTATGACTTGATTTTATTTTTTAATGGCTTCCAATTTGCATGGCTTTATCTCAGCCAAATCAGTCACATAGTATTAGTAATGTCCTTGGGCACTGCTCAGCAATAGCTGAGCAAAGCACTTTGAGCAAACTGTAGGAAAAAGAACAACTTGAACCAAAAACTATGGAATTTGTCCTGACTTATGTCTTTCAGCACTCTGAGCAAAAAACCTAGAAAATTCCTAATTTCCTGGAAAGTACCTGTGACCTAGAGAGGAAGGAGACTGCTTCTAATACTTAGGAACTAGAGTCTGAACAAGGTAAGTGTCACAGGTTCAAATAGTTGTTCTACCTTGATCAATGCTACCACAAATAAATTTTGTTCAGTGTATTAGTTCCGGGTGAAAAGTGACATGGGCAAAGTCAGGATGACAAGAAAGATTTTGACTTGTTTAGGGAATAGAAAGTAGCTTAGATTGGCTGAAAGGATAAGATAGAGGGAATCTAACTGGAAATAAAGTAAGAATCACAGGTCAGTATTTGATAATTAATGGAAGACCACTGAACACTGTTGAACAGCAAAGTGACAAAGAGCAAAGTATACTTTTTCACTCAGTTTTCAAAAGTGGTTGGTATTCAGTGAAGTTCAAGGAAAGTATTATCAGAACAGTGAAGCTCAAGGAAAGTATTATCAGAACCAATCCTTATCTAGGAGTGTGGTAGGACACTTGAGGCTCTCAGGTAGAAAATGCAAGGAGGCACTCATTCTCAGGGTCAATCAAGTGACCATACACTTGCAAAAATTTGAATGCCTCCTTAAATTTCCCACTTGCACAACCCTTAATATCCTTATTTTGTGGGCAAAGTACCACATTCGCCTCAACTATAATGGCCAAAAAGTGGAAATAACCCCAAATGTCTATCAGCTGGTGAACAGATAAATAAAATGCGTTATATTCATACAGTAGAATAAGGAATATTTTTCAGCCACAAAAAGGAATGAAATACTGATACATGCCACAACATGGATAAACCTTGAAAATATGCTGAGTGAAAAAAGCTAGTCACAGAAGATCACATAATGATAACTTATGATTCCATTTGTATGTAATGTTCAGAATGGGTAAATCTATAGGGACAGAAGTAAATTAGTAAGAGTTGCCAAGGGCTGGGGTTGTAGGTAGAAATGAGGAGTGATTGCTAATGGATATATAGTTTCTTTTGGGGATGATAAAAATGTAATAAAACTGACTACACTGACAGTTGTACAACTATAAATATACTAAAAACTTTTAAATTACACGTTAAATGGGTGAATTATATACTTTGTGAATTATATCTCAATAAAACTGTTATTTTATTTTATTTTTTAAAGTTTACTTATTTATTTTGAGAGAGAGAGAGCAAGCGCAAGCAGGGGAGGGGCAAAGAGAGAGGGAGGGAGAGCAAATCCCAAGCAGGCTCTACACTGTCAGCACAGAGCTCAATTCGGGGCTCGAACTCACAAATGATGAGATCATGACCTGAGCCAAAATCAAGAGTCAGACACAACCAACTGAGCCACCCAGGTGCCCCTAAAACCGTTATTTTAAAAACAGGCATTTAGGTAACTATTGAAAGAAGAAATAAAAAAGATGAGAGTCACCATGAAGTAAGAACTTCAAACTGAATTTTAAAAACAAGTTATGTCTTTTCATGAATTTGTAGAATAGGCACAGGAAAGGCAACTGTAAATCAGACTTCTACAGATTGCCCAGTTAAAATAATGGCCAGAATTTCATTGAGATTTCCTACTCAAAATAACTTGTGATGTGGCAATTTGTGGTTTAAACATTGGTTAAAACGTGAATAATATAAATGTGTGTTTTCAATATCAGTAAATACTCTAAAAGTCAGAGGTGTCTAGAACTTACCTTCGTAATTACAAAGTTTCTTATTTCAATTCTGTGAAATAACTAGAGGTTTCCTTAGACCTGGTAGGCCCCAACTAAAATAACACTTCTTTGGGGTGCCTGAGTGGCTTAGTCGGTTGAGCATCCGACTTCGGCTCCAGTCATGATCTCACAGTCCGTGGGTTCAAGCCCCGCGTCACGCTCTGTGCTGTCAGTTAGGAGCCTGGAGCCTGCTTCGAATTCTGTGTGTCTCTCTCTCTGCCCCTCCCCCACTCATGCTCTGTTTCTATCAAAAAATTAATAAACGTTGAAAAATGTTTAAATAAATAAATAAACAGACAGACAGACAGACACTGCTTTGGGGCACCTGGGTGGCTCAGTTGGTTAAGTATCCCACTCTTAATTTTGGCTCAGGTCACAATCTCATGGTAGTGAGATCGAACCCCATGTAGGTTCCACACTGAGCATGGGACCTGCTTGGAATTCTCTCTCTCCCTCTGTTCTGTCCCTCCTCAGCTTGTTCTCTCTCTCTCTCTCTCTCTCTCTCTCTCTCTCTAAATAATGAAAGAAGGAAGGAAGGAAGGAAGGAAGGAAGGAAGGAAGGAAGGAAGGAAGGAAGGAAGGAAGGAAGGAAAGAAAGAAAGAAAGAAAAGAAAGAAAGAAAGAAAGAAAGAAAGAAAGATAGATAGATAGATAGATAGATTCTGCCTCTCTCTGGGGTTCCCCAACACTGAAAGAACACATGGGAATTTCCAATTGTCCACAAGCTCTTTTCTTGTCTTCACTGACCACGAGTAAAGATAATAAAGGCTGAAAGAAACAGCAAAAAAAGATCAAGAAATTTATTTTCTTCTGGCACCATACAACTTTGACTGGGGTCAACATTTAGGACAGGATGCACCACCAAAGGAAGTGGATCTGCACAGAAACAACAGCTGAGCCCAGGTCAGAAATGAGACAATGGCACACAAACAAAGAGAAAGTTCTGTTTCTATAGATAATGGATTTTTCTACAAGCCTGACTATGAAACTACTGTACTGTCTAAAAGATATCTATTTAGAAGTTTCTTCTCACGAGAAAAAACTTTTTCTTCTGGGAATTTCAAATAAGTCATTGAATTCCTGCTGGCTTTATATTAAAATCCTACCTTTCATGTCACAAGAAAAAATGAACCTACATACCAGGTCAAAATACCAACAAAAATATTCCACAAGAGTCCAATATAGTCTTATCCTCAGGTTCTGTTTTCATTTCAAAACTCAAATGCTATTTGAAAAATATGCTTTGTAGAAAATGCTTCTTGCTTTCAACATGGTACAGGAAGGTACTTTGCTAAGAGAAAGTGCTTAAATACTGAAATATAGATTTCAGAAAAGTTCATTCATTGCGCACCAACAACAGGGTTATATTTCCTATTTGCAAAAAGCTAAGTAATGAATATAATACCTTTTTTCTCAAAAGCCACTTGCCTAGAGAGCACATTTTTATAGCCAAACAGAAAGAAATAAGAAAAACTCTAAAACAGTAATAGAAGATTAAAAACATTGTTGTATATCCTACAATCATATAAATATTGATGTTTGTGTCTGATATAAATGAGAGAGAGAGGGGCGCCTGGGTGGCGCAGTCGGTTAAGCGTCCGACTTCAGCCAGGTCACGATCTCGCGGTCTGTGAGTTCGAGCCCCGCGTCAGGCTCTGGGCTGATGGCTCAGAGCCTGGAGCCTGTTTCCGATTCTGTGTCTCCCTCTCTCTCTGCCCCTCCCCCGTTCATGCTCTGTCTCTCTCTGTCCCAAAAATAAATAAACGTTGAAAAAAAAAAATTTAAATGAGAGAGAGAGAGAAAAAAAATTCACAAATTTAGTATATGGCACTGTCCCCAAAACAAAAATAAAGAATTTGGATAGCCTTTTCTATAGGTGTACTCCCTAGAAGAAAAAGGACTAAAAAGTGAACCTCAGAGGTGCTAGGTGCCTCAGTCAGTTAAACATCTGACTCTTGATTTCCACTCAGGTCACGATCTCACAGTTCGTGAGATTGAGCTCTACATGGTGCTCTGTGAGGACAGTGTGGGGCTTGCTTGGGATTCTCTCCCCCCGCCCCGCCCCTCCCCTGCTCACTCTGTCTCTCTCAAAAAAAAAAAACATTTAAAATTTTTTTTTTCAACGTTTATTTATTTTTGGGACAGAGAGAGACAGAGCATGAACGGGGGAGGGGCAGAGAGAGAGGGAGACACAGAATCGGAAACAGGCTCCAGGCTCTGAGCCATCAGCCCAGAGCCTGACGCGGGGCTCAAACTCACGGACCGCGAGATCGTGACCTGGCTGAAGTCGGACGCTTAACCGACTGCGCCACCCAGGCGCCCCAAAAAAAAAAACATTTTAAAAAAAGTAAACCTCAAGGTGAATTCTACTTTCCCACTAATTCTCATTAAACATAAAAAATGTGTCCATATTTTTAATATCAATAGACAAACCTATAATTTTAGTGAAGATGTGATCAAGCTGGTGATTGGCTCAACATTAACCTGAACATTAGAATTTATCTTCAATATTATTTCTTCTGGGAACAATATTGTTTTTCTACAAGCTAAATGTTCCTTTTAGCACTTCATGTTATTTTCCCAGCTCCATACCCATACCATTCCTACTCATCCCAATGCTCAGCAATCTCTTCTATGTCTGGAAAATCCCTTAACACTCACAGCTCCCAGAATGTTATCCTTGTCAGCCTCTGCCTTCCCTTGCCTTTTCAATGATGCCTTTCACTTATAGGCACATCCAAACCTCAATAGGACAGTGAATTTATCAGCAACTATCAACAATGGAAAGGGTCTGGAATGGGGTGAAGAGTTTCATGTGTGACCAGCAGTTCATGGATTCCCTACCTGCTATACTTAGCCATTTTAACATAACCTTTAAGGCAGACACCCTATCTTGGTATTCTTTTTAGTGCTATCCATTGGCATTTTATACACCGATGGAAATGTTCCATATCTGCACTGTCCAATATAATAGCCACATGTGACTATATGGCTAGTACAACTGAAGAGACGAATTTTTACACTTATTTAATTTTTTAAATATTTTTTAGTGGCACCTGGGTGGCTCAGTCGGTTGAACGTCTGACTTCAGCTCAGGTCATGATCTCACAGCTCATGAGTTGGAGCCCTGCATCGGGCTCTGTGCTGACAGCTCAGAGCCTGGAGCCTGCTTCAGATTCTGTGTCTCCCTCTCTCTCTCTACCCCTCCCCCACTCATGCTCTGTCTCTCTCTCTCTCTCTCTCAAAAATAAATAAACATTACAAAAAAACTTTTTTTAATATTTTTTAAATGTTTATTTAAAAACACTCAATAATCACTCTGAAAGTAAACGGACAAAATGCTCCAAACAAAAGACATAGGGTAAGGCACCCGGGTGGCTCAGTCATTAAGCATCTGACTATGGCTCAGGTCATGATCTCACAGTTCATGAGTTCAAGTCCCACATCAGGTGAGCTCGAGCTCCACTTCGGGTGAGCACAAGCCCCACTTTGGCTGAGCTCGAGCCTTGCTTCTGGTGAGCTGAAGCCCTGCTTCAGGTGAACAAAAGCCCTGTTTCAGGTGAACAAGAGCCCCACTTTGGGTGAGCCCCCCCTTTCTCTTTCTCTCTCTCTACCCTCCTGGGATTCTCCTTTCTCTCTCTGCCCCTTGCTCACTTGTGCCCTTTCTCTCTCAAAACAAAACAAAACAAAACAAAAAACACACATAGGGTATGTCAGAATGGATGGAAAAACAAGATCCATCTATACGCTGCCTACCAGAGACTAATTTTAGACCTAAAGACACCTACAGATTAAAAGTGAAAGGATGGAGAACCATCTATCACACTATGCTAACAGAGGTCAAAAGAAAGCCAAAGTAGCCATACTTGTAACAGACAAACTAGATTTTAAAACAAAGACTGTAAATGAGATGAAGAAGGGCATTATATCATAATTAAGGGATCTACCCATCAAGAAGATCTAACAATTATAGGGGTGCCTGGGTGACTCAGTTGGCTAAGCATCCAACTTCACCTCAGGTCATGATCTCACAGTTAGTGAAAGACTCATCCTCAATGGGGAAAAACTGAGAGCTTTCCCTCTAAGGTCAGGAACATGACAGGGATGTCCACTCTCACCATTGTTGTTCAACATAGTACTGGAAGTCCCAGCCTCAGCAATCAGACAACAAAACAAAATAAAAGGCATCCAAATTGCCAAAGGAGAAGACAAACTTAAACTCTTCGCAGATGACATAATACTCTACGTCAATAACCTGAAAGACTCCACCAAAAAACTGAACTATCAGCTAGAACTGATACGAGAATTCAGCAATTGCAAAATATAAAATCAATGTACAGAAATCAGTTGCATTTTTAAACACCAATATTGAAGCAGCAGAAAGAGAAATCAAGGAATTTATCCCATTTACAACTGCACCAAAAACCATAAGATACCTAGGAATAAACCTAACTAAAGGGGCAAAAGATCTGTACACTGAAAACTATAGAAAGCTTATGAAAGAAATTGAAGAAGACACAAAGATACGGAAAAACATTCCATGCTCTTGGATTGGAAGAAGAAATACTGTTAAAATTTTGATACTACCCAAAAGCAATCTCTACATTCAATGCAATCCCTATCAAAATACCAGCATCCTTCACAGAGCTAGAACAAACAATCCTAAAATTTGTATGGAACCAGAAAAAGACCCCAGATAGCCAAAGTCATGTTCAAAAAGAAAATCAAAGCTGGAGGCATCACAATTCAGGACTTCAAGCTGTATTACAAAGTTGTAATCACCAAGACAGTATGGCACTAGGCACTAAAACAGAAACATAGATCAATGGAACAGAATAGAGAAGCCAGAAACGGACCCACAAATGTATGGCCAACTAATCTTTGAAAAAGCAAGAAAGAGTATCTAAGGGAAAAAAGACAATCTCTTCAGCAAATGGTGCTGGGAAAACTGGACCGCAACATGCAGAAGAATGACTCTAGACCACTTTCTTTTACCATACACAAAAATAAATTCAAAATGGATGAAAGACCTAAATGTAAGACAGGAACCATCAAAATCCTACAGGAGAAAACAGGCAGCAACCTTTTGACCTTGGCTACAGCAACTTCTTCCTAGTTATGTCTCCAGAGGCAAGGGAAATAAAAACAAAAATGAACAATTGAGACCTCATGAAGATAAAAAGCTTCTGCACAAAAAGGAAATAATCAACAAAACTAAAGGCAACCAATGGAGTAGGAGAAGATATTTGCAAATGACATATTGGATAAAGGTTAGTATCCAAAATCTATAAAGAACTTCTCAAATTCAACATCCAAAAAACAAATAATCCAGTGAAGAAATGGGCAGAAGACATAAATAGACACTTTTCCAAAGAAGACATCCACATGGCTGACAGACACATGAAAAGATGCTCTCTATCACTCATCATCAGAAAAACACAAATCAAAACTATGATGAAATACCACCTCACACTGTCAGAATGGCTAAAATTAACAACTCAGCGAACAACAGATGTTGGTGAGGATGTGGAGAAACAGGAACCCTTTTGCACTGTTGGTGGGAATGCAAACTGGTGCAGCCACTCTGGAAAATAGTATGGAGGTTGCTCAAAAAATGAAAAATAGAATTACCCTACAACCCACCAATAGCACTACTAGGTATTTATCCAAAGAATACAAAAATGCTGATTCAAAGGGGCACATGTACCCCAATGTTTACAGCAGCACTGTCAACAATAGCCAAATTATGGAAATAGCACAAAGGTCCATTGACTAATAAGTGGATACAGAAGATATGTAGTATGGGGCGCCTGAGTGGCTCAGTCAGGGGCGCCTGGGTGGCTCGGTCATCTGAGCATCTGATTCTCGATTTCGGCTCAGGTCACGATCTCACAATTCAAGTCCCGCGTCAGCCTCTACACTGGCAGCACAGAGCCTGCTTGGAATTCTTTCTCTCTCTCCTTCTCTCTCTCTGTCTCTCTCTCTCTCTGTCTGCCTCTCCCCTGCTTGCACTCTCTATAAACAAACAAACACACACACATTAAAAAAAAGATGTGAGATACACACACACACACACACAACGGAATACTACTTGACTTGGCAATCAAAAAGAATGAAATCTTGCCATTTGCAACAATGTGGATGGAACCAGAGTATATTATGCTAAGAGAAATAAGTCAGTCAAAGAAAGACAAATATCGTATGATTTCATTCATATGTAGAATTTAAGAAAACACAAAAGATGAACATAGGGGAAGAGAAGGAAAAATAAGATAAAAAGAGGGAGGGAGGCAAACCATAAGAGACTTTTAAAGACAGAACAAACTGAGGATTGCTGGAAGGGAGGTGAGTGAGAGGATGAGCTAATGATTGATGGGCATTAAGGAGGGCACTTGTTGGGATGAGCACTGGGTAAGTGATGAATCATTGGGTTTTACTCCTGAAACCAATAGTACACAGTATGTTAACTAACTTGAATTTAAATAAAAAAATATTTTTAAAATTAAAAAAAATCTTTTTTAAAAAAGAAAAAGATAGATAGCCACCCAAACACCCTGTGAGCATAAAAATTTTAGTATATCAGGGAGCCTGGGTGGCTCAGTCAGTTAAGTATCCAACTCTTGATCTCTGTTGGGGTCATAATCTCACAGTTCATGAGATCAAGTCCTGTGTCAGGCTCTGCGCTGACAGCATGAAGCCTGCTTGGGATTTTCTATCTCTACCCTTACCCGCCTTTGCACACATGCACGCTGTCTCCCTCTCAAAAATAAATAAATAGGGGCACCTGGGTGGCTCAGTCAGTTAAGCCTCCAACTTTAGCTCAGGTTGTGATCTTGCAGTTTGTGAGTTCAAGCCCTGCACTGGGTTCTGTGCTGACAGCTCAGAGCCTGGAGCCTGCTTCAGATTCTGTGTCTCCCTCTCTCTCTGCCCCTCTCCTGCTCACAATCTGTGTGTGTGTGTGTGTCTCTCTCTCAAAAATAAATAAATGGTAAATAAATAAACATTAAAAAACATTTTATTATATCAATAGATACCACAGATAACACAACACATTAGAGAAACTATGTGCTCTCTCTATATATAAATGTAAATATGACTTTTTTTAAAAAGTGTATGCTTCCACATACATATAAAGAGTTCTTGTTAATCAAAAGGTAAAAGAAAAAGTTTTAAAAAACAGTCAGGGGCGCCTGGGTGGTTCCAGTGGGTTAAGCCTCAGTCAATTTTGGCTCTGTTCATGATCTCACAGTTCATGGGATCATGGCCTGCATCAGGCTCTGCACGGACAGCATGGAGCCTGCTTAGGATTCTCTCTCTCCCTCTCTCTATGCCCCCATCCCACTCACACTCTGTCTCTCAAAATAAATAAATAAACTTTAAAAAAATAACAAAATTTAAAAAGTCAAAGGATAGAATAAACAGTTTCACAGAAAGAAATATAGTCAATAAAGAAATTAAAATATGCTCAAACTCACAAGTAACCTGAAAACTGCAAATTTTCTACCCATCATATTAGTAAAAATGTACAAGATTGATAATACCAAGTGTTGGCAAGTATGTAAGGATATAGGCACTTTCATAATCTGCTAGTGGAATGCATAATAGTACACAGACTCTATGAAAGGCAGATTGGCAGTATCTTTGAAAATATACATACCTTTCAAGCAATAATTACAGCCACTACTCTACAGGTATTCTAGAACATCAATCCAAGAGAAAGAATAAGGGATGTTCATTTTGGTTGGTAAATGCAAAAATCTTGGACAACTTAAATGTCCATCAATAAAAAAAAAAAAAAAAGGTTAAGTAAATTACAAAAAATCAAAAGGAAATACAATCAGCTGTTAAAAAGTGTATATTGACAGAAATCTTATAGGCACATAGCTAAGTTTTAAAAAAGAGAAAGAGCTGCAAGGGTACCTGGGTGGCTCAGTCAGTTAACCATCTGACTTTTGGTTTCAGCTCAAGTCATAATCTCAGAGTTCAGGAAAGTGAGCCTTGTGTCAGGCTCTGTACTGACAGCAAGGATCCTGCTTGGGATTCTCCTCACCCTCTCTCTCTGCCCCTCCCTTACTCCCACTCACTCTCTCTCATAATAAATAAACTTCTAAAAAAGTGTTTTTAATTTAAAAATAAATAGGGGCACCTGGGTGGTTCAATCGCTTAAGCGTCCAACTTCGGCTCAGGTCATGATCTCATAGTTTGTGAGTTGGACAAAGTCAGCTCTGTGCTGATAGCTCACAGTCTGAAGCCTGCTTCAGATTCTGTGTCTCTGTCTCTTTCTGCCCCCCCCCCACTCTGTCTTTCTCTCTCAAAAATAAACATTTTTAAAAAATTGGGGGGGGGGGAATGCAAGCTGGTGCAGCCACTCTAGAAAACGGTATGGAGGTTCCTCAAAAAATTAAAAATAGAACTACCCTATGACCCAGCAATTACACTACTAGGTATTTATCCAAGGGATACAGGTGTGCTGTTTCGAAGGAACATTTGCATCCCAATGTTTATAGCAGCACTATCAACGATAGCCAAAGTATGGAAAGAGCCCAAATGTCCATCGATGGATGAATGGATAAAGAAGATGTGGTATATATATATACACAATGGAGTATTACTTGGCAATCAAAAAGAATGAAATCTTGCCATTTGCAACCATGTGGATGGAACTAGAGGCTATTATGCTAAGTGAAATTAGTCAAAGAAAGATGAATATCATATGACTTCACTCATATGAGAACTTTAAGAGACAAAAAAGATGAACATAAGGGAAGGGAAACAAAAATCATATAAAAACAGGGAGAGGGACAAAACATAAGAGACTCTTAAATATGGAAAACAAACAGAGGGTTACTGGAGGGATTGTGGGAGGGGGGATGGGCTAAATGGGTAAAGGGCATTAAGGAATCTATTCCTGAAATCATTGTTGCACTAGATGCTAATTTGGATGTAAATTTAAAAAATAAAATAAATAAATAAAATTAAAATTTTAAAAATTTTAATAAACAAATAAATAAAATCTTGGAGCATCTGGCTAGCTCAGTCATAAGAGCATGCTATTCTTGATCTTGGGGTTGTGAGTTTGAGCCCCACACTGGGTGTAGTGATTACTTAAAAAATAAAATCTTTAAAAATTTTTTTTCAAGTCTTTTGAAGAAGACATAAACACTGAAGACAAGAAAGAAAAATAAATATGGAAAAATGTTCAATTTCACAGGCAAAGAAATGGAAATTTAAAGTGAGATAGCAATTTTCACCTGTCACGTAAACTGTTTTTAATTTGTTCAATGTCTATTTACTATTGCTGATATAAGTGCTGGGAAATTAATACTTTTCCCCACACATCCCTGGAGGAGTGTAAATGGATAGAACCTTTCCAAGAGGTATGTGTATAAAAGTAGAAGAAAAGATCTTCAGGCTCTCCTGTGGAGATTCAGAGTTAAAGAACACTTTTCGGCCATTATCCTCTTTACACATGGGCGGTTACTCTTTCAGTTTTCAACCCTCTGGGGCAGAAGTTCCATGCTCTGCCCTCAAGGCTCTTCCTCTCATTACACTCTTACTCTAAACCTTTCTTAGAAAAATGTCTCAATGCCTGAAAATAATTCACATAAAAAACATGGGCACCCAACCCGCTTAGTTAAAAGGTGTTAGAAAACAGAATCTTATTCACACCCACATGTTTGTGGAGCCTATAGATGAGGGACTGCTGCAGAAAGTCAACTGAATGAAAAACCTGACCTGACTCACCTTCAAATGTGTATGTATTTCTTAATAATATTAGGTATTACAACATAGTTGTAACCCTCCACTTTTTTCTTAATGTTTATTTATTTTTGAGAGAGAGGGAACATGCAAGCACTAGTTGGGGAGGGGCAGAGAGAGGGAGCCAGAGGATCCAAAGCAGGCTCACTGACAGAGAGCCCAATGCGGTGCTCAACCTCACAAGCCCTGAGATCATGATGTGAGCCAAACTCAGATGCTTAACCAGCTGAGCCACCGAGGCTCCCCCCTCCACTTTTTTTAAGGCATATAAACATTTATTAAAATGGGTCAATAATGCAGCTAGACACAGAAAAATGAAACAGTAATATAATAAACCAAATATAAGAAGCCTCTGAATGAACTATGCATTTATCCTAAGTATCAGTAGGAAGTATAAGTACAGTAGAAGGGAAACAAGTCATCAGTTTGTACTCTCATCTATCAATAGCCTCCTGACAACTCTGGTTTCCTGAAATTAGCTGAGAGCATCTATAACTCAATGCATAATGATTATTAAATATAATTTGGCAATGTGGTACAGTAGAAGAAACACTTAATTAGAAATCAGGACACCTGGGACATTGCAGGAGTGTGACTTTGGCAAGTCACTTAAAAGTTCCTGTTGCCTTGGGGCATCTGGGTGGCTCCATGGGTTGAGCATTTGACTCTTGATTTCAGATTTCAGCTCAGGTCATAATATCGCAATTTGTGAGATCGAGCCCTGTGTCAGGCTTTGCACTGACAGTGTGGATCCTGCTTGGAAATCTCTCTCTCTCCCCCTCTCTCTCTGCCCCTTCCCCACTCTGTCGTGTGTGCATGCACACTCTCTCAAAATAAATATACTTTAAAAAAAAGTCTGGGGGCGCCTGGGTGGCGCAGTCGGTTAAGCGTCCGACTTCAGCCAGGTCACGATCTCGTGGTCCGTGAGTTCGAGCCCCGCATCAGGCTCTGGGCTGATGGCTCAGAGCCTGGAGCCTGTTTCCGATTCTGTGTCTCCCTCTCTCTCTGCCCCTCCCCCGTTCATGCTCTGTCTCTCTCTGTCCCAAAAATAAATAAACGTTGAAAAAAAAATTAAAAAAAAAAAAGTCTGAATGCAAATATATAAATACATGTGACATGTATATATTTTTCTTAATACAAAAAAAGCAGTATAAAATGTTTAAATCTCTTAAAGTCTGTTGTAATAACATTTGCTCTATACTGCATATGAATATAATCATTTCCATTATTAAAATGATCACTTTCTAGAAGATTGCAAATGTTAACAATTGCTTGTTATGACTATTTTCCCAAGCATAGCTCCCTATACAATTATATACAACATGAATATGGCAATTTACTCAATTCTCTGTTCAACAACATAAACTCATACTTAGCATCATGTTAATATTCAAATTAGTTCCCATATGTAGTGTAAACATTTGAGGGAGAAAAAATATATGAACAAAGACACAGAGGTTGAATTCTGATCTTCTGGCCAATTCTACCTTCAATCTCTGCCCCACCCCAATCTCGAGGTACTCTCCCTGCAAAAGAAAGGAATCTTGCTTAGGTTTTTCCAATCACATATATTTCCAACTCCAATCCCTAATCTGACATTTACTAGCTCTATGATCTTTAGCAACTTCCTTAATTTTTTGTTTAAAATTGAAGCACTAAGGACCAGCTGAAGAGCAGAATGTTATGAAGATAAAATGAGATAATGTATCTGGCACATTAATAATCGGTCAAAAATTTTAGTTATTATGCTTATTATTGACTTAAGAACATACAGTGATATTTAAGAGTACCAAAAAAAGACTTAAATCACAAGCTGACTTGTGAATTTTGTCATTGTAACTTTTATCTCTTCTGAGAAACATAATATGTATTCTATTAATGCAGCATGGTTTAGAATCTGTTTAGTATTTTGTAACTTTTAAAATTATTTCTTCCTTTATAATCTTGTCAACTAGGAAAACTCCTGAGGGCCAGAATCTTGTTTCATGAGCTTGTGTGCACATACTGTGCTTTTTTTTTTTTTTTTTTCTTTGAGAGAGAGAGAGAGCACATATAATGGGGGGGGGGGGGGGGAGGGCAGAGAAAGAGAATGAATCTCAAGCAGGCTCCAAGCTCAGAGCCTGCCATGGGGTCCATCCCATGATCCTGGGATCATGACTTGAGCCAAATCAAGAGTCAGACACTCAACGGACTGAACCACCCACCTGCCCCTATATTGTTCTTATTACATTGTAATTATTTGTTTCTCTGTCACTCTACCTGGGTTCTGAGCATTGCAAGGCAGAGAGCAAAGCTTACCCCTATTTGTATCCTAAAAGCTTAGTAATGATACAAAATAGGTCTCAGTAAATGTTTGTTGAATGGATAAATGAATGAATTACTCTCACCCCTCCCCTCAATGCCTTACACAGTACTCCACACATAATAGGAACTCAGTAAAGCTCTTTAATGGAGCCATGCAGAAATCATTTGGACCCAACCACATAAAGCTGTATGTTGCCTCAGAAAGGCTTTAAAGTGTAGCTACTAATATTACAAATTAAAACTTTTAGTCTAACACATATCAAATAAATAGGTTCAATGACTAACCACATCAAGGGTAGTGCCAGAAGGATTTAAAAGCCATTATTCTAATTAATGAATTTGTGAACCTCAAATGGAAAAATCCAGTTACATAATCAAAAGAGGTTATCCCCTACAAATTTATACCTACAAAAGACAGTAAGAAAAATTATCAGATAGTTTGTAATTGTTTTTATGCCTGAATTGAAGCCATTGTTTTCAGTAGAAATAAGAGTTCAGGAGCAAAGTGGTCCAACCTCATCTCCACAAAACAGTTCTGAAACTGAGAAACTAAGTATTTTGCCCTCTCCTTGATTTTAACTCCTGGGAGACTCACTTTATTCCCAGATTAGCAGATATTCAAAACTTGTTCTATCTCCTAAAATAAAACTTCATCCATTTCTTAAAAGGCAAATAACCTGAATATGCGCACTTTGGGAACACTAGGTTTTATATTCAAGTTAACTAAAACTATCCCTAGTGTTCAGCCTTCTGCTGCAGCAATAGAAACACTTTCCTTACTTTTTAAATTACATTCGTGGAAGGCTTAAGTGTCGTGCTGCACATTCTTTCACTGTATCAGCTAAACTGGTTTTACACTGCATATATAATTTCAAAAGTACACCGTAAAGGAATTCTATACTTGAATGAATCTGGGAAGAAACGTGATCTCAGCACACACACCCCTTCTTTCAACTCAATACGCTCCAGAGGAAGCACATCTTAGGGGTTTTTTTTCCTAAAGAATTTCTCTCCCGTCCCCACCCCACACTTTATTTTACAGCAGCAATCATTCATTATCCCACTCAACAGTCTCTCCGCAGAAAGAACCTTTCCAACTAATCCTAGTTCACCAGGACCCTACTTCTACATCTTACAGTCCGTGGGGGATTTCTTTGGAAGGGACAAGTGTTGGTGGAGGTCCGGGACGCCACCATTCCCGCCACGCCATTTAGGACCCAGGTCCTGGCGCGCAGTCTTAGACCAGCTTTCGGCGGACCCCGTGAGCCGCCAAGGGTCCGACACAGTCCCCCCGTCCTCACCAGTGCAAAGCAAACCGGGCCCAACCTCTGTGCTCCCATTCAATATACCCTCCACCTCGCGGTACCCCATTTCTTCCCACTTACTCCTCGATGTAGTTCGGTCCCTTTATCCAGTTCTGAGTCCGCGTAACCCTCTTCCTTCCAACGCACACCCTTACACACTCCGGCCCCTGCCCCTTGAACCCTACTACACCGCCGTCCCTCCCACTGGACCTCACGGCAGCTCTAGCCCTCCGAGTGCCCTAGTGCAGACCTGCGCCAGGTCCCTTTACCCACTGGACCTGGGTCCTCTCCAACACGTCACACTTGGGCCCGTTATTCCCGACCTACCCCCACCACCAGGGCTACCCCCTGCACCCCCGTTACCTCCGACCCCGCCCCCCTGAGGGTGTCGCACTCACAGTTCCTGCCGCCGCATCCTTAACCGCCGCGGCTGCTATAGCTACGGGGAGCCAAGGCAACCAGCTCTCGCGACACTTTCCTCAGCTAACGGCGAGAACAGCCGAGAAGAACCTCTAGCAAGAAAGTAAACGAGTCGGGCTTGAGAAGGCTAAGTATATCTCGCGATAGTAGTGTGTAAAATGGCGGCCGCCAGGCGTTAGGGGCGGCCTGGAAAAGTCTGGTAGTGGGCGAGGGCAAAGAAGAATGTGTATCGAGGGAGTCGGAAAACTATTGCAGGGGGGAACGGGTTGACCTGGGGGAAGTTAGTATGGCGAACCCTACACTGGAATAGCTTTAGGGATGTGGCCTTGTTTGCTCCAAGTGCCTCAAAGTTAGAGCAGTGACGCCTTTAGTTTCGTTTTCCTGGCATTTTCCTTATGCATGAGGAGTTAGAGATGGAGCGAGCAAGCCAGATGTTGATCTTACCGTCTCCTCGTAACCTTCCTTCAGGAAATTTTCATCCGTTCTTCTCACACTGGTTTGCACACGGTATTTGGTTTCACAGAAATAATTTGTTTATTCACGAGTTCCCCACCCCTATCAGTTTGCCAAACCAAAATAGGAAATGAAAGGGTTTTTTGTGTGTTTTGTTTTGTATTTTTAATTGAACATAAGCACAGGTGTTTGGCCTTGGATGCGGAAGGGGACCGCATTGGTGTATGACTTGAACTTTGCACTTGTTGCTTGCAGCTCTGTGGACACATCCTTAATTCCTGACTCACAAAACTTAGTTGTAGGGCTTTCTCTATGCTCTCAGACAACTGTAAATGCAGACTGAGAAGCATCTGGAACAGAAGATGGATTTAAAGAACGTAGTGGAGTTTGGTTGGAAAGTAGTGAGTTATTTTAATTGGTTGTTCACAGTCAGTTACAGATCGAACTTACTCTCTTTTCCTCCTTCTCACTACTGCACTGGACTTAAAAACAGAACAACAACAACAAAAGTTGGTGAACAAGGAAGAGTAAAATAGGAAGTAATTTTTTGGAATTTTTTCCCCCAACTTTAAGGGTAGGCGCTTAATAATTATTTTATGGTTAACTGAAATCTCTATGTCTCATGAAGGTTGTCATGTGTCTTTGTACAGCTGATGTCTCACACAATACCTGGTATACAGTAGGCACTCAATAAACATTTGTTAAAGGAATATAGTCCTTAACTTTGGTGAAGGACTCACAGAGTTTTAAGCATGAAAATCTGATGGAAATTGTGAACCCATATCCAGATCCTGTCTGTGCTCTACCCATATTCCCTCAGCCCACCCCAGAGCTTACTACAGCCTTGACAGATAGTGCAGGTCCATACCTTCCTACCTCAAACACCTGTGTATTTCTTTGCCTGGAAGTGCCAGCAGAGTTAAAATTCCCAGTAGCAATCTGCAACCAAAGAAAGATGGCATTTGGTGGCTAAATACTACAGTTCCTCATCCCCTCAGTGGGGCAATTCTGAGTTCACTGTAGTGTTTCCCAAAACTTACTAACATACAAATCACCTGAAGAGATGAGTAAGACACAGATTCTTGAGTTTGCATTTTTAACCAATCTCCCAGGAAACAGTGATGCTGCCAGTCCAAGGACCACGCTTTGAAAAGCATTTTTCTCAGTAACAAATGGGACTCAACTCCAGTTGCCCAAAGCACCTTTATTGGCGTTCTTCTCACTCCCTTACACTGTTTGGATTTCTGGAATCACCTTCCAACCTTCTGGGTCCACATCTTTGTCTCAGGATCTACCTGCATCCACATCTTTGTCTCAGGATCTATTTGGGGGGGAAATCCAACTTATGGCAACACTGTCCTTAGAAGAATACACACAGGGGATGCCTTAGTGGCTCAGTCGGTTAAGCGTCTGACTCTTAATTTTGGCTCAGGTCGTGGTCTCACGATTTGTGAAATCGAGCCCCGCATCAGGCTGCACACTGACACCATGGAGCCTACTTGGGATTCTCTCCCTCTCTCTCTCTGCTCCTCCCCTGCTCACTTTCTCTCTCTCTCTCTCAAAAATAAATAAAAACAATAATAATGATAATAATAATAAGTATTTGAAAAAAAATACAAACAGAAAAATCTTTGGAAAATAAAAGGGGGTACCTGGCAGGCTCAGTTGGTGGAGCATACGACTCTTGATCTCAGGGTTGCGAGTTCGAGCCCCACATTGGGTGTAAATATGACTTAAAAATAAAATCTTTAAAAAAAGAAAAAGTAGAATACAGAAATAGAGTTTTGTGTACGAGTTTAAAGGAAGTATGAGTCCTCTGAAATTTGTTTAGGTTGTAAAGGAAAATGATCAAGGTAAATGTTATGTGACCCAAGGTCCATGAAAATTAGATCAGTCTATGCGAAGTTTAGCAACCTAATAAAAGCATTAATGGCTCATGGAGTTGGCTGAATTCAGCCAGCTCTCCTCAGAAGTTATTTTCCCAGATCCTATTAAGCCATCTTCTTATTCTTCCTGGTCCTCATCTCTTATTTTGTGGAACACAGAGGTAACTAAGTCTGGGAATCTAAAGAAACCACATGCTTGAAATAAAAATTAAAATTTTTTAAAAATAGGGGCACCTGGGTGGCTCAGTCGGTTAAGCACCGACTTCAGCTCAGGTCATGATCTCACAGCTCATGAGTTCAAGCCCCGCATTGGGCTCTCCCAGCTGAGAGCCTGGAGCCTGCTTTGGATTCTGTGTCTCCCTCTTCCTCTCTGCACCTCCCCCACTCACGCTCTGTCTTAAGAGAGTCTCTCAAAAATAAACATTTAAAAAATTTAGGGGGGTGGGGGAGAGGGAAAATGGGTGATGGGCACTGAGGAGGGCACTTGTTGGGATGAACACTGGGTGTTCTATGTAAGGCAATTTGACAATAAATTATATTCATAAAAAATGAAAATTAAAAAAAATGTTTTAAATAAAATATTGTTGCTCATTCCTATTGGGCTGTCACAGTTTTTTCCGCTAATTACAGTGCTTTCTGAATACCACTGAAGTGCCCTCATGAACCTCAGATCTTTTCTGACTATGCTCACACAGAACCACCCATACTATAACTGCACCTTGTTTCTCCCACTTTCTTCTGGATTCTAACTTGGTATGCCATCCTTTCAGGAATCTGTAACCTTTGACTTACATATTCCGCAGCCCATTCGGGTGTCATCTGGAAACTTTATGGCATGTTCTACTTTTGTGATAATTGGATAATCCTGATCATCCCAATCTCTAATCAGCTACACAAAGAGAACTAACACTAAGGTCACCAACACCTACTTCCTAACCACTGCACACAATAGCTTCTTAGTTTTGCCCACATATGGACCAACACATGTGTTTGTGCATGATTGTCTTATGTACCATTGAATAAGTATGTCTTTGTATACACCTATGAATATGGTCTTGTGGGTGTGGACATGGGTGTGGTATGTAAGCAACCAGAGCTCAGGTCTGGTCTTGAAGTCTGAATAATGAACGTTTAGTACTTGACTTTAATTAGTCTCTGTGCATTGTTAGCCTTAGTTTTTATCTGCCCTCAAATATCAGAGGAAGAATGAGTTCATTTCTTCAAAGTTTATTGACTGTTACCAGTGGCAGAGCAAATTCCATAAAAGAGCAGGTTCCATACAGAGCAAGTTGGTGAGAAAGGATGCTTGGAGTGGGGACTTGGAGTGAAGACTGGAAAGGCAGATCTCTCCCTCCTTTTCCCCCTCCATTCCCACAAGGATACTGGATTTACAGTGAGGGCATCCTGCTTAACATTCTCTCTCCAAATTAGAACCTGAGAAGAGAAATTTAATTCAAAGTAGAGGAGGAAACACCTCACAGCTCCTCTGTTTCTCCATCCAAGGGGATGCCAATATCCACATTGTAGTCTACTGGCTCCCCAGAGCTCAGCCAGGGAATAGGGGTTCGATTAAAAGAAGGCCTGTTGGAGAGATTCTGGTTGTAAAGGACCAGGGGTTCACTCAGTAGGGGCCCCAGGTCAAACTTGGGCATCTGGAAGGTCATGCGTTTGGAGGCCTTCTCATATCCACCATAAGGCATTGCCGTCCTGAAAAGAGAATACGTTATTTAATTAAAAACCAGAACAAAAGGAACAGCTTTATCAGTGAGGTGTTACCCTTTTTTGAGGATGGGGAAGTCTGTGAATTTTAATTTAGGTTGCTTCTGCACTCCTTTTTCTCCCTTAGTGCTCCATTCCCCATTCCTGGTTTGCTTTTTTCTCCAGAGCTAATGATGAGAAAAGGAGTCTAGTGGGGTACTAGATAAAGAGGTTCATGGATAGTTGTGACTTAGACACTATAGACCCAAGGGTCTGAGACTACCTTAAAATACAATGTAGACCCCCCCCACCCCCCCCACACACACACACACAACTCCTACCCCACCTCCAGTGGATAGCACATGGCTTGGTGAGAGGAATTAACATTGCCTGGAGAATTCAGGCTTCTTAGGACCAAATGCAAAAGAATGGTGCTTCCCCATTCTGCTTTCACACAGATCTCCTGTTCACAGTCTAGAGAAGCCCAATTCCAAAAGAATAGATACTTAAGGCTTACTAGAGAATAAGGAAATAGAATCCTCCTACAGGGACAGTAATGAAATCCTAACCTTGAATGAAGGGAACTTCAAGAGTCCTTTAAACATGTAATATATTATTCCCATTTTAGAGCAAGGCAACCAAGGCTCAGAAGTAGGGTGACTGTCCCATGCCCACTCTGCTAATAAGTGGTGAAGTGAACTAAAATTCAAATCTTGCCTCACAGCAAATGTTTCCTCCATCATACTGCACTACTTCTCTGAGTTAGAGTGAAAAAAGCAAAGGCTTTCAATTTGGGTCCCCATATTCCTTCCTTCCCTCCTCAGCCTCCTTCTGAAACATTTGAACCAAAGTCTCCATTCCAACTAAGCACATTGTGCCACACACTGGAATGCATCTGGTTGCTTCCTCATACCCCCTACCTGTTGAAGGACTTATATTTGGGAAGCTCAGCTTTGGCCCCATAGGCCAGCAGGTCGATGCCAAGTTCCACTTTTTGCTGAGGGTCAACCCCCATAGCTCGCTCCCATGGGGAAATATAGGTCTTGAACACAGTGATATGTTTTCCTTCTCCACCTGTCTGGTCTCCTGGCAGCCATGGGAGAGAAAATTGAGTCAATAATAGCAGTTAGCAGCCAGTGGAAGTTAGTCTTACACCTCTGTACTAGGGAAGTTGCTGGGGCCAATCTTGGTAATTGTGCTAGTTCTGTGGAATCCTGACAGCCCAAGGGCAGATCTGTGACTGAAACTGAAAAGCCAGAAAGGTGACAGAAAGATCAAGCTCCTGGGTGAAATAGACACATTTTGGCATTCTCCTGGGGTAAGAGAGTCCATCTAGGTACCTCAGCAGGCCTCCCTTGCTCCCTAAACCCAGTCTAGGCCTCATTCCTGGGGATATCTCTGCTCTAAGAACCAGATAACATTACTCTTGAATAAGGATACTTGCCTGTTCCTGTCTCGCCAACCCCTGCTGTTCCAGCAGTTCTTCCTTTGCCATTCTGGCCCCCAGGACCACTTGTACCCCCAGATCCAGACCCAGAGCCCTGATGGTGCTGCTGGTCAGAGCCATACTGTCTGGCAGAGCCACTTCCCCCTGCCTGGCCTCCACTGCTGCCTTTGCTGTAGGAGAATCCCTGACCAGCTGTGCCCAGCTGTCCCCCAACTGTGGGAAGGAACTTTTGGAAGTGATCCTGTAAAGAAAGAACAAATTAAGGGGAAGGTTACACAATGGGTATGGGAAATAGACAAAGGTGGTGTGCATAGCAAGGAGGAGATGATCAGAGAAAATGGCCAACCAGAAGACACTGAACCCTCTGAGATCTCCCCTCCAATAGGTGGATAGTGGATAGCCTGACAGAGAGGAACTGAACTCTCCTAATGGGTAGGACCCCCCCTTGGCTCAGTTCCTCCAGTTACACCTTAAGGTAGGGACAACTCATTCTCCACACTTTCCTTTCCCATCCTTACCAAGGCAAAGAGGACCAAGACTTGCACCCCACTATAATTTGAAAGGATGGGGTTGGGACAGAGAACCCAGGCTTAATTTGAAAAGCTAGAGAGATGTCTGCCTCTTCTTTATCTTGTCTAACAGACAGAACTCTCTTCTTTGTCTTTCTCTTCCTCTCCCTCTCTGCTCTTGGTGCCTGTTGAACCAGGACTTCCTGACCGTGAAACTGTAGCAGGTAGGGGGAAGGGTGACCAAAAGGGCAACCCTGGATTCAGCCCCAAAGCCTAAAAATAACCCCACCAACTCCTTCAGGAGGCTCTCCTAGCCACCCCACCATGCACACCCCTATGCTCCAACCAGTGTAACCAGACCCAGCCAGGGAGGAGGGCTTTTGGCCTCCTAAAGTTAGATATGACCGGCTCAGCATTTTTGCTCTGCTCCTACATAAGGGCCAATGACAGAAAGTCCTGCCTCTGGCCCCATGTAGGCATCTATTTCCACTTTCCCCTGGCTGCCCAGTGAAGGTAGAGGGGGAGGAAAGGTAATGGAGAAGATCCCCTCCTTCTCGGCTATAACATCTTGTGCCTGGCACCCTTCCAATCCCTCCTTCTCTTTGGAGAATGATTCTCACTAGAGAATTCTCACTATCTTAGAAGACAGTTTCAGTTCCCACATCCAGAGTCCTTAGATCCTATAGATAAAAGAATGGCTCAAGGAGATGTTTATAAAAATTCACTTAACTCGTTGTAGGGTTACCAGATTCATCAAATAAAATTATAGGACATCAGTTAAATTTGAATCTTAGAGACACAACGAATACTTTTTTACTATAAATACACTTCAAATATTGCATAGGACATATTTACATACAAGAGAGTATTCGTCACATATCTGAAATTAAAATTTAACTGGTATCTTGTATTTTTTAAATTGAACTAAATTAAATTTTTATGTCCCAAATACTTCATGGGACATACTTTACTAAAAAATTATTCATGCATATCTCAACTTTAAAATACAGGACTGGGTGTCCTGTCTTATCTGGCAGCCCTATCTTTAACACTTAGCCATACTGGGAAGGAATTTTCCCCCTGAGGGTGTGTACTCTTCACCCCCACCTCCCCTTCACCGGCTCTAAGATAGACACTGAGTTTCAGAAGTGGGCTGTAACTCACCCTGGAGGTTTAATATATCTGGGGACTTAATAAGCTTATAAATTTGCAGAGAGGGGAGGTTGGTGGTATTTTGGAGATTCAGGGCCCACCAAAAAACTGTCAGAAGAGGCACTAGGCTGTGAGAGTTATAAAGTTCTGAACTCACCATTGAGCTGTCAGAGAAGACGTCAGGGTGGTTCTCATAAATAAATTTCTCTACCCTCATCTGCCGCAGTTTGAACATCTTGGAGCCCCTATTAGTGAGCAGCGACAGCTCTTCCAACATCACATCCCTTGGGACACTGATCTTCTTGCCCAGGTTCAGGCCTGAGCTCTCCTGTCGACCTTCCAGGGAGGTGGGGAGGAAGAGACAAGGAGAAAAGTAAGGTTTTCTAGGTTCAGAATACAGATGCCAACCACAACTAAGTGTGTGTGTCTCCTGCAGAGATCCCAGAGGTGAGCAGATAGTGTCTGATGAAGTTCTATGTAGTTTGTGAGAAATTTTTATTTCCTGGGTTTGGAGTTGGAGACAATGCACAGGAACTGGGGTGCAAAGTGGAATCAGTATACCAGAGTGGAGAGAGTGAGTAAGGCAGAAGGGGCAGAGGCATGGGGTGCAGGGCAAAAAGACTAAAGGAACATCATAGATGGAGACCATTGGGGAGACTGTAGCCTGGGGGAAAGCCCAAAGGCCAACACTGTGTGGAGTTGACCACATCTAAATACAGATTTCTGTCTTAACTACTTTCCTTTCTCTTCCCCTCAGTGAACCCTGGCTGCAGACAGACTTTGGGCATTGGGAGAGCTCTTCACATGCATATACTCCTACCACCCCCCAGGAAAAAAAAAAAAGTCTAAGTATTTTTCCATTTTATGTGTTTCCACAGGTTCCCTAGCACTGGAGGGGTGGAGGGAGGGGAAGTAAGGAAATTAACCATTTACTGAGACTTTACTCTGTGCCCGTCTCCATCATATATATTTTTTTCCTCAAACATACCTCACTGACCTGTGAGTCCTGTTGTCCTGGACCTGCATTGGGTGATATGGCAAGGATATTATTGTCTCAGATTACAAGGTGAAAAGGGTGGAAGGGTGTGTGATCAGTGTTGAATCCTTTCTCCACCTTTCTCCCTGCCCCCCCCCCCCCCCAGAATTTCTCGTGTCTCTTCATATCTCTTCACGTTATTTAACTTTATGATTTTTCTGGGACTTCTGAGGCTGAGATGCTCTTAACAAGAAGTCCCTACACTAGGTAGGTGCAAATATGCCATACCTCCAGTTAGTTCCATGATCAGCTTACTGGATTTCCTCTTCTTGTTTGGGGCTGGGGTTCCTGAGAGTGGCATTGTGGAGGCAGATTCAGCCTGAATAGGGTGAGAAGGGGGAGTTGGAGGATGGACAGGGACTAGAAGGTATCTGCAGTAAGGTAGTACTTCTTAACTTGGGGTTAAGGGCTTCAGGTTAAGGGTATGTGTGTGTGTATATATATATATATATATATAATAAATGTATATTTTTCCCTAAAAAGGGGGAAAAAACAATGGGTGAAAACCCATTGTTCTAGGGCTTCTCCTTTCTTGGAGGTGAGGCAGAAAGTATAGATGCACCCTCTACCCCTACCTTCTATAAACCTCCTTTCTACTGTTAAAATAGAGCTGGTGCAGGGATTAGGAACACGGTATGTGTTGGGGGCAGTGAATAAAACAAACAACACACAGGCTGGGCGCTGCACCCAGGTTTCATTGGCTTGGCATGACTTCAAGTTTTTATTTTCATGGGGATCTCAGATTGGGGCTGTAATTCCCAACTCTGGGTCTTTCCTCAGTCTTCCTCAAGCCCTGGCAGGGGTGCAGAGGGCAGTGGCACAGAAAAATATTCTGCCAGGGTCAAGGAGATTCGGCCCAAAACATTCTCCATAGGAAGGAGAGGTTGTTGCTCCTCTATTGGGCCAGCTGGAGTGTGGCCTGGGAGGTCACAGCAGTGATCCTTGCTCCCTTTCAGTAGCTCCCGCCCCAGACCCCAGAGCTGGGGTGGAGAGGAAGGCCGGGGGCATTTGAACCTTGATGCACATCAGTTCAGCAATATCATAGCGGTAGGGAATTGAGGGGGGATAGGAACATAATAATAGAATCTGGCAGTGGAGGGGGACAAGCTGGGAAAAGATGCAGACTCCAGCCCTTCCTTAACAGAAGTTGGCACTCAGCAAAACACTGTCTTTCTGCTGAGTCCTATTTCACAACACATCTGCATTTCTACTAACTTAATGGGGTATGCTGAGACAAGACCCCCGGAACTGATAAATGGGCATTTACTATACTTTTCTCAGCCCTAACTAGGTTATTTTTCCCATCCAGCCTCTCAGATCCCCTTCTTATTACTCCAGTGCCTCCTTCAACATCTCCATTTCCCCCACCCTCCTAAGCCCCTCTTCTTCCAACTCTGTGGCTCCCCTGAACTGGACAGCTGAGAGCAGAGCATAGATAGGGGAGGGAGACAAGTCTCCCAGGATCAAGGGTCACTCTTGCAGACACAGACACAGCAGTCAACAGAGTGGGCTCCAGCCCCTCTGGCCATAGAGCTGGAACTTACCGGCTGCAGAGGTGGTGGTCAGCTCTCCTGGGGGTCCAGCAGCTTTGGAGGACTGAGCTGCTGTGACCGGAGAACCCGAGCTGGGCAGGCGTGGGGGCAGCACTGGCAGTGGGGGAGGGAGGGTAGTTATTAATAGAGATGATGAGTACAAGCAGCTCAAATGGCACTGGGGGTACTGAGACCCTGGAACCAAGATCCCGCCCTCCTTGCCCAGAGGCTCAGGAAGGAGAGGAAAAGCCTTTGGGATTCTCCCACTAAGCTGTCTGAGCCAGGGATCAGTCTGCCCAGAGACTCCCCTTTCTTGGCATCTAGAGTCTGAGATCCAAAGAAGCATTCAGGGAAAAATTGAAAACTGTGAGAGAAAGAGGAAGCAAACAGAAAACGGTGGACAAGAATTTGGAGAGCAAGAATTTGGAGAACATGTCTGGAGAGTCACTCAGAACCAATCCAGGCTGGAGCTGGAGGGACTATATGGGTACATTTTGGGAGTGGGAGGGCTTAAGGGGCTATGGGGAAAGGAAATCTGTTCACAATGTTTTAAAAGTTCCTCGATGAGTTGATCTTTTCTCTGGAAAAGCTAGATCTTGGCAGGACAAGGGACCAAATTAACCAAATCCAGTGCTTCCTATGCTGTCAGAGATGAGGTGGGGAAGACTTGACCAATTTCTCCCTTTTCGTCCCCATTTGCTGTTGGGGTGCTCAGTTCAGCCTGTTTTGCAGGATAAATGTTGGTGTCTGAGATGTACAGGTAGGCTTCTAACCTGCCAGGTCCTTCCTCTCTAGGGTTTCCACTTGGGATTTTCCTCAAAAGCAGCACACACCCAAAAGGATCTAGATTGTCCCATTCATACTGTTTCAGAGGAGCCCTTGGGCAAGGGTATAAGTTTGAGAGCTTCCTTAAAAGAATCCTGTCGGGGCGCCTGGGTGGCGCAGTCGGTTAAGCGTCCGACTTCAGCCAGGTCACGATCTCGCGCTCCGTGAGTTCGAGCCCCGAGTCAGGCTCTGGGCTGATGGCTCGGAGCCTGGAGCCTGTTTCCGATTCTGTGTCTCCCTCTCTCTCTGCCCCTCCCCCGTTCATGCTCTGTCTCTCTCTGTCCCAAAAATAAATAAACGTTGAAAAAAAAAAAAAAAAGAATCCTGTCATTTGCCCAGTCCCTTCCTCAGTAGCTACATGAACATCCTACATCCTCTTCCACCTCCTGCTCAGATTCTGGAACCAGCTGCTGCTGCATGCTGCACCTCTGTTGCAGCCACCACCATCCTATTGTGGCTGCTTTAGTAAGTGACTTTGCAGCTTCTGGAATGCCCTTTGTCACTCTGTGAGCTCTCCACTCTTCCTGATCTTGTCTTTTCCTGTCCTGAACTTTTCAGGCTCAGCCTAGGGGCTGAAAGATCATCCTACTCCCCTCTAGTTGGCCTCTGCCCAAACCAGTTTAACATCCAGATCTCTCTCATCTTTTGTCCTCCTTCTCCATGCCTTCCCAACCCAAAGAAGCAATTAGAAGAAAAAACATGAACGGCAAACTTGTGATTTTGTCGTCACCACCATCCTACTCTCAAAAACAAACAAACAACAACAACAACAAAAAAAAAACCCAAAATTTTTGTCTGCTATGATTGAGTACCTAGAACTACTAGGTGGGTGAAGACAAAATTCAACCTATGCTCACTGGGCCCTTCCTTTGGAATTCTAAGACTGTACTTGGGAGCATCAGGGTCCTGGGCCTGGTTATTTGCACAAATATGCCCCCTGCTGGAGTAATGGCACTTACCTTCTCAGAAGTCCTTAATTTCTAGCCTACCTCTAGTGCCTTCGCTTATATATGAAACTCAATCCACACTGATCCACCCTCTCTTCTTCCTTCTCCCATCCCATCTTCACCTCCAGGCATTGCTTTCCCATGGAAATATCATCGTTTCCTTCAGAGAGGTAGGACATGATGGCAAAAGCTCAGAGGGACTTTCCACTCCTCTTGGTTCTGAAATTGTGGCCTTGATTGGGAAGTATGGAGCAGGAGATGGAAAAGGGGAGTATCTGGATGGAGAATGCAGGC
This sequence comes from Lynx canadensis, assembly GCF_007474595.2. Lineage (NCBI taxonomy): Eukaryota > Metazoa > Chordata > Mammalia > Carnivora > Felidae > Lynx > Lynx canadensis. The sequence continues at coordinate 53,276,161 of NC_044313.2, read as the reverse complement.
AGTGAGAACCAAGGGGAATGGTGGAGGTGGCTAAATTGGAGTGGGACAGAACTGGTTAAAGAAGAGCAAAAGACTAGGGGGTGAAGGGTAAAGGATGAAAAATAGGGCAGGAATGGAGAAAGAGATCAGGAATCAGGAGATCAGGGTTAGAAAGGATGGAAGAGAATTAGGATTTAGGAATAAAACTAGAAGAGATGACAGCAACAGAAGATTTGGAGCTTAAGTTTATTCTTGTGCACAAACCAAAGTACTGTGACTCACACCCAATATGCAAAGGAAGCGATCAATCCAGATCAAGCAGCAAACATGATTGACTGGTGGTGGTCATGGTGAAAAGGGAGTCCATACCCATCTAGGATCAGAGATCAGGACCAGAAGCTGGAAAGGAACAAAAGCTAGGGTTCGGGGGATGGGATAGGACTGAAAAGAGGTTTTGGCTCTGGGTATTTCCTTGCCCTTTCCCAGGTCATCATGACAAGTTGCAGAAGGCAGAAGGCCAGTCTCAAAGGAAGTAGCACAGACAGCATGTATTCCTCCAACACTCAGTACACACTCTCACATCCCCCTACCATCATCCATCTTCACTCTGACAAATGCATTCTTCTCTCTCAAATTTTTCCCCAATCCCCCTCTTGTACACAGTGAGTTTCTTGAAACCCACCTCTACTGTCTCTCTTTCCCTCCCCATGCTCCTCTCTGTGGCTCAATTAATTTCATTCATTCTGCTCTGCTCCTGGTTTCTATGTCACTTCTCACACCATGGCACTTTTCTCCCTCCTTTCTGTCTTAGGTGCATGAGGCAATGAAGCCAATGATATTTTTTCATTCTCAGAAGAAATTCTTTGTCTTTCTTTTCCACTTCCTGGATCCTTATAGCTTAGCATGGGTCTCTTAAGTTGTTCTTAAATCCTGGTGAATAGAATTCGTTTTTTTTTTCAAGTTTTTTATTTATTTAAGTAATCTCTACACCCAATGTGGGGCTCAAACTCATGACTCTGAGATCAAGAGTTGCTTGCTACTCCAACTGAGCCAGCCAGGCACCCCCTGATGAATAGAATTCTTAATTCTATTCCTGGTCTAGCTGGTATAACTCAGCCCTTACAAACTGCTCTGGCCCTTCAAGTCTTCTCATAATCTGTGCGTTTCACAAGATGCTGTACCCCCGCTACAGACACTGATCTTTGAGAGTCCAGTCCATCTTTCTCCCCACTATCTGGCTATCTGACCATTCTTTCATCAATACAGGGGGAAGACCCAGATTTGGTCTTTATTTAGACCTCTCCTCTTACTCTTGCCTCAGACATAAGAACACATCTGTGCTCACACACATTTGCACATACACAAATGTACACATACATGCCTAGATATATGCCAGCCAAGCTTGGAAAATGAGAGGGAGGAGTAGAGAGCGATTTAGTGCAGGGATCAATTTAGTCCTTTTGAAGCCTGCCTGATGGTAAGCTTGCTTGAGGTCTCACTGGTAACTTCTCTGTGTGCTTCTCATTGAATGTTAAAATGAGGCTCACAGAGAAAAGCACAAATGTAGAGAAAGAGAGACCAGTGGAGGAGTGTGGGTCGAGAGACTGAGATAAAGACAAAGACCCACAAAAGGAGCTACAGAGACAAAGGGAAGCACAGATAACAAGGCAGAGATAGTAGGTTGGAAAGCAGCAGGGAGGTTGGGAGCCAGGAGGATGGGACACCAACTCCAAAACTATCTCTGGCAGGAGGGAATTTAGCCTCCGGATGCCTGAGAGAGGGCATGGGATAGGTTGGAGAAGCAACTTTATGAACAGGATGTTCCACCTCTCCTTGGTCCTGGGAGCTGTACCCCACTCAGTGGTGGCCTGCCCCTGGCCTCCACACATGAGCCTGCAATCCAGTTCTGGTGGCTGAGAACCGAGGCCTGGCTACCTGGAAGCCACAGGAGCTAGGGGAAGTTCCAAGACTCCTGGGAGACTCTGGAGGAGGGCCTGGGCTAAGAACAGGGGCTGAGGCCAGCTCTGACCTCCAGATGGGCTCATCCAATGTAGTGGCTGCTCGTGGGGCAAGAACAGTGGGGGCCAGGAGTTCTGCAGTGGGCTGGGGTGCTGGAGTGGAAAATCGGCGGATCTCCTGGACTCGGGCAGTTTTGGGGGGCCCTGAAGAGGTGGGGCCAGGAGTCTGGGGAACCTCATCAAAACAGAACATGGCAGTTTTAAGTTGGTAGGGCTGGTGCCGCATGAAATCCAGAGCCTTGATACCCTGCTTAGGGGTTGCCCGAGGACCCTGGGATTGGGCCTTATTAGGGAGAGTTCGAGCACCCTGGGGGAAAAAGGGTGATAGCAGTGGGTTGTAAGCAATAGGAGGTGGGGCACGGATGTTGGGTGAATATTTCCAGGAAGAGGGCAGTGATGGTGTAGGGGAAGGGCTTCTGGGCCTAGGGCCAGGGCCAAAGCCAGGACTAGGTGTAGCTTCTACCACATACCTGTCTGCTCGGCTCTGCCGCTTGGCAAACAGCTCCCCACCCCTGCCCTGAAGCCTTGCTGGTTCAGGGATTCCAGCCGAATGGGCTGACCCATTCACTAGCCCATCAAGGAACCCACGAGAAGGGGGCTTAGGAGCCACTGGGGGTGGAGTCTTAGGAGTCATTGGGGGCGGTGTCTTGGGAGCCATTGGAGGAGCGGTTTTAGGCGTCACGTGAGACAGAGCCTTGTAACTCCTGCCCCCTGGTGGCTGCATGAAATTGCAGGCTTCAGCTCCAAGGCTCAGAGCATCTTCTTCTGGACCAGATTCCGCTCCCCCGGCTCGGGGTTTTTCATCCAGGTTCTGCACCAACGACAAGAGCTCGGGGTTGGGCGAGTTCTTCGTCTCCTCGTTTCCCGACCGGAACATCTGCTTCCGGGTCCCCCGTCGCCGGGCCTCCTGGAGGATGCCAGTGCGGGCAGCTGGCACGGAAATGCGCTGCTCCCGAGCGCTGGGTGGCTCAGGCGCCCCGGGGCCTGGGGCGGGAGCCTCTGGACGCGCAGCTGGTCTCAGAGGTCCCGATAGGAAGATAGAAGCGGTGGAGGTCATGGCAGCGGCACTAGGGGGAGCGGGGGGCTCTGAGGCTCCGCCTGGCGTTACGGGACGGTTGGGGGCTGGGATGTACAGGGAACTTGTAGCTGTCACGGGGCCTGAGGTGCGTGGAGTGCTGGGGGAACCGGAGGCCGGCACGTGGCTGGGCAGAGGGGTGGGCCCCTGAGAGGACAGGAAGGGCGGTGCGACGGGGCTGAGACCTCCCAGGCTTTCATTCGCCCTCTTGGGGGCTAGGGGTCGAAAAATAACCGAGGTGGTACCTGGCCGCTGCCCTTGTAAGCCTGGAGTAAAGGGCCTAGCTGACCGGTTAAAGATGTTTGGAGCCGGGGTTGGAGCTCCACTGCCTGGGAAGAAGGGGGTGGGGCTGACTACAGGGGCTGGGGAAGGACTGGATGCTAGTATAGCTGCTTCCGGAGGAGCACTCTGGGCCCGAGGTGGTGATTGCAGGCCCTGCCCATTGAGCACGGCTGCTGGACCATCCCGTGCCAGCTCCTGGGTGCTGGAGGCTGTGCGCTGGCGCTGCTGTTCAAAGAGCTGGACCCCTCTGCCGGAGGCCTCACTCAGCTGCCCTCCCAGCCCCCGGCCCTGGCCCTCTCCTGCAGCTGAGCCTGGCCTGGCCAGCTCCATGTCCAGATAGGGGCTGTCCCAGTCGCACTGGTTGGTGAGGCTGCGGGCGTCGGAGAAGGCCTCTTCGTCCAGCTCCGACTCGCTGGTTGGAGGAACCCCGTCTTCTTCCTCAGCACCTGTCCCAGCCGCAGCCCCAAAGCTCACTAGGGTGTACTTCTTGGCTCTCTGCCGTCGTTTCTTAAACATAAGCACCCCCTTGGAGTGGGGGTTGGGGGCTGCAGTTAGAAGGGATGCGATCGTGCGGCATTTGGTCTTAGCCTCCTTCACACTCTTCTCTTGGAGGCTCTCTGCCCGTTGCAGTTCTGAGGAAGCCAGGAGGGAAAATGGTCAGTGAACGTCTTCTAGTCCTATTCCGCACACCCCAGCCAGTTTCCTCAGCCCTCCCACCTACTCTCTTTTCACTGGCCTGATCTACAATGTCTTTTGCCTGTGGCAAAGTCCTCTGACTTGGGGCAGAGTGGTAGGTGAAAGGTGAAACCAAGGACAGTTGAAGGGAAGGCAGATTCTGGTTGGCTGTCCTCACACCGCTCTGACCACATCTCTCCATCTATCCTCTCTCCCCTCTACTCTGCTTCTATTTTCCTGGAGATGAGCTCTTACCCACCCCACACACATTCTTCCCCTGCCTCCCACCGTTCCTGGCTGGCAATGGAGGTGAGGGACAGTCACTTCCCATGGCAGCCAGGGAGATGAGGCAGGTCCCAGGAAGAGACAAAATGAGAAGGGACACTTTCCTTCTACTACAGAGACCATGTTAGGGGGCTTCTCAGAAACTTAGGGACTTATCTCCTCTTCTTACCCCTACCCCTATGGTAGGGACACAAAGGACCCTTAGGAACAAGGATCTTCATTCACATTTCCACCTCCATTATGTAGTCCACATCATACACATTCATAGAAATAACCACCACACATTTCAGCAAGCATGTGGGTCTAGTGAAGGCCAGCTATGGGCATATTTTCTCATATGTACTCTTCTCTGTCATTCGTATATACCCCAGCTTATGCATACCCTAGTTCACATAAACATATATAAATACACATGAACCCACACAAAAGCACAGTCACTCAAATACATTCACACGCGTGCATATTCCTTCTTCACAGAGCTCCCCCTGCAGAGACCCTGTGACTAGTAGTTTGGACAAAATTTTAGAGCTGATATTGGCCTTCCAACCACCAGGGCACTATTCTGTGCCTCACACCCCTGATACTCACAGCCAGGGATAGCCTCACATCTGAGATGCAGGAAAAGCCAGAGTGCTGCTCACCAAGGCAACCCTCCAAATCTTTAAGATACCTCGAGGTCATCAGCTAAATATATCCTCCCCCCACCACCACCACCCAACTGTGGTGGGAGTGGGGTGGGCTTCTTTGGGGGTCAGCCTTGTAGGTAGAGAGCTCAGGCAGTCACTAAGAGGCAGGCACACAAGGACTATGTACTAAGGGCAACCTGGGCAGGGCTTCCTATGCCATGTGGGGCCCAGGAGGTGGGGCCAGGAAATGGGAGAGGATGCCCTGCTGCTACGACCCTGCCTTGGACACAGATACACTCTGATCCATGATCCCCAGTTCCTCCTGAAAAATTCTTGAAATTCCATCCGCTTTCCACTCAAGATACCAAGCTCCTTTCTAATTAGGGCTTTCATTCCACCCATCCCAACGTTTATACCACAGAATAGCACTGTGCATGAGAGATAGGCACTGGAACCAGAGTTCAGTTCAGGTTTTTGGTTCTTGGGAGAGTTACTTCATTTCACTGAAGTTCAGTTTCCTCATCTGTAAATGAGCATGATAATGGCTATCTCATAGGATTGCTATGAGGATTAAGTGAGATAGTGTAGGTAAATTTAGCATTTAATGGCAGCCCTAAGGCCCACTGTGAGTAACCATTACTATTAAAGCCTTCTTGACACCAGCTACACATGTATACAGACACTTTCGTGGTCACACATATATCCTCCCATGGACTCCCATATACATGCCTTCATGTATTTATAGATTACTCATACTTCTTTCTTTCACACACATTCCCTCCCCATGAGTTTTCTAAAGCTCATGTGGTCACAAACCCCTTTGACATGTAGCCATAGCGTCAGCCCATTCTGAGAAAGGGGCAGTGAAACTCTCCTGAGAAGAGAAGAAAGAAGTCAAAAAGGAGGAAGGAATAAGGAATAAGACCTTTCCCAAAGACACCCCTTCCTAAGCTGTTGATGTATTCCCTTCCAGTCTAGATCCCAGAACTCTCTTGGCTATGGGAGGGTAGTACCTGCGTAGAATGGGTCCTGGAGCTCAGGAGTTGGGTCTGGGGCTTTGTTGTAGCTGGCTTGGCTGAAGGGCTCTTGGCTGATGGGCTCAAAGTTCTCCATGCTGAGAAATGCAGTGTTGGCTGGAGCAGGACCAGCTTGAGCCACCCCCCACGCCTTTTAAAGCCCCTTTGTCTTGTCCCTAGAGCTGGCAGCTGAATGAGCTCACTGTGCTATTTTTTGAGCCTGGCCCCCTCCCTCCCTTCTCTCTGCTGCCCCACAAGCCCCGGTGTGATGGACATGGACACCTGCCTACCCTTCCCCCAACCCCACCCCACTGGACAATGAGGTCTGCTTGGCTAAAAATATCTTGAGCCACTAACTGCGGTCTAACCCAGCATGATAGGAAGGGAGGGGTGCTAAAATGAGAATTGGGGATAAGCATGGGATCCTGGGCATGCATCTGGAATTTCTTTGTGGGATATTGGACATTCTCAGGGATGTCAGTCTCTATTTTATCAATGTCCTTAGCCTCTGTCCCAGACTTAGGCACACAAAGTTCTATGGACCAGGAATCAGAACAGTAGAGGGAAGAAATGAGAGATGAGAACTAGAGGGGTAATCCTAGATTTTCAAGGTGACAACAAAGGTCTCTGGGGTAGAGGCACGGGACAGGGAAAAAGCTCACCCTTAGACCTTGCTCTGTAGCTCAAATCAAAAATAGCAAAGAGCTTGAGATAAGTGGAACAGGCTTTTTCTGCCCAGGCCCACATTCTTGCCTGAGATAAGGAGTCGAAGATCCCTCCCTCTGCCACTTCCTAGGGATCTCATGACTATCGCATAGTCTCCCAGTCCCAGGAATCCTAACTGAATTTACAAATGTCAAAGGTGGCTCTGATGTTATGCCTGGAGTTAACACTGAAAAGCTCCTGCCCTGCTTCCAGATACTCCCCTGCATCATGTCTTCACTCTGCCCTCACCCTGTCTGTCTGACACTTAGCAAAATCATAGCAACAACAACAAGCAAACCCTTTGTTGATTTCATGTCCCTTTCCAGCTTCCCTACTTTGTTCCTGGGTTGGGTTGAACCACCTGCACCTTTTGCCGCACTGGTTCGAACAGTAAAAATAATGGGGACTGTGAGAATAATTATTTTTCCCTCCTACTCATCACTCTTCTCCACTTGTCCCCAAGCCTATATCCAAAAGAAGCATAAAGCATGGTTACAGAGGGGTAGATTTAGGGTTCAGATTGAAGGATTCTGGCTAGGGAAAAAGGGTTCAGGCACTCACTGGCTTGCTTGGCCTTCTGGGTGTAGGTAGTAGTGAGGTCTTCTGCCACTGGGTGGGGAACAGGCCCCACCATAGGGATAAGATGAGGGCCAGGCCTGAGGGGGCCGTGGGGCAACAGCAGGGCCTCAGCTGGGGGTGGCTGAAGGGCTGCCCCATCCTCCCAAGATGGGGAGCTCACACGGCTGTCACCATGACTGGGAGGGCCAGCTACGGCAGGCGCTGGCTCTGCAGGACTGTCAGATAGGTAGACCTCATCAGGTAGGGCTCCTGGAGGGGAGGGCCTTGTGGGGCCTCTGCGGCGGGGTCGGCGGGGTTTCTCCTGGGTGGCAGGTCCATCAGCATCACTGTCTGTCTCTCCGTAGTAAGCCTCACTGTCAGGGGGTGAGAGGAGGCTCCCAGGTTGAAGAGGCTGGGGAACTGGAGCGCCAGGAGGCTCAGGACTCAGTGGAGATAAGGGTGACAACACTTGAAGCTCACCAGGGGATGGAGACCGCACAGGCCCCTCATCCTCTACCCTGGATGGAAAGAGGACAGTACTTAAGAAGTGGGCTGGATGACTGACAGCTAGCGAGATCTAGAGGGGATGGGAGAAGGAAGGAAAGGAGGAGAGAGGTGACTGGCCTATAGGTTGAACGAGTGGGCTGGGAAGAGTGGGGATATGAAGACAAACTGGGAGGTATATGTGCTTGAAGGGCTGTAAGTGGACAGGGGCTTAGAGGGAGATGTGATGGCGAGGAGACAGGCAAGGGGTTGAAGTAGGCCTACACACTCAAATACCTGCTCGACACCCCCATCCCTTAATTGCAGATACACTGAAGCCCTCTGGGAGGCATATACAAACATTTATACTCCAGCCCAGACTTACAAGAAGTGGGTACTTAATAGTAGCTGAAGCCAGGGCAGTGAGACACAGAGCTGGGATAGACATTGGAAACCCTGGACTAGGGGGATGAGGGTGGGCTGAGGTGAGAGGGTTCCATACCGCCGCACAGTGAGGACAAGCTGATTCCCTGAGGCATCAATGAGGCTCATGGCACTGGCATGAGAGAGGCTGGTACAGGAGACCCCATTGATGGCCAAAAGCTGGTCCCTCTCTCGGAGTCCCGCTCTGCCAGCCTGGCTCCGTCTTCGGATCTGAGAAGGTGTTGGGAGGAGAGATAGCAGATGAGGGAGGGCTCCAAGTGGGAATAGAATGAAAGGAATCAGGATAGGAAGGACCTATGTGTGGAGGGGATATATTTTGCAGGGTAAGAAATGGGAGGGGTATGGAGCTACAGTTGAGGGAGCCTATCAAGAGGGAAGAAGGTGCAGACTGGAGGGAGTAATACATCATATTACTCCATCAAAGAGGCTGGGGGCAAACTACAGAGGGGAGGTACTGGGAATGGCAGTTGTATCACCTAAAGATTTCCCTCCAAGGGCAATATCTTTACTAGCCAGTAGTTCTGTTCTAGGCTTTGGAATCTCAGAGGCCATTACCTACACGGTCAAGATTTTAGAACAGTGTTCCAGATTGGAGGGAGTCCAGCAGATTCTGGGAGATTGTGGTTGTGTATATGTGTGCCATGCATGCACACACATGTACATATGTGAAAGTAATAATACTAGTAATAATGGCTATCATTTATTGAGTGCTTACTAAATGTTAGGTATGGTGCCAAGCACTCCACATGTGTTATTGCATTTAATCCTTAGAATGAAGTAGGTACCGTTATTACCCACATTTTATGGTTGAGAAAACTAAGCCTGTGAGGTGAAACCAAACAGATAACAGCTTCATCTGACAGGCCAGATCATGCCATAATCCTCCTAGCACCTAAAAAGTCTTGCATAGGGAGAGAAAGGGTCTGGTGAAGGGAAAGAGGGGCAGTGAGGGCCTGGGCAGGGCAGGGCAGGGCAGGGCAGGGCAGGGCAGGGTAGGGCTGGGTAAGACAGCCTCAGCTCGTCACATATCAATTTAAAGAAAAATTAGAACCTTCCCTATATTCCTGGAATTTGGAGTAGAGGCACAGACTCAGGAGAGCAAAGACTGGATGGTCAGAACAGGACCTCTGCTACTATGGTGCCTCAGGAACTTTCTTTTTTTCTGCTCCCAGAAACCAGGAATTCTTTTCTAGTAGCCCCCTACAAGAAGCTTGTGCTCAGACACTACTCCTCCCACCAGATGAGCATGCTTCCCTGCCCACCTGCCCACCTGCCCACCCCCACTCCTCTTCTTCACAGCCTCCCACTTCTCCCCTAAAGGCCACCACATGACTCTTCCCACATTCCCCTGGGTTCCCCTTTCCCTGAAACCTCAATAATAGGGGCTCTCCCTTACCTTGGACACCTGTAAAGGTTTCCTCTGCTCGGCCCCCCCCTGAAGTCGGAAGCCCCAGGGGGCTCCCCCTGACAATGTGACCAGCACCTCCTCCTCAGCACCCATCGCTCAGCTTGGCCTATGGCCCTCGGAGTTTGGACAGTGTCCCAGGGAGAGAAGTCGAGGCGCTGGTACCCCGTCCGGCCTGTCTGTATGGCTGTCCTGCTCCTGCTGCCCCAGGCCTTCCCCCCCACACCACACACCACAGGCAGGCAACTTGGCCCTGGGATCAGTACAGTCCAGCACACGTGTCCTGTCAATCGGAGCTGTGCTCAAAATAGTTGCCGGCTGTACTCCCGTCCTCCCCCAGCTGTATTACTCCCAAAGCTAATTATAGTCAAAACATGCCTTCACCTTTCCCCAGTTCTCCTGCATGAGCCTTTTACTCAGGACTCAGAGTACTAGCTCTAACTAATATATACACTTTCAGGGACTGTGCCTTCCCTAATAGGATCACAGACTAATCCCAACTGCTTTCCTCCAAAGCTCATTTTCAAGTGGCAGCAGCAGCGTGGGCTTCAGTTCCATGGCGAGAAATGGCTGGGCTTGTTCCACAATTTCACAAGATCCCCAGAAGAGCGCCTCCTTCATCTTGCTGTATGAATTTACCTGTTAATCAAAATGGAAATCCATATCCTGTTGCAGTGCTGAGGGCAATGTAGCTTTTTAAAACTAAAACTACTGGTTTCCTAAAATAACAGGCAGCATATAGGATTAGATGATTGTATAATGAGATAATCTATTAACGTATATATATATATATATAATGATTCCCAGGCCTCAGCTTTAGGAATTCAGATTTTATTGGTCTGGTACCTAGTATTGTCATTTTATTTTTTTCCCCACTTTCAGCAACGGTTGCAATTGTCCATTTTGTGATTCCCTGTTCATTTAGCCCCTGAATTTTCGGGACTTGCCAAAACTTAGAAATAACTGTCTTGTCTAGTGTAAGCCAAAATACACTTAAAAAATTTTTTTAATGTTTTTTTTTGACAGAGAGAGAGAAAGAGAGAGAGACAGAGCATGAGTGGGGGAGGGGCAGAGAGAGGGAGACAGAATCCGAAGCAGGCTCCAGGATCTGAGCTGTCAGCACAGAGTCTGATGCGGGGCTCGAACCTACCGACCATGAGATCATGACCTGAGCGAAGTCAGACGCTCAACCGACGGAGCCACCCAGGCGCCCCTAAATATACTGTTTAAATAAACAATCAGGCAAGAATGTTTAGACAGCAAGAGTTTTACAGAACAAAATACAATGCTTATGCCATACCTTTATTTTATGTAAACCAGTTCTACAAAACACTAAGATGGTCTAATAATGGGTTCTGAATGCTCTATGTCTATGCTTTTCCATTTCTTTTCTTTTCTTTTCTTTTTTTTTCTCTTCTTTTCTTTTTTCTTTTCTTCCCTCTCTCCTTCCCTCTCTTTCTTTCTTCTTTTTTTCCTTTGGTGTAGCCAAGCAGATCCAGACTCTGACTAATGTCTGGGAGGCAGACACAGAGGCTTTGCCAACCTTCCTACTCCAGGCTCATGCTTCCGGGGTATCTGGTTCTTTATATAATCCCTCTTGGGGAGGAACGATTGGTAGTGTAATACTGAGTCATAACTCCAATGCCTCACTCAGGGCAGGCTCTCTATTCTTTCATAGCAATGTTAAACAGGTATACTTTGGGAACACAATTAAAAATTTTTTTTAAATGTTTATTTATTTTTGAGAGAGAGAGACAGAGTGTGAGTGGGGGAGGGTCAGAGAGAGACGGAGATACAGAATCCAAAGCAGGCTCCAGGCTCCGAGCTGTCAGCACAGAACCTGACACGGGGACGTAAGTCACAAAGCACAATATCACGACCTAACCGGAAGTCGGCTGCCCAACTGACTGAGCTACTCAGGTACCCCTGGGGACACATTTTTTTTTTTTTTACAGCATGTTTGCAAGGATACATGTTCCATTTTTGCAATATTATTAAATATACCTTGGGCCTGAAAGAATCTTATTGGCATTTTTATTGGCATTGTGAACTTTACAGATTAACATAGGGAGAATTGACATATTTTTGATGGTAGGTTTTGCTACCCACTGGAATATTAGTTCCTAACTGGCAAGGATTTCTCTGTTGTGTTCAGTTTTGTATCTCCAAAACCTGGAACAATGCCTGGCATATAGTAAGTGCTTGGTTTTTATTGAATGAATGAATGGAATGCCTTTAGACTTGTTTTGATCTTATATTCCTCAGAAGTGTTTTAAAGTTTCTTTGTATAAATTCTATACATTTTTCTCTCTTTTAAAAAATGTTTAATTTATTTTTTTGGTTTATTTTTATTCTAGTATAGTTAACATACAGTTTTATAATAATTTCAGGTGTACAATATAGTGATTCAGCAATTCTATACATTACTCAGTGCTCATCATTTCATCTATTTCACCTATTCCTCCACCCACCTCCCTTCTGACAACAATCATTTTGTTCTCTATATTTATTTTTGAGAGAGGGAGAGACAGAGCACGAGCAGGGGAGGGGGCAGAGAACGAGGGGGAGACACAGAATCCGAAGCAGGCTCCAGGCTCTGAGCTGTCAGCACAGAGCCCGACGCGGGGCTGAACTCACGAACCATGAGATCATGACCTGAGCCGAAGTCCGACGACGCTCAACCGACTGAGCCATCCAGGCGCCCCCAGTTTGTTCTCTATATTTAAGAGTCTGTGTTCTTGTTTGACTTTTTGTTCTGTTCATTTGCTTCTTTTTTTTTTTTTAAAGTTTTTATTTATTTATTTTGAAAAGAGCAGGGGAAGAGCAGAGAGAGTGAGGAAGACAATCCCAAGCAGGCTCTGTGCTATTAGTGCTGAGCCCATTGTGTGGCTCAGTCTCACAAACTGTGAGAGCATGACCTGAGCTGAAATCAAGAGTCGGACTCTGAACCCACTGAGCCACCCAGACGCCCCTGTTTCGCTTCTTAAATTCCACATATGAGTGAGATCATATGGTATTTGTCCTTCCCTGATTGACTTACTTCATTTAGCATTATACCCTCTAGATCCATCCATGTTGTTGCATCTAGTATTGCCATTTTATTTTTTATTTTACTTTTAATGTTTATTTTTGAGAGAGAGAGCGTGCGAGTAGAGGAGGGGCAGAGAGAGAGGTGGACAGAGGATCCGAAATGGGCTCTGCACTGAGATTAGAGAGCCCAGTGTGGGACCCCAACTCACAAACTGTTGAGATCATGACCTGAGCTGAAGTTGGATGCTCAACCAACTGAGCCACCCGAGTGCCCCTAGTATTGCCATTTTAAAAAGCACCACAGATGATTCTTAATGTGCAGTGCTGGGCAACATAGAGGAATTCTAATTTCTGCCCATCTCCCCACTTCCTTCATATAGAATTAATCCTTCCTTCCTTTGGCAACATATGTACCTTGTTCATATATTTTCTTAACTGCATTCCTCAGCCAATATTGTAGTTTGTTTATATGCCTGTCTTCCTCATAGACTGAGAAATTTGAAAGGACTATGTGCAACAGTCCGTCAACAGTCCAGAGAGCAATGCCTGATGTGAAGGGTGCTCAATGAATGTTGGCTAAATTAAATAACGTCTTACAGTGCACAGGTGGTCATGGAAAGATGGACAGATAGTGTGCATAAACATGCCAACACATGTTAATAATAAAATCTCTACTTATTTTTAGGTTCCCATCGTATGAATGTACTCTAAGAGAACTTTTTGTTATAAATCACAACATTACGGTGGTGTAAGAATAGTTATCAAAGGCTACAGAGTTTCCTGGAATAGCTGTTCTACTCATGTGCTAAATGCGGTTTGCCCTGGTGTATGATGTAGTCATAGAAAACACTGGGATTTTGTGTCTAAAATGGACTCGGAATCTTGTTTCACCATTTATTAGTTGTGTGATCTCAGGCAGATACTTGACCTCATCAGTAAAAAGAGTATCTAAAATATCCTTTCACTATTCAAATACTCACACTTATTGAGTGCTAGCTACAAATCAGCCATTGTGCTATACCAGTGGCTTTCAATTAACCTTGAGTGCACATTAGAATCATCTGGAACAAATTTTTTTTAAAGATTTTATGTTTAAGCAATCTCTACACCCAATGTGGGGCTTGAACTTACAATCCCAAGATGAAGACTTGCATGCTTTACCGACTGAGCTAGCCAGGTGCCCCTCACCTGGAAAAAATTTAAAGCTACTGGTTCCCTAAAATAAGACAGTAGGATTAATGATCGTATAGTGAAATGACCTACATTTATTTATTTACTTATTTATTTATGATCTATATATATAGTAATTCCCAGGCCTCAGCCTTAGGGATTATGATTTTATTGCTTTGACACCTAGTATTGACATTTTATTTATTAAAAAAAAATTTTTTAACGTTTACTTATTTTTGAGACAGAGAGAGACAGAGCATGAACAGGGGAGGGTCAGAGAGAGAGGGAGACACAGAATCTGAAACAGGCTCCAGGCTCTGAGCAGTCAGCACAGAGCCCGACGCGGGGCTCGAAATCACATACCGCAAGATCATGACCCGAGCCAAAGTTGGACGCTTAACCGACTGAGCCACCCAGGCGCCCCAGTATTGACATTTTAAAAAGCACCAGATGATTCTAATGTGCAGCCAATTGAGAAACAAGAGTGGGGACACAGAAACCAGTATAATGCAACACATCAGCCTCTATCCTCAAGAAACCATGGATTTAGACTTTACCACATACTAGGAGTGCAACCTTTTTTTTTTTTTCAAGTTTAATTATTTTGAGAGAAAGAGAGAGAGCGTGAACAGGGGAGATGCAGAGAGAAAGAGAATGCCAAGTAGGCTCTGCACTGTCAGCACAGAGCCCCATGTGGGGCTCAAACTCACGAATCATGAGATCATGACCTGAGCCAAAATCAAGAGTCAGATGCTTAGCCAACTGAGACACCCTGGTGCCCCTGGGAGTGCAACTTTAAGCAAGACAGAAGATACCTCCTTTCCTATGTTGATATGAGAGTTGGTGTCAGAGGATAAATTTTGTGAAAACACTTAGTAGAGGGCACAGCCTAAGACAAGGTGCTCAACACATGTTAACAGAATTTGGCAAATGACTAATCTAGATTAGTAAGTCTCAATCTTCAGTGTGCTATGGAGTCATTTGGAGGGCCTATTAAGCCATGGCTCACTGGGTCTTACCTCCAAAATTTGATTCTGTATGTCTAAGGCGAGTCTGATATTTGTGTTTCTAACAGGTTTCCAGGTGATAGTGTTACTGTTGATCTCAGGATCACACTTGGAGAACCACTGACCTCAACTTCTGAGGACAAAAACAACCTTCCTGTTTATTAAAGCATGCTCAATGCCTAATATAGCTTCCAGCACAGACTAGAAGTGCATTTTTTTTTCAATGAATGAACCACTCCCTGCTTCAGAATAGCTGTTATTTACTGTCAACAAGAGAGCAAGAACTTTTGTTCACTATGTAGTCCCAGAACCAAGAACATGGCTTAGTACACAGCAGTGCTCAAAAAAAAAAAAAAAAAAAAAAAAAAAAAAATTTAAATGAACTATTATTGAAAGGATTAAGTGAGGCCACGTATATTTTTAAAAACCCTACAAGTAGGGATGCCTGGGTGACTCTTGATAGAGGCTCAGGTCATGATCTCGTCTTCATGAGTTTGAGCCCCACTTCTGGCTCTGTGCTGACAGTGTGGAGCCTGCTTGTGATTCTCTCTCCCTCTGCCCCTCTCCCACTCTCTCTCTCAAAATAAATAAACGTAAAAAAAAAAAAAAAGTTAACTGGGGCACCCGGGTAGCTCAGTCAATTGGGTGTGGGCCTCAAAAATGTTTTTTAAATTTTATTTATTTTTGAGAGAGAGAGCGCGAGCAGGGGAGGAACAGAAAGAGGAGACACAGCATCCAAACCAGCCTCCAGGCTCTGAGCTGTCAGCACAGAGCCCGACGCAGGGACGCAGGGCTTGAAGCCACGAACTGCGAGATCATGACCTGAGCCAAAGTCGGACGCTTAACCCACTAAGCCACCCAGGCGCCCCCGATGTGGGACTCTTGATTTCAGCTCAGGTCATGGTCTCACCATTGGTTAAGTTTGAGCCCTACATGGGGCTTTCTGCTGTCAGCACGGAGCCTGCTTCAGATCCTCTGTTCTCCCACCCTGCCACTCCCCCCCTCATGCTCTCTCAAAATAAATAAACATAAAAAAAGTTAACTAGTAATATCTGACATTTACTGAGTGATTGCTATGGTGCCAAGCAACCTGTGTGACGTGTCTAATTACATTCTCACAAGAAGCTATTAATATAAGGGCATTCAGTATTCTCTCATTTAAAAAATGAAAGAAACTAAGGCAGAGATAGTTGCCTAAGCTGGTCAGCAGCTAAGCCAGAACACGAACACATGAAGCCTGAAAGCCGAGTTAGAACTCTTTACCATAATAGTTCCGCACATCTTATGACCAGCGAGTCATAAGAGCAACTTCATAGACGGAAATCAATGGGGCCAGGGGTCAGCAGGAAGTGACTGCAGGATCTAGATTAGAGGTCACTAATGCGTCACTCTCAATCGCATCTCAGCTAGTGGGACCATAACGTGATCAGAACGGGGAGCGGGGTAAAAGGCAGAAATGCACTAAAACCTGCGGAGGCTCTCAGGCAGCAGCCACGACGGGAGAGGCCGTGGCGCATGCGCGGCATCCGGGTTCTTGCGCGCGCATCTACTGCAGACGTGGCAGAAGGAGTGTCCGGCCCTGGAGCGTGGGGGAGGAGCTTCCGGGGGCGACGCTCAGGCCCCCTCGGAACCGGAAGTTGGGCCTGGGATCCTTGACGTTAGGAACGAAGTCGAACCTGGATCTGGAGCCGGGTGAGGAGTGGCATCGGGAGGTTGGTGGGTAGGACAGCAGGGGAGAAGCCGGGGTATCACTGGCCTGATCGGGGTCCCGTCCGAGAAGGAAGGGAGGAGCCTGGGGGCGGGACACGGAGAGAGACCCTCACCTCACGCATCCACAATCCTGAATCAGTCCTAGACCCTCCCTTCTCTCCTCCCGGCCCAGATTCCGGCTCCCGCTTCCTGCCCCAAGCCTGTTGAAGGGCGCGAGACGCTCGATCTCCATGCTTAATGGACCAGCCCTCTCGTCGTGGCCCGAGAAGCTAGCTTGACTTCTTGGTCTTGATTCCCGGCGCTCCCAGCCTCCACAGCTCGACTACCTTCAGAGTTCTAGGAAGCTTGCCCCGCCCCCTGGGTTGTCACCCTCGGCTGTCTACCCAGAATGAAGTCCAGACTTGAGCCTTACTCCAAACTCTTGGGTGTGAGATTATTTCCTGGCGAAGAAGCTCCTTTCCTCCGCTCCCCGCCCCCACACTGATTTAGGAAGATACAGGGGCAGGGGACATCTGTCAAGCTTAGTGTTTGTGACCTGTGCAAGGTTTAGGATTTGGAAGAACAGCTCCTGAGATGGGTTTAAGATTAAAGAATTCTAGTCCAGGAGCAGCTCAGCTTTTCTATTATCAAGATGACCCTCTTTAGCAAATGGGAGAGGCCCATTGTTCCACTACAGCATCTGTGAACTCTCCTGCTTCCTGTGCCCCATCTGTGTATAGGGTAGTTGAACGATAAGGCGTTCAGATGTGATCAGATAGTCTTGTTCTTGGAAGGACCCCGGAAAGGCTCTCACATTCATTCCTCTGTTGCTGGGTGAGATTGTCATAATTTTAGTGGTGGCCTATGTTCATGACAAACATAAGGAGAGCAGAAACGGGATAGTTGGGAGAAGTGATGGGATTTGGAATACTCCAAATCTGCTTGAAGTCCCTCTGCTTGAAGGATAGGTGAATGATCTTTTTACATGAAATCTTTGTCATTGATCCTTGAACTGTTTTCCTATGTTGTTGTGAGAAGTTTTTGTTCCTGGCCTGCACTTACTGGTGTCTGTTACCTTGCTAGAGTTTTGGGTGTCCTTTGCATTTAATGATTTTAATGCTTTAGTTTTCAAATCCATACATTCTTTTGGTGGAAAGACTGGGGATGGAGTAGCATTTGAATTATTGCAGTTCAGCCAAAGAATTTATTTCTCTGATCAGTTACTCTAGAATTTGTCTTTTGAGAAGGAGGGAATTTAACTGATCTGTTTTGTATGTGTAGCCTGAGTGATGGAAAATGACTAGCACTTTAGAGGGTATTCAGTGTTTGTTGAATGAATGGATGCTAGGGTGAATGAATGGAAAGTGGGAACATTGTTTCATTTACTTATAATATCACAGCAGTTCATCAGTGGCAGGACTCCTTGTGTGACTAGACACTAGAAATCATACCACTGGGGAATGGAGGCTATTCCCCATTCCAATGGGGCCTATCTGAAGTTGAAATTTATACCCTCCTGGCAGTGACAAAGCATGGGGTTCACAGTAACAAATCCTTACTTTGAAGAGGTAATGTGGCTACTGGCTGGGGCAGAAAATTACAAAGATCTTGTGGTAGTATGGGAACAATTAGGCTGATAACTGCCTGATAAGGTCAGTCCTTTTTTTATCTATACTTTCTACCCTGAATAGTTGTTCTCTCTTTAGGAAGTTGATTTTGACTAATATCTCTCTTCTCTCTCATCTATTAGGTGAGACCAAGTTGGGGATGCACTCATAATGAACGTCAACCAGTCAGCTCCACCTGTGCCGCCATTTGGGCAGCCCCAGCCTGTCTACCCAGGATATCATCAGTCTGGCTATGGTGGGCAACCAGGGTCCACAGCACCCCCAACTTCCTATGGAGCCTACAATGGCCCAGTACCAGGCTATCAGCAAACACCTCCCCCAGGTATGTTTCCAAGTTTCCTTTGAGCCTTGGAGGGGAATCAGTAGTGTTCAAGCTGGGTGGTATTGCCTTACAGAAGCTGCCTAGAGAGTTGGAATGACTGGGATTGAGGAACGTGCCTCTGGCTCTCGGTTACGAGAACTCTGTGGGCAGTCTTCCCTTCCCTGTTTTTACATAAGTTCTGCCTTAAGACATCTAATGGAAGCACATCTTCCAGGTTCAGTGGCAGTTCATTTCATGTGAGTGTCATCCTGTATGTATAGCCTCAACTGGCTGCTTTGTTCACAGCTGGATGGAAAGGTTGTGGTCACAGCTCTTTCAGAGCCTGTGACCAGGATTGAATATTTCCTGTTGACCTAAAGTCTCCCTGAAATCACTTGTTCTGCATGTATATTGGTAATACCTGTCATTGGATTAATGGTTCTATTTATAAATGACCCTGGGACATGGGAAACTAATTCGTGGATAAAAAGTGTGGTGTTTGTGTGTCTAAATTTTGGTGCTTCTCATATCTTTCTGCTGATACCATTTTTTGCCTTTGCTTGAGTTTCCTCTGCTTCTTAGATGCTCTGTAATATCAGGACAATAAGAGAAGACTAATCTGCTGCCTTAGGATCAGTGTTTGCCTTTTACATTGCTTTTTCAAGAAGAGCAGCTGGTACTCTACAGACTGTCCATAAGGCTTTTTGGAAAATGGTTAACAGCAGATCTTTGGTTAGGCTAGCTGAAGAGTTAATGCCAAATGCTTTATGCATAACTTTTTAAGATAGTAAATTCCATACAAGGATATGGGAAAAAGAAGGCACCAAGAAAGCATAGGTAAGATTTGGGAAATGAATGAAGTATTACCGTTTTAATTATGATTTTGAGAAAAAAAATTGTCAAGTGGTGAGATTAGGTCTCAAGTCTTTGGAAGAGCCTTATTCTGGGTTGAGACTTTGGCTGGACAGAGTCCACCTCTGATCTGTCATGTCCTGGCTTATCAGGATGGAGTTTGGCATTGCCTCAATGGGAAGTTTTATTATTGAAAGGAAAACCTATCTGGTTCTGGGATGGCTAGTGAACGGGTTCAGATTAATTAACCTGTAGGCAGGTTCTAAATTGTCTAATTGTCTAATCTCTATTGAGTAACAGAGCAAAAGAAAAACAATTGTTTGAACAGGGGTCAGCAACATTTCCAAAGTGATGTGCCGAGTAACTAATTCCCTGCATTTCATGTGGGAAGGATGGTTGGGGATAGTATTCAGAAAGGATGGTCAGGGGTAGTAGAAATAGCTTTGATAGGAGCTCTGAGGAGCAAAAGGGCTGGGGTACAGCTTTTGTGAAGACAAAGGTGGCACCACTAGTGAGATGGCAAGTCAGCTGTCCTGACTGAACCACTGGGCAGAGTCTCCAACCTGAGATTACTTTCCTGAGCCATGTAATATTGGGAACGTCAACACTTAGAAGTGGATGGTTAGGATAAGTAGAATATATGAAAAAGAGGTTGGCAGAATAGTCTCCCCAACAGGAGCCTGTCTTTACAAATTAGTTCGGTTTATTACTTGATCACCTTCTGTACTACCTTTCTCATATGTTCAAAGTTTCTGAGTTCTGGAGTAGGATCTTTTCCTTAAAAGAGTTGACTTTTTGGGGCACCTGGCTGACTCAGTCAGTGGAGCATGTGACTCTTGATCTTGAGGTTGTGACTTTGAGCCCCATGTTGGGTGTAGAGATTACTTAAAAATAAAATCTTTTTTTTTTTTTTTTTTTTTTTTTTTTTTAAAGAGTTGACTTTTTGTCTAGGGTAAGAACATTAGACTGTCCTGGATTGTATGAAAGCGTATGGTGATTGCAGGAAGCCCTTATGTTCTTGTGGCTCTAGTTACAGCTTCACGTATAGTATATCTGTCTAGAAGAGTGGAGACTCTCTGACTGGGCGTCCATGTTCAGAATCTGCTGTAGCTGGAGTTGCATGTTCATGGTATCCTTTTGATATCAAAGCTGTGGCACTGGGCCAGTGAAGCTCTGAGCTTATTAATTCTTGCTTTATATTCCTTGCTCAGGGTGGAGAAGAAAGTTATTTCCCAATTGCTTAGTTTCTGTCCTTTACCCTCAGGTGTGTCAAGAGCCCCACCTTCTTCAGAGGCACCTCCAGCCTCAACAGCACAGGCCCCTTGTGGCCAGGCTGCTTATGGCCAGTTTGGCCAAGGAGATGTACAGAATGGGCCGAGCTCCACTGTTCAGATGCAGAGGTATGTATTTGGGTCAACCTAAAATCGGTCTGATGAAATTAGAAGGATTAGGAATGGATGAGGGCCTGTTTCTTTTTTCTTGACTTTCTCTTAGATCCTTTTTTCTCTTCCCTCTACTTTTTTGTATTTTGTTTTCATTTTTCCAGATTATGGGTGCTGCTGTTGTCTATTCCATAGATCATTAACCCATCTTCGTACCTGAGTTCTTTTGTATATTCTTTCTGTGAACTTGAGTTTTTTTCTTGACTAGACATATATCTTCAATAATTGTTGCAATCATACTGAGCCTGCCCTCAGGGAGAAACAGGAAGAAAGGATCTCAGAATTATTTATGTCTCTTCTGACTTCTCCCTTTCCTCTAGATCAGGCAGTTAGTAGGACTTACTGGATAAGTTTGGGTGTGACCAGTTTTGAAAAGAAAGATACTCAAAGAAAAACCACATAAATGATAAAAACTTTGGTGGTACATGATCCAATAAACACCTGTCTTTGTATGGAAGTCCATTAAGGGAAGGCAAGTCATCTCTGTTGGACTATTGTTTGTTTTTTGGTAAACAAAGGATAAAGTATAACTGTGAGTAGGGTGTGTGGTAATGGAAGAGTCACTTTCTGACATTTTTATTGGGTGTCCAGAATATACATTTTTAGCATCAGATGTTAGCATCGCAAAGACCCTGGGAAGTGCTCCCTAATCTTGTGTGTTAGAAAACACTGAGAAGCATTATAAGAAATTCATTCATTCATTCAGCCACTCAAAAATATTTATTTTGTATTATTATGTGTTGGATGTTGTTCTACAGGTTGGAGATAAAGCAGCAAACAAAACAGACCGAATCTCTGCCCTGGTGGAATTTATAGTCTAGTGGAGTACACAGAAGATAACAAGTAGACAAATATAAATAAGAAATAAAACAGAGTAGGGATATACAGAATGTCTGGTGAGGAGGTAGGGAGCTGTTTTAAATACATTGGTCAAGGAAAGCCTCTCTGAAGTGATGTTTGAAACTTCTGTGAAATGACTCAGGGAGCTATCCAAAGATCTGGGAGAAGAATGTCTTGGATAGAGGAAACAAGTGTAAAGGCTCTGATGGAGAAATTAATTTAGTGGGTGTGAGAAAGAGCAAGAATGCCACCGTGACTAGAGCAGAATGGAGTGTGGAGGAGATAAGGTAGAAATATAGTCAAGAGCCGTATCATGTAGTGCTTTGTAAGTCATAGTAGGAAGTATAAATTTGATTTTAGTTGGAGTGAGAAGCCATTGGAGAGTTTTAAGCTGGGAAGTAACACATTTACATTTATTTGTTTGTTTATGCAATAGATCTTTTCATTATAATATAAAACACATACAGAAAAATCCATACAGAACAAATGTATGGCTTAGGAAATTATTGTAAAGTGAATACCCTTGTAACTACAACCCAGATGAAGAAATAGAAAGAACTCTGCCACACGCCCCAAAAGCCCCTTCCACGTGCCTCAATTTGACAGTCATAACTCTCTCCTTATCCTCATGAGTAATGATTATCCTCTTATAGTAACCACTTTGTTGTGTTTTTAAAAATAGTTTACACCCATGGGGCGCCTGGGTGGCGCAGTCGGTTAAGCGTCCGACTTCAGCCAGGTCACGATCTCGCGGT
The DNA here is from genome assembly GCF_007474595.2 of Lynx canadensis. Lineage (NCBI taxonomy): Eukaryota > Metazoa > Chordata > Mammalia > Carnivora > Felidae > Lynx > Lynx canadensis. The sequence continues at coordinate 53,253,896 of NC_044313.2, read as the reverse complement.
CCGTGAGTTCGAGCCCCGCGTCAGGCTCTGGGCTGATGGCTCGGAGCCTGGAGCCTGTTTCCGATTCTGTGTCTCCCTCTCTCTCTGCCCCTCCCCTGTTCATGCTCTGTCTCTCTCTGTCCCAAAAATAAATAAACGTTGAAAAAAAAAAATTAAAAAAAAAAAATAGTTTACACCCAAATGTACATCCCTAGATACCACAGTTTAGTTTTACCTGTTTAAAAAACCAAAAAACAATTTGATGTGTCTTTAAGTTGATAGGTTCTCTTTCTTTCTTTCTTTCTTTCTTTCTTTCTTTCTTAGAGAAAGAGCAAGCGAGGGAGGGGCAAAGAGAGAGGGAGATAGAGAATCCCAAGACTTGGGGCTCAATCTCACAAACCGTGAGATCATGATCAAAGCCGAGATCAAGAGTCAGATGCTTAACTGACTGAGCCACCCAGGCACCCGCCATCCTCCATCTCTTTCTTTTCTTTCTATTTATCTGTTGAAGAACTGAAGCCAATTGACCTGAAGAGTTTCCCACAGTCTTGATTCTTCTGGTTCCAAATTCATATTACAGTTCAACATGTTCCTCTTTTCTCTGTATTCTCTGCAAATTGGCAGCTGGATCCAGAGACTTGCTTTCTTAATATCTTGTCTTTTTTTTGTAACGTTAGCAGTTGTTGGAGCTTAATACATATGTATATTAATTCCTTGGGTTTTCAAAATGGTGATACTTTTGAATTCATTTGTTTTTCATTTAATTGTTTGAATACTGTTACAGTTTTCCTCTTGTGTTGTTTGGTTACTTGTGCAGCTCATATAGGTTAAATGCTTGCTTCTTTACCTTTATTTCCAAGTTTATAAGGGAATGAATTGGTCCTTTGTTACCTACTGAAGGTGACCTCTTCTTTTTTAATGTTATTTCGAATTTACAAATTTAAACATACATATTTTTATTTATTTAAAATGTTTATTCATTTTTGAGAGAGAGAGAGAGAGTAGGGGAGGGGCAGAGAGAGGGGGGGGACCAAGGATCTGAAGCAGGCTCTGTGCTGACAGCAGTCCTGTGCGAGCCCTATGCTGGGCTTGAACTCGTGAACCATGAGATCGTGACCTGAGCCGAAGTTGGACGCTTAACCAACTGAGCCACCTAGATGCTCCTAAACATATATATTTTTTAACGTTTTTATTTATTTATTTTGAGGGAGAGAGTGAGGTAGAGAAAGAATCCCAAGCAGGCTCCATGCTGTCAGCCAGAGCTGAACACGGGGCTCTATCACACAAAACATGACATCATACCTGAGCCGAAATCAAGAGTGAGATGTTTAACCAACCAAGCCACCCAGGCACCCTGAATTTAAACAAATTTGATGGGTTTTGGGGCACTTGGGTGGTTCAGTCGGTTAAGCATCCCGACTTCAGCTCAGGTCATGATCTTGCATTCATGAGTTCTGCACTGGTGGCACAGAGCCTGCTTGGGATTCTCTCTCTCTCTCTCTCTCTCTCTCTCTCTCTCTCTCTCTCTCTGCCACTCCCCACTCAGGTTCTTTCTCTCTGTCTGTTTTTCTCAAAATAAACTTTAAAAAAAACATATTTGATAACTGCAATTATCATCATTATTGAAGTTTAGAGTGTTCCATCTTTGACCAATGGGAGCTTCTTCAAGTTGACTCCTGAGTACTTCTGACATGGCCCTAGTAGTCTTTGAGAATGATAAGATGTCTTAGGATTGTCTTACACATTTTAAGCCCCAGACCAGGAATTAGGCATTTTTCCAAGAAATCCTTTATTTTGGTGGTGATAAATGACATTTTGTGGCCGTAATCTGGGCACTAGGCACGTTCACTGATTGGTCACTCCTGGGCCTTTACAGTAAGCATAGCTAGGAAACACATATCTACATATCTATAGATATCTACATATACATGTTTAAATTTGTACTTCCAATTCAAGACTACAGAGCCTTTACTTAACCTATTATACCTGTATCTCTTCTTTTTCTTAAGACTATGGGGATGATGGAATTAGAATACTGAAATATGCCATAATTTCTCATTTACTTTATCCCTTATTGTACACAGCAGTCTCAGTACAACAATACTAACACTATCACAAATGTGATTACTAAAAACAGTATCTTTTTAAAATTTTGCATATAGTCTCCTCATTCTGTAACAATTTAAAAACATATACTATATATATCTATACTAGATATATATACATATATGTCTTTCTTTCAAAAATAAAAATAAACATCAAAAAAAATTTTTTTAATTGGATTCTGGTGATGGTTGCACAGCTCTAAATTTACAAAAAATCGTTGAATTGTACACTTAAAAGGAATGAATTTAATGGTATACAAATTGTGTTTCAAAGCTTTTTTATTTTTATTATCATTATTTTTTTAATGTTTATTTTTGAGAGAGAGAGAGAGAGAGAGCATGAGAGGGGGAGGGGCAGAGAGAGAGGGAGACACAGAATCTGAAGCGGGCTCCAGGCTCTGAGCTGTCAGCAGAGCCCGATGGGGGGCTCACACTCACAAATCATGAGATCATGACCGGAGGTGAAGTTGGACGCTCAACCTACTGAGCCACCCAGGTGCCCCATGTCAAAGTTTTTTTATTTTATTTTATTAAAAAAAATTTTTTTTAATGTTTATTTATTTTTGAGAGAGACAGAGACAGAATGCAAGTGGGTTGCGGCAGAGAGAGAGGGAGACACAGAATCTGAAGCAGGCTCCAGGCTCCGAGCTGTCAGCACAGAGCCTGACGCGGAGCTCTAACTCACAAGCTGTGAGATCATGACCTGAGCTGAAGTCGGACGCTCAACCGACTGAGCCACCCAGGTACCCCTTTCAAAGCTTTTTTTTTTTTTAATTTTTTTTTTAACGTCTATTTATTTTTGAGACAGAGAGAGACAGAGCATGAACGAGGGAGGGTCAGAGAGAGAGGGAGACACAGAATCTGAAGCAGGCTCCAGGCTCTGAGCTGTCAGCACAGAGCCTGACGCGGGGCTCGAACTCACGGACTGTGAGATCATGACCTGAGCCGGAGTCGGCCGCTTAACCGACTGAGCCACCCAGGCGCCCCTCAAAGCTTTTTTAAAAAATGTCATCTTGGGTGGCGATATCATTGGAGTATCTTTCAGAAGCAAATGTGAAACAACCACACTCCCTCAACCCAGGCTGTAAAGGATTCTCAGAGAGAAAAAAAAAAAATTGATTAGACTAAATAGAGACTATTAAAAGAGAGCAGATAGTAGACTAGTGCCTTGAAAGGACTAAGGGAATGTAATTGTCAATGTAGAATTATGTACCTGGCTAAGAGAGAGTACAAATACAGATATTTACAAACTGAGAGTTTACCATGTATCGACCTTGGTTGAGAAAATTATCAAGGGATAGACTAAGGAAAGAAAGGAAAATTAACCCAGAAAGAAGAATCTTTAAAGAGAAAGGGAATAGGAACTAAAGACATGGAGATAGAATATAGACCAATTCTTTTGTAATGCTTGGCTAAAGAAGGAGCAAAAGCTTGAGGGAGGTCTGAGGTTTTAGGGCAATTTTATTTGATTGCATTTTTGAAGACAACTTCATTGAGATATAATTCACATATCATGTAGTTCATCCATTTAAAGTGTACAATTCAGAGGCATCTGGGTGGCTCAGTCAGTTGAGCGTCTGACTCTTGATTTCAGCTGAGGTCATGATCTCACAGTTTGTGAGTTTGAATCCCCACATCAGGCTATGCTCACAGTGTGGAGCCTGCTTGGGATTCTCTGACTCCCTCTCTCTCTCTGCCCCTCCCCGCTTGTGCTCTCTCTCTCTCAAAAATAAATAAACTTAATAAAAAATAAAGTGTACAGTTGAATGGCTTTTAATATATTCGCAGATAATGTGCAACCATTACAATTTAGAATATTTTCATCACCTCAAGAAAAAACACCATATCCTTTAGCTCAGTAGCTACCATTATTTAGCTATTTCTTCAGTCCCCCACTCTCTCAACCTTAAGCAACCATTACAGTAGTCTCCCTTTCTGCAATCCAGAAGCAGATGATCCTCTTTCTGACATACTGTCAGAGGGTCAATAGTAGCTCAATACTTCTTCACAATGCCTACATCATTCACTTCACTTCATCTCATCGCGTAGGGACTTTATCATCTCACATCATCACAAGTAGTGTGAGTACAATATAAGATATTTTGAAAAAGAGAGGAAACATATTAAAAAGCTATCCAACCTCATAAATAATGAGAAAAGTACAAATCAAAAGCCGTAACAAGATTCTATTCTATTATGTATCCAACAAAGTGGCAAAATTAAAAAGTCTGAGAGTCCCAAATATTGCTGGACTATCAGAATAACAGGAACTCATGGGGCGACTGGGTGGCTTGGTCGGTTAAGCGTCCGACTTCGGCTCAGGTCATGATCTCATGGTCCCTGAGTTCGAGCCCCACATCGGACTCTGTGCTGACAGCTCAGAGCCTGGAGCCTGTTTCAGATTCTGTGTCTCCTCCTCTCTCTGCCCCTCCCCTGTTCATGCTCTGTCTCTCTCTGTCTCAAAAAATAAATAAACGTTAAAAAAAAAAAATTAAAAAAAAAAAAAAAGAATAACAGGAACTCTTTATCCACCGGTGATCAGATGCAAATTAGAACAACTACTTTGGGAAAATAGCTTGGAATTATTTGTTAAAATTAAAGATAACAGGGGTACCTGGGTGGCTCAGTTGGTTGAGTGACTTCAGCCCAGGTCATGATCTCACAGTGTGTGAGTTTGAGCCCTGCATTGGGCTTTCTGCTGTCAGAATGGAGCCCACTTGGGATCCTCTGTCCCCCTTTCTCTCTGTACCTCCCCCACTTGTGCTCGCTTGCTCTCTCTCTGTCTCTCAAAAATAAACATTAAAAAAAAATAAAGATATACATACCTTATGACCCAGCAACTCATTCATAGATACATGCCTTAGAAAAATTCATGTATATATATATATATATATATATATATATGAAAAATTCATGTATATAAACAGGTATATGAGTGTTCATAGCAACATTGTTTGTAATATTAAAAAATTAGAAAAACCTAGAGATCTACATTAAAATACTTAAGTAAATCATGGCATATTTATTTAGCAGACTAACATTTAGTGATGAAAGGAAATGCTACATACAACAGCATAGATGAATTTCATAATCATGGTTGAACAAAAGGAGGAAAACTCAAGGAGTATATGTGAAGTGATTTTGTTTACAAAAGTGTAAAAAAGTGACAGAACTGGTACTTGGGTGGCTCAGTTGGTTGAGCGTACAACTCTTGATTTTGGCTCAGGTCATGATCTTGCTGTTTGTGAGATTGAGCCCCATATTGGGCTCTGTGCTGACAGTGTGGAGCCTACTTGGGATTCTCTCTCTCTCCCTCTCTCCCCACCACCCCCACCCCCCACTCGTGCTCCATCTCAAAATAAATAAAACAAATATTTTTTTAAAAAGTGACAGAACTGAACTATGTTGTTTTAAAGACAAGGGAATGATTATTAGGAAGTTAGGAAAGTGGTTACCTCTGGGAGAAGAGAGAGGGCTGTGATGGAGGGGAGGAGCACTGGGCCTTTGGGTGCTAATGTATTCTATTTCTTGACCTGGTTTTTAGTTACATTGGTATTTGTATTATAATTATTCAACAGTAAATACTTGTTTTATGTTTTTTTTTTTTCTATTTATGTTACACTTCATAATTAAACAGTAAAGTACATTGAACTAAGATCAGGTCTGGGCTGTAGTTCTAGCCTACTTTGCCACTTACACTCTTCATGTCTTACTTTTCTATCTGCTGTGTCCTCATTTTGCTGTGAGGATTACATTAAATAAAGCACTTAGAGATGCTTTGTAAGTTGTAACGCTACTTAGAGATAAGGTGGTATTTTATTATTACTCAGGCATGTGATGGAATAACATTGGGTAGTTGATAGTATTATCCATATTAATGGAGTAGTAACCATGAAATATAATTATTCTGACAAGGATTTATGGGGTTAGGCTATGGAGCTAACAGTATGTTTGGTGCTATGGAAGACAAAAAATGCAGAGCCCAACAAAGGACAACAAATGCAGAGCTGCTCTCTCAGGGAGATAAGGTTCACTAGCATAACACTCAGAAAATAGTAATTGAATGAATGAATGAAAGAAAAGTGTTAAACTACAAGACTAATATAATAAATATATTTATTATACAAAATATAATAAAGTACAAGTTGTTTAGTAGAGACAAAATAAGCAGGAAGAGTAAATCAGAATTTAAGTGTAACTGATTATTGTTGTGAAGAGTTTGATTCACTCTTGAAATCTCATATGGAGCTTTTATGTATAATCTATGTTGTAGATTTCTGCAGTAATATCAACATAAAACACCACTTTAGTTACTAGTTGATATGCAATGCTACTGGAATGATTTTGTATTTATATTTTAATGTGCCATCTGATACCATGGGAATGTCCAGTGTCACTATCCAAGTAATGAGGCTTTGCTAGATAAACCTGGCTAGAAGGCTCTCTGGTTTGTGTCCTGTTTTCCTGGTCCCTTTCTGGTAGAGCTGGCATCATCTTTCTGATTAGTACAGAATGTCAAACTCAGATGACTTACTCTGCTCTTAACACCTTTAGCCAGGACAAAGTAATAAGTACTTTGATTGTTTAACTCTGTTGAGTCAGAGGAGGTGATAATCTAACTAGTAGAATAAATAATACCTGATCTGAGGGTGCTTGGCATATGTTTGTGGAGTGAACCTAATGGAAAACAAGATTTTCCATGAATAATCATAGTGTGGATCATCAGGAACATAATACATCTACAAATATACAAAAACATGAAGCCATAAAAGAGCCCAGGATGACAGGAAGATGCTGTAGAACAGTATAGTTTCCTGTATGATGTGGAGCTCCTGCCAACTTTGAAGGGTCTCCCAGCCTACTTGTTACCTCTGCCTTCCTTGTATTTACAGGTTCCCTGGGTCTCAGCCATTTGGATCAGTCCCATTGGCCCCTGTGGTCAGCCAGCCAGCTGTGCTTCAGCCCTTTGGCCCTCCCCCAACAAGTGCACAGGTGACTGCTCAGCTGGCAGGAATGCAGATCAGTGGTGCTGTGGCTCCAGCCCTTCCCCCTGTGGGGCTGGGCTATGGTGAGTACTGATGACCCCAGGACTGTTATTTTCCCCTTCTTTTTAAATATATATATTTTTAATGTTTATTTATTTTTGAGAGAGAGAGACAGACAGAGTGTGAGTGGGGAGGGGCAGACAGAGAGGGAGACACAGAATCCAAAGCAGGCTCCAGGCCCCGAGCTGTCAGCACAGCCTGATTTGGGGCTTGAACTCACAAACCGTGAGATCATGAGCTGAGCCGAAGTTGGACACTTAACTGACAGCCACTCAGGTGCCCCTACCTTCCCCTTCTTTTCAAAAGCATCAGACTCTGGTGTATACCCGAATCCCTTTTATTTCTTGTGCTTCTGAGGGCCAGCTGATAGGAATGGTCATTCCTGCCCCTCTCATGTGGAAAGAGGAAGGCAAAATGACTAGGGTTCTGATTGTATCTCTTCTACTTCTCAGGCCCACCAACATCGCTGGCCTCAGCCTCAGGAAGTTTCCCCAACTCTGGTCTGTATGGCTCCTATCCTCAGGGCCAGGCTCCTCCCCTTAGCCAGGGCCAGGGTCATCTTGGGGCCCAGCGATCTGCCCCACCACAGGCCTCCAGCTTCACATCCCCAGCTTCAGGGGGTCCTCGGATGCCTTCGATGACTGGTCCACTCCTGCCTGGACAGGGTTTTGGGGGGCCCTCTGTGAGCCAGCCCAACCATGTGTCCTCACCTCCTCCTCAAGCTCTGCCTCCTGGCAGCCAGATGACTGGGCCCCCAGGACCACCACCACCTATGCACTCCTCCCAGCAGCCAGGCTATCAGCTGCAACAAAATGGTAAGTTTTTCCCAAGGTCTGTCTAGAAGCCAAAGGCTTCAACTATTCAGGTGTTTTTGTTTGTTTAATATTGCTTGCTAAGCGGTGAACTAGATGGGTAGCTTCAGGGTATTATTACTAGGATGTAGGATTTATAAGACATTCTTTTTTCTTTTAGTTCAGATAGTGTGGTCTTTCTCTGAATGGTCATTACCTCTATACTTATAGGAGTCTAGTCATTTCCCTGAGGCCTTAAGAAGAGATCGGGGATTTTGAATTTATCAACCTGTGCCCTTGTCTTTCAGGTTCCTTTGGACCAGCCAGGGGCCCTCAGCCCAATTATGGCAGTCCCTACCCAGGAGCATCCACTTTTGGCAGTCAGCCTGGGCCTCCTCAACCACTGCCTCCTAAGCGCCTGGATCCTGATGCCATCCCAAGCCCTGTAAGTAGATACTTATGTGGTCCTAGGGAAGGAGTTTGTGGCTGCCAGATAAGTGAGTCAACCTAGATGAGATGTTTGCCTAGCATTTTCTGATTATTTTCCCTTTTCATTTATCTTCTGTTAGGTATAGAACCTAGATGTAATTTTTGACTCTTTGAACTGGAACTTGAGGCCCCAGAAATCTTTTGGGGGCACTTTTACTCTATAGCTGGGCAGGGAAGAAAGCAAAGCTAAGAGTGATCAGTAGTGTCAGTAGACAGCTGGGTTGAGTACTGCCTTCTGCCACTATTGGACATAGCATGGTAACCTCTACCCTTCTGTGGAGTAGTAGCTGGGTCCAGGTCTTGTCCTTTTAGATTTAGTAGGATAGCAGTCTTCTTAATGGGTAGATCTGGTAGGAATTCTCTGATGGTAGGTGTTAAGAGAAGGAAAGCCTCAATTGGTTTCTCTGTGCCCCTAGTTGGACAGTGTTTTAGGAAGAAACCTCCAGTACTTTTGTTGGCTAGAATCCTGCTGTGTGGAGGGGGAAAAGTGATCTACAGTTTATAAGGGCAATGTGGGGAAGCTGCTTCTCCCAGGAGGGGGGTGAATTTCACTCTTACAGCCATCATCAGAATCCTTAGGGCTTCCTTATCCTACTTGGAATAGAGGCTGGGACTGTACTCCCAAGTGGGGGCTATTTTATAGTTCTGTCTGCAACATTTGCTATGTCAGTTACCTCACCATGCTTAGCCATTGTCATATTCCATTCTGTTCTCTTTCCTCTTCCTTTGGGGAATTACCATGGTGAAGGACCCTTTTGGCTAAGAGCGACCCTAGAGGATTAAGCAGCCCCTCCTTTTCGTCTCCTTCAGGGAGAAGTAGAATCTGGGTTGGATGTGAGGAAAGGCTTCTTTAAGCATAAGCACGGTCCTTAGATGGGAGTTTGGCCTTTTGGGGGGAACATCCCTCTTCTTCCTTCTTAAGATTTCTCCCATTCAGCCCCTCTCTCTAAAACTTGCTTCCTATTTGCCACTTTATCTTTCTACATCATAGTCTGAGCCATTAAAGCCTCTGTGTTGGGCCAGAGAGCCCTGGAATTTCTGACCTAGAGGGGGCCTGATTTCAGCAGTATGAGCTGGGCTCCAGCTATTCATGTCTAATTCATCAGGGTCAAGAGAAGTAACATCTGCTTCTTGTTCTTTTGTCTCCCTCCCTGTATTCCCCTGCTGCCTTTATTATTAAAACACTAAAAGCAACTCAATGAGCTGCCTCCTCAGCAGAAAACCAGGCACAGAATAGACCCTGATGCCATTCCTAGTCCAGTAAGTGCAGGGGGTGGTGTGTGTGTGCGTGTCATCCCTGTGTTAATGCCACCCATGCATGCCTGTGACCTCATCTTCACCTCATCCACCATGTCCATCCCTCTCCACCCTCTTCCCTTAGTCCTTCTAGACCCTCGCTTTTACAAACCAGAAGGATGTGCATGTCTCAAGTCACCATGTAATGAAATAACAAGCTGTTTGGCAGTACCTTGAGTATGGGGTGGTAGAAGACCAGGCTGTAAGGTGGCATGTTAAGCTTTGGTTTTAGTTCTGCTGGGTCCTCCAGGAGCCTGCATGTGACATTTGAAGGAACAGGACAAAGTTGAGTAGTAGGTCCTTCCCCTTTGGGACTGATATGTCTACAGCTTGTGGAAAAACTTTGGGTAGGTGACTACTAATGTACAAGTTTGGGATACTGGTATTTCTCACAGGGGAAGAGACTACTGGTTTGGGAAAGTGTGGGCCACTTTCTCATCTGGAGAGTCTATTTGACTCTGATGTATTTCTAAGCTTCAACTCTTTCTCCTATGTAATATGGAGTCTTATTCTCCCTTTACTTTTTCTGGTTTTACAAACCATCTTGAAGTACTGACCAAAGGTCATCAGCCTACACAAAGATCTGATTACCAGCTTTGCAAAATCTTTTTTTTTTTTCCTTTCCTTTGCTGGATCTGTCAAAATGTGGGGGACTGAGGATTGGGCTTGTAAGGATTGGGTACTTAATCCTCTTCTCCCATATTTACACACGGATGCTTACCTGAAAATAAGGCAGCATCTGCTTCCTCACCTTACCTGTTCATTTCTGTTTAATCCTCTCCTCACCCTGTCCCTTCTACTTTCATTGAGTGTAGAGTCATTCCAGGTAGATTTCATTTTTACATGGTTATTGTTGTCTGTTTTCCTGCTCTGACTCAGAATGTGTCTTGGTGAGAGGAGTGGGTGGGGGGGGCATGTAATGTGGGAGGGAAGTGAAATCTGATATATTTGAAGGTTTGTGATGAGAGCTGGAACTTTCCTGGAGTGGGGGGAATAATGGGGTGGTCACCACTGATTGGGGGTCAGGGCAATTCATAAAGAAGCCCTTTCTCAGTGTTGACTGTACAGCATCTTGCTACTGATTATAGAGCGGAAGATTGGCATTGTAGCATTTTATGTGATCTCCAGAACGAGAGCAGGCCTGGTGCATGAGGTGTTCTTAGTAAATTACTAGTTTCTGTGCAGTAGCTCTAGCCTTTCTTTCTCCTGGTTTTCTAGGACCTGGTACTTCCCTTTCTTGTGTCACCCTCACTCATTTCATTTCTTCCCTACAGATTCAGGTTATTGAGGATGACAGGAACAACCGGGGTTCAGAGCCATTTGTTACTGGAGTACGGGGCCAGGTGCCACCCTTAGTCACCACCAACTTCCTGGTGAGAGACCAAGGTAAGAAGGGTATTAATTCCTTCCTGTGAGGGCCTTTTCTCCAAGATTATCAGCTTATGGATAGGGCTTCTGTTAGTCTTTAATCAGAGACCAGTCCCTCTAGGGGAAAAGCCGCCATCAGCTCTAGCATATGTCGGGGTGATGAGGTGGATCAGCAATGGAGAGCTGGTGTCTAGAGGGATTCTGTGATCTGACTTAGGTTTTCTACCTCCTACTTCAGGGAATGCAAGTCCCCGATACATCCGATGCACATCCTATAATATCCCTTGCACATCTGACATGGCTAAACAAGCCCAGGTGCCTCTAGCAGCTGTCATCAAGCCACTGGCAAGGCTGCCACCAGAGGAGGTGAGTCAGGGAAGGGACTGGAGTATAATGAAAGGGAGGAAGAGAGGGGGGAGGAAAAGAGGGGGCATAAGACTTCTTCCTGAAAGTGATTCTAGCAGTCACAATGAAAGAAGTCCTGGTTGGGCAGGAAGGGAGAGTATCTCAATAGCTTTCTACCCAAGGGCCCATGCCTGATGGGTGTGGTTGTGATGAGAGTAAAAGCCCAAGAAGTTGTTGGGTGGGAGCATGGTCCATATGGGAAACAAACTGAAAAGAGGCAGGGCCAACTTGTAGGGGAGGAGACAGCTGAATGCAGAAGCCTTACGGTCATCTCCAGATGATTACAGGTACATCATTCTACTTTTATTCTATACTGTCCTAACATCCCTGGTGAGTTAGGGAATGTTAGGAAATCATATAAGGGAAAAAGGTAGATCAGGGTCCAATAGTCCTTCTCTTATCTGGCTTGGGCCCTGATTTTTCACCTCAATACCTGAAATCAGCAAGAAAAGAGAGAGAGAGAACTTGTCAGCTGCTCTGCCAGGCTTTGGCAGGAAAGTCTGTTTATGCCTGGCTTAATGAATTTAGAGTGGATTTCTCTATAACTGGCTCACTTTACATCTTGCTTCTCTGTCTTGCACTGTGTTTTTCTCTTTCTCTCTGGATCTCAGTGGGGATGGTTAGACATTTAGCTGCTGGTCTCTTATCTGTAGCATGGCATCTAGTTGAGACAGTGGTAGATGTCACAGATATCCAGGGATGGGGAGGATCAGTGTCATAAATACCTGGTTGGGGAAGGAAGCAGAGTCAAGATCCCTAGGGCAAGAGTGAAGAGAATTGAAGATAGGGCCTGAAACGAGAATCCTAGGGAATCTTTGGCTTTCTTCTTATATGCTTATAGCAGCCCCTGATTTGTTAGGGCCACTTTCACAGTTCTCTTTCAAGAAGGGGAGTTGTGGAGATGAGGAGTAAGAAGAGGGGACTATAGAATTTGAACTCTTAGGGACATTCCTGTGCCTGGTACCCTCATCGTTTGTCTTCATTCCCTTTCACTGTATTCCCTCCTCAGGCAAGGTATCTCAACCATGCCCTTCTCCCCTCCAGGTTGTTCTTCTTCATCTACTGCCACATGTCTCAACCCGCTGTAGCTTTCCTTTGTCTGAGCCCCTCCCCTTTGCTCCTTAGGCTTCACCGTATGTCGTGGACCATGGGGAATCTGGCCCTTTGCGCTGCAATCGCTGCAAAGCATATATGTGCCCCTTCATGCAATTCATTGAGGGAGGGAGGCGCTTCCAGTGCTGCTTTTGCAGTTGTATCAATGATGGTATGTTCACAGAGGCTGGGATTGGGGGGGGGGGTGTTCTGAATTGCATCTTCATTATTCTCTTTCTAGTTAGATAGGTAAGGTTCCCTTATTCAGGAACTGTGGAAGTAGGGCACATATGGGGATGTGGGGTGGTGGAGTGAGCTTAGCCAGTGCAAGACTACTAAGATTGAGAGTGGACGTTTGAGTAATATTCTGACGTACTCCCCACAGTTCCCCCCCAGTATTTTCAACATCTGGATCATACCGGCAAACGTGTGGATGCTTATGACCGTCCTGAGCTATCGTTGGGCTCTTATGAATTCTTGGCCACTGTAGATTACTGCAAGGTAAGAGAAAGTAGCATGGGGAGGAGAAGTGGGTGGAAGACAGTGAGACAGCTGAGAATTGCTGTGTTCATTTTCCTCACCCTTTCATTGTCCCCTCTGATATTGACTTCTCTATAGTCAACTAGCCTGCTTACCAATGCCCTTCTCTCCCCAACATTTCCTTCCTTTGCAGAACAATAAGTTTCCCAGCCCTCCTGCCTTTATCTTCATGATTGATGTCTCCTACAATGCCATCAGAAGTGGTCTTGTTAGGCTCCTCTGTGAGGAGCTCAAGTCACTGTTAGATTTTCTACCTAGGTGAGACTTACGGAGCCAGGGTTCTTTTTTTGGATAATCACTGGGGTGGGGGTGGGTTCTGGTTGACTCAGTAGGTGGAGAAGGTGGCCAAGTGTGGGTAACAATGTTACCTTCTACAGGGAGGGTGGAGCAGAAGAGTCAGCAATCCGTGTTGGCTTTGTCACCTATAATAAGGTGCTCCACTTCTACAATGTGAAAAGCTCATTGGCCCAGCCACAGATGATGGTTGTATCTGATGTGGCTGACATGTTTGTGCCACTGCTGGATGGCTTCCTGGTCAATGTCAGTGAGTCTCGGGCAGTCATCACCAGGTAAGAGCCAGATTGTGGGGATAAAGTGGGAATGGGGTAGAGACAATCAGAGAAAGTCAGTCGAGCAGAGGGGTCAGCAGATGGACAGGGACTGTGCCTCAGGAGCTTTCAGTCTGGGGTGGGGGGAACATGATTCTTCAGTGAATTGAGGGCTAAGGCATTGAATCTGGATAGCAATTTTGATTGCCTCCCATCATCTATCTTTTCAGCTTATTGGACCAGATTTCTGAAATGTTTGCAGACACAAGAGAGACAGAGACAGTATTTGCTCCAGTTATCCAGGCTGGGATGGAGGCTCTAAAGGTAAGGCTAGAACCCTGGCAACTTCTCTGCCTCACTTTCTTCTGACCATCTTACTCCCTGGGATATAACTTTCTTTAGTGATTGATGACTGCCCAATGAGTCAGCGTATCTGACATAATTGGCACCAAATAAATGATGAGGGAAGGGATGAATGAATAGCTGAATAAAGGAAAGAATGAACAAGTAGTCCTCTCTTTCCTAGGCTGCTGAGTGTGCAGGGAAGCTGTTTCTGTTCCACACCTCCCTGCCCATTGCAGAGGCCCCAGGGAAACTGAAGAACAGAGACGACAGGAAGTTGATCAACACAGACAAGGAGAAGGTGTGGGATTGGGAGATGGGGGGAGAACTTTCTATTACAGAGGAAGGTGGTGACTCTTCATAATGTAGTACTTTTTTTTTTTTTTATGTGTATTTATTTTTGAGAGAGAGAGTGTGAGCATGAGAGGGGGAGGGGCAGAGAGAGGGAGACAGAGGATCCGAAGATGGCTCTGCAATGACAGCAGAGAGCTCTACGTGGGGCTGATGCTCACAAACCATGAGCCCATGACCTGAGCTGAAGTCGGACACTCAGGGGCCCCCACAATGCAATACTCTCAACTTTCTTGAGGGGGACTGGGATGAGACACTCTCCCCTTTCACATGTCAGGTCCATGACTGCCAACCTTCTCCAGTGCTCCCACACCTCTCTACCCCATCTCATCCCAAAGCGCTCGATAGATTCTTCTTCTTTTTTTAATGTTTATTTTTGAGAGAAAGAGGGAGACAGAGTGTGAGTGGGGGAGGGGCAGAGAGAGAGGGGGACACAGAATTTGAAGCAGGCTCCAGCTCTGAGCTGTAAGCACAGAGCCTGATGTGGGGCGCAAACTCATGAACCATGAGATCATGACCTGAGCCAAAGTCAGATGCTCAACTGATTGAGCCACCCAGGTGCCCCTTGATAGATTCTTCTTTTTAAGAGAATGTTCTACTACTCCTGCAAATGCTTATGAGGTAGATCTGAAGTCTTACATATATTTGAATATCCCATATTAAATATACAGTTTTCAAATAGGGTAGAGCTGAGATATTCGAATGTTTTCTCCTGTTCCTTCCCAGACTCTGTTCCAGCCTCAGACAGGTGCCTATCAGACCCTGGCCAAAGAGTGTGTGGCCCAAGGCTGCTGTGTAGACCTCTTCCTCTTCCCTAACCAGTATGTGGATGTGGCCACGCTCTCTGTTGTACCCCAGCTCACTGGTGGCTCTGTCTACAAATATGCTTGCTTTCAGGTAGGGCATGGGACTCTGGGTGGCAGGTGGAAGCCGGACAGACAATGTCTGCCTACGTGTGGAGCAGCTCTTTGGCTGCTGACTCATTAATAGGAATACTGTTGGAGGAGAAGACCCCATAATGTAAAGAAGAGAGTAACAAGGGTAGTGGTTAGGAGCATGGGGTTGGAATCAGTCTTCAGCTGTTATTCTGGCCCTCCCAGAATACTCACTATATAACCTAGGAGAAATTACTTATTTTTTCTTTGTTTCTTCATCTGTGAAATGGGATTTCTACCCAACCCCCCATTTTTCTGAGCGATAGAGAGGCAAATGGAGAGGGAGAGAGAGAATCCCAAGCAGGTTCCATGTCCGGCGTGGAGCCTGATGCAGGGCTCAATCCCATGACCGTGAGGTCACACCCAAGCCAAAATCAAGAGTCGAGCCCTCAACCGACTGAGCCACCCAGGTGCCCCTATAAAATGGGATTTTAATACTTAAGATTTATTATCAGGAATAAGTAGTTATATGTAAAATACTTAATGTAGTACTGGGCTTGTAGCAAATGCTTAAAAGCTATCATTATTATCATCGTCACTGTTACTATGATTCAGCAGCTTGTAGAGTGGAGGGGATGCAGGGAGATAATCTGCAGGGTATTATGTAGTCAGTGATGTGACTCTGGGCCTGGGGGGGCTGCAGGTGGAGAATGACCAGGAACGGTTCCTGAGTGACCTGCGTCGGGACGTACAGAAGGTTGTTGGCTTTGATGCTGTGATGCGTGTTCGGACAAGCACTGGTCAGTCCTGGTTGGAGAAGAGCAGGTTGGGGGCTAAATCTGGAAGGGAGGCAAGTGGCACCTGTCGTATTTGTAGCCCTGACTCTATCCATGTGGCTTCAGGTATCCGTGCTGTAGATTTCTTTGGGGCTTTCTACATGAGCAACACAACAGATGTGGAGCTGGCTGGGCTGGACGGGGACAAGACGGTGACTGTGGAGTTCAAGCATGATGATCGGCTCAATGAAGAGAGTGGAGCCCTCCTGCAGGTAGCAGGCAGGAGGCAGGGGTTGGGGAGGAACTGTCAAGTTCATTGTACTGGATATAAATAGGCTGCAGGGAAGAGGATAAGAGGTGGGTGGAGAGGACTAGAAGAGGCTGGGGAAGGGATGGCTCATGTCTTTCCTCTATCTTACTAATATAGCAAAAGGAGCAGTTTTTCAGAGGGCTTTGGTGAGGGAGGGGTATGAATTCTCCTTTTCTCCCTTCCCCTAGTGTGCTCTGCTCTACACCAGCTGTGCAGGGCAGCGACGGCTCCGCATCCACAACCTGGCCCTGAACTGCTGCACCCAGCTGGCTGATCTGTATCGAAACTGTGAGACTGACACACTCATCAACTACATGGCCAAGTTTGGTGAGGGTAGAGGCAGGGCGAGGGGGGATTGGGGCTGAGAGAAAGGTGGTTGTTGGTGATTCAGCATTCCCGGGTAGGTGTGATGGTGGGAAAGCACATGTGATGGGGTGGCTAGCCAGTGACTGTGCTGTCTCCCTTTCACATCCAGCATACCGGGGGGTCCTAAATAGCCCTGTGAAGACTGTTCGTGACACTCTCATCACTCAGTGTGCCCAGATCCTGGCCTGTTACAGAAAGAATTGTGCCAGCCCCTCCTCTGCAGGACAGGTGGGACAAGCATGTTGGAGGAATTGTTAGGACAAATTTTTGCATTTGGGAGAGACTTCTCATGATTATTAACTTTACTTTGATAACCCCTGCAGTTGATCCTTCCTGAGTGCATGAAGCTACTCCCAGTTTACCTGAACTGTGTGTTGAAGAGTGATGTCCTGCAGCCTGGAGCTGAAGTCACTACTGATGACCGTGCCTACGTCCGACAGCTGGTTACCTCCATGGATGTGGCCGAGACCAATGTCTTCTTTTATCCTCGGCTCCTACCATTGGTGCGACTAAGGGCTGGGGTGTGAGACATTGCACTGAGAAAGGGGCATCATAGAAGGAGGAAGGGAAAGGTTAATATTATCTGTGGTTGACTCTAGTGAATTTGTTTCTAACCTACATTATCTGATGTAATTTTCACACTGAAAGAGTTACTGATTTAGCTTTCTGAAATTTCACGTGTGTGTGGTGAGGGGCAAACTTGTCTTATGGTCCTTGGTAAATAACCTCTTGCCCCTTCCTTTTGTCTAGACAAAGTCTCCCATTGAGAGTGCCACTGAACCACCAGCAGTTCGAGCATCTGAAGAGCGTCTGAGCAATGGGGATATATACTTGCTGGAGAATGGGCTCAACCTCTTCCTGTGGGTGGGAGCAAGTGTCCAACAGGGTGTTGTCCAGAGCCTCTTCAGTGTCTCCTCCTTCAGTCAGATCACCAGTGGCTTGGTGAGGGCAGGAAGTCAAGGGGAATATGGGTGTGGAAAAGCATTTTGTGATATGAGTGGGAGTCAGTAAAGTTTGTATGCTAGTCCCCTTTAATAGCAGGGAATCCTTGGAGGGGATGGGGGATGCTGTCATTATTCCGAGGCTTGTTTCAGATAATGAATAATTCTTTGCTGCCCCATTTTGCCTTGACTCAGAGAATTTTACCATAAGGATAAATGAATTTTGTGTTGCAGAGTGTTCTGCCAGTTCTGGATAATCCACTGTCCAAGAAGGTGCGAGGCCTCATTGATAGCTTAAGGGCACAGAGGTCACGGTACATGAAGGTAACACTGATCTAAACTCTGCATTTCTTACCTTGTTAAGTCCTCCCCTGGAATGGGGGGTGGGAGTAAGTGATTGGATAATGGGATTTTAGGGCATGTTTAATTCCTTTTGGCCCTGCCTCATGACCCTGTCTTCTGGCCATAGCTTATCGTGGTGAAACAGGAGGACAAGCTGGAGATGCTGTTCAAGCACTTCCTGGTGGAAGACAAGAGCTTGAGCGGGGGAGCATCCTATGTGGACTTTCTCTGTCATATGCACAAGGAAATTCGGCAGCTACTGAGCTAGAGCAAGTGGGTAAAAGGCATAGGGTCCCAGGCCAGCTTCCAGAAAGTACACCAGGATGGCAGAGAAATTGGAACAGTTCCATTATCTTATAAGTCATGTAAGCTGACCTCAGTCTCTCTGGGGGGAGGGGGAGGTATAAGGAGACACCTTTCTGGAATCAAGTATCCTACCACTCTGTCATGTCCTGCTGATGGAAGGTGCCCCTATCTCCTCACTTTACCCTCCTTTTCCTGCTAATCCTGTCGTAATGAATGTAGTTTCTCAGTTCACTGTATATGATTCGGTATTGGGGGATTTGGAGGCACTCAGACTCTGGCAATATTATGTGTCCCCTTAGACCAGCCTCCAAGAAGAGAGGGGCAGGCAGGAAGGAGTGGGAATCCCAGGGGTACTATACGGGGGTGGGTAGGGGCTAATTCAGCTCAGTGTCATCAAAAACTTCCTATATTAGGGACGAAACATTCAGGTGCACAAGAGCTGGGGTATAGACCATAGATGGTGGAGAGAAAAGTGGTTGGTCAGTCCTTTTTGGGCCTGGAAGTCAGCAGCCAAGTCAAAGTTGGAGAGTGGTTGATTAGCTCTTCTGTCTCCTGCAATGATTGGTGATCACTAAGTGGATAGAGGCACATTGTCAGAGATGAATGAGCCTGGGAAGTGAGTTGCAAAGAATATTAAGACCTGGGAGAGGTAACAGCCTCTTTCCCAGCTGGAGAGGCTCCAACACTGGATGGTTCTGTTGGGAGCCTGGTCATCAATTTGCAATACCTCACAGAGCCAGCCCCATCCCACTCTGAACTCCCACTGGAAACACTGCTTCTCCAAGCTGGGAGTTGTTGAGAGGGGAGAGGCAGAGGTGGCTGGAGCTCTGTTCTCTCCTGCCGGGACACCACTCAAGCTCTGGTATTGACAGAGTGGCCGACCGTTATCTTCCAACCTGAACTGGCTGGGGCAGGACAAGGGCTAGGCTTGATGGTGGCCAGGCTTGCCTGCTCCCAGCCTGGGATGCCCCTGCTCCGGACCTCTCATTTCTCTTCATTGGTTTATTTTTCAATGCATCTTTAATTTGTAAAGAAATAAAATAAATTAAGATGTAACAATTAGCCTCATTTTTACTTGTGACTTACCATTTTCCGTCCCATTTGTTGCTGCTAGGCCTAGCACTTCCCAGGAAGTGGTAGGCTGAGCAGAACTACGCATGCGCCACACGCACCATGGGCGTAGGACTTCGTCAGGTCGCTACTCCCTGCGGGGCGGAGGCCTGATGCTGCCGGGAGGGGAGCGGGGCAGCTGCCAGTGGACATGGCGGCGTGCAGCAGCGGGGCTGTGCTCGCTGCCCTGGGAGTGCTTAGTATTTGTGCGGTCAGCGGCTCTGGGCCCATGGCTCAGGGGGAGACCGGCGGAGAGGCGGGCTGGGCAGAGCCGTGGGATGGTGCAGTTTTCCGGCCGCCCTCGGCGCTGGGCGCGGTGGGGGTGGCGCGCAGTCCCGGGCCCTCGCAGCCAGGGAGGGAGGAGGCCGTGGACTTGCCGGTGCTGCTGTGGTGGAGCCCAGGGCTATTCCCCCACTTCCCGGGCGACTCAGAGCGCATCGAGTGCGCGCGCGGCGCGTGCGTGGCGTCCCGGGACCGACGGGTGCGAGGGCACTCGCGGACGCGCGCGCTGCTCTTCTACGGCACTGACTTTCGAGCCTCCGAGGCGCCGCTGCCGCGCCTGGCGCATCAGAATTGGGCGCTCCTGCACGAGGAGTCGCCCCTCAACAACTTCCTGCTGAGCCACGGGCCGGGCATCCGCCTCTTCAATCTTACTGCCACGTTCAGCCGCCATTCGGACTACCCGTTGCCGCTTCAGTGGCTGCCCGGGACCGCTTATCTGCGCCGCGCGGCGCCTCCGCTACAGGAGCGCGCTGAGTGGCGCCGACGCGGCTACGCGCCGCTGCTCTATCTGCAGTCCCACTGCGACGTGCCTGCGGACCGGGACCGCTACGTGCGCGAGCTGATGCGTTACATCCCGGTGGGTGGGGCCGGGGCGGGCCTGGGGGTTGAGGGGGGCGCGCGGGGCGGAGGCCAGTACCCCGGGTGTCCAGGTCGGCTCGCCGCACCCACTTCACGGCGGTATTCTACCCCGAACAGGTGGACTCCTACGGGAAATGCCTACAAAATCGGGAGCTGCCCACTCCGCGGTTACAGGACACAGCCACAGCCACCACCGAGGATCCAGAGCTCTTGGCCTTCTTGTCTCGCTATAAGTTCCACTTGGCCCTTGAAAATGCCATCTGTGACGACTACATGACAGAGAAGCTGTGGCGCCCCATGCATCTTGGTGCTGTGCCTGTGTATCGCGGCTCTCCCTCTGTGAGGGACTGGATGCCCAACAATCACTCCATCATCCTCATTGATGACTTTGAGTCACCTCAAAAGCTGGCAGAATTTATTGATTTTCTGGACAAGAACGATGAGGAATATATGAAATATCTGGCATACAAACAACCTGGGGGCATCACCAACCAGTTCCTTCTGGATAGTCTGAAGTATCGGGAGTGGGGAGTGAATGATCCTTTGCTGCCTAACTACCTCAATGGCTTTGAGTGTTTTGTCTGTGACCATGAACTGGCTCGGCTGGAGGCCGAGAAAGCACACGCAGCCTCTCCTGGGGACATCCCTGTCCCTGAGCCTCACATTGCCCAGCCCTCACACATGGACTGCCCAGTGCCCACACCTGGATTTGGCAGTGTGGAAGAGATTCCTGAGAATGACAGGTAAGGATAGCTGGGGTCCCTGTGGCCATCAAATCAAGCGATTTACTTACTTGCTCACTGTGGGCAGTGAACTAGCAGTAGGTGCTGAGGGGATTGTTGTATAGGGAAATTATGACATGGGCTTACTCTGCCTTTAAAGTGTCAAGAGTCTAATTGGGAGAGTCTAGTTCCTGAAAAAGCTCAGGAAAAGATGCAAAGTGGAATTCAGGGCAACAACCTATGAAAATCAGCTTATGTGAACAATGTTTGCAATAGTGATTCAAAAAAGGCTTCAACCAGAGCAGAGGGGGCCTGTTTAGGGAAGTGATGAGGGAGAGACAAAGTTGGGCAGATATACTCGGGCCAGGCTATACATAGCCTGAATACCACGCTTAGGAGTTGGACTGTCTCGAAAACCAACTCAGCTGTTTATTTAGCATCTTTGAAATGTTGGGGTTGGGGATGAGCAATACATAGATGGGTATTTTGAGAGAGGTTTGTCTGCAGTAGGGTTTGTATCTATTAACCTGGCACAATTATTAATAGTACCTCCTTTCACTCTTTAATTTTTTTTTTAATGTTTGTTTATTCTTGAGGGAGAGAGACACAGAGTGTGAGTGAGGGAGGTCCAGAGAAAGGATCCAAAGCAGGCTCCAGGCTCTGAGCTGTCAGCACAAGAGTCCAACGCAGGGCTTGAACTCATGAGCCATGAGCCGTGAGATCATGACCTGAGCTGAAGTCAGACACTTAACTGACTGAGTCATCCAGGCGCCCCATATAGTACCTCCTTTCACTCTTAGAAGTACCCTGATTTGGGTGATAAATTATATGTTCACCCCAAACAGAATGGAAGGAATGTTTTCAATAGATAGAATAAACACTGCTGGGCAGTGTGGATTGGAAGAGAAGTGAGGAAGCTACTGCAGTAGGTGGCAGAAAGTGGTGCATTGGGAAACAAGGTCAGCACGGGAGGTGGGGTGGGAAAATGCTGAAGCCACTTGCAGCAAACCACACCTGTTTGGGGAGAGGTGATAAAAGATGATTAAGCTTAATAAAGCAAGACTGCTAGAATGGCCTGCAGAGACTAACTTGCACAGTGGATGGCAGCAGAGGGCTGTTTATATATACTGCTGGCACAGTTTGATTCTGGGAATGGAGTCTTCCATCAAATAATTTGTTTCTAGTTTATGCTGAACATATTATGATTTACTAGGAAAAAAAGTGTAAAACGTTAAAAAAAGAAAATGTGTTTTATCTAGACTTTGGATAGCACTGCACCTTCATTTTGATTATTGAAATTGCAGCTTATAAGGTAACCATCTAAATATTAGATTACTTGGTTCCATAGTCTGCCTCACTGCCCTGCCTTCTTCTAAACTCCCACCACATTTGGGAACCAGGAGCGGGCAAGTCAGGAAGTTTAACTGATTGGGGGTGGGATGTGTGATAGATTTGTGTTTGCAGCTGTCACCTGTACTATTACTAGACTACTAGATTTACTTCACATTCCCTTTCCTTCAAAGCAGAGCCCTGTCTTAGCCAGAGACTGCTATATCTGCTTAAAATTTCAGAAGGCAGGACTTGTAGCTGTGCAGAGGTTCCATAATCCAACTCCCATTTTGATGTTTCAGCTGGAAGGAGATGTGGCTGCAAGATTATTGGCAAGGTCTGGACCAGGGGGAAGCTCTTACTGCCATGATCCACAACAATGAGACAAAGCAGAGGAAATTTTGGGACTATCTACATGAGATCTTCATGAAAAGGAACCAAAATCTCTAATTATCCTTGCAAGAGCCTTAAAATTGGTAGAGTTAAGGAGATGGAAGTCCTTATTCTACCATGGGACATGAGGGGCATCTGCTGCATATCCCTTAACGAACACTGTCTTATTATGAGTTCAAGGAATTCCAGTTATATCCACTGATATTTTATCCTAATTATGTGTATCCAGTGTCTCAGTTTGTGGGATTAGGGCCTCTCCTCAATGAGAGATGGAGGCCTCTAGTTCTTGGATTAATGGAAAACAGAAGCCTGAAACACCCACTTGTTTTAAAGTGCTGATTCAACAGAATCTTTAAAGAATTGCATCTTTCTCTAGCCATTTCATCCTCTTAACTGTGATTGGAACAACACCTTGGTACTTGGCTTAAGAATGAGGTAAAATGGACCACGTTTAGTAGGGTCTTAAAATTTCTGTGCTCTTCTTTAAACTCTTTATTATTCAGTACCTTTCCTTTATTTATTTTTTTTACATTTAAAAAAAAAATTTACTTTGAGAGACAAAGCACAAGTCAGGGAGGGGCAGAGAGAGAGAGAATCCTAAGCAGGCTCTGCATCATCAGTGCAGAGCCCAATGTAGGGCTCGAAGCCATGACCTGCAAGATCACTACCAGAGCCGAAGTCAGACACTCAACTGACTGAGCCACCCAGACGCACCTATTCAATACCTTTCCTAATCTCTTTTCATCTCCTGCTTTATAAATGGTTACACTGGTGGTGAAGCAAAACTCCTGGTGGATTGTGTTATGGTTCTTTGGAATTGTATTTTTTACATCATTTACTTGCTCTTGATGTCAAACTTTTTAACTTTTTTTTTTCAGGCGCCTGGGTGGTTCAGGTCATGATCTTGTAGTTCATGAGTTTGAGCCCCATGTCGGGCTTTGTGCTGACAGCTTGGAGCCTGAAGCCTGTATCAGTTTCTGTGTCTTCCTTTCTCTCTGCCCCTCCCTACTAACGCTCTGTCTCTCTGTTTCTCAAAAGTAAACATTAAAAAAATTGTTTTAATGGTTTTTTCTTTCCTGGTTTTCCGTAATCTGACGAAGATGCCACCATCCCCACATTCATTCTCCTCTACATTAAACTGGCTGTAGATTTTTGACAGCTTTGCTTACTGCTGGTTTGCTTCTTTTTTAGGGAATAGCTGTAATTCTTTCTCATCTCATGAACAGAAAGATCCGATAGTTAATATATATCATGTCAATTTAATGAATTGTCCTGCTCTATTTTAGGTTAGAGATAGAGACTATGGCTGGAAATGATGGCAGAAAAACAAATTTAATATTTAAATGATTTTTTTAATGTTTTTATTTATTTTTGAGACAGAGCATGAGCAGGGGAGGGGCAGAGAGAGAGGGAGACACAGAATCCGAACCAGGCTCTAGGCTCTGAGCTGTCAGCACAGAGCCTGATGTAGAGCTCGAACTCACGAACTGTGAGATCGATCGTGACCTGAGCTGAAGTCAGTCGCTTAACCGACTGAGCCACCCAGGCGCCCCTAAATGATTTTTAAATGTTAAAATAGACCAGGGTGAATCAAACTGCAGGTTTTTATAGGTCTTTGGTCTTTTCTGTCTGCCTAATGAACTCGTCTCTATATTTTATTATTTAAAAAATTTTTTTTTAATGTTTATTCATTTTTGAGAGACAGAGACAGAGTGCAAGTGGGGGAGGGGCAGAGAGAGGGAGACACAGAATCCGAAGCGGGCTCCAGGCTCTGAGCTGTCAGCCCCATAGGGGCCCGAACCCACAGACCAAGAGATCATGACCTGAGCTGGAGTCGGCTGCTTAACTGACTGAGCCACCCAGGTGCCCCTATATTTTATTATTTTTAAATGCTACAAAAGTCCCATTTCCTCCAAAGAGTCATGAAAATTACATTGGAAAAAACAGCCCAGCAATACAGTTGTAATAATTACTTCATACTATGGAGCACTTTTCAGTTCATGTGGGATGAATATTCCAACTTGACTCATTCTATTACTGATATCCTTCTGTTCAACTTTATAGTACTTACTGAGACTACATTTTGATGGAACATACCTAAACTCAAGGGGCTGAGAGGTGAGGCAAGACTTATGTTGGTGGTGAAGCAAAACTCCTGGTGGGTTGTATTATGGTTCTTTGGAATTGTATTTTTTATAACATTTACTTGCCCTTGATGTCAAGGGGCTGAGAGGTGAGGCAAGAGTTAGCCACCACAAGTGGCTGGTTCAGTAAAAAGCTGTTAGGCAGATTTGGGGATATAGCCAAACTTTTATATTGCTGTGGCTTGAAAATAAAGCTTAAAGGGCAGGGAGACCATTAGCTTTTTCAGGGCCAGTGGAACAAGAAATACCTTGGACCTTAGAGCTACTCTGGTTGTAATGTGTAATATTAATGAATTATCACTAAAGAAGTTCTATAGCTTATCAGTGTATCTATAAATTAATATGTATATGTACTTATATATATACACATACATACACTAATTTACAACCAGATGTGTGTGTGTGTGTGTGTGTGTGTGTGTGTGTGTGTTTATGTATGTAAGGTGCTTCAACAACTAGGGTCCCACACTTAATATTGTGACATCTAAGGATGTGGCCAAGGAGAGCTCTAACTTAGACTGGATTTCACGGTCATAATGGTTCTATTTTCATTTTATTTTTTAGTAAAAAATACCCTCACAACAGCATGGAAAGTTTGCTTAACCTGTTTGGGCTTTTGCAGAAAAGCACAAGAGGGGAAGATAGACCTTCAAATATACTATTAAAATTGGGTATAATGTAGACCCACAAAAAGAAGTCAAATTCAGGACTCTGATTTCTAAACTTGAAATCTATTTTTTTTTGGAGTAGTTTGTTTTTTTTTAACGTTTATTCATTTTTAAGAGACAGAGTGTGAGTTGGAGAAGGGCAGAGAGAGAGAGGAAGACAGAATATGAAGCAGGCTCCAGGCTCTGAGGTGTCAGCACAGAGTCTGATGTGGGGCTCAAACCAATGAGTCGTGAGATCATGACGTGCACTGAAGTCGGGCACTCAACCGACTGAGCCACCCAGGTGCCCCTAAACTTCCAATCTACTTAAATGCAGGTGCTGATATATAGTGCAAAATACACATTACTCAAATGCAAACTAAGGTTAGGACTCAAGTTTATGTGCAATAAAAAGGGTAAGTGATGGTTATGCAAAGTGTAGAATCATCCTTACCTCTCCTAATTACACCAGTTCAGATTGGCATTCCTTTTATGTACAAAGTGGGCACTTTTATGTACAAAATGGGCCAGTTGTTGAATGATTGTGAATGATTGTGGCTGGAGACTCAGGCCTGCTTTGTGGACAGGGCTTTTTAGACGTTCTCCTTTAATCCTATTACCATAAAAGTATTCGTAAAAGAGCAAGATAAGCCAGGTGCTACATTTCCACAAGAGCAAGCAGAACCAATATGAAGAGAAAGCAAACAATGTGAATTTTCTCTGGTTTGGGGCTCAGTTTGCTCTGTCAACAGCAGCAGGCTTGGGGTTATTGGTGGTAGAAGTGCTTGATTAGGAATCTGTTTTATTGGACTGGGGGTGGAGCGTGGGGCTGATGCCTTTATTACTCCATGTGTTGCAATATTCTATAATCTCAGGTTTCATTTTGTATAATAAATGGCTTCTTTTTAAACAGTGTCTGCTGCTTGTTTATATTTCTGGGCTAAGTATGATACACTTGGAGACTTGGAAAAATATGTGAAACACTTGTTCACTTAACAAGTATTTATTATCACTATTCTAGGTACTAGGAATTCAGTAAGACAAGGTCCTGTCTCTCATGGCACTTACATTTTAAATGGGTGTCGGTGGTAAGTGAGGCCATAAACACACATTAAATGAACAAGTTAATTCAGACTGTGATATGTGCTATGAAGAAAATAAAACAGCTTGATAATGGAGAGATATGGGAAGTCAGGGAAGGCCTCTCTGACAGGAACTGAGAACAGAAGAAAAAGAACCAGTCATGCAGAGATCAATGGGAAGATTAAATGTCTGTGATAAATGATTTTAGCACACTAAATTTTACACAACCAAATACATATTGCTCCTCCAAAGTAGTCATCTTATGAACTAAAAGCTTGCTCAAGTTATGCTTCCGTTACCAGAAACATTTCTTGAAGTTGTTATAAATGCCTTGAGAATCCTTGGCACATCTTTTTTTTTTTTTTTTTTTTTTCCAACGTTTATTTATTTTTGGGGACAGAGAGAGACAGAGCATGAATGGGGGAGGGGCAGAGAGAGAGGGAGACACAGAATCGGAAACAGGCTCCAGGCTCTGAGCCATCAGCCCAGAGCCCGACGCGGGGCTCGAACTCCCGGACCGCGAGATCGTGACCTGGCTGAAGTCGGACGCTTAACCGACTGCGCCACCCAGGCGCCCCTCCTTGGCACATCTTTGAACTGAGTTGTTTGTTTCTTTTTGAATGTTTCATTTATTTTTGAGAGAGGCAGACAGAATTTGAAGCAGGCTCCAGCCCAATACGGGACTGGAACCCACCAGCCATGAGATCATGACCTGAGATCATGAAGTCAGAGGGTTAACCAACTGGGCCACCCAGGTGCCCCTGAAGTGCCTTTTGTAAACACCTAAAAGTCACTTAGAGCCAAGTCTGATGAACCTAGGCATCACAACTGAAGAGCCAAGTCTAATAATAGGAATGATACCACCAAGTATCTTCACAGGATTGGAAAGAGTCTTAAATTAGACAATGAACGCCAAAGCGCTTAAACTTCACCCTACCCAGTGAGATCATTACAAAGAAGAAACGATATATAAGTGGTCGCTACTGTTTATATGAGCATAATTTTTCTTTATGGCTTCGGGGTGGTTTTAAAGGTAGTAAAATCCAACAGTTCTTTTTTTTTTTTTTTTAACGTTTTTTATTTATTTTTGAGACAGAGAGAGACAGAGCATGAACGGGGGAGGGGCAGAGAGAGAGGGAGACACAGAATTGGAAGCAGGCTCCAGGCTCTGAGCCATCAGCCCAGAGCCCGACGCGGGGCTCGAACTCACGGACCGCGAGATCGTGACCTGAGCCGAAGTCGGCCGCCCAACCGACTGAGCCACCCAGGCGCCCCTAAAATCCAACAGTTCTTGAAGACTTATTAAAAACATAAGAATAGTCTGTCCCAGCCTAACATCTTAAGGTCTCATATTTTGATTCGGTCCCATCCTCTGCCCTTGCTTTTGTCAATCACCCTCGAGTTCGGCCAGCTACCACGATAAATGAGTGTCCATTTATCGAGCCCTTTCTTGGATGTTTCCGGCCTAAGACCGCCCTCAGACTTCAGGGCCGGGAGCGGCCTAGGTCAGCACACGAGCCCCAAAGACTCTTCTCCTAACCTGCACACAGGTCTTGAACGACCGGTGCCCGAACCCAGCAGCAGGGTTACGAGGCGAAGAAAAGCAAGCACGCAGGCAGCCGAGCTTTCGGCAGGCTGCGCGCCAAGCCTCGTCGAACTCTTAGGGGTCACGCAGGGTCACGCACGGTGACGCAGAGCCTGCCGGGAGCTCGGTGCGTAATGGCGACGCCCAGCCTGCGGGGTCGGCTAGCGCGGCTGGGAAACCCACGGAAACCTATACTGAAGCCCAACAAGCCGCTCATCCTAGCTAATCGTGTCGGAGAACGACGCCGGGAGAGAGGCGGTGAGCAGTTGGAGCCAAGGAGGCTCCCAGAGCAGAAGTCCGAGGGATGAACGGGGCGGCTGGGTGGGAGGGCTACAAGATAAGGTAAGGGTGACTGAGGGTCTTCCCGTTCTGCTCCTCCAGAGGCGACTTGTATCACAGAAATGTCGGTGATGATGGCATGTTGGAAGCAGAATGAATTCCGCGACGAAGCGTGCAGAAAAGAGATCAAGGAATTCTTCGATTGTGCTTCGAGGGCCGAGGTGACAGAAGGCTCTTAGGGTGTCATCTTGGGAGAGAATGGGGGTGGGGGGATACAAGCAATTACACAAGGCAAGGAAAGTTGTGGGAATGATTTCACTAACGCCCAAGTGGAAAAGGTTGTGGTTTTGAAGGCATTGTGATCTTGAGCGATTTGTTTCACTGCTCTAAGCTTTAGCTATACCAGTTGTAAAATAAGGTTAATATTAATACCTTACAGAATTTTGTATTACATAAAGGGAAATTACATGGGAAAAAAATCACTTTGTAAAATTTAACGTGCTGCTCAAATAGATATTATTGTCTGAAATAGAACTAAAGATAGATAGTGAAAGGCAGGTTGTTTGGATTTTAACCTAGAATTAATTGCTAGCTGGCATGGTAGCTTCAGGTCATACAGTCATCTGTAGATCTCAAGTCCCTTTGTTGAAAGGGGACTGGGAAGATGACACAGCTATTTCCAGGCTGGTTAATGTATTAGTGTGCTTTCTGGTATTGTGAGAACTGTTGGCCTAGGTCAGGACAAACTTAAGAGCTGTCATTTTTGTTTTTGTTCTGTCTTTTCAGGCAGCGCGAAAGATGAGATCAATCCATGACACGTTGGGAGAATCTGGGGGTTTACCCCCCAAGAAACTGAATAAATTGTTACAGAGGTTTCCTAACAAATCTCATGTCAGTTGAAAATGAAGAAGCATTTTCTATGACTGGACTGTTAGCCTACTGAGAACTATGTGTAGGTGTTTTGGAAACGTTTGCACTGCCACGCGCTATTTGCAGGGTGAAAGGAGGCAAGACACTTTTTCATCCTTTGGAATCATTGTCATGGTGGAAGTTATGCTTTATTTTGAAATAAAATCCTCTGAAGATAAATTGGCCTTTGTTGTAGATTAGGTTCTCCCTCCATACTTGAACTCTGTATCCTTCCCTAGATTCTGGAAGTTCTTTGCTTCTTGATTTGCCCGAGGAGCAGGATAAAAACTTTCATCTTGTTTTGCCTTTGAAGTCCTTACACCATTTAGTGCCCTTGCCTTTGGATGCAATAAGGATGTTCAAGTCTGCCTATATGCAGAGTTTTTCGGTATCATCTGTATTTAGTGACTACCCATTTTGTGCAAAATAGTCCCTGCAAAATGCTCACAGAATAATCAGAAGTTCACAAACTGATGAACTGCAGATGTATTTTATTTAGCCAACACAATTGGAAATTAGTTTTTAAATTAAACGATCACCTTCAAAAATAGGAAAAATGTCATTTAAAAAAATCCCCTTTTTAGCTTTCAATTAAAAAAGTAAAAGGATCTGTAAACACCAGTTTCTTATCCCTGCATGGCAATAACCAAGTAGAGCTGATTATCTTTTGTCTCCATTCTCTAGGGACCTGGCCATTGGCCTCTTCCACATGGTGAAACTGAAACTTATTTGGCAGTTATCTTCTTTGTGTATCACCTGTTTACTTCTCTCATTAAGTTATCCACCTAGTTGCTGAAGGCATTAACTTTTGTGACCCTTTGATATTAGAAACAGTTGTATGGCATTTTATATACTCTGCCCTTCCAGGTTTAATTCACTTAACCTTTTCTATATACCTTGCAGCATTAGATAGACAAAGATCAGTGGGGTTTCTAAGGCTCCAGTGGGATAATTATTAAGATAAAGAAGTGGTCTTGCCTCCCTGACCCACACAGCTACTTCTTCCGATAGTCCTCAGACCTCATGGGTAGAGCACTGGGCAGTTGCCTTGTTCTGAAAGCTAAGGCTTTTAGTTACAGGAAGAAGCTCAATACCTAGGCACTTTGGACTTAGGAGTTCTTAACCTAGGGTCAATAGATTCTCAGTAGGAGGTCTGTGGATGTGGATGGGAAAAATTTTTTATCTTTAACCACAACTGAAATTTAGCATTTCAGTTAGGACCATGGAAAACAAACCACAGTATCAATTAGCAATACCTATATGAGATTATAATATTTTCATATAGTAGGTTGCAGGTACCTCAATATCATTTATACCTATCACTAGCTTCAAAATTATGGTAGTTACCCTTGCTGCTGGACTTTACTTAATGTGTAAATAAAGAAGTATTACTATGTTACAAATTTGTTAATATTTTGATAATCGTATTTCAATATAATTCATTTCCTTTGTAAGTTATATATTTTGTGCATTTATAAACAATCTGAGAAGGAGGTCCAGGGACTTCACCAGGCTGCCAAGGTGTCCGTACCACAAAAAAAGGCTAAGAACTCCTGGATTCAAAGGACCCACTGACAAAACAGTACAACCATTTCCCGAAATCAAATGCATTCTTTTCAGGGTGCTTTCCTGATCAGATCTTAGAAAAAATCTAATGGAATGCAGGCTTCTGGACTACAACTCCCAGAAGGTGATGCGGCCCCAGGGCCTATCCGGAGTTGAGACAATGACTCCACCCAGTTGTCCTGTGTACCGCTTGACAGCCTACGATTCCCGGCATTCATGGCGGCTGTTTATGCCTTGGGGACATTATGGACGCCGAGTTATTGCTGGGATTTGTAGTCATTTCATGTATCTCTGGTAGTCGGTTCCCTCTTACAGTATCTGAGGGTGGCTTCGAGAAAAAAGAGGCAGGAAATGTAGCAATTAAACAAACGGGTCCTCTACATCTGCCGGTACCGGGTCTGGTTCCCAAGCGCGTGAGGCGGAAGTGGTGGTGGCCGGCGCGGCCGGAAGTTCAGATCAGCTGATGGGGGAGGCGGCGCCGCAGCCGCGGAGAGGCCCCGGCTGCCGAGCGCTTCGTCCGGGCCCAGAGTCTCGGATACTGGCCACGATCCCCGTTCGCACCTCGCACTTGGGCGAGGCCCGGTCCCATATCCCTTCCAGGCTTGAGATCCTCGTCCGGCACGGCCGCCCTGAGCGCCCCGGCCACCCCCAGCCCCGGCTCGCCCCTCAGGCCCCGGGCCTCCCCTCAGCCCCCGGCCGGCGGCCCAGGCCCCGGATCCGCGGGGGGGGACCCGGCCCCGGGGGGTGCAGGCCCCATGGAGCTGATGTTCGCGGAGTGGGAGGACGGAGAGCGCTTTTCATTTGAAGATTCGGACCGCTTTGAGGAGGATTCGCTCTGTTCCTTCATCTCCGAGGCCGAGAGTCTCTGCCAGAACTGGCGGGGATGGCGCAAACAGTCAGCGGGGCCCAATTCCCCCACTGGCGGCGGTGGCGGAGGTGGCAGTGGCGGTACCAGAATGCGAGGTAAGGGTGAGCTGGGGGGAAGGGAACGGGCTGGCTCTGCTCAGGCCTTGCTGGGGAGCTGTCCCCGCTCGGGAGCTGTCCCGGACCGCGAGCTGTCCCGAGCAGCTTGGAACGGACTTCTGGACTCGCTTTTCGAGTCTTCCTGGGGTTGGCTTCTCCACACCAGCGTGTGTGTGTGTGTGTGTGTGTGTGTGTGTGTGTGTGTGTGTGTGTGTGTGTGTGTTGGAGTGATGGCTGGGAAATTCTGGGTTGGATACGATTAGCGACAGAAAGTAGATTTTTTTGTGGTTCATTTGCCTTAGTAATGGAATAGAAGAAAAAACTCCTCTGACTTGGGAATACTTACCTAGTTAAGCCCGCGGCAAGCCAGAAAATAGAAGAGAAGGAGGGTAGGGAATGGATTGTGAAGAAGGGACCACTTGAGGCGTGTCACCCCCATTGCAAAGTGCATTGGGAGCTTCTTGTTAGGGGTGATGATGATCTCTGATTCTGGCTACACCAAGAAGGGATTCCACTTATAGGAAAGTGGAGGTGAACTGGAGATTCCATAGTCACATAGGTTCAAATCAGAGGCTTGTTTCTTGTCCATATTGAACAGCTGTCAGAAGCTGGGACCACTGGATTAGAGCCTTAGATTTCTATCATCTGGGGCCTGGGGAAGAGTGTAGGAAACTGTCTCTAGAGTCTCCTTATGAAATGCTCTTCCTGCTTTGTGCTGTGAGTTTCTTTCATCCTGGGGTCTTTCAGTGAATTAACTGATTAGTGCTGTGAAGAATTTTGCTTTTATTAAAGGGGATTGAGGGAAGAGTGATGATAAGTGAAGCTCCACAGGCTCAAGACTTACCACATCCTTTCCCTGCCTTCCTCATGGCACAGTTTTTGTTCTGGGCCTCAATGCAAGCTGACTTTTTTCAGCAGTTGGGATTGTGATTGTACTCCGGCCATTCCAAACTCCCGTTTTCCAAACTTCCCTGCAGAGATTTCTAGCACCCTTTTGGGACAAAGAAGTGTACATATGTCACTTGTTAGGAGTGGTAGTGTTCAACTTCAGTTGGAGAGGTAGCATATGTTCTGTGCACATACACCCACACATGCACAAAGATCATAGGCAGTTTCACTGTGGGTCTTCTGTGGTCTCTGCTTTTTCACATTTGCATGTGTGGGTAGCCTTGGGGCTTAGAGCTCCTTCACTTTGAGGGAAGTAACTGAAGTAATGTCGGTGAAAATTTTCAACATACTGGTATCTTCCTGAATAGGTTAAAATCTAGAAAAGCATGTCATTCCCCAAACCCGCTGCCATCCCGGGGTACTCTCAGTCTCTCACTTGTAAAATAAGGAGGTTAACTTTTTAAAAAAAAAAAAAAAAAAAGAGGTTTCTTTCAGCTCCATGATTTTCTGATCTGTCTTCTAATTTGACCAGCAATTTGGTGAGATATGTATGCAGTCTGTCGCGTTTCACCTTTTTAAAAATTTATTTATTTTTGAGAGAGAGAGAGAGAGAGAGCAAGCAGGGAAGGGGTGGAGAGAGGAGAGAGAGAATCCCAAGCAGGCATCACACTGTCAGTGCAGAGCCTATGCAGGGCTCGAACTCACGAACCACGAAAATCTTGACCTGAGCTGAAACTAAGAGTTAGACGCGTAACCGACTAAGCCACCTGGGCGCCCCTCACCATTTATTGATTAAAACTGTGGGAAACCTTGAGTGGTAACTCCATCCTACCCCAGGTGTTTTCAGGAGCAGCAGCTAGGTTCCCTTGGGATAACCCATCTTCCTCCCCATCCCCCTTCCAGGCTTCCAATTGTAGGAAGCCAAGGATCAGGTGTGCCAAGGGACATGCAGCCTCTCTTGCTACTGGAGGTCCCTCTCTTAACTCCTTTGGGCTCTGGCCTGTCTCCTCTCCTTAGTTAGAGGCCTAGAATAATCTAGAGAAAAAGGGATAGTAAAAAGCAGTTGGAGAAGAGAATGTCAGGGGAGAGACATTAACAATGTAGTATCAATATAAAGTGCTAGGTGTAAGGGAAATTAGATGCCAAGCCATGTGAGAGCGTTACTTGCTAGGATCCTGGAACACACCTGTTTGGCCAGGAGTTTCTGGGATATCTGTGGTGTCTTCTGTTCTAGACCTTAGGTAGCAAGTTATGGGCTGCAGTTGGTTAGCTCCCCTCCCCCAGATGAAATCTTAAGAGTTGATGTATCCTAACAGGAGGGTCCCTTGGTTTTTCATCCAGATCTCCCTTTTCTTTCATAGTGAAGGTGGGGCCCAAGATGTTAGGCGCTGGCATTGGTGCCAGGTAATCATGACCCTTTTCATTTCCCCTTCTCTTTACCCTCACCTAAACCTTTGTTTCCAAAGATGGACTTGTGATCCCATTGGTGGAGCTCTCAGCAAAGCAGGTGGCATTTCATATCCCATTTGAAGTGGTGGAGAAAGTTTATCCCCCAGTGCCTGAGCAGCTACAGCTCCGAATTGCTTTTTGGAGCTTCCCTGAGAATGAAGAGGATATCCGGTGAGGCTAAAGGACTGATGGTGGGGAGTGGGTCCTGATATTCCACACTGTGTGCTGGGTTTCCTCCAAAACAAAGGAGATACTGTGTTTGGGGTTGTAAGAAGAAGACAAGGGGAGGAGTGCCTGGGATTTTCCCCAAGAGGGAGTGACCCTGGGGAGAGCGTGTCCAGGGCATTGTGGTCTCTGACAGGTTGTTTGCTGAGTTGTGGCTGTGTCCTCTTCTTCACTCCCAGGCTGTATTCGTGCCTGGCCAATGGCAGTGCCGATGAGTTCCAGCGAGGGGACCAGCTGTTCCGCATGAGGGCTGTGAAAGACCCACTGCAGATAGGTAAGGGTCCCATCATGCCCTGTGGCACCCCCTGCTCTGCCCATCCCCTGTATTATGAGTTAAGGACCTACTGCAAGAAGCTGGAGCAGGTTGTTGGAATAACTGCAGGGCCAGGGTTGAGGGCAGAGAGTTATGTCTTGATGGCTCTCCCTGACCATACCCATGTTTCTCCCCAGGGTTCCACCTGAGTGCTACAGTGGTGCCACCTCAGATGGTCCCCCCCAAAGGGGCGTACAACGTGGCTGTGATGTTTGACCGCTGCCGGGTCACTTCCTGCAGCTGCACCTGTGGGGCTGGGGCCAAATGGTGCACTCACGTCGTGGCACTCTGTCTCTTCCGCATCCACAACGTGAGGCCCTCCCAATTTATCCTGGCCCTATCCTACGCTCCATCCCCCCCTTCTCTGCTGCATGCCTGGCCACAATGTGAGCCTCCTCGCCTCCCTTAATCTGCCTGTCTTTCCCTTGCTCCAGTGTCAGCAAACCTTTTCCAGCTTGTTCTGTTTCTCTCTGTTTCTCCTTCAGGCTTCTGCAGTCTGCTTGCGTGCCCCAGTATCAGAGTCCCTGTCTCGGCTGCAGAGGGACCAGCTGCAGAAGTTTGCTCAGTACCTCATCAGTGAGCTCCCTCAGCAGGTGAGTGAGGTTGGGACACCCTTCTCCAACTCTAAGCTCCAGGACTACATATTAGTCTTCATGTTAGGCCAAGGCCAACTTGGGTCACTTATGCCTTTGTCCCTTTCCCCCTCAGATCCTCCCCACGGCCCAGCGTCTTCTGGATGAACTCCTCTCTTCCCAGTCAACAGCCATCAATACAGTGTGTGGAGCCCCCGGTGAGTGTGGAGAGAAGGAAGGGCAGTCGGAAGGAAGAAAGCTGGTGGTGCAGAGCACCACTTACTAAAAGCTTGCTGTTGTCAGGTGAATCCAGGCCCCTATCTCTATGTAACTGACTACCTATCATCCCCAGACCCCACAGCAGGGCCCTCTGCCTCTGACCAGAGTACATGGTATTTGGACGAGTCAACACTCACTGATAACATCAAGAAGACACTACACAAGTTCTGTGGACCTTCGCCTGTGGTCTTCAGGTAAATTGGATCTCTCTATGTCTGTGTCTGTGGTGGAAGGGAACAGCCCTCAGGCTGTTAATCGATCCTTTGCTCTGTTAATACCTGTGCCTCAAGAATTTTTGTCTTAGACATCTTTTGTCTCCTACACTCTGTATTTTGGGTCAGGGCCTCTTTTGTGTCAAAGCCCTGGTGCACTTTCACCTGTCGTATGCAGCCCCATCTCAGAGTAATCATTTTCCACTCCATTACCTTCACAGTGATGTGAACTCTATGTATCTGTCTTCCACGGAGCCTCCAGCTGCTGCTGAATGGGCATGTCTGCTGCGCCCTCTGAGGGGCCGCGAGCCAGAGGGTGTCTGGAACCTACTTAGCATTGTGCGGGAGATGTTCAAACGGAGAGACAGCAATGCTGCCCCTTTGTTGGAAATCCTCACTGACCAGTGCCTCACCTATGAACAGGTAACCCTCCAGAGTTGGGTGGCCCCACTGTGGTTCATTTTCTCCTTCCCTTAACTTCATTTACCTCTTGCTGACAGGGACACTGGGGAGGGCTGCTCTTCTTTTCTCCAAACTATTAGGTGCATCTCAGAGCTCTCTGTTTCCAGATAACAGGTTGGTGGTACAGCGTGCGCACCTCAGCCTCACACAGCAGTGCCAGTGGACACACGGGCCGTAGCAATGGGCAGTCAGAGGTAGCGGCCCATGCATGTGCCAGCATGTGTGATGAGATGGTCACACTGTGGAGGCTAGCTGTTTTGGACCCTGCACTCAGCCCCCAGCGGTGAGTCTCCCCCTAGGCTCATCACAGCACGGATATTGGGCCAGCCCAGGACAGTCCAAGGCCTCATATCATGTGCACATAGAAACGTACTATTCTTCTAGTCCTAGGGAAATGGGAGGTACTGAGCGTTAAGGTTACCAGTGATTTAGGCATCCTTTTTCTGAGAAGCTCTCTTCCTTTCCTCCCTTAAATAGCTCCCACTTTCCCAAATACCTGAGTATTGGAGTGATGTGTATAAGCTGGCTCAAGAAGTTCTTCCCTGGGTCCCTTCCTGTACCCTCCTTCTGGGGGTTATGCCTGCTCTGTCTCCTTCCATCCCTTCTCAGAGCAGAATGTAGTCCCCCAGCAACCTCCCCAACTTTGTTCCCACAGCCGCCGGGAATTGTGTGCCCAGCTACGCCAGTGGCAACTGAAGGTGATTGAGAATGTGAAGCGGGGACAGCACAAAAAGACCCTGGAGCGGCTCTTCCCTGGCTTCCGGCCAGCGGTGGAGGCCTGCTACTTCAACTGGGAAGAGGCCTACCCACTCCCTGGTGTCACCTACAGCGGCACCGACCGGAAGTTGGCACTGTGCTGGGCCCGAGCCCTGCCCCCTCGGCCAGGTGCCTCCCGATCTGGGGGCCTGGAGGAATCCCGGGAGCGGCCCCGATCTCTTCCTTCTGAGCCAGCTGTGCGGCCCAAGGAGCCTGGGGCCAAGCGCAAGGGATTGGGTGAGGGGGTCCCCTCATCGCAGCGGGGTCCCCGCCGCCTCTCTGCTGAGGGGGGAGATAAGTCTCTGCATAAGATGGGTCCAGGTGGGGGCAAAGCCAAGGCACTGGGTGGGGCTGGCAGTGGGGGCAAGGGATCAGCAGGCGGTGGGAGCAAGCGACGGCTGAGCAGCGAAGACAGCTCCCTGGAGCCGGATCTGGCTGAGATGAGCCTGGATGACAGCAGCCTGGCCCTCGGTGCAGAGGCCAGCACCTTTGGTGGATTCCCTGAGAGCCCGCCACCCTGCCCTCCTCCTGGTGGCTCCCGTGGTCCTTCCACCTTCCTTCCTGAACCCCCAGATACTTATGAAGAAGATGGTGGTGTGTACTTCTCAGAAGGGCCTGAGCCTCCCACAGCCTCTGCTGGCCCCCATGGCCTACTGCCTGGGGAGGTCTGTACCCGGGATGACCTCCCTTCCACAGATGAGAGTGGCAATGGGCTCCCCAAAACCAAAGAGGCAGCCACTGCAGTTGGAGAGGAGGATGATGACTACCAGGCATATTATCTGAATGCCCAGGATGGGGCTGGAGGCGAGGAAGAGAAGGCTGAGGGCGGGGCTGGGGAGGAGCACGACCTGTTTGCTGGGCTGAAGCCACTGGAACAGGAGAGCCGCATGGAGGTGAGGGGACTCTGAGGGGACACTGAGGGTGCTCTTTCGCTACAGCTGGGAGAGGGGCCATCTGGCTCTAATTGGGAATGTCAGGACTGTAGTGAGGCTGTTAGAAGCCTTTTGCGGGCTCCTGTCTGGCCTCCCTGCCTACAGTCCGTTCTTTTCACTGCTTCCATATTGATATTCCTGAAATGTCTGATTGTGTCCCTCTGCTGCTTAAAAGTCTTCAGTGGTTTCCCACTGCCCTTGGCATGACCTGTGAGGCCTCACTTGGTCTGATCTTTGTATGCTTTTTCAGCCTCATCTAGGCATTCTGCCCTTTCTACTACAGTCAGTCAAACCATTCCTCTAGCTTGCCATGCTCTCTCTTGCATCCTTACATTTGCACAGATTGGCCTGTCTGCCTAGAATCTTCTTCCCTCACCTTTCCTGGCTAGCTTCTGTTCTTTCTGCAGGTCTCAGGTATCTTAGAGATCACTTCCTCTAGGAAGTCTTCCCTGAGCTTGCCCCTTTGCCCCAGGTCCCAGTGAAGTATCTTACTCACTTATGCCCCTCTTGGCCTTTCCCAGTGGTAGCTGGCTTCACGCAGGTTTGTGCGTTCATGTGTCTGTTTCTCTAATCAGACTGTGAGTTCCTGTGGTATACCCAGGACCAGCATAGGGCCTAGCATATAGCAGGTACTCATGGGATGTTTGCTGCTTGAGTATGAGTATGGTGTCCTGCCCCTGGAAGTTGGGGCTTCAACCTGTGTGGTGCCCGTCCTCTCCAGATATTGTTTGCCTGTGCTGAGGCCCTGCATGCGCACGGCTACAGCAGTGAGGCCTCCCGCCTCACTGTGGAGCTTGCCCAGGACCTGCTAGCCAACCCACCTGACCTCAAGGTAGAGCCGCCCCCTGCCAAGGTGAGAGACCCCCCATTCCCTTCTCCCCCCATTTATTGCTAACCCTCTTCTATGCCCCACCCCAAGTGAGAGCCTCCTCACTCCACCAAGATGAGTCAGACTCATATGTCTGCTTCCTTGTACTTCCCCTCTTTAGGGCAAGAAGAACAAGGTATCTACGAGCCGTCAGACCTGGGTGGCTACCAACACCCTGACGAAGGCAGCCTTCCTGTTGACAGTGCTAAGTGAACGCCCAGAGCACCACAACCTGGCCTTCCGAGTTGGCATGTTTGCCTTGGAGCTACAGCGGCCCCCAGCTTCTACCAAGGCCTTGGAGGTCGGAGGTTCCATCAGCCTTGTACTGCAGTCTCCTCAGGGACTCCTCAGAGACTTATAGCTTGATCTCTACTGAAGTGTTAGCGGTCTGAGTTTCTTCCTGTATCCTTAGGTGAAGCTGGCATACCAGGAGTCTGAGGTGGCTGCCCTGCTCAAGAAGATTCCTCTGGGTCCAAGTGAGATGAGTACCATGCGGTGCCGGGCAGAGGAGCTTCGGGAGGGGACACTCTGTGACTATCGGCCCGTTTTGCCTCTCATGCTGGCCAGTTTCATCTTTGACGTTCTCTGTGCTCCAGGTATGGTGCGTGACTCTACTCGAGTGGGGATCTTGGGTAGGAGTAGTTTTCTCTAAGGAGAAACCAAGAGGCCCAAAGCTCTGAATTATCCTTAGGATCCATCAGGCAACTTCATGAGTGGTCTGGAATGATGAGGGTCTTGGGTTGCCTACATTTCATTCTTTCCAATGACACTTCTTTCTGCCTGACTTATTCCACCTTTCATCCAGTGGTTTCTCCCACGGGTTCCCGTCCACCAAGTCGTAACTGGAACAACGAGATGCCTGGGGATGAGGAGCTGGGATTTGAAGCAGCAGTTGCTGCCTTAGGTGAGTCTGGAGTATCTTGAGCACTTCTGTGAGCTAGTTGGCCCAGGCCTTGAAGGGCATGAGACATGGTCCCTGTTTGAAGGGGTGGTATGGTAGTGGGACAGCCAGAATGTGACATGTTTGAACCAGGTAGTACAGTCAAGAATTTAGGGACAAAAGGTGTGCTATGGCACACAAAATGTAAGGAAAGGATTCAGGAAGGGTATAGAATACGGAATGTAGGTCAAAAGATCAGTTAAGTTTTTGGTAAGGGGACAAAACACCATGAATAAAGACAGGGACCATCAAGTCTTAATGAGGGCAAGGAGTCAAACTTCCTTGAAGTGATGGGTATGCCATGAAGGTAGAGTGGGCCAATTATGAAGGTCTTAAAAAGCAGATCAGAGCTAAGGCCGGATGTAATAGGCAATTGGGACCTTCCACGGGGGATGTGGGTTGGACCAGGAGAACTCCTTATCTCACATATGCTGGTGGCTGGGCAGCCCTGGCCTGTTCACTTTGGCTGTCTTGGGAGTTACGGCCATTCTCAGTCCCTATGAGACCCTTCTTCTCACAGGTATGAAGACAACAGTGAGCGAGGCAGAGCATCCCCTCCTGTGTGAAGGCACACGTCGGGAGAAGGGTGACCTGGCACTGGCACTAATGATCACTTACAAGGATGATCAAGCCAAGCTCAAAAAGGTAGGGACTGAAGTACTAGGATTTTGACAGGCAGAGAGCAAAATTTTACCCTTTCTCAGAGGATTGCAGTCCAATGAGGAAAGGGCTATACTGCCCATAGGGGATAAGTGGAAAATCTTGGGGACACTTGATAAAGAATAAGACCAATGGTTCTCGTAGGAGTGCTTGGGCAGGGGATGAAAGAAAAGAAGCAGTTACTCATTTATTTCAATATTTACTGAATATCAATGTAGTCAGTCCTGTGTTAAGTGTTAGGATATCAAGATATGTAAGCCGGTGCCTATCATCCAGGAGGTTCTCCTATGGTTGTGACTGGGGAAGGCTTCCCGAAGAGGTAGTATTAAGCTGTTTCAAAGAGAAAGTAAGGTAATAGAAATAGAAATCCGGATATAAAGGGCATCCTGTCACTGCTTCTCTCTTCTTCAGATCTTAGACAAACTCTTGGACCGAGAGAGCCAGACGCATAAGCCCCAGACACTGAGTTCATTCTACTCATCCAGCCGCCCAGCCACAGCCAGCCAGAGGTCTCCTTCAA
Source organism: Lynx canadensis (assembly GCF_007474595.2). Classification (NCBI taxonomy): domain Eukaryota; kingdom Metazoa; phylum Chordata; class Mammalia; order Carnivora; family Felidae; genus Lynx; species Lynx canadensis. Next base: position 53,212,962 of record NC_044313.2, on the reverse strand, counting down.
AGCATGGGGGCCCATCTGCCCCAGGGGCCCTGCAACCACTGACCTCGGGCTCTGCAGGGCCTCCTCAGCCAGGGAATGTGGCAGGGGCTGGGCCAGGCCCCAGTGAGGGCTTCACAGAGAAGAATGTGCCTGGTGAGGTGGGGGCACTGGGCAGGGGGGGATGAATGGTATGGATTCATGTTGGGGTCCCCTTTCCTTGGCTTATCCCAATGTCCTATTTTCCCCACCTAGAAAGTTCCCCACATTCTCCCTGTGAGGGCCTCCCATCTGAGGCAGCTTTGACCCCAAGGGCGGAAGGGAAGGTTCCCAGCCGCCTGGCACTTGGCAGTCGTGGAGGCTACAATGGACGGGGTTGGGGCTCCCCAGGGCGGCCTAAGAAGAAACACACAGGTATGACAGCCTGTGGGATGACACGGAGGGAGGGATTTCCTGAAGTGTGAATTCTGTAACTTCTAGCTTCTGAGACTGATTTGTCTTGGGGAGTTAGGCATGGCCAGCATTGACAGCAGTGCCCCTGAAACAACATCGGATAGTTCCCCCACCTTAAGCCGGAGGCCACTTCGAGGGGGCTGGGCCCCCACCTCCTGGGGCCGAGGACAGGACAGTGACAGCATTAGCAGCTCTTCCTCGGACTCTCTGGGCTCCTCATCCTCCAGTGGAAGTCGCCGGGCCAGTGCCAGTGGAGGGGCCCGGGCAAAGACCGTTGAAGTTGGCAGGTCAGTGGAAGAAATACTCCTCTCATTTGGCCCACCCTCAGAGTCACATCCCTGGTGTAATCCAACTATTATTCCCCCAGCGACACCACTTATCCTGCTCTTTCCTGCCTACCTGGACACCCATTTCAGAGAAACCCCAATCCCCGTCCCTACCCCATTGCCCCCTCAGGTACAAGGGCCGCCGTCCCGAGAGTCATGCCCCCCATGTACCCAATCAGCCATCAGAGGCAGCTGCACACTTCTACTTCGAACTGGCGAAGACGGTGCTGATCAAGGCAGGGGGCAACAGCAGCACTTCCATTTTCACACATCCATCTTCCTCAGGGGGCCATCAGGGTCCTCACCGCAACCTGCACCTTTGCGCCTTCGAGATTGGGCTTTATGCCCTTGGCCTGCACAACTTTGTTTCTCCCAACTGGCTCTCACGTACTTATTCTTCGCATGTTTCCTGGATTACAGGTAAACCCAGTATCTTGATTTGGGAATGGGCTGGGGATTAATTGATAGAAATGAGAGTCTTATCCTTGTGGAGTTACTGATCTGATAGAAGACACCATACTAACCACCCCCCCCCCTTTTTTTTTTTTTGCTCCTTTCCTTGAAGGTCAGGCAATGGAGATTGGTAGTGCAGCCCTGACTATACTGGTAGAATGCTGGGACGGACACCTGACGCCCCCTGAGGTTGCATCCCTGGCTGACAGGGCATCACGGGCACGAGACTCCAATATGGTGAGGGCAGCAGCGGAGTTAGCCCTAAGCTGCCTGCCTCATGCCCATGCATTGAACCCCAATGAGATCCAGCGGGCCCTGGTGCAGTGCAAGGAGCAGGTATTTCTACAGGCAATCTGGGGACTTGCTTTCAGGTATCTAGGAAGGGACATGGGGAAAACTAACAGCCCAGCTCGATTTCCAAATCTTAAAGTTCACAAATTTTCTAGTTTGTGCTATTATGGTGACACTTGACATATTAATGCACTTTCACATCTATTACTTCTTTTGCCTTACGACTCTGAGGTTAGGATTATTCCTGTTTATAGATAAGAAAATGGAGATCTATAGGTTAGGGACCAAGGTGGTCACCAGGTTGGAATACTTGGGGAAGGCCTTGGGGAGATAGTGGGAACTGGATGGGAGGGAGTGGCTAGGTTAGTTTGGAACTGGGACTGTAAGTAGTTTGGAACTGGTCACCAAGTGTTTGTTCAGTGTCTGTGTGAGGCATTCATTGCTCTGACTCTGATGCCTCCCTGGGAACCAGCCAACTCAGAGGAAGATGTTGGAATGTCATTTACAACCATGCCTGAGTAAAGCCCCTCCCCTTAACTTCTGTGCCCCTTCCTTCCAGGATAACCTGATGTTGGAGAAGGCCTGCATGGCAGTGGAAGAAGCGGCTAAGGGTGGGGGTGTATACCCTGAAGTGTTGTTTGAGGTTGCTCACCAGTGGTTCTGGCTATATGAGCAAACAGCAGGTGGCTCATCCACAGCCCGTGAAGGGGCTACAAGCTGTAGTGCCAGTGGGATCAGGGCAGCTGGGGAGGCTGGGCGGGGGCTGCCTGAGGGCAGGGGGGGCCCAGGCACTGAGCCGGTTACAGTGGCGGCAGCAGCAGTGACAGCAGCAGCCACAGTGGTGCCAGTCATCTCAGTGGGGTCCAGTTTATATCCAGGTCCAGGACTGGGGCATGGTCATTCCCCTGGCCTGCACCCCTACACTGCTCTACAGCCCCACCTGCCCTGCAGCCCTCAATACCTCACCCACCCAGCTCACCCTGCCCACCCAATGCCTCATATGCCCCGGCCTGCCGTCTTCCCTGTGCCCAGCTCTGCATACCCACAGGTGAGACCAGTGTTTTGTTGGGGGGTTGGGCACATGGGAGAACATTAGGAGTTCATGTGGGGTTGGAGTGTGGGGTACTCTGGGAGAATAATAGGACTGTTGGTGAGGTGGTGGGGGTCTGGGGGGGGACTCAGGCCAACCAAGATAAGAAATGTAGGGATACCCACTTGTGGGATGAAGGGGGAGAACCACATCTTAATATAATTTCCTACTCTTTTCCCTGTCTCTAGGGTGTGCATCCTGCCTTCTTGGGGGCTCAGTACCCTTACTCAGTGACTCCCCCCTCACTTGCTGCCACTGCTGTGTCTTTCCCCGTCCCTTCCATGGCACCCATCACAGTACATCCCTACCACACAGAGCCAGGGCTCCCACTGCCCACCAGTGTGGCCTGTGAGTTGTGGGGACAGGGAACAGGTGAATGGAGGGGAGGTACACTGGGCAGGGGAGATGGGGGGAGGAACCCTCTCCATCCCTCTTTGGGCTGTGAATTCCTCATATAGCTTTCATCCCACCCTCAGTGAGCAGTGTCCATCCAGCATCCACGTTTCCAGCCATCCAGGGTGCCTCGTTGCCTGCTCTGACTACACAGCCCAGCCCTCTGGTGAGCGGAGGGTTTCCACCACCCGAGGAGGAGACCCACAGTCAGCCTGTCAACCCACACAGCCTACACCACCTGCACGCTGCCTACCGTGTTGGTGAGAGGTCTTTTTTTTGTGCCCCCACCTGCAGTTGTGCCAGAGGCTCTTTAGTGATGCCTCCCTCCCCATAGCTCTTACTTTGTTGTGGGGTCCGATGTACCAGATTGAGGTGCAGGGTGAAAAGGATGTACCTTCACTATGTGCCCACCCTTTTCTCCCAGGAATGCTGGCACTGGAGATGCTGGGTCGCCGGGCACACAACGATCACCCCAACAACTTCTCCCGCTCCCCCCCCCTACACTGATGATGTCAAATGGTTGCTGGGGCTGGCAGCAAAGCTGGGTAACACCTCCCCTCCCCAGGACCATTGTCCGCCCCCACCCACTTTCCCCACCTTCCTGTCCCAGACCTCCTTCCTAGCTCTTGCTCAGAGTTGAGGCCTTGGTCGGGTATGTGTGCGTGCGCGGGGGGTGGGGGGTTACCTCAGCTCCTGGGGTGGAGGGAGGCTCTCTGCCAGGCCAGAGCTGAGAGATAAAAGTTGGGTCCCTAGGGCAGAGGTGGCCACCCCCGTCTCATGCCCCTCCCCCTGCCCCCCAGGAGTGAACTACGTGCACCAGTTCTGTGTGGGGGCAGCCAAGGGGGTGCTGAGCCCGTTTGTGCTGCAGGAGATCGTCATGGAGACGCTGCAGCGGCTGAGCCCTGCTCATGCCCACAACCACCTGCGTGCCCCGGCCTTCCACCAACTGGTGCAGCGCTGCCAGCAGGCATACATGCAGGTGACAACCCTGGAAGTATGGAGTAGGGTGGAGCACCTCCTGGGCAGGCATGGAACTGATTACCCCGCATGCTAGGGAGGACGGGCCTGGTTCTGTGCTTAATGGCTCATCCTCTTCCAGTACATTCACCACCGTTTGATTCACCTGACCCCTGCCGACTACGACGACTTTGTGAATGCGATCCGCAGTGCCCGCAGCGCCTTCTGTCTGACACCCATGGGCATGATGCAGTTCAACGACATCCTGCAGAACCTCAAGCGCAGCAAACAGACCAAGGAGCTGTGGCAGCGGGTCTCACTCGAGATGACCACCTTCTCCCCATGAGTCTGGCCCCTCTAGGGTCCTATACAGGGATACAGGCCTGTGGCTATGGGGGCCCCTCACACAGAGGGAGTGAATCTTGGCTGGACAGATCATCCCCACTCAGTTCTCTGGTAGCCCAGACTGGCAGCTGCTCTTGGGCTGTAGCTTGGGGCCAAGATGTCTCAAACCCTAGAAGCCTAGGGTTGGGGGAGACAGCCCTATCTGGGAGGGGGCATTGGGTGGCCTCTGGTATTTATTTGGCATTTATAAATATATAAACTCCTTTTTTACTCTAGTCCGCCTGGGCCTTTGCCTTCTTTCCCTCCATGTGCAGATGAACTTTGAACCGGGGTGGGGGAAAAGACTGATACTTCCTTTATTCTAAGTTTCTCCCACTCCAGTGAGGCAGACAAAACAGAAAAATAAGGATGTTTATTAAGGACATTTCTAGCCCACAGCCAGGGCTCATACTCAGCTCTATGAGCCACTGTCCGGCCTCATCCCCATTCAATGTGAATGACATTAGGGAGGCCGGGCCACAGGTAGATCCCATTGATCCCACAGTAGGGGGGGGGTCCCTCCCATAGCCAGGTATAGATAGATATACTGCTGAGAATGAAGAGGGAATTCACTGGATTAATAAGTTCCTCTACACCTTGCCTGGACCCTTTCATTCTCACCCACCTTCAAAGACCATGGGTTGAAGGTGCGTAGTACCATGATGTGGGGTATCAAGGGAAGCCCCTTTATAAGACCCTAGAGCTATGGGAAAGGACTGCCCTTTCCTTCTCAGCCATCCCAGGCCTGGGGGCCACTGAGGTAGAAGGGGCAGGGGCTGGGCCACTCTAATACCCCTTGTGGGCCCTGCTCTGGGCTTGCCCTTTAGGGTAGCGGGGCACTTTTGCTGGTACAGGAGGCCTGGACATCAGCCCAGACTGGAATGTTGCAGTTCTTCCCGAAGCCATGAGGGCACTGGCTGTCCAAGCCGGCTTAGCAGCTTCGACAGATCCAAATTGTGGTTCCGGAAAAAATCCATAAGAAAAAGGCGGGACTGAGAGGAGAAAAATGGAGGCAGAAATGGTAAGGAGTGGGACGCAGGATGAGACCTCAGAGGTAGAGAGGGATACCTTGTCTGAGGCTTTACTCACCTCAGTGTCCATATCCGGATACCTCCGGCCTTTGCTTTTGCCCAGACAACGAGTCTTCCCACCTTCAAGTCCCTGGCACCAGAATCCCTTATCTTCATCAAACCTGCTCAGTAGCAAAAGGGCATTAATTGGTAGGGAGAAAAGAAAATTCAAGCCCCATAAATGTATATTACCTCTCCCAGCTCACAGGGACACATGTCTCTTCCAAACAGACATGGTCAACCTGTTTCCCCATTTCCCCGATTCCTCCTCCCCTGGGTCATGCTCTCCCACCTGAGGGTCCGTGTGTAGTTCAGAAAGGGTGTGATACCCAGGAACTTCTGGATGCTCTCCATTGAGGCAGCTGGGTTGGTACGCAGCTCTTGCCCATCCACAATCAGCAACTAAAGGGACAGAGATGTAGTTCCCTCTGTATTCCTTAGAAGCCTCTAGGCTGAAGGGACAAAGAAGGGAAGGGGGACCCCAACAAAGGCTACTGGGGGGCATGTACCTGTCCAGAGGGGTAGTAAGTCAGCCAGCGCTGCAGATGGGTGGAATAGTAGCCAGGGACAAGACAGCGGTTCTGCAGGGAGCGAAGTGCCAGAGGGGCCTGAGAGGAGGCTGAAATCACCTGGTAGAAAGTATAATTCAGAGCAGCTGGGTCTCCATGTGCTCGCTGGTGCTGAAGGACAAGGAATAGGAAAGGATGGGTGATTTGATAGAATTATTCTGCCCTACTCTTGATCTGATGAATACACAGCATAGGAATCCCACACCAAAGCAATTTAGTTTCCCTACCCTCTTTCCTTTCTGTCTCTAGCAGTCACCACCTCCCTCACTTAAGCCCTAATGTATCCCTAGCTTCAGGCTCACCTGATACCAGGAGTAGGCCCTGTCAGCAGGGTTGGTGAGCACAGTGATGATCTTGGCTCGTGGCAGAAGGGCAGCCCCCCGACGTGGTACAACCTCTGAGTCAAAGTAGGTGGCACTTTTTTCAAAGAGAAAGTCAGTGCTGGCATTGGAAGGGACAGGGAAGAAGTCCATGTACCTAGGAAGTAGCACAGAGGAGAGGCAGAGAATTTGCAGCATGAAGGGGCCAGATACCTGCACTGGTGGAAGCTGGAATGAGGATTTGGAGGGAAGGGAATGTTCCTCTGAGAAGCATTACAAAGGGTCCCAGTCTCACCAATCAATACCCTTGTGGTAATTAGGGCCGTTGAAGAACTGAATCTCCTCAAAGGTGCTGGGGCTAGGGAAGCTGCTAGTCACAGCTGGGTGCAGGCTCAGGAAGAAGTGAATAGCTGTGGTCCCTAAATGGGAGAGAAGGTCGAGGCTATTTTGGGAAAGAAGCCAGATCAACAATATGAATTTTAAGGAGGTGAGAAAATAACCACTCTGAGTAGTAATATCCCCTTTGGACAAACTAGAGTGAGAGAAGGAAAAGACAGCGCTAGACCCAGGGAAGTTAAAATAGTAGTTCTCAGCCTTGACTGCATCAGAATCACTTGTGGATCTTTAAAAAAAACAAACCACAGATGATTCTGATTCAGGATTAAGAATCACTGTCTCAAGAGACTGGATTAAGGAGAGGTGGGTATGAGAAGGGAATTCCTTGGCCAAAGAATCCTTTGGGCTTAAGGAAGGGCAAGAGAAGTTGGCTAAGGACGATTCACCTGTTTTCTGGGGTCCCACAATCAAGAACTTGGGTAGCCGATCACAGGTTTTCTCCTTGGACCAGATATCTTTGTGCCTCTTGTCATCACAGGGATTCTGAAGGTGAGGCCAAGAATCAGATGTTTCATCTTTTCTTCAACTCTCTCCACCCCCATCACGTCTCTGGTCAGCCTGAGCTCCAACCATACCTGCCAAAGGGGGCTTCGCTCTTGAGGGAACAGTTCAAAGTACTTTCGTGCAAGAGGGACAGGAGGAAGGGTCTGTAGGCGCAGCCGTGTCCAGCATTGAAGGAAACGCACCAGGCTCTCAAAGGTATACAGGCCCAGCCGATCATTTCCATAATTTGACAGATGGGTCATAAAAATGCTGATCTGCAAGAGGGAGCCTGCGTGTCAGAATTAGAGAGCCTATCCCACCTCAGAATCAGGCTTGGTGAGCAAAGTTCCCAGCCTACATACACTTCAGCTCTCCAATCTTCTAGCCCTTCCTCTCAGCACCTTACCGGATTAAGCAGCACTGTCAGAAAGAGCTCTCCACCTCGGATGCTCCGGTCTAGTTCACGAGAGCCTCCAGGATATTCATTATAGAAGATTGTGTGAGTGAAGAGTCCACACGTCTGCCGTGGTAATACCTAGAAGAAGAAGGAAAAAACAAACTAACATGAGATTTGAAAGGCAGAATGAAAAATAAATAAGGGACAAAAGACCTAAGGCATTAGGATTCCCTGGGTTTGTAAAGTACTGAGTTACACCAATAAAACTCTTACTATGTGCATTATGACTTTTCACCCCTTTACCCCCTATTATGTGAACTTGGACTGGCAGTTGAGAGGACACAGGTCAGTGCAGGTTGGTGGCTGTCTAAATGTAGGAGTTTGATTCAGGTTTGTATCAGGGGTCCCTCACCATAATGCCATTGTGAATGAAGCCACGGCGGTAGCGGGCAGGGCGGAGATGGGGATATTCCTCAGTGCTGGTCACCTGGATGCCCCACACAGATTTCCAGGCCTCATAGAGTTGCGTGTGGATGGGGTATACACCCGAGTGGTGGGGGGCCACAGCATACCCCAGATCCGTGGGAATCCCATGTTCCTGGGAATGGCATAGATTCTCACCAGGACCTGGTGAGGTTCAGGGAGTAGAGGGTAAAGAGGGTGGGGATACCTCCACAGAAAGAAAAATGGAAAGGGTAGGGAAAGGGCACCCCATTAGGGGAAGGTTGAAAAGGAATCATTATGTCTGGGAAAAAGTATGGGGAACAGATCCAAGGGTCTCACCAGAGCAAACTGTTTGTTGAGCCTCATCTGGTCAGCCAGCACGGAGCGATTGTGGAACAGGTGTGGCTGCATGTGGCTCCACATGTGGGGGAACCACCAGAACTCTTTGCGGTGCTTCAGCAGCATGTCGTCCCCTGCATCCTCCTCCTCTGTCCCTATGACCACACACTGACCACTGACCACAGCCAGTCAGGCCCTGTGCCCTCCTCTGTTCTGTAACAACACTGACCATCTTCCATTCTTGGGATAAGATTGCTGACTTCTGCCCACCTGAGACTATTTTGCCCCACTGCTGACTTGCTCTTCAGCCACCCATGCTAACCTAAATTCATATCCACCGCTAGCTCCTCACCATATTTTGACCCCAAACCCTGCCCCTTTTCTCCAACTTGCCTGCCCAGGAAGATGAACAGTGAAGGGACAGTCCAAACTAAGACAGATATGCTGAAGGAACAGGGGAATACACTCACCAGTATGATAGAACTTGCCCGAGAAGCCCAAGTTGAAAGTGAAGTTGGGGACTAAGGTCCTGAGTTTGTTCTGGGTGGTCAACAGAGCCTGGGAAGAGTAGCAGGAACACAAGAAATCATGAGAGCAGACTGATCAGGAGAAAAATGAAAAGTAATGTTCTTCCTGCCTGAAAAGGGCAGGGAGTATACCTATGACAAGCTCAGAATCAAAGGAGTCTGATAGGACAGAGCTTGAAACAGCTTCTAAGGAAAGAAATTTGAGTCAGGAAAAAGACTGACCTCAACATCAGCCACCTTCATGCGGGTACCTTCCTTGCCCACAAAGATGTCATCAATGTCTACCAAGATGTAGCGGTCAAGGTCTAGGCAGAGGCGCTTGCCAGTGAGGTATGCAACAGCATCAACAAAAACAAGTTTGTGGAGCCAGAAGGAAAGGCCATGGCCAAAGAGCACCCGCTGGATGCCATCATGAAGCCCCAGGTCTTGTACGACAGTGGGAAGCCGGGTCCGGCGAGGCACTGGTCCTGGCACAGGGGATTCAGCTGGCCGAAGGCTGGCAAGAAGCACTGGTTCATATGTGCTATGATTGGATTGGAAGATGGTCCAGTCATCACCAGGCAGCGGCCCAGGTTCCAGGCGGCTGGGGCGTGTGAGATGCAGTAAGGGGGCAGAAGGATTCACTTGGTAGTCCCGGAGCCCCAAGTTTGAGTGTAGGAAAAGGGGAAAACCCTTGAGCTGGGCACTCAGTAGGCTATGTTCATGGGCTCGGAAAAAGCCAATGATGCCCACACCATACTCCACACAGTACCGGTCTAACAGTTCCCGACTCCAGGCATCCAGGTTGACATACTTGAGCAGGTTTTCATAAATGACCAAGACATAGCGGCCACGGGTATGATCAGTCAGTGTGGGCATGTCCCCTCGGCCGGGTGCTAGCTCAGTGCTATAACGAAAACGACTAGACTCCAAGATGGCCACAATCTCCTGCCCCAGCTGTGAGTATGCACTCTCCACAAACACAAGGACCACAGGTTCAGTTCGAGCTGTCTCTGGTGGCCTGGGGGGCCGTGGTGGGACTGGTGGACGTACAGGGCCAGGGCCAGCTGCCCCACCACTGCTGCAGTCTCCCAAGGGCAGGGGCAAGGGTTCCTTGGCCTTGGGGCTGGTGGATACGTAGTAAGCCAGGAAGCCCATGGAGCCCAGACTGAAAGCAATCAGCAGCAGTATGAGGCGGTGCAGTTCCAGCTGCCGAGCTGGGCGTACCACCTTCCACAGCTTGAGCATGGCGGGGAAGGGGAGGCAGGGATGGGGTCTACCTCAGGGGATGGGAGGTAGGAGTTCTATAGGCTGGGCTCTCTTAAGAGGGTAGGATAGGAAAGTAAGGGAAAATGATTTCCTCAGGGTTAGTTCCCTGAAAAGTTGGAGCCAACTCCCCTTACTTTAGGGTAGGGGAGTTAGAAGGGGCAACGAGGGGCAACTGGACACAGTCCACTGGTCTCAAGTCACCATGGCCCCCTGGTCCATGGCTTCAGGATGCAAATCTAGCCAGGCTCCACTCTTGGTCCTGCTGGGCTCCTCACATTAGAGGTCAACAAAGTTCATAATCCCTGCCCTCACTATCTGTAACACAGAAAAATCAATGGGTTACTTCACCTGAAAGTGTATCATTAACCCATTCCCCTCTTCACCCATCTCTCTTACCTCCTGCTCACAGGATGATTTGTTCTCCAAAAAAAAAAAGCTCCTGTAGAAGAACAACACAATCTGAGTCTCATACCTTCACTTCACAGCTTGTTGCCTTTCTTAGAATATAAATTCTCCTTCCTGAGCTAAACTCAGAGCTAGAGCAGTATATTCAAGGGCTGGAAGGGAACAAATCTCCCATCAAAAGGAGACCAAACAGCTCAGGAGGGTGAAAATGAACCTGCTCTGGAAGAAGTTCCCAGCCCACGACTAAGCAGTTGGCCAGCCAGCAGGAGCTCTGGTCGTCCTGTGAGGAAGGGACAGAAAGCCCCACAAGTCCCGTGCTCCAATGAAATATGAGATAAGAGGAAACTCATGAGTCTGTTAATCTTCCTCATCAATCAAACCCAACATCACAAGCTAGAAGCACTAACGAACTTGTAGTGAGAACACTATCATGGGGGGTGGGGAGATTCGAAAGGTAAAAGAAATGGTGCTACCTAATCATTCGATTCACTTCCAAACCCAGAAACTCTCTATTACTTGTGAAAAATTACTCATTCCCTGTCCTTCATCTCACCTGCACGAGTGTCAGAGAGGTGATAAAAATGTAGCCCCAGGGCAGACCACATCACTGGGGCCTGAGAGAAGCCAGAGGGCTGAGTCCAGTCTGTCTTCCTATCACTTCAGTTCACCTTCCTAACTTAGCCTAGGTGATACTATATCCTCATCACTGAACAGCTCAGAAGGGTCCTGAGCTAGCCTATGGAGACATGAGGGATTGAATCCTGTTACAAAAAGATAGCAAACTTAGTGGGGCTGGATGAGAGCTACAACAGCTTAAGTCATACCCAACCAGTAAGAAAGGGGTAAGGACAGTGTGATCAGAAAACAGTTTCAGGGAGACCTAATTTTGGAGACTGTTTTCTTAAATATATAGACTGCTTCTAGAAGCTTTATTGTTGTTCTCTCCAGCTTAGCCATTCCTAGTAAGGCCAGGGACTGGCAATCCTTCTCTGCTACCCACTCCCAGGCATATACATCTCAGGGGTGAGATCAGGCAGAGACAGGGTTCCTCAGAATTGAGAGAGATGATTTAAGAACAGTTCAGCTTTGGCCTGGGTAAAATTGACATGAAAAGAAAGCTGGGGAGAGGACTGAAATAGTGATGGGAAGGGGTGAATCCTAAGAATTAAAGGAAACTCTTTAGGGAAAACACAGTAGTGAGAAGTCCTCACTGACACGAAGTGGACACTCAGGGTGTCTCCCCCATTACTGTTAAGAATAATTGTAAATAGTGAGAGCTTACTCTTTGTCAGACATTCTTCCAAGAGCTTTCCATATATTTAATGCTCACATCAGCCCTGGAAGGTAGGTAAGAGGCAGACACTATTATTATCCCCATTTTACATGTGAGTAATTTGAGGTCCAGAGAAGCTTAGTCACTTGCCCAGGATCACACAGCTCAGTCAGTGGAGGAACTGGGATTCAAAGTCAGGCCTGTAGAGCTCCACAGCCCGTGTTCTTAACCACTGCATGTTGGCTTCACACCTAGAAGAAGCAGCAATATTTAGGGAAGGGGTGCTGAGGGAGCTATTGGGGTCGAGTGTGGGATGGGATGACAGATACCGAAGTAGGAATGCGGGTAAAGGGTTGCTGTACGTGTGAGCAGCAGCGGGAGGTTTCTGAGGCAGAAACCAAAGGGGTCACCCAGGCCTGGGCTGGGCGACAGCACTAGTGAGAGGAACCAGGGAAGGCGGGGAGACGAGTGGTGCAGATGCCGCGGGAGGGGGGGGGGGGGACCGAGGAGCGAGCGACGTGGGAATGCGGGGCTGCCATACCAGGAGTCACGGGTAGAGGGTCCCTGCTGAGGGGGACATGGAGTCACAGGTGGATATGAAGGGAGCGCCAGATGCGGACCGGGCAAGGGACACGCCGAGGAGAGCTTGGGGTGACATCGAGGCAGGCATTGGGCTGGGAGAGCCCCGAGGGGAGGAGGAGCCCCCTACTGAGGGAAATGAAGCAACTACGAGGGAGGCTAGTGGAGGGGACGCAGGAGAGGGGAGCGCTGGGCCGCGCTGAGGGCCGCCCGGGACAACCCCGCGGGTGGTTATGGTGGCAACACTGAGGGGAAGTCTGTGAGGGGAGGGACTGCGGGAGACCATGGGTGGGGGCCACCCTCTGAGTGGGGGGTGGTTACCCTCAAGGGCGGCTCACCCGGCGGACTAGGCGGCGTCCCCGCTGTCCCCGGGCTCCGCCGCGTCCCGGGGCTGCCCGGCTTCCCAGCTCTCGGGGCCTTGGGCCGCGTCGCGGCGGCTCCGCCATCTCCGAGAGAACGCTCTGCCGCAGCCGGGCCCAACCACCGCTCCCACCCGGGGTGGGGGGAGGCGGCTCGCTGCCGCTCGTGACGCCCCTCAGGTCCCCGCAGAGTCCGGGCCTGGCAGCTGCACTGCCGAGGTGCTGGGCGGCCGAACAGTCCTCCGTAGCGCTCGGTCGAGCCTCGGCCTCCGAGACGGCGGGCTGCGCGCCCCGCCCGCAGAGGCGCACCCCCTCCTCCCCGCCCGGTGGCACAGTCTGGCGAGCGTCGGGCGCCGCGGCTCCCGGGGCAGGGGCGGGCCCAGGGTTCGGGCTCGTCCACTCAGCCCTGCGAAGGGGGAGCCGAGTCGGGCCACTGAGGGGCGAAGGGGGCGGGGCAGCCCGTGACGCGGGCGGGGCCCGGGGGCGGGGCGAGACCCCTAGCCCGCCAGCTAAGGGTCCACATCTTTCCTCTCCACCCCAAACTCGCCTCAGCAGCCCAGTGGGCCAGTTGGAGGTTGATGAGTTTATGAGGAAGTTTTATTTTAAAGTGGGCCCAAAGGGAGTGGGAGAAGCTACATCTCATCTGAAGGCTTGTAACCCAGGCTGCTCAAATCAGCCTTTGGCCATAAGCTTCCAACAGCAGTAACACAATGGACTGTTTAAAGGTTATTTTATTAAATATCTTCAGTTCAAGGTTTCATTGTAACAAAGCTATGAAGGGTCTACCAACATTCAGAACAAACACTAACTATTTTTAAATTATTTCTATGTCATCATGCAAAAATTCTGCATCAAATGCCTTCCATTTCCTGTTTAAAAGGTGATTTTTTTTTTTTTTATAGTCTATTGTCTATAGATGCTGACATTAGCCCCAGAAGAGGAGTAAGAATGCTAAGAAGTGGGGCTGGAGCAGCCATATGAAGCTATGGGTCTTAATGAACTCTAAGACCATTTGTCTTCAAGCCAGCAAAACCAAACCCTGTGGTGAAGGCGTCTGCGTGCTGGTACTGCAGGCTGCAGGGCAAGAAAGGGCTGGGGCCCAGGGGCTGAGGCATGCATGAGGTGCTCAGAGGAGCCTGGCTAAACCCAAGCACCAGCACCTGTGAGTCTGCTCTCTTCTCAGCTGGCTCCAAGGTAAACCTGTAGCTCTGCCTCTTCTCCCAGCTCCTGTGCCTCCTGAAGATAGTTCAGGAAGCTGGGATTTACCCACCTTTCCCCCAATAGTGCAGATATTTGTGCAGATAAGTCTGCATAGTTGTTCTGGGGGAAACCAAGGCCATGACCAGTTGCTCCTCCATTATCTTCTCTGCTATCTGCTTAGGGTATAGATCTTTCCTTTCTGGAATGGAACTCCTTGAGCACAGAGAGGGACAATGAATGTAGGAGCCTTGGCTCTGGACACCTCTTTTGGGTACATGCAGGTGAGGGAAGGGTGATGCCCATGCAGATTGTCCAGCAGTAAGTCATATACTTCAGTTGGTCAGTAGAGAGGCCTCTTTAAAGAGAACATCTCTTCTTGCCAGAGCAGTCAGGTCAATCTCAAAGACAGGTAAAGAGATGGGCGTGCAGCAAGGGAAGAGTAAGAAGGGAGGCAGTCCTGAGGGCAGCCTGAATGCATAGAAACAACCATCAACTCAATCCCGCTGCCTCACTCCTCCCATCCCACAGGGGCACTTGGCAGAGGGCCCAGGCCCAGATGAGGGTCAGCACGGGGACCACCACAATGAAAAGTCAAGACAAAGATGGTCCAAATCGGCACAGAAACAGAACTGCCAAAGGCAGCAAGGGGAGCCCTGACCAGGGCCTGACTCTCTCCTTGCTAAGTTATAAGAAAACAAACACAAAGCAAAGCAGCAACCCCTCCCCTTTCCCAGCTGCAGGTATTGGGCCTCAGTATCAGGGCCCACGTGCATTGTGCATCCTATAGAAATGGATGAGTAAGTGAGTACATGTCAGACTAACACGAGGTTTCTCAACAGCTTTGTGGCGGACACACTTCTGCAGCACCAATTCTCTTCCTTTCTACACTAAATGGAACAGTACAGCAACGTCCAGGCCCTCAGTCCCGAGGCCACTGCTTCTCAGCTGCCTCCACACCAGGCTGGGAGCTCTGCGTTCTCTCACAAGTAGGTCTGATGGCCACGATGTTCTCATCAGCCTCATTCTAGGCGCTATGCAAGTTCAGAAGAAGTCCATTCCTAGACCTGGGGCAGGCAGGCCACCTCAGGGGCTGCAATCACATCACAGCCCCCAAAGCTCTGTCAGAGTTCTTGCCTGGTCCCCTGAGTCCACGGAGGCCAGAGGCCGAGCTCACCTCTTCAGGGCTGGTGGGTGAGCCGGCTGCTCATGCCAGGACGGGTGTCACACAAACTCCTGCCTTCTTGCCAGCCCAAGGGCTATCGGTGGTTTTAAAACGCATCATGGTATGGATTCCATTTTTTTTTAAACAATCTTTTTTTCTTTTTTTTTCTTAAATGTAAAAAACACCTCGGTACAGCAGAGACAGACACGAAGGGCGGGCGGGAGGGCTGCATGCAGGGGCGTGCATTGGCTGCTGCCGCTTTGTAATTTAATTGTTTTAAACCTCAAACGAACAGGACTGCCGCTGTCACTCAGGCCCTCCAGAGCCACTGGCTGCGAAGGTTTGACCTCCGGCTGGGATCTCCTAATGCCCCTGTCAAAGAGGACAGACGTGGTAACAGAACAAAGGACAATAAGCACACAGATGAGTTCCAGGGACTTAAACACACTAGACACATGGCCAAGTCTGCCTGAGAAGGTGGAGGATGGGGAAGAAGCTAGCATTTAAATATAACATTGCTTCACATTTGCTAAGCAAATGCTTTACTTCTGAGTATCTTATTTAATCCTTACAACTCAATGAAGTAGGTACCACTCTTTCTCTCTTTTTTGACAGCTAAAGAAACAGGCTTAGGGTAGGGAAGTAACCTGTCCAAAGTCACCCAACTTAGAGTCCTAGGGCCAGACACAAGTCTGTCTGACAGCCTTTGCCACTCCCCTGGGATGATCCATATCTCTTCCCCTAGTGCCACTTCTCAACCTCCTCTTCCTCCTCTGATCCCATCTGTCCCCCTCCTCCCCCCCCCCCCCACCAGGTGCACCTGTGGCTGAGCTCACTGCAGCGGTGCAGCAGGGGCTCCTGAGCAGTGATAGTGGACATTGAGCCACTTGCCATCCCGGCGGTGCCAGACCCGGGTCTCCTCCGACTGGCTGGTGCGAGGCCGACCCTGCCCATCGATGTACTGGGTGAGGCGGATGTAGGCGATGCAAGCTGCGTCCTCCCCAATCACGTGGACGTGCGGGTTCAGGATGGTGGTGTGGATGGGCTTGCTGTTCTTGGATAGAACTGCAGGGGGCAAGGCAGAGTGCAGTAGGTAGGAGGGCATCAGGCCTGGGCACTGACATTTTCCTCCCAGCCTGCTCTTCCAGGTCTCACCCTCTTTTCCAGCAACCGTTCTGGGAGTCCCTAAGTCCCCCATACACCAAAGGCCAGGAAACCCCGTAACAGTAGTCTCAGTTATCCAAATGGAAGAAAGAGGTGGAGAACAATGATAATAACAACTACCACTTTAATCAGACATTGCACTAGGGGTTTTACATACATAAACTATTATTTCTTGGTCAATATTATTTTCTTTATTATGAAATAATGAAGCAGGCTCAAGGAGGTTAAGTAATTTTCCCAAATCACACAACATTTGAACTCAGGACCATCTGACTCTTAACTAAAGCCTATGATCTTTCCATTCTTCCAGGCCGATGTTTAGATTTCATAAGGGTTGGCTTGACCCTAACTGGCTGCAGAGCAAAATCAAGAGCTTAAGATTTCAAAATTGATTTGTGATTTGGAAAAAAAAAAATGTCCAAAGTTAAAATAGAATCACCAAAGCACCAAGCTCAGGATATTCCTAGGGTTCCCAGATTCTGCTGCGGGAAGGCCAAAAGAAGTTAGATTGCCATTATCAGCGAACACTGTGAACTGTGTTGCTTTTAATGAGATTCACATTTTAATTCATTTCAAATGTTAGACAGGGTCTACCTGAGACCCTCCCTAGGGCTTCTATAATCTCTGAAACTGCTTCTGGCTAACAGAATTACTTAGATAGCCAAGGGTTTACATTTGCAGCCGACATGGAGAGGATGGTAGTTAGTAGAAAAAAACTGTGACAAAAAAAAAAGCCACAAAAAAAACAAAAAAAAAAACAAAAAACAAACAAACAAACAAAAAAACCTCAGGGCAGGATGGGGGAAGGCCCAGGATAAAATGGGAAAGAAAAGAAAAAAAAAAAATAGGGAGGAGGAGGGTGCTAGAAAGTGGAGAGAAAGACAGGAGGAGGTGGTGATTCATCTTCTTATTCCCTGGAACTTCCACGAACTGTCCAGAGTCCAGAGTATACAGCCCCTCAGCCAGGACTGCTTCCCTCCATATTCAGGAGGCCCCAGCCACAACTTCTGATCTCACAAATCACTCACAGTGCCCTGCTACTTGCTTGTACATTCTTATCCTGGTTTTAATTTCCTCTACTGTGAAATCTATACATACAGAGCTTCATTACTACTTGCTGACATCATCTCAACCTAATCTCAGTGGTTTCCAGTCATTGTGGAAAGAGGTGAGGCTTAAAGAAATCGTGACCCTGATTGTGCCACAAAGCAGCTGCAGAATGACGGGGCACGTGGGGCTCTGAAGCAAGTCCTTCAAAGGTGTCAGTTTAAGACCATCCTCAGGGCACAAGGAAGCAAACACATAGAACAAGGTGCAGCCAAGCAGGTCAAATAAGGGAAAAGCAGGCAACTGGGAAGAGGAGATGGTGAGCAGGGACAGAGG
The DNA here is from genome assembly GCF_007474595.2 of Lynx canadensis. Taxonomy (NCBI): domain Eukaryota; kingdom Metazoa; phylum Chordata; class Mammalia; order Carnivora; family Felidae; genus Lynx; species Lynx canadensis. The sequence continues at coordinate 53,195,321 of NC_044313.2, read as the reverse complement.
CAAAGGGGGTAAAGGGTCAGGCAGGAGTATATCAGCAGCACGAACCCACTCACGATTCTCAAAGTAAAACTTATGGAAATCCATCCCCTCCACGAGGTTACCAAGGGCCTCAGGTTCAAAGGAAGTGAGGCCTGGATCGCAAATCTTCCTGCAGAAAAAAAAAAATAGCCTGTCAGTCTCCTATAGGATTACTTGTCTTTCTTCCTTGTCAGTGATGTCTGTCCTGCAGCATGTTAGCTGCGGGCTAGGTCTGACAAGATGGCTAAGATCTTAGGGTCTTACCCTCTCAGCCCACCACCAAGACACCATGGCAGGGGTGGGGAATGGGGGTAGGTGGGGGTGGGGTATTATCATAGAGTATCTATCTGGGAGGGATTCCAGCCCAAGGGCCTGGTATATAATTCAAGCATTGTGCCCAAGGCCCAGCCTTCCCTTTTCCCAGGGTCCAAGCTGATTTTGGGGAAGAGGGAAGGCTTCTAGAGTTGACTTGGGTCTCAAGGAAATGGGTCTCTACTCACGTGTAGGCTTCAAAGTCCCCATTGTTGATGGCCTCAATCAGTTGTTCTGTGATCTTAATGATCTCCTGTTTCCGCACTGTGGGGGGGGGTGGAAATCCAGCAATTTACCTGCACGGGACTGAGGAGCTCCCAAGTGACAGAGAACCCTCCCCAATCCTTCAGAGAATCCCCTGTGATCTCTGTGACAAAGACATCCCTCTTCTCTGTCTTTAACATTAAGGCCCTCTGCAGAAGAGTGAGCCCACTTTTCTCTTCATTCCTTCTCTGTTGTCTGTAGAGCTAATGGCCCCCTCCTCCTGAAGCCCACCCACTGGTTATGGCTCCCTGGCCTTTGTCTCCCTCTCCATCAACAACCAGGATGCAAAAAACACTCTTGTCTTTTACAGTTGAGGAGCCTAGCCATCATGAATACTCTGACCAGACTCTCTACCCCATCCCCAGCACATTCAGCCTCTCTAAGAAGCATCTCCTGATATGGCTGTTTCCACCACCCACTTACTTCTCTCACCTGAAGGGGCTCAGTCAGGTCTCAATTACCACCACCACTACACCACCCCAGCCCTCATTCAGTGGTCCAGAACCTAGTCCTGGGCAACAGCCAGCCTGAGAGCAGAACCTAGCCAAGGATGAGGGCTCCACAAGGATGAACAGAGCCCTGGGACAGATGCTTAATTCTCTTTACCCTGCTCATCTCCTCCACAGGGCTTTTCTGGGATAAAGGATCTTGGAACTATAAACATTCTTTTTAAACAGAGCCTCTCACCAGAGAGATGTCTCCATTTACCCTGGACGAGCCTTAGAATAGCTCTAAATCTCGTACCAGCTCTCATGCCAGGATGCGTCCCCCAAGAAAACTGAGACAAGGTTCAGAATGACAGCAGGCAGAACTGGTGCCCAAAGAGCCCCCCACCTCCACCCTATCCAAAGCCAAGGGACTTTTGGTGGCATCCTACACTCACAGGCAGCTCACTGACAGGGAGCGCCACTATCAGCAGAGGCCACCAGGGTAAGAGAGGGCTCAGGCTGAGCTCAGGCCAACCCTGACCAGAGCCCCGGGCTGGCCCAGGCCACAAGCCTTTCCTCACAGGAGCGAGAGGCTGCAAGACAAATGCGAGCATTAGAACAGCACAGCCAAGAGGCACAGCTGGGAGAGGGCAGTGCAGCCAAAGATACAGCCAGGTGGTGGCCCCATAGCCACCAGTACTGTCACGGAGGCAGCTCCAGGTGAGTAAGCAGCATCTTAGGGGAACAAACGAGCTGCATCCACTTTCTAGAGGCAAGCAGGTATGTGAACACACACACACACACACACACACACACACACACACACACACACACTCATACACACCCCCTCTCCAACCCACCAAACCCATTTGCAGGACCTGACTGGGGCCCTAAGGGTGAAGAGGATTGTGTTTAGAAACTTTAAAAGGACAGATAATAGAAGGAAAAGAAGCAGACAAAGGCATCCTCTACACAGACACAACTTAAAATAAAAATATGAGCTACCATTAATCCAGCAAGGCATCATATCAAGACATTCTACTATCTCATTTATTTTCCTAACAGTGCTATCAGGTAGGTGCTATTTTATTCCCATTATACAGATAAAGAAGCTGAGGCTCTGGGAGATTTAAGCTACTTCACACATTTTGAAGCTGGGATTTAAACTCAGGTCTGTCTCACCCCAAGCCTCATGCTCTTAATATGATGTGCTGAGCCTCAGGAAACACCAAATCCCAACACGGTTCTTGGCTTATGGCAATTTCACCATCATCCCCGCTCCCACCACCTTTGACCTGATTTCTGACTCAGCCTTTCTTCCTGGCTCGTTGCTGAGGCAAGGCCCACTGAATATCCCAGTGGCTTTCTATTTCTTCCCACAATGCCATGTTCTTCCACCCACTCTTCTTTGTCTTTGGGCCCTGGTCCCAGGGGCCCCTGCCTGGTATTAACAGCACCTCCAATCAGCTCCCCCACCCAGCAGAGGCCGAGCTCCCCAAGCTTACTAAGACAGATAGCTGGGCTGGGCTGACAGCTCTGGGGGGGATCCCTGAGGGGCTTCAGGACGAGCCAGGGAGACAGAAGCCAGATTGTGCCTCCCTCACACTTACTGGCTGAGGAGCAGAGAGAAGGCTGGGGCTGCATGCCTGCAGAGGGGGCTGTTCTGTCCCGGGAGCTCCGTCCTTCAGGCACCGAGCTGCCATTCCCAGTGCGGAGCGGGGCAGCTAGCCAGCCAGGGCAGGGCAGGGCAAGGCAGAGCAGCCAAAACAAACAGAACAAGGCAGGTGAGCGAGCAAGCCAGACAGGACCCAAGCCCGTGGCACTGCAGAGCCGGGGCAAGGCAACGCCTCGGGCTGCTGTGGACACTGGACCACATCCCACGCTGCCGCCTCTGCCAGAGAGGCCTCCCAGCTGAGAGCCCCGGGAAGGTGCACAGACTTGGGCTTGTGGCTTACAGAGGAGCCTTCAAACAGACTGTACAAGGACCCCTGCTCCCAGGGAAGATGTTCTAGGGCGCTAGGCTACAAGGTCAAGAGCCCAGCAGTGAAGGAGCCACTGACTCCACCAGCATCACCAGAACTGAATTGCTCTGGCCTTAATCCCAGCAGCCCTAGAGGTACTGTTGTTTATTGCTTTATACATTTATGCTCTCTATTTTTTTTTTTCGTTCCCAAAGGCTTATTGCCCCCTTACTGCTCCTGTGTGTGTTCTCTTAGCTCTGTCCTGCAGCATTTCTCCATCTTTTCTGAGAGCCTGGCCTCAGGCCACTTACTGTGGCAAAGGGAACAATTCCAGGAGGCCAAACCAAAGAGCAGGGCAGAGATTCCCAGGGGTCTGGCCTGCCACACCCTCCCACACCCCCTGGCCCTCCTGGCCAGGCCCAAGCTTAGGGTGGTGGTCCTCACAGGACCACCTGGATATGGCCAAATGTGGTTCTGGCTCCATCATTCATGTCAAGACTTTGTGATGAGAGTGACTGATCCCAATGTGCCCAGGACCGTTCTAGTTTTAAAACTGAAAGTTCCACATTCTGGGAATCACCTCAGTCCTAGGGAAATTGGGACCATTGGTCACCCTACTAATGACTCACTATATTTAAGGGCTACTTCTGCAGGGGCTCAGGATGTCCCTGTACAGCGATGTCACATCATTATCAGCAACAGGAACAGTTCTCTGAGCCCTGGCCCTGGAAAGGCTTAGGAAAAACTCTAGGTTAGCTATTCCAGACCTGGGGTCAAAAAAGAGAAGCCTCTTGCCTAGCCCAGCCAGGCCAGACAGGGACCTCACAACCCACAGAGAGCAGCTTTTATGCCAAGCCCTCTCCTAGAGTCTAAGGAGTCACCATTCTCAGTTCTGGGGACAGACAAGACAGGTGCCCCACTGGAGCCAAGGTACCAGGGACACTGCTAGGGTCCCTTCCCGACCCTGCCAGCACCTACCTTTGAGGTCTTCATCTTCTGTGGTGGTGTTGCAGCTCTCTGTGGAGCCCTGTAGGCCAAAAAGAACATGTTTCTATAACACTCAGGCCCTTGGAAACCAGAGAAACTGAGCAAAACAGAAGCAGAGTATGTGCTCCTGCAGGAGGTGCAAGGAAGAATCATAGGAAGTTCTATTTTCACCCTTGCCATCTGACTTTTATAACACCTTGGGTTCCCAGATCCCCTCCCAAGTCTTCCCCAACTCAGTAAATGACAATATCTTGTTGTTAAAACCTACAGTCACCTTCTAGGTTTGATTCTAGGTTGAATCTTTGCTTTCTATTTTTTTTAAATGTTTATTCATTTATTTTGAGAGAGAGAGAGAGAGAGAGCGTGCACAAGTAGAGAGGGGCGGTGAGAGAGGAGAGAGAGAATCCCAAGCAGGCTCTGAGCTGTCAGCACAGAGCCCGATGCGGGGCTTGAACTCACAAACCCTGAGATCATGACCTGAGCTGAAATCAAGTAGGAAGCTTAACCAACTGAGCCACCCAGGCACCCCTCTTTTTCTTATATCTTAATTATCCAATCTAAATTCAAATCTCTTAGTTCTACCTCCAAAGTAAGTCCTGTCTCTTAACTCTTCATTTTTTTAAAAAAAGATTTTATGTTTAAGTAACTCTACACCCAATATGGGACTCGAACTCACTACCCCAAGATCAAGAGTCACATGCTTCACCAACTGAGCCAGCCAGCCTGGCACCCCTACCCCTTCTCTTTAAATGCACAGCTACTATTTGATTCCAAGTTACCAACATCTGGGACCTGAACTACAATAGCTTCCTGGGCCCCCTGCATCCATACTTGCCTACCTCCCTAAAGCTCTTGCCCATAACACAGCCAGAGGGGCTTTTCAAAGTGTAAATTAGACTGTATGACTCTCCTGCTAAGAACCTCCAATAGCTTCTCCTGACTGCTGGAATAAAATGCAAACTACTATGAAGTCCTACGAAGCAGGCCTGCCTGCTTCTCCAACATCATCACCCTGCCCCCCTTCCCCCTGCCCCCGCCACTCCCTTCCCTCTTCCCTGTGCCACCCACATCCCCCCCTCCGCCTCCCTACCCCCCCCCCCCGCCTCCCTCCCCGCCCCCCCCCCACCGCCCAATGCCACTCTCCCCTGGCTCCATGCTCTAGGCTCTGCTTCGTTTCCTCTGTTCTGTATACATGCTAAGCTCCTACACTTGCAGCCTGCCTGTCTAGGGCATTCTGCTCCAGAGTCAGCCCAGCTGTCTCCTTCCTATTGTTTAGTTTTTAGCTCAAAAATCACCTCTTGAGGGAAGTCCTTCCCTGACCACTTAATTAAAGGCCTTGTTCACCCCCCCTTTTTTTACTTTGTATCATTTTCTTCATAGCATTTACCACTACTGGATTTTATCTTACTTATTTGGTTTTTGGTTTATTATCTGCCTCCCCCACACCTGTGGAGAGAGATTTTTATCTTGTCATGAGTAGTGAAAATAAGACAAAGTTACTGAGGGCATAGTGGGGGAGGCAATGGAGGATGTTCTAAGGGTCTGGTTATACTCTCCTCCGTTTTTCTAGCTAATTGCTGCCATTTAAGCCTCACAAGTCATGGAGTAAGATTTAATTATTATTATCCTCAATTTACAGAGAAGCAAATTGAAGTGCAGAGCACCAGAGTGACAGTGGCCCCAGATTCAAACCCAGGCCTGCCTGACTATAGAGCTTGAAGTATACTGCTGTCCAGGAAACAAACAGATGCACGGTATTCCCAGCCTGGACTCCACACATACTGTGGCCTCGAGGTGTGGCCTGTCATCTGCCATCTGCAGGACCCATAGACCCTGTGATCCAGCCCACCTGTTTCCTGCTGATCCATAAAGCAGGAGACCAGCTCAGGAGCCACTCACCTTGATCCCATCTGTAGCATTGTGCACCACGGTGGTTTGTGGCTCCTGTGAGAGAAGATGAAAATTACCCTCTTGACCTCAGGACAGACCTATCCTTATCCCATCACAGACCCTATGATGACCACTGAGGCCTGCCCACCAGCCATTCCCACAAGACAAAATATCCTGGCTCAACTGGGTCCCAGACAGCTGGGAAACCCCAGATTTAGGGGACAGCACTGGCTGAGAAAGAAGGAGAGGCCTGGCACTTAACAAAAGCAGGTACCAGGGAAGCTGAGAGGTCAAGGGCCTCTGTCCCTGATTCCTTGATTCCTGCTAGATCTGAGTGTTCTTTCCCACGGGACAGGTACACTGGAGGAGCTGTGGGGCTGAGGGTCCAGGCCAGGCGCTGCCAACAGCATTCATCAAGGAGTATGTAGGAGGAAGGGACACAGGGAGAGTAGACTAAGGTCTCCCAGAAAGACCCAGGATGGCCCCTCAGCAAGCTGAGCCCAGAGAGCTGCTTGCTTTACCACCTTTCCCCAGAGTTCCTGTCCCTGTTGTGCCATAAGGCAGCACGAGGGTCCGGGTCTGCAGGCACAATTATCCCTCCTTCTCTCCCAGTCACCCCCCATGCTAACTCTCTAGTTAGCCACCACTAGCAGAAGGTGCTCTGGGAGCACACAGTGCCCCCAGCATGGGGCTCTCCAGGAACTCAGAGACCTCAGCACCATCCAGAGGTAAGGGACCCCAGCCCTCCTTCTTGTTCAAAGCTTTGCAAAGGAGAAGCCGAGGCAGATTTTACAAGGAGCCTCTAAGAACCGATGTGCAGGTCCGAAGAAAGCTCCTACCCTCTTCTTTTATAAGCCACTCACCTTCCCGGCTCCCACAGCAGACCCATGGGGGCCCAGCCTGGGGCTGAGAGGTTTAGCTGAGAGCCCTGACCACTCTTCCCCCCCAAAAGCGAAAGGAGCAGGAGCAGCAGTTGTGCGGTGCAGGAAGGAGCATGGCCACACGGGACAATGAGGGGAAGGGGCCCACAGGGCAGTACACAAAGCAGCCTGCTCTATAGGGACTAGAAGGAAAGGGCCAAGGAGGCCTGGGAGGGAGGGCAAGAAGAGGAAGGGAGAAGGAGCGGGAGGCAGCCAGGGGCAGGGGCGGAGAAGCCGTAGTCAGGAGGTACCATGGCCGTCTGCAAGGGCGCGGGCTCTTGGGCTGGGCTTACGAGACTGTTTTTGTTGTTGCTCTGTGGCTGAGACAAGAAAACAGATGGTTTAGTTCCTCTAGAGTTACCAAAGCTGCTCAGGTTCGACTCCCAGACCTCCCTTGCCCCCCGGCCTGGCCCGGAGGAGCTAGGCCTGAGGTGGCCTCCATAATACTATGTGGATGGGAGCAATGGTCGGAGAGATGATCAATCCGAGGAGGGGAGTATTGGGAGAGGCCCAGAGACCTAGCTCTGGAAGCATCCTTAAGGTGGGATTAGCCCTGAGGCTTGTTTTAAAGCATCTCTCCAGAAATCTCTGCTTATGTCAGATGCTACGTCACTGCACAATCATACTTCGCTCAAAGAAATTCAGGATCTTCTTATTTTATAGGGAAAAAGAAGGGTGGTTTATAAGAGAGAACAAAATTCAGAAACTCTGGGGCCCCTATCTGTGGGCAGTCTCCTGCTGCCCTTTCAACCTGCCACCTGCATTTCCTTTCCCTTAAAACATCAGCTCGGAGCCTGATCTGAAAAGAGGAGGAACATGAAGAGAAAAAAAAACCTCGCCTAGAAGATGGTGGCGAGATTTCCTCGCCTAGAGGAAAGGGGGGGGGGATGTGACTTTGGATACAGAATGCACCCACTGCCCCCAGGGAGCAGAGACAAGGCTATGCAGTTGGCACAGATATATTTTCTGCCTGATAAATCTTGGATTTGCACAACTGGGAGTGAGAGCAGAACTCCAAGGCAGGGCAGGTGAATCCAGGGTGGGTGGCTGTGGCTATGGTCCCAGAACCCAGCCCCCGGGAGAGTAGGCTGCCTAGCGGGCCAACATTCCTAACAGCAGCAGACCACTGGGATATCTCCTTGCCTTTTGAAATGTTATACTGAATGGCACAGCAAGGAAGGTGGGGGAGGATGGTGAGGAAGGAAGGAGGCTGATCTCCGGGGTGGGGGAGCCATATCTATAAGAGGCTCTTTTGCCTCTTACAATCCCCTCTGCTTCTTATGATACCCTCACCAATGTACTCAGTATCACTGGGAGTCCCAGTGGAGCCAGTGGCCACCAAAGAGCAGCCTGATGCCTGCATGTTCTTCAAAAGACAGAGAGACAAACATGTAGCTACCATCTCTGTGCAGGGCACAAATGAGGACACGTTGGCAGTTAGGATGTGCTTCTTCCTTCCTAGGACACACACAGAAAGCTAGCAAGACTGTCCTACTTCTTGACTGGAGGCTTCTTTTATGGCTCCTTAGACCAGACCTGAAGGCATCCAACCCTAGCTTGCTGTCAATGGCTGACATGTCCCCAAACCCAGTGCTAGGCATGGAACCTTAAGCCAGGTACCAAGTACTACCAGACTCCACTGAATTCTGCAGGCTGGAAAAGAAGGGTCCCAGGAATAGTCAGGACGTGGGTCTAAACTCACATAAACTCTGCTCTCTTCTATTCCCCACCCCCCTAGCTCAGCTACTAAGTCTGACCTGTTTCGGACTCATTGGATAAGGCTGCCCTCCCTGCAAAGCCTAGCTGAGACAGAGATCTTGGCAGGGAGCAAGAACTCCAGGGTGCCCTTAAGCCTGCCATATCTGCAGAAGGCTGAGATGTCACCCAGGTGGACCGACCTCTGGCTTTAATGGATGGTTTCATAACAATTCAGGCTGCTGTGCTCCCTCCCCTTGGTGGCCTGTGTCCCATGAGAAAGAAAGGTACGTTCTCTGGATTCTTTCAGCTGCTCCTCCTGAGGGGTGGGTGGGGAAGGATGAAATGTTGGGCACAGCCTGTTAATGGGCACTTGCATAGGGGAAAAGGCTGACAGTAAGGCTCAGGGCTGTAAGCCTACAACCAGGTCCTCTGCCCACCACACAGATGCCCACCAGCTGCCAGTCTGTAGCAGGAGGCCCCAGTGAGCAGGGCCTCTCCTCCTGAGCAATAGCGAGTGAGGGTCTCTCCCTGTGACTGCCACCTGGCTCCGAGCCCCTCCTAGCTTCACTTCCTGCCCTGGGCTGCTGGAGGCAGTCCAAGCTCTGCAGCAGGGGGTGCCATACCATACATTCCGATGCCCATTTTTTAGGTCACCGGGAAACCTTGGGCAATGGCCCCTGCTTGGCAGGACAGGCCACGCTTGCCCACACAGCACAGACATGCAGTGAGGATGAGTGAAGCACACGCACATGGCAGAATGGGTTTGCGTGGCTGGCAGGCGGGCACGCAGGCAGCATGGAGGAGGCAGATGGGTGGGCAGGCAAGGCTCACCATTAGGTGCACGCTGGAACTCGACTTCCTTTTCTGGACACACCACAGCGAAAGGGAAAGAGAAGGGGAAAGAGGAGGTAAGAAGAGAAGCACAGAGACGCCGCAGGTTAGTGCAGCAGCGCGGGCTCTGCCTCAGGAGGAAAGAGTGGAAGAAGGAGACCTGGAGCCCAGCACCAGAAGGATTAAAACAGCACCTAGACCACCAGGCACACAAATCCCTCCAGACCCTGGGAGAAGACCTCCTTTGCTGTCAGGTTCACAAACACAGATTTAGTATATTCTAAAATGTCTCAGCATTGCTCAAAGCTTTGTGAAGAGATTAACTCACAAGTTTATGAAGGTAACATTTTGCTGCAAATTGATAGGTTTGGGCTTACAAGGCTGGCTCTCCTATAAGGTTATTTATTTTCTCTCATTACTAGGTCTGCCCAAAATTTGGGCAAGCAGCTACCAGGTAAACAGCAAAAGCCACTCGGGGCCATCCTCAGCTTTAGAGACATTATACTTCTGAACCTAGTTTTTTTGTTTGTTTGTTTTTTGCCGCACCCCTATACTGCTTTTCAGATAAAAATGTTGAGCTTTTGAAAATCATCTGGTAAACAGTGAATTGGTAGCATCCCTTTCTTTGTCAGTGTGGCCATGCTCATTTATAAGACTACAGTATCTCACTGCATTTTGGAATTAGTGGGAGATGGGAAAATAGGAGTGCTGGTGATTAAAAGTGCGGTGATGACAAAGACATCAAGATGTGAACCAGGGGGAATGTTGAAAGCAGTGATTCTTTAGCCCTCAGCCAGATGCTCATGGACTTTATGCTCAGATGTGAAACAAGAGCATAAACATAAAGACCACATGGAACACTGAAAGTACATCTCAGAAGGCTGTGTCTAAAAGGTGAAAGCACTTTATAATTAGTTTGCTGGGAGACAGAAGTACCCTTGGAACATGTCCTATCTGTTGTCTGACTACTATTCTAGGCACAGTGAACATGTCAGATAAATGCTCCTTTCCTCAAGAGCCTGCATTCTACTTTAGAAGACATCTTCAGGACGGTATTAAATTGAAAAGAAAGGGACTACAAGTATTGAAAAGAATTGAAAATTACATCTAAAGGAAAAGAAAGCCTAAATATAATTGGGCAGCTTCTGCTTCTTTTTTTAATTTATTTTAAATTAAAAAAAATTTTTTTAAGTTTTATTTATTTATTTTTGAGAGAGACAGACAGAGTGAGTGAGTGGGGCAGGGGCAGAGGGAGAGGGAGAGAGAGAATCCCAAGCAGGCTCTGTGCTGTCAGCACGGAGCCCGACGCAGGCCTCGAACTCACACACCATGAGATCATGACCTGAGCCGAAACCAAGAGTTGGACTCTTAACTGACTGAGCCACCCAGGGGCCCCTCTTCTTCTTTTTTTTTAAAAATCATCTCTGTGCCCAATGTGGGGCTCAAACTCACGATCCTGAGATCAAGAGTTGCATGCTCTACTGACTGAGCCAGTCAGAAACCCCTAATTGGACTTCTTTTGCATTAGTCTTTCATTTATGCCCCAAAATGAGATTTTACTTCCAAAATTATTCCTCAAAAAGAGGAAGGTGCGCTACATCCATACTTATCCTTTTATCCAACTAGAGTGTTTACAATGTGAGGGAAGGTCCATCTTTTTAATCTCCTCTGTGCCTAGCAAAATGCCTTAAAAGTTAGCATATGATCAACAAACTTTTGCTGAGTTGAAATGGGTTTGTGGACACTGGTTTCTCCCCAGGCTAAAGCAGAGCACAGGTTTCTAACTTGCCCAGAATCACTGGAGTGAAAACTGCAGGGACACTGACCAGGCCTAATCTTGGTTCTCGTGATTTTCAGGAACATGCTGTCAAGCTTTCACCTGGACTTCACCTTAGGTAGAGCACTTTCTAGTGTCTGCTTCACCTAACGGGGAGTAAGTTCTCAATTCCAGCTGCCTCTCTTTTTCCTAAACTGTCCTGCAGGAAAACCGAAGATAATCCTCTTCTACCCAAGGGCTAGTTTCTACTGGGTTAGTAGGCTTCTTCCAGTTCCTCTCTCCATCCTTTCAGGGCTTTGCCCTCAACCATGTATAGTTGAGCTCCTCTCAACCAGCACACTGCAGCATTGTTTCAATTCCAGATCATTTTTAAAGAATCACATCTCACTTTTATTTCAAAATTAAATATTTAAAATTTGAAATCAGAAAAGGGTTCAAACCTACTTTCCATACTTAAACAAATATCCAAACAGTACTTAAGGAAATGGCTATATCCCTTGTTTTTTTCTTTGTTCCTTTATTTTTTTAAAACTGGATGGCCATTCTGGCCTTGGGGCTAGTCCTCAACTAGAGGCCTCTCAGGATCTGAGAGTTTGTGCCCCCCCCCCCCCCCAGAGTCTTGTCCTCACAAGTGGCTGTCATTCTTCTACAGACCCTGGGTCCCTACACCACTATGAAATAAGTCTAACCAGAACCTGGGGTCCCTAAATTCAAAAAGAGTCGATGCTCAAACCAATGCTAATAGCTCAGCATCTTGTGAAAACTTCTGGACAGTGAGAAACAAACCTCTCTACAGACCTTAAACACCAGGAATTGGGAAGGGGAAGCTGGGAAAGAAAGGTGGGTCTACAAGAGCCCAGGATGCTCATAGGTCAGCATCTTTTGGGCAACTTCATAGGCCTCCCTCATATACACATGTGGTGACCTTGACCTTCAAGAGAGTCCAGAAAAGTTGAACCCCACACATCTTGCATTGCCCTCCCCTCTGCCTTTGCCAGTACTTCCATCCAGCCACGCCATTCATTGTTATATACATGTTCCTGATTCTAAAAGGTCTGTAGCCATATTATAAGCAACTTGGAAAACAAAGAAGGAAAAAAACCCACCTAATCCTATTTGTCTTGCTAGTCTTTTTTCTTACACAATTAAAAAAAACATCATTATAAGCTACATACAAGTTGATGCCTTACTTTTTGAAACAAACAGTATTTTGATTTTTTACTCTGATTATCAAAGTAATGCACGGTCTAGGTAAAAAAGGTAGAAAACATAGAAAAATATATAAAATAAAAGTTTCCCAAATTCCCATCATCCAGTGAAGTTACTATTAATACTTCATGGGGTTTCTTCCAGTTCCTTTTCTATCCACATGATATATACCAAATATAATCAAAAACATATCATTTTTTCAAACAAAATTTAGATGATAGTGTACGAATTGCTTTATATCCTTTTTTTTTACTTAATATAAAACATTATATAGTCATGAAAATTAATAACTTTGTAAAAGTCTAGTAAATGGATTTCTTGTAATTATTTGGTCATTATCTTATTGACTTTTGAAATTGTCTCCAATTTTTTCAATTACAAATGTCATGTTGAACATCCTTCTGCTTTCAGTTTTTTTTTATTTTGAATTATTTTTTTTCTAAAGTTTATTTAATTTTTTTCGTCATCTCTCCACCCAGCATGGGGCTCAAACTCACAACCCTGAGATCAAGAGTCACACGCTCTACTGCTCTACCAGCTGAGCCAGCCAGGCGCTCCTTGAATTTCTTTAGGACAAATTCCCAGAAGTAAAATTAAAGGGTAAAAACAGCAGGAACATTTTTATGGCTTTTGACATGCAGACTGTTTCAGAAAGGGCCACTGTTATTTATGCTACTATCACAAACTTAAGAGTCAAAAAATGGCACCTCATTTCAACCTGCATTTCTGGGGCGCCTGGGTGGCGCAGTCGGTTAAGCGTCCGACTTCAGCCAGGTCATGATCTCGCGGTCCGGGAGTTCGAGCCCCGCGTCAGGCTCTGGGCTGACGGCTCGGAGCCTGGAGCCTGTTTCCGATTCTGTGTCTCCCTCTCTCTCTGCCCCTCCCCCGTTCATGCTCTGTCTCTGTCTGTCCCAAAAATAAATAAACGTTGAAAAAAAAAAAATCAACCTGCATTTCTTTGTTACTAGCAAGGCTAAACATCCACATTTATTAACCAGTTCTACCTCCTCTTTATGGGGTTGTCAGTGCATCTTCTCTGACCACTTATTTACTGGATTTTAGGGGGGATTCTTATTTGTTAGAGAAAGCTTTTTTGTATAAAAATAATATTAACCCTTCCCATCATACCTGCTGTGAATATTTTCCTCAACTTGTTGCTGGCCATTTAATTTTGGATGATTATTCCCTTCTGAAACATTTGCATCTTTGCCTCTGATCCAGCTACTATATCCAAAGTCTTCTCTCAAGCACAAAACTCATGTACTGAGCACATAGCAGGATCAGGCACGGGTTCCCCACATACGTTCTCATTTAAGGCAATTTATTTAACGATTTTGTTTTTTTTTTTTTTTTTGCCTAGCCCTCCTCCTTCTCAGTGCTCTGTAAGGTCAGACAATGTTGTACACATATGTTCTTCTCCCACCTCTTCTGTGTTTTCTGTTTCCTTTGATGATTCCTCTTCTTCCAGCCTCTCAATGACAGATAGCCCTGAAAATATGCATTTACTGAACTTTTAAACCTTCATGCGCTTTAGATTCATATGGGAGAAGGGGAGTATTATTAAATTCAGATTCCACCTCCCACCCAAAGCTTCCTGAATCTGAATTCCAGGGTGGATCCTGGAATCTATATCTTTTTAATTAGCTCCTTAAGCTAATATTACAAGGCTATGCCTAACACTCATCCTTGGAGGCAGCCATCTAGAAAGTTCCATCGGAAACCTGTCCTTCAATGTCTCCTTTATCCATCTTTTTACTACCACCTCGGCTGTTACTGCTTTATTTCAGGTCCTACGTCATGCAATCACTTTTTCCTTCAGGCTTTCAGAGCTACTGAAGTTCCCAGAATCACCACACTATTTCAAACCTATACATCTTGTGCTATTTCCTCTGCCTGGAATATCCCCCCCATCTCCTGCCCACTTCAACCTAGCAAGATCAAAGGAGTCCTTCAAACTCAGGTCACGGGCCATCTCCTTCAGGAAGATTTCCTGTTTTGGCTCAGATGCTGGCCTCTGCTCCCCCAGCACCTGCCCTATATACACCTCCCTCATAGACCTTACCAGACTACATGGGCACCGCTGGTTTCTCTGTCTCTCTCCAACTCTGAACACCTTACAGGGTGGATTATGGTGTTATCTTCCCAGTTCCTGAAGCATGGCATTTGGCCGAATGAGTGAACTCCTGTGATTCACTCATATGAGCCCTATCTGCAGGTCCAGTACTGACCTCTTCCCTGGGCTACCCCAGGTACTTCCCAGCACCTTAAAAGTCCTCTCCACCCAGATCTTCACCTGTCTCTCAATCTCAGTGTGGTCAAAATAAAACTCTGGCCATCAAAATGGGCATTCCTTCACAATTACTCCCATTTTTAGCAGAGTTACTACCAATTCTTCCAACCTTCAAGGAACTCTGACATTATCTTTGATGGGTCCTTTTTAACATATTCAGTGTCAACTTCCTTTGAAGTTGGGGCACCAACCTCTAATCACAGCCTCCCATTCTTTGTATACAGCTGGACCATTATCTACAGGCACTGCCTATTCTTAATATTTGTTTATTTTTGAGAGAGAAACAGAGTGCGAGTGGGGGAGGGGCAGAGAGAGAGGGAGACACAGAGTCCGAAGCAGGCTCCAGGCTCTGAGCTGTCAGCACAGAGCCCGATTCAGGTGTCGAACTCGTGAACTGCAAGATCATGACCTGAGCCAAAGTCAGATGCTTTACCAACTAAGCCACCCAGGTGCCCCTAGGCAGTGCCTATTCTGATTAGTTGGTGCCTGTGCTCTTCTGGTAGTTAAGTATTTTCAATATTAGCTCTTTCTATTTCTAATCACCTTTTCTTCACTCTATGCCCAGATTATTCTAATTGATACCTCTGTGTCTAGTTTCCACCCTCTTCTATTCATCCTTATACCCTTAGCCAAATCTTTTGAAAGCATAGCTCTTGCTGTAGCTTCCCTGCTCAGTGGCCTATATTTCCTGTGGTCTGACACACAAACCTCTAATCCCTCTGCCCAACCAGACCAGTCCAGCTGTATTTTAGATATCCTTCTACCACAAACCCCATGTTCCAGTTGAGCAGAGAACATCAATATGCATGACAGAACCCATACAATTACTTTGTTGTTTTTAAGTTATAGAAGGAATGCCTTTTCATTTTAAGGAAAAATACACGTGTACAAACTAAAAAACGAAAGATGTGTCTTTCCACCTGTCCTCACCACCAATCCCATTCACTAGAGCAATCAGTGACTGGGTTCCAGTCTTCCTACATCCTTAAGCTTTCTCCAATAAGCTTTTGCCCAGAAGCTTCTTGGACTGAACCATGCAATGCAGGTCCAGAATCAATACCATTCAGTGCCTAGCTGATTTCAGGTATGTCCATTTTCCTATTCTATTAACTTTGCAACTTCTCAAAGCTAGATGAAAACTACATCACCCCTTCTATCTCTTGTGTGCCCCTAGAATTGAGTACAGCACTGGGCCTCTGATAGGTACTTATTAAATACTTTGTAAAGAACAATTGATTCTAGCTTCTTTCCCAGACAGAAATATGCAAACTTTCTCTCCAACTAAACCTTCTACCTTTTCTTAACTTGGCTCCACCCATCCAGTTCATGTCCCTATAACTGGGGGACTGCTGGTCACCCCCCACTCTATGTCAGCAGGTGTGTGTGGAGCCCAAGCTCCCCTCCTTGGGGCAGAAGTACACAGAAGCAGGCATGCAGAGAATGAAAAAGAAGAAGGGGAGGGGGAGGGAAACGGGGCACACATATATATCTCAGCGGGGACATAAGATCCAGTGGAAAGGCCCAATTTAAACTTTTGTTGGAATTTAAAAGTTTGGATAATTTCATAGTTTGAAATACCCTATGGTGTAAATTGGTAGGCTTCAGGATAGTATGAACTCCTGCCCCAGCCCCAGGACCTGTTCTGCCCCCAAACATTTACAGAACACTCTGGGACCTGTGAAGACCTCTAGCCACCTCTCTTCCACCTTTCCCAAGCAGCCACTCCCACTAGGGCTTTCTGCTGGTCCCTGTGGGCCCCTGTTCTTTTGCCACAATCCCGTAGGGAAAGCTCCCTAAATGGGAACAAGCTGTGATACACCATGTCCTTCATCTGTTTCTGAGGAGGCTATGCCTCAAGAGAGTATAAGACACTTTCACTTAGCGGTATTTGAGCTGGGTTCTGGAAGTGCTTTGGAGATAAGGACAAAAAACTAAAAGGATAGTGGCTTCCAGTTCCAAGCCCTGGTACCCTGAGTTAACCAGGCAAACTTTGCTTTCATTTGTTAAAAAGGATCTGCACTCTAAAAAGAAAAAGAAAATGAGAAGACTGACCCAAATGACCTAAAAAAAAACCCCTGAGAGTCAAGCCATGGAGATGAGGCATGTGTCTGTAGTCAGGTTCAGGATTCAGCTCTAGTAAATTATAATTTAGATCACTTCCTCTGAGTCTTCATGATCAAACTAGGGTCAAAAGAAACACATCTTCCTCCTGCCCTCTCAGGCCAATGGAACCTGCTGTTCTGAGCACAAAGGTTTCCGGTTTTAAAGCAGAAAAGCAAGGATAGGAGGGTTTCTGGGAAAGGAGGAACAAAGTGCCAAGAACCCCCCATAGAGACATTGGGAGAGAGACCAGTCTCAGGCCAGAGGGGTGGAGACACCTACCTTGACACCACCGTCCGACTTCTTGTTCAGTAGGCTTTTGGCAGCTGTGAAAACAAAAAGGAAAATCAAGTCTCCTGCATTGTACTCTCTCCCTAACCTGAAGTCTGGCAGCCGGATCCGCAAGAGTCCGCTGTGTCTGACAAGGGGGCCAGGAGTCTCCTGAAGCCCCTGGAAAAGGGCCCTCCTGGTAGCCTCAAAGCAAGAAGGGCATCTCAAGCTGCGTCAGACCCTCAGGGTGGCACCCTGGGATCTCTTCTGCCACGGAAGTGGGCTCAGCAGAAACAGGGACACACTGCACTTAGGAGGAGAAACCACATTCAATACTGGAGCTGCCTGGGGTCCTAGGAACTCTGCCTTCAACAACTTCACCCAGGTCTGGAAGCAGAGTGCCAGGGTGAAAGGTGAGGGCTCCGTCCTTAGATGCCATGAAATTCCTCAGAACGGCCAAGCTGGAAGGATGCAAGACATCTCCTAAGAGCTCTTAAGAAACAAGAGTGTCACAGTTCACAAAGGAGACCAGACGTGAGGACAGACAGACACAGACACAGAGACCAGGACCACCTACAGGAGGGTTTTGCCAGGGGGGTTGAAGCCTTGACTGGGCAGGTCCTTACCAGGCTTACTGGGTTCTATCTGCCCCTCTTTCCTCAGTCTACTCTCTGGACCCACTGAGCAGGAAGGAGTGGGCAGAATAATGAGGTATTAAACAGATTCTAGCCAGGCACAGGATGAGGCTCAAGGCTGATGAGCTTCGTGTAGGAAGGCTGGTGATGCCTGCTGGTCACCAAGGCCACAGGAAGGTAGCAGACAATGGATGGCAGAGTCTGGGAGGCACAGGGGGATGGAATCAGCTGTCTGATCCACCATGACAACTGGCTCTCCCGGTTGCTACCTGTATGACCTTGAGTGAGTTAACCTCCCTGAACTTCAGTTTCTTCATCTATAAAATGGGATAAAATAGGGCCTAGGTCACAGGACAGTGGTGAGGATCTAATGGGGCCATGCATGAAAAGCACTAAGCAGAGTCCTTGACACATAGCAAGTACTCACTAAGTGTAAACCATTGTCACTGTTACTGCTGCCATTCTTCCCTTCGAGTGGCCATTCCTACCCTAGTTGGGTCCCATCTAAGACTAGGGATCTCTCCATCACAAGAATTCTGACGTCCCAGAAGTGGCCTATGGTCCTATCTCCATGCGGGGGCGACTTAAAATTTATTTATTTTTTATGTGTTTACTACTATGCCCGACCACCTACTGTGTTAAGTGCTTTGTATACACCAGAGTTTTCAACCCTGGCTGCCCATTAGAATCAGTTGGGGAGCTTAAAAAAATCATTATGCCTATCCCCTGCCTAGGATTCTGATTTTATTTGTCTGGGATGGGGGGTGTTGGCATCAGGGTGTTTTACAAGCTGTCCTATATAGGCAGGGTTGAAAGCCTTTGACATACATGATCGGAATCATCGCCACGTGATTTATTATCACCACCGGAGAAATGAGGAAACTAAGGCTGGGAGGGCTGACATGACTTGTTCAGGATGTGGCAGGGCTATCATCCAAAACCAGGGATGGCTCTCTCTACAGCTTCTGCACTCTATAGCCTTTCAGACCTGGAGGCCTGCAAATGCCAGACTTCACAATTTTGAGAGGCATGGCTTCCTCTGTGGGGTCTGCCAACAGTGCTGACAAAGCCTAGTTCTAGCATTGGGCAGCTCCAGCCATGCCCGGGACTGTCTCTGGGGGCTCCCGCTGGCCTTCGCCCTCAGGCAGGCCAGGCTCTCGGCCGTCTGGAGGAAAGCCTCCTGCTGCCCAGCTCCACGTCCCCAGGCTATTGCCTCCTGAGAGTTGGCAAGCGCCCAGCATGCACGGCTGGTTAGGGGGCTCTGTGACACCAATGCGCTCGCAGATGCCAAGTTAGGTGGTCCGTCCGGCATGCCCATCTCAGCCCGCAAGCATGGGACTCGCCTCCCTGGTGAGTGGGCCTGGCATGCTGGCCCTCCTGGTGGGGTGGCAGGGAGCCGAGGCAGGCGGTCGGGGGACTCATGCCACGTACCTTGCCCGGCCAGGCCGGCGGCGCTCGCGGCAGGCGAGGCGGGGGCGGAGCTCTGCCTGCCAACTGAGGGGATACAATCTCTCAGTGCACAGAGCTGCCGCAAAGCCACAGGGGCCAGTCAGCAGCGAGCATGCCCCAGCACGAGGCGCGGGAACCGCTGGCCGCCCACGCACAGCAAGGCCCAGGCGGCGTGGCCAAGCCAGCCGAGCTGGGGGAGCGAAGGCGCCAGGGGCAGGCTGATGAGCAGGTGCAGCCAGCCCTGCAGCAGTCTGGGGATCTGAGAGGACTGGGTTCGGTCAGGGTGTGGGGATTACCACAGCTCCAGCACCTGTCCCATAAGCACCTCAGGCGAGGGTCTAAAGCCTGAATCGGTGAGAGATGGTGTCCTTTCTGAGGCAGCCGGGCCCTCGCTTGAGGCTGTTGAAGAAACTGAGCCTCACCTTCAGACCTTCCCTCCTTAGGGGACTTACATGAGGATATTATCAGAGAGCCCTTTTCCTCTGGCCATATTCCAAACAGGAGGGACACTGGCACTCGGGGCCAGGGGCGGGTGCATGGCCCTTGTGCAGCTCGGTTCACTGATGGGCCCTAGCTGCCTATCCCTCTCTTATTCCTCTAGCTCCTTAGAGACACGGGTTGCTTGCCCTCTTCAAGGGAGGTAGCCAGCTTTTCTCAGCCTGTATTTCAGTATTCTGAGGGTGAAGATGCCCAAGAAATGAGCCTCAAGAAAGAAAACAAAGGCTGCTGAAGCAATACATTCTAGAAGCCCTGATTCCACTATTAGCTAACCTGCTAGAGTCTAGGGCTAAGCTGCACCCCCTATTTGGGGTAAACTCAGAAAATGGCCTAGTTCATGCCCAAAAAAACACACAGGTGCCCTTCCTTCTTGATTATACCTGGTGACACCATTTTCTGCAGCAGCTTTTAGAGACAGGCTCTATCCCCAGATGTCCCAGAGTCATACTAGAGTGCTTGCAGCACTTTTTTGGGTCTCCTCTGACCCAGGGCAAAGTGAGCTCAAAGGCTAACAAGGTCTGGGCAGCAAGGACAGGAGGCTCTTCAGGGATGAGTGAAAGTACTTTGTCCTAACAGAGAGACCAATTTCCCGAAACCAGGATACCAATTTTCTGAAATGGGATGGGGGAGGGAGGTTGATGTGGAGGCCTTGGGACAGGGCACATGCTACTGATTTCCTGGTCTAGAAGAAACGCAGTGGCCTGTCTTCACATTTCTTCTACTCGGAGAGACAATAGATCACCATTCTAGGTCAGCACAGAAATGCCCTTGACCATCCTCCAGAAAGCTCTCACACTGAGAAAGTAGAAGCTTCAAGTAATTGGAAGACAAGAAGCCTGATGTGGAACTACAGGTCCATCTCTGTTGGAGGCAGCCAAGCTGTGCTGTCCTGCTCTCATTTGTGAGAGTTGAATCCAGAACCAAAGTCTTCCCCTTACGGATAGCTACATAAGAATGAGTCCCAAACCAGCAACACAGGGGATGGGCCTGAGGTGGGACACTTCCCTGGTTCACTTTCCGGTCCTGACCCCAGGTTCTCACTTGGGTAGAGCTCATGAAGACCCAGGACTTCCCATCTGTAGTATCCTCAGACTCAGGGCCCTTAGGTTATCCTGAATCAGCACAGACAAGCCCCTCCTGATCAAGGGGGCAACCCTGGCCCAGAGTGGCTGTCTACACAAGTGCTGCCACACAACTCTGTCTCCACGTCAGCACAGGAAAGCAAGGGAAGGAATCTTGCTATGAGAACAAGAGAAAGGGTCTTCAGCCAAAACAGTGGGGCTGGGGGTTGCGAGGCTGTGGAGGCCGGAGGGGAAAAGGCAAGCTGGGAAGAGTCCTTCTTTCTTCAGTTAAGTTCTGACATTAACCTTTTCCTCACAGAAAGCCACTGGGCTTCCCCACTGAGGGCAAACAATGATGGGGTTGGGTTGGGGTGGGGTGGAGTGTCTTGCATCTTAAAAAGACATGCCAAGTGTGATTTACAAATTACTGGTCCCAACTATCCCAATTTCTCAGGCAAATTTAAGCAAGTTGCTTTCCCTTCATCCTGCTGGTCTCTATTTCTTTACTTTTACACAACTAGTATCACAGAGCATATTTTAAGCACCGTCTCTACAAAATGTTTAAGCATCTGGAA
Source organism: Lynx canadensis (assembly GCF_007474595.2). NCBI lineage: Eukaryota > Metazoa > Chordata > Mammalia > Carnivora > Felidae > Lynx > Lynx canadensis. Next base: position 53,174,148 of record NC_044313.2, on the reverse strand, counting down.
AAATTTCTATTAGTCATCCCTACTTAGACACAATAAAGTAGAGATGGTCCCAGTAGGCAAATTAATGGTGGTGATTGAGAAGATTCACTACATCTCATCTCTTTCTTTTCCCCAGCACATTGTCCAATACCCTAGTGACTGGCTAAAAGCTTAAAGTGCTAAGAGTCTTTAGAGAATTAAATAAGAATCCCCAGGGACAAGGTAAATGGGAGGCTGGGCAGTTTACTCTTTGGGAGGGTTTAGGGAATAGAATTCGTAAATGTGAACCCAAGAGAAGTCCCCCAGAATCTCATGTAATAGGACCCAGCAGCAGCAGCCCCTCAAAACAGGGTCATCTTCATATTGGTCAAGATATTGCCTGAGACACCCACCACTGGGATGGCAACACCCTGTTCTGACCCACTCACCTCAGTGAAATTAAAGTGCACGGCTGGGAAAACATACCTGAGAAGTTTCTGGAGACAAGCATGGTCGTGAGGATGGCACCCTGGGGAAAGAAGAAGGGCCTGTCAATTCAGCTGGAACTCTCGAAAAGCATAGCCTGGTCTCAGGCAGAGGGCAGCTGCTGTCCAGAGCCTCAAGGCCTCAGGTCTTTGGGGCTTCCCAACATGTACAACTTTCACAGCTCAGCTCCAGCCAGAAGGGGAGCTTCCTTTTTGATGGGTTAGGACAGGCTTTTGTCCTGTTCTGGCAGCCTGGAAAGGCAAGACTCACCTTCAGTTTTCTCCGTGCATTGAACTTGCGCAAGCACTCCACAGTCTCTTGACGATGCATCATGGACGCCACCGTGGATCGTTGCTGGAACCCAAACAGACAGGCCTGTGAGCCCTCCTGCCAGGTCCTCTGCCCCTCACCCTAGTCCTAGCACTGTTGGCTCTGTGCTCAGCCACCCCTGAGTTGATCTGAAGATAAAATGAGGTCATAGATGTGAAATGCTTTTACAACAAAAGCACTATCCCGAACTCAAGGTTATATAAGGACAAAAATCCGAACATGAAAACATCACTGATAACTGATGCTAGATGAGGAGGGTGCATGAGACAGCACTCTCCTCTTCCTTGGGAAATGGGAGGCTACGGAATGGAAGAGAGTATCCTGTGTGTTGTGATCCTCATGCAGTAACTCCTTCAGCAACTGCTGGCTGAGCACGTACTGCACTCCTGAGCAGTGAGAGAACAGGCAGTGTTCCTGCTCTCTACAGAGAATGTTCATCCCTTCCAAGAGCCCCTCTCATCACACCCCCACAAGGACCTGAAAGCTGATCTGAGAAGCTAAGGGTCTTCGCTGAAGTATCAATTCTTTTCATCATTTTGGATGGTAATTTCTCTTCAGTGTATCACTGCTAACTTCCTTCCTCCTTAAAGAGTCCACTGGAAATGATTTACAATTATGATGATTTACAATGATTTCCTTGATGACTCAGGGTCATCAATACAAGCATCAATTATTATGTAATATTTTAATAGAGTGATGCCCTCAGGAGCTACTGAGTTATATAGGATGGTGGAGGGTGGGGCCTATGAGAATGACTCCCAGGACATAGTATAATCCCCAGTTCTTGAGTATCTGTTTTAAGTTGCTCACTGCCCCCCTCCTCCCTTTGCTGTTGCTGTCTTGGCTAGTCTGCTAGAAAAATAAATCCCACAACATGCAGCCTGGTGCCCCTCCATGGGGCTGCCCCAAAATCCTTCCCCTCATCCCTGGCCCACTCCTTTTCCTGGTTCCCAAAGCAAGTCTGCCAACCTCCTCTTCCCTTTCCTGAGTCTTATAACTTCACTTCCTCCTCCAAAGCATAAATTTTTCCACAAAGAGAAATGAGAGATCATCACACAAGAACTCCTTCAACTTCAGACCCCCATCCACAAAGTGATTTTCATCTGATTTCAACCTCTTTTTACTAGCCCAACCTTTGCTTCTTCAATTAGTCAATATTTTTAATCCTTTATTCTAGACTATATTCGCCTCTATACATTATACTCAAGCCTCTCCTTAAACAAAAATATAAAACTCCCCTGACTCATCATCTTCTGTATACAGTACCATTTCTTTCTCTCCTCACCCTCATTCCCTCTTCCCTCACTGAAGAAAGGGTTCAGTTTCTCACTCCACTGCCTCTGTCAGCGAAATAATGAAACAATGGCTTCTGATTGGTCAGAGTATATGGATTCTTCTCCATCTTTATCATGGACTCTCTGTGGCAGACCATCCCTTATTGAGACCTCGTTTCTTAGAATCTCCTGCTCCTGAACCTCCTTCGGCCACAGAAGTTCTCATTCCCAGCCCTCTTTGCTGGCTCCTCTAACTGTGTCTTTACTTGCTGGTGTTCAGTGGCCATCTCTTTTCTTACCGAAGCAAATACAAGCCATAATAGGAATTCGATCAGCATAGAAACAATCCCATTTATTTCAACACCACCCACACAGAAATGACTGCAACCCACATTTCCAATTTTTAACTTCTTTTCTAATCTTTGGAACCACATTTCTAACCACCCATCTGATGTCTCCGGCTAGAGGTCCCCAGACACCACACTCGATATGTATAAAACTAACATCATCATCTTTTCTCACAAACTGGCTCTTCCTCTGGGTTTCCTCTGAATCAGTAAATGGTACAAACCTCTGCTTATTACCAACTCAAAATCTGGCAGTCCCCATAGATACCTCTCTCCTTCACTCCCTAAATCCAACTGGTCACTAAATCCTTTTGATTCTGTCTACCAAATATCTCCCAAATCTGTCCACTCTTTGCCACACCACTCAGTCTCCTATCATTACCCTTAGCTAAGACCTCATCTGGTCTTGCTTAGACAATTACGACAGCTTCCTGAGCTCTCTGCCCCAGCCTCCTTTCTTCTTCAATTTCATTTTCTACAAAGCTTCCAAAGTGACCTTTATTAACTGTGTACTTCATTGCCTCTTTATTTTTTTGTAATTTATTGTCTTCAGATTTTATTTTTTTCTAAGCAATCTCTACACCCGACATAGATCTTGAACTTACAGCCCTGAGATCAAGAGTCACATGCTCCACTGACCAAGCCAGCCAGACGCCCCTTCGTTCCCTCTTTAAATCCCTTAAATGGTTCCCTGTGCTCTCAGAATAAAATCCAAACTCATTAGGCAGAGACTTGTATGTCATGGAATCTTTTTGGCCTTGTTCTCTTGCATTTTTGTAGGCATATCTTCATCTACAACCAAACTACTTAACATTCTTTAAACTTGCCACAATTTCCCATGGCCTTTCACCCTGGCCCATGCTAACCTCTGTCTTCAGGTTGTTATCCTGAGGAACTCCCAGCCAGCTGTCAAGAACCAGGACAGAGGTCACCTCCTCCATGCAGCCTTCAGTAACCTCACCAGATAACCTCACCAGATAACTACTCACCAGATAACAAGAGTTCCTGTGCACTCATTAGATTTTTTTATGTACTTGTCACATTGCAGAATGGCTGCTGTTTGAGTGCCTACGTCCCCAGATAATTTTTAAGATCTCTGGGGGGAAGGGACCATGCTTTACTCATCTTTTTATCTTCAGTACCCACACAGTGACTGGCACTGAAGAGGCACTCAGTAAACACAGGAAAAGCAAATACATAAATGCACCATGGTTGTCAGGAGGCCTAACTGTACCAGATCCTCTTCTTTGTTTGAAAACAGATTTCAGGGGTGCCTGAGTGGCTCAATCAGTTGAGCGTCCAACTTGGGCTCGGGTCATGATCTCACGGCTTGTGGGTTCGAGCCCCGCATCGGGCTCTGTACTGACAGCTCAGAGCCTGGAGCCTTCTTTGGATTCTGTGTATCCCTCTCTCTCCTCCCCTCCCCCGCTTTCACTTGCACCCTCTCTCTCTCAAAAGTAAATAAAAATTAAAAAATATTAAAAAAAAAAAACAGATTTCAGCTTTATAGAAGTGTTCATGGAAAAAGAATATGTTGATCCACATTGACAGCCTGGAGGCTCTCCTAGCTTTATGACTGAACTTCAAGATGCTCTTTTTAACTGCCCAGAGGCCCCCTTTTGTTTATTTGTTGGGTCTTGTTCACATTTCCATTAGAGTTGTGTGACAGCTGAGAGCTGAATATGCACCCTAAGCTTGGTAATTCACTTTGGGTTGTGCCAGCTGCTTTCTACCATCAACTCTCTAGAGTCTGCAAGGGTCAACCTAAGCTTTCATTCAAGATCAGAACTAAATCACACCTGACAAGTAAGTGGGGGAGAGACAGGTTGAAGCCAATTAGGCCACTGCCTCCTTGAATCCCTCCTGGGCCCCACCCAGTCCCCCTCCCTCTCTGCTGGGTCTTTGCTCAGGGCCCAGAATTATTCTCTGTTCATAAAAAGGAGGGTGAGGAGAGTACTAAGGGCATATTGAGGGCTGACATCTCTGAGATCCTCCACCCCAGGCGAAGACACTTACGCAGACCCATGGATGCTTGAGAGCCTGGTCAGCTGTGATGCGCTTCGCAGGGTTTATGGTCAGCATCTGGTTGATTAAGTTCTTGGCTTCAGGAGTCACCGTGTCCCACTCTGGTGATGGGAACTAAGCAGGAAGAGGGAAAGGAGACATATGAAATCTGTGAGCCCCACACTCTGAAAGGGAGGCTCTGTCTTCGTTCCAACTCCTATAAATGGGATATTCTGTGCTATCTAAACCTCCCTGGCAGAGAGATGGAGAAGCCCTGGGGCATCCCAGCACCTGTGTCAAAACTTAAACACTAGGAGAGGAAGATAGAATCATGGTTAGAATGCCAGGATATCAGATCAGAGTGGGAAGGGGATTCCAGCAATCCCATCTTCTGGTTCAACCCCATCTTTTTCCTTACTAGAAAGAAACAGTGGCTCAACAATGTGCCCAAGGCTGCACTGCAGTGGAAGGAGCCATGACACTTCTTGTCCCTATGTTATGTACCACATCACACCTCTCAGGCCATTCTCTGCAAATAACGGATCAAAGAGCTTCCATGCGCTCCTCAATTTTATAACTACCAAGAAAGGCTGTGCAAAAAAGTTGTTCCTGGGATAGGGTGTGGCAGGAATTGAGACCTGTATGCCCATCCTTGGGTCCTCAAAGTCCCCACACACTCCCCATATCCCATGACATACTAAACATGTCCCCTCCTGTGGACAGAGCCCGAGGGTCATGAACAAACCATTCCTTACATCATAGGCCCCAGCCTTGATCTGCTGATACAACTTGTGCTGATCCTCATCCCAGAAGGGAGGGTATCCCACCAGGAGGATATACAGGATGACCCCTACGAGACAGAACACAGGTCATCGGGGTCACTCACCTACTTCACTGAGGAACCAAGAAAAGCCACACAGGGCTCAGCCACGCAGAAAGTCAAGGTTATATCAGAGGTGGAAGTGGATGGCAGACGATAATGCTGTGCCACTAGCCCCCTCCTGCTATCCTTCGCTCCCAGTGTCACCGCCCACATCAGGGATTTCTTTAGGCATAAGCCATCCTCTAAGGCGTGCGTAAATCCCTCTTCAGGAAGGATGCAGTATAATCCAGGAAGTATTTGGGGAGGAGCGAGTGATGAGAACAGCCATCCCAGGGGCACTAGAGCAAACACCGTGATTTCACACACACCAGACACTTGTGGGGCCCACGAGGAATAGCGATGCCTCTTTCTCACCATCACTGGAAGTTGAGGGCCCTTAACATCAAAAAGCTGAGAGTGTGGAATGGGCTTACCGCAGGCCCAGATATCCACAGGTTTTCCGTAGGGATCTTTCCTCAAGACCTCAGGGGACAAGTAACCCGGGGTGCCAGCAAAACCTGTAGCAGAAGAGAGGGCAGAGGCACACTGAACCCACTTTCTCTCTCATTAAAACCACATCAGCAATTTCCCCCGAGTCCCTTCTCATTCCTGCTGCTTTTGCTACATAAGCTCTCAGCACGTGGGCAGCAAGAGATGGCAGGCTGGGTTTCTTGTAGTGCCCAGAATAAAAATCAGAGGGCAACTCCGTGTGCCTACCAGGAGCTCCCATTCCTCCCCAGAGGCAGCAAGAATGCTGTGCTGACAACAGCTAGACTCACTGTACTGAGTCACGTAGGGCCAGGGGGACGCTCTGTACCCTCCCCCTTCTCCAGTCTCTGAGGAGACCAGGACCATTAAGGGTCTGGCTTCTAGTTCTGAAAGAGGAAAGCAGATCAGGAAGAGGAGGAAGGGCGGGGGCCACATTCCAGGAAGACAGGGTCACTCTTACCAAACCAAGCCTGCTGCTCTCCCTGTACTTCAATGGCTAGGCCAAAATCAGCCAGCTTGACGGCGGCACCCTTGCATTTACTCGCCAGCAGCAGGTTTTCAGGCTGTATAAGGAAAAAAAACCTTATGAGGCACCCACCCTCTGGCCCTGAGGAAGCCTTGTTTGGGTCCTCGCAGTACCACACCCTGGCACCAGGTGGCGCCTATGCTTCACAAGCAGAAGGCAAAGGGGGAGCCTGGGTAGTACCTTCAGGTCCCGGTGGACGATGTCATGCTGGTGGATGTGGTTAACACTCTCCAGGATCTGATGTATACAGTGGCTGTAAAAGCACAAGGAAAAGAAATGTCAGTGCAGGGTTAAACTACTCATCCACGACCACACACTACAGATTAAAGCATGTAAGTCTGGGTTACAGATTCACAGGGAATCACTGAACAATAGCTAAAACCTTGGACTCTGGACATCATCTAGTTCAACCTATTTTACAGAAGAAACTGAGGTCCAGGCATATTAACAGGTTTGTCCAGGGATTCCCACTAGATAATGGCAGAGGACAGACCAGAACAGAGTCTACCAGGCCTCCCTAGACTGCAAAGGCCCAATACAACCAGTCCATTTCCAGGAAATTGGGGACACTCCTGAGAAAGAGAGACCATCCAATCCCTTCCTTCTTTTCTCCCCCTATAGAAACTCTGTTCTCGGAGAAGAGACTTGTGGTGGCATCTTAGGAAAGCTAGTACAACTATACCTAAGTTGTTTTGTTGGAGGTACACTCACTCATTTAAACATTTATTGACAACCTACAGGCACTGTGCTTGGTAGCACACAGACTATAAAGATAAAACTCAGGACGCAGACACCTTTAAGAAATGATGTGCTTAACTACTGGGCATTTATCCAAGGGATACAGGTGTGCTGTTTCGAAGGGACAGTTGCACCCCAATGTTTATAGCAGCACTATCAACAATACCTAAAGTATGAAAAGATGGACATCAAATGTCCATTGATGGATGAATGGATAAAGAAGATGTGGTATACATATACAATGGAGTATTATTCAGCAATCAAAAAGAATGAAATCTTGCCATTTGCAACCACGTGGATGGAACTAGCATGCATTATGCTAAGTGAAATTAGTCAGAGAAAGACAAATATCATATGACTTCACTCATATGAGGACTTTAAGACACAAAACAGATGAACATAAGGGAAGGGAAGCAAAAATAATATAAAAACACGGAGGGGGACAAAACAGAAGAGACTCTTAAATATAGAGAACAAATAGAGGGTTACTGGAGGGGTTGTGGGAGGGGGGATGGGCTAAATGGGTAAGGGGCATTAAGGAATCTACTTATGAAATCATCGTTGCACTATATGCTAACAAATTTGGATGTAAATTAAAAAAGTAAAATTAAAAAAAAAAAAAAAGAAACGATGTGCTTAAGAAGGTTCCAAACAGGGCAACTGAGGAACATTTCTGGTGATGATTTTCCACAGAAAAAAAACAAACTAACCCAGAGTCACCTTCACCTACTATTTCTTTTCTTTCTTTTCTTTTTTTTAAAATAAGGTCCACGCCCAACATGGGGCTTGTACTCAACGTGGGGCTTGAATACATGACCCTGAGACCTCAAGAGTCTCATGCTTTATCACTGGAGCCAGCCAGGCACTGCAACTGCTATTTCTTGAATCAGGCCGTCCACCTTCCAAAATATCCTGCCACACTTGCAGTCAAACTCCTGGCAGAGAGCATTGGTGATCTAGAGCAATGGTGAAAAGTGGGGGATGATTTTGCCCACAGGGGACATCTGGTAAGTATGGAGACATTGCTGGTTTTCACAAGCCATCCTCTAAGGTGTGGGTAAATCCCTTTTCAGCGGGGGGGAGATGCTACTGGCATCTAGTGGGTAGAGCCCAGCGATACTTCTAAAATGCTACAATGCACAGGAGAGGCCCTCACAACAAAAAATTATCTGGTCCCAAACATCAGTAGTGTTGAAGTTGAGCCTAGAGAATGAGACCCCAGCCAGCCGGGAGGTACTACCAGGTATGCAGAGCAGGCTTGCAGAGTGTCCGGGGGTGCTGGTCTGATGTCCTGGACTTCTTATTCCTTCCTCTAAAATCTGATTCTGGGGCTTCCACAAGAGCCAAGGGGTCTTACCAGGCTCCTGGAGGCTGAGGCTCAGGCCTCCCTTCAGGACACAGCCCATGAGTAGGCCAAAGAGACTTCAAGACTGAGCTGAAGAGGCGAGTCTCCACAGAAATGTATAATTAGAACAGAGCCAGGCTAGCAGGGAGAGCCTTCTGGCCAAAAATGGCAAAAGTGCGAAGTGTCCCAGCAGAGCCAGGCCAAGCCCACTGGTACAGTCACACACAACCCCTCCCCTCCCCCTAGCCAGCTCTCCCTCCTCCCCGCCAGGCTCCCAGAGCTATCACCGCCTCCTCCTGCCCCAGAGTCTGGTCCTCCCCTGCTGGCACTGGAATTCATCTCCCCACTTGAGAATTTTTCCCCGAGGCCGAAGCATCTGAAGTTGATCAGCAAACGCTGGCCTCTCAGGGTTGAGAAATTTGTGAGGAAGCTGCACTCCCCCACTCCCCAGAGGCAGCCAGAGCTGCCACAAATGCCAGATAAACTGTAGGCAGGATGATCAAAACCAGGTTGTATGGACATCACCCTCAGAGAAATCTCAGGGCTGGGGGAGGAGCCAAGGCAGGAAATACAGGTCACACAAGCACCTAAGAGCTCTGTGGGCTTCCGTGGGGGGGGGGGGGGGGGGGGGGGTGAAGACTGAGGGATATGACCAAGGAACAGTCCTCCAGCCTGAGGAGCCCCACATCAGGGCTGGTCATGGTGGTCAAGAGACTAAGTGATCCAGGATGGAATCTCTGCCAAGAAGGTTCCTGGTTGGATTATTAGCCCAGATGTTTACACTCCTTCAGAACACAAGCCATGTTTCCTCCATCTCTGGATCATTCCCAGGATGCCTTGCACACAGTAAAATTTGTCAAAGGAAAGAAGCAGGGTAGGGAGGGCCCTTGGGCAGGCTTGCAAGTACACAGTAGTGCAAAGAAAAGGTATTTCCAGAGTGAAAGGATAAAGGAGACTTGCAAATGCTTCGCAAAAACACGGATCTGGGAGTATTGAACTTTTAACTTCTAACATCACCTATCAAATGCAACCCATGTCCAGCTTACAGAATCTCTGTCCAGATAAGAGCTCTTCTGATCTTCCCCAAAGACTATTCAAATAGGCAAAATGCCTGCCCCCCCCTAACGTGGCCAAGACTCACAGTGAACTCTAGGGCGCCCATCTCACCTGGCATCAGCTTCACTGTAGTACTCTCTGGCCACGATGTCTTCAAACAGCTCCCCGCCGGTAACACTGCAACCAACAGACAGAGACAGTCAAAGGGGGTAGGTCAGTGTCAGTTGGCCAATACCAGCATCCAACAGGTAACAGGTCACACCAAGGAACAGCTTTTAAAGAAATCCAAATTCTACATGCATTTCATCTGAGAGCCCAGAACGTGCTCGATCCTTCAATGACATGGGGCTTCACCTTGGGGTAATGTGGGCCCTCCTTTTCTCCAGCACATTTGTTTCTATAACCTACAGATTAGTTAACACTCAGGCAAAGAAGAATATACAGAGATCTAGGAGAAAATAATCAATCTATTCAGAAAGTCATAGCTTTATTTGAGACCAATATGAATACTAAGATACACAGCTACCCAAGAAGGACAGACCTATTCTTAAAGTTGAAGAATAATGAGACCAAGGACACAGAGACCCAATCCTGAAAATACCAGAGAGGCATTTCCAGGAGGTAAAGAGCCACTTTTAAGATATTAAACCACAACCAAAGTGGAGGAGAGACCAATTGGAGTCCAGTTTATGACTAATAAAAGCCACCTTCAATTTCCCAGAATTTTTAAGGTCATGTGAAGAGCTGTATTCTATTTCTCCACTAAGGACAACACACCAAGAAACAAGAAAAAAGCATTTGCACAAGGTGTGCTGCTGAACAGAAATGCAAGAGTAATGCCATCCGGGGGTTCAGAGCCCTGGGGAGATACTGAGTGAGCAATGAGGTCCCCTGAGCAACCTGCCCATTACTAGAGGAAGTTCAAACTCAAACCCTTTCTTTTGGCTAAAGGAGAGGGACTCTCAGCAGAGGCTGAAGACCCAGTTTAGGTCTTTTTCCAAGCCTTCATCTTGAGCCAGCTGGAGGGAAAGGCCCCCACACCCTCAGAAAGTGGAACTTACAGGTCAAACACGAGGTAGTGAAACCCTTCTTCAGAAATACTGTCATGGAGGCGCACTGCAAGAGAGGAGATGGGGACAGAGATTAACAGAGAGAAACCTTGGAAACCTACTCCTCTCCTCCTCAGCAATCCCACCCCTGTCCCAGCCTGTCAGCCTCACTGGACGGTCTTCTGAAGGAGTGGCAGTAAGAAGTGGCGACATGCCCATCACCCCCCAAGACCAGGTGACACAGCCACAGAACAGAGAAACAACCAGACCCCAGGTCCAGTGCTCTGGCTGCCATCTCATACTGCCTCAAACGTAGGCAAGAGATAGAAGCTTTGTGGCTAAGAAATAAGACAGAAAAGCAGGAACCTTCCCAGAGGTGCTAGTCCCAGAGGAGGTGGTCCTGGGATATGATGCATGACAGTGTAACGTAGAGCAAGAGCAAGGACCACCTGGGGATGCTGACCGCAGAGGAACAAAGAATGACAAGATGGATGAGCCCGAGAGCTCTTTTACGGGAGTAGATGGGAAAAGGGGAATTAAAGGCAAGGGGAAAAGCTGGAAAGGTAGAGTCCAGCAGAAAGGCACGTGGAGTGAGGCTAATGGATGGTAAGCATGGGAGGCAACATGCAAACTCAGGCAATGACAATAATAATTGTTTATTAAAGTGCTTATTACATGCCAGGCCTTGGGTTAGGCTCTTTGCATACATTACGTATTTCTACAAGCATTTATTGAGTGCCTACTATGTGTCAGATTCTGTGCTGGATGGTGGAATTTAGGGACATAGCAGCTGCCTCCGAGGAGTTTATTCTTCTGGACAACCACTCCCATTCTACAGATGAGGACGCTGGAAGCTCAGAGATGTTGTATCTTACCAAAGGCCAAAGATATAATAGGTCAAGATGTAAATCCAGCTCTTTCTGAGTCCAAAGACTGGTCTACACCACTGCTTCCTATAAGAGATGCAGTGTAGCCCACACAGCCAGGCAATAGAGCAATGGAGACTGTGAGAGAGACTACTCGCAAACGCACTTATGACAGCAGCATAGACGGGTCCAGGAGGCCACTGCAATGAGCAGACTAGGGCAACTCACCCGCTGCAGGAAAAGGCTGGCAAGCAGAATCCCTTCCCACTTCCCGCCTCCAGAGCTCCTGGGCAAAAAACCAATCTAATGTCTTCTGAGGTCTCCTTTTCAAGCTTCTGCCCACAAAGCCACCTGTGGCCTAAATGCCAACCCCTGAGCACCATTCTAATGCAAACACAAGGAGATGCTTTGGCTGAATGTCCCAGCTGCTCCCGTCCCTTCCCTCACCTGATCTCTCCTGATGGGGAACCTCTGTCTGACCCTTGCCAATCCTCGGGGGTTTCAGGAGCAACTCACAGAGCACGTTAGGAATGGCCTGACACCAAACCAGCCAGTGAAGATCTTGGATACACAGAAGTCATTGTGTCTCTTCCTTGGTGGCTCCATGTTGCCAACCACCCCAAATGACAGATTCCATTTCCAGTGTCAGACTGTTTCCTCAGGGCCAAGGGGCTTCCCTACATCCTCTCCCACCACAGCAAGATCAGCCAGAACATAAAATATAGGCACTTAGCCGTTACTACAGCTCTGTGGTTCTTCTCAGTTGACAAATGAGGACACAGACCTGCCAGAGCCAGATCCAGGGCCCAACAACTGTCATATCGCCTACTTTATTTGATCTGGTCCGGTTACCCAAAGTTCTACCCCAAACTCAGTATCTCTGTGATTTACCAATGGGATCAAAGGCAGGTGGTACTACCAGGATCCCTCCTCCTCCAACTGTTCCCTCCTGTACTTGGGCAAACAAGCTCATACTTCTCTAGGCCCCCAGATGACAGAAGGAAGGAGCTACAGCCAGACCCGTTCTTCCCTCCCACGCTATTCAACCCAGGCGTGCTCAAGCGAGCTCCCCCAAAGCCCGGCCAGCCCCCTCCTCACTTGTGCTTCTCTGGTCTAAGCTGGGGCTGCACACAAAGTCTTGCTGCAGCTGCTGCTCCCTTGCTTCCAAAAGGACTTTCCATTTAATTAAAAATTCACTATTAAAAAGCATTAAAGTGTGTAATACAAATAATCCCCTGGAAATCAGCTGTCCCAGAAGCTAAAGACCAGCTTCATTAGGGAGGTGACTAACAGTAGCAGGACAGTAAGCTAATAGTACAGCAGGTACGATGCTAACAACCACTCCCAGGGGAATCCTGCCACCCAGCCCTACCTCTCCCAGCCCCTGGCCCCTGTGCCTGCCTCTTAGACTAGCACAGCAGGGCTGAGAATGGGGCAGAAAGTACAGGCACCCATGCCCATGCTGAGATATGGAGGCACTGGCGCTTGCTCTTCTCCAGGAAGGCCACACACAGAGCCCAGGTGGGAGGAAGCAGGGGAGGGGAATCAGAAGAGAAGAGCAGTAATGGAAAATTAATCCAGCCCAGAGAATGGCTTTGATGTGTGCCCCAGAGCAAGGTACCACTGAGACAAGAAGGGACAGGTGCACAAGTCCCCATACCTGAACGAGATACTATTTTTTCTCTTGCAAAGAAAATTAGGAGAACTGAGAACGAGGGAAAAACTTGACTGCACAACTCTAAGTGCCTCCCTAGCAGAATCTTGATAATAACGATCCAAGTTATAACAGCTAATATTTAGTTGGGCTGTTTCTATGTGCTAGACATTGTGCCAAGTGCTTTACATATGTTATGTTATTGAACTCTAAGAAAGGTACTTCTACTACCCCCATTTGACAGGCGAGAAGACTGAGGTTCCGAAAGGAACTCATCCAAGCTCATACTAAGTGGCAGAACTGAGACTTGAAACCAAAACACACTGACATCAAGATTCTTGACATTGTAGAATTGCCTGCGAAGGAGTCACTTTTTCTGTCCTCTTAGGCTAAGGAGCTCCAACCTGTCCCCACTAACTCCGGCCATTCCGACCTGCTCCCCTGAAACAGGCATGGCTGAACAGGCCATGGATATGGCTGTGAGGAAGAGAAACCCAGCCATGCTACTGCAGAGCTTCCAGGCCAGTGGGGAAGACGGGTGTTAAACCAGCACTTACACAAATATGTAACTAAGCGCTACTGTGTTAAGGGCTATGAAGTAGAAGTAAAGGATGCTACGGAATAAAATAATCACCCAGCCCGTTCCACAGTAATTAGATGGTCGAAGGCCAAGGAGGGCTAGACTAAGTCCACAGACGGGAAGACCTGGAAAAGGACTATAAAGCATTTACTGCATTTCAGTGATATAAACCTAATTACTGCTTTTTAAAAACTGCGGAAAGAAAAAACAGCCCAAACACCTAAATACCTTTACTTGATGGTTCGTACCTCCAAGCACTCACAAAGCCATAACCCAAGTGCTGTGGCTATTTCCATTCCTTAAAAACCACCCCAAAACATGCCATATTTTAACTAGCAAATCTTGGCTTGGAAAAAGCGTCACTGTTAAAAGTGTCTGCAGCAATAGCAGAGTGGGAAGGAGGTCCTGCTTCCCGGGGGACTGATGGGAGACTCTGGCTGCCCTCCCCATCTAGGAGCAGGTGGGCAAGAACCCCCTTGGAGCAGAGATTTAGGAGCTGCTTGGTCATGATGCAATGTCTTCTTCTTTTTCTTTGCTCCTGTTTTTGCTACACTTACTGTTAGCTAAATGGCCCTGGGTCCAAGGTAAATGGCAGCCTGGCTTAAATAATCTGCAAACTGAGCTGGGGCTGAGGATTTAGGGACGATCACTTCTGGGGGCTAGAATCTCCATTTTCATCACTTCCATTTTTTCCTAGGCCTCCTTTGCTCACGGAGCCCTCTCACAACTCCACGAAGAGGCACAGATAACAAAATGGAGGTGCAGGCAGGCTAAATAATTTGCTGCAGGTCACAGCTACAGACCAACACATCCCAGATTCAAACCTGGAAGACATGATACCAAAGCCACACACTTTGCTTCTCCATATATGGTTCACAGACCAGCAGTGTGGGCATACCCTGGAGACTACACACGAGGAAGCTCAGGTCTACCCCAGACCTCCTGAATCAGAATCTGAATTTAACACGATCCCTCGATGATTCATGAGCACATGAAAGTTTGAGTAGTGCTGCTCTAAACCATAATCCTAGACTGTGATTGAACCTCCCAGGGCAGCTCAGCACGAAGGAAGACAGAGTCTATTCATTAGAGGAATTTAGAGCAGGGAGCAAGCAGATCACAGGTAGCACACATTCCACTCAGACTAGACAGTACTGCTGCTCGCTCCTCCTCTCAACTCCACACCTCTGGCCACTCTCCCAAAGATGTTTTAGGTTCTGCAGTTAATGCCTCATAACCAACAGGCTTTTTTTTTTCATCAATAAACTTTATTGTTTTGAGCAGTTTAGGGTTCACAGCACAACTGGGTAGGAAGTACAGACAGCATCCACATACCAACTGCCCTACACACTCATGGCCTCCCCTACTGTCAATATCTCCCACCAGCACGGCACATTTGTTATCATCGATGAGCCTATACTGACACATCATCGTCTCCCAGACTCCACAGTTTATAGTAGGGTTCATTCTTCCAGCAGGCTTTTAACCTCTGGGATAGAATATCTATTAGGGAGGAAAACTGGGGATGCCTGGCTCCTTGCACCAAATATCCTTCTGAATTCAAGGGTCTCCGAGTCTGACAGCAACCAGAGGGTGATCATGTGCTCTCTGTTCTCAGCATCCTCAACTCTGCACCACTCTCGGGCTGGTCCACTTGTATCCCTGCGGGATGGAGTTAAAGAGGCTGGAGCCAAAAGGGCCAAAGCTCTGAAGGAGGGGGCAGCGAAGAGAGGAGAAGAATAGTGAATTAGGGCACAAAACTGCCTCCTCTCCCGCCACAAGCCAGATCAGGATCCATGGCAACCCCCGCCTCCTGGATCCACAGTTCCACCACATCTCTAGCAGCCCTGGTTCCCACCGGAAGCCAGAGAGCCTGGCCAGCCAGCTCTCCCAGGACACCGTCCTGACTCACCCTTCCCTCTCCCTGCTCTTGACCCCGGAATAAGGCCTCAGACCAACATCCCTCAGGATCTGGGAACATTCATGACACGAAGCACAATTCTAGGCAATCAGATGCTGATGAAGTGAGGATGCCTTTCCTGGGTTGGGTCTCGCTGGCCCCCTAACAGAGCGGATGGCTGAGGCAGACGGTCTCCAGGTAGAGCTGGGGGCAGGTAGATAAAAAGGAAAGAGCTACCAAACCAAAGTAAGGTCTAAAAGGTCAAAAGTATATATTTCATTTCTAGAAATGCATAAAAAGAAGGGTATGACTGTTTTCAGCTAGAATCCCATTTTTGCCCTTCCTGGTCATTTCTCAATTGTCTTCATCTTACCTCAACCCTTCTAGGGTCAACCAGGTCAACCAGGAGGTGGTTCCGCCTCCTGCTTCATTTATCCCACCCTATATTCTCCTCCCTACATGAGAACAGTTCATCATTACTCTATGAGTTGGTCACAAGTAGCATAAGGAAAGGAAGTGGCTGTCCTCAGACCCTGAGACCTGGGACTGGAACATCAAAATAATTCTGTGTTTGTGGATGGCTTTAGCTACCAACACACTTTTTCTTCCTGTTCTGGAACTTCTAGGTTAGAGGTCACAAGCTCAAAAGCCTATGGCAATCAGTGCAAACATGAGGTACCAGAGAGGGGCAAACGACGGTGACCAGCAGGCTCAAGGGACAGCCGCTGCCCAGCCCGAGCAGATGGAGGCTCAGGAGAGCCACAATGTCTGATTCGAAAGACTGGGAAACAGAATTTTTTTTTTTCTTCAAAATGTGAAATCTCGTTTTTAAATATTGGCAAATAATAAAATATTTTTAGACCACTGAGCTGGCCAAACAAAACACGCCTGAATTTGCGATTGCTGGTCTAGTTATTCCTCTCATTGTCTCTTCTCTCCTACCCAAGGTGATACATTGGTCCCAACTGTGCTGTTTTCAGGTGAGGGTCTAACTTGAGAGCTCACCCAGGGAGCTCCAGTAGTTCCAAGCCCAGGACCCCTCAGCTGAGAGGTGCTGGCTCGATGGAGCACACTGCACCAGCAGAGTCGAGCACTGGCTCTGCCAATCTGCTTCAGGTGTAATCCAAGCTGCCGATTGCGATCTGTAAAGCCCTGCATGGTTGGAGTTCTGGTTACCTCAGAGCTGCTCCTCTCCCCCTTGGGCCGGAGTACGACCTCGGCTCTCCCATGTAAGGGCTCACGTTAAGCATTCCAGCCTGAGGTCTGGGAAACCAGAGGCTGGGTAGCTCCGGAGGAAGCATCCAGCTTCGGCATGTCACCTCACAGCCCCGGCCGCCAACAGAGCAGAGGGGGAGGCCTCCGGGGCACTGTGGGAGCCCCGATATTTAGGCCATGCCTGAGGAGCAGGGAACACGTGTTGTTCTTTGTGATGACTCAGGGCTTTCAGGGAAAACCTAGGAGATGCTCCCTGCTCTGCCTCAAGTCAAGACTGGGGTTTCTGCTCAGACGCTGCAGCCAGCCCAATTTCTGTCCCCTCTGCAAGAAGCACCAAATCAGGGCCAACGCTTTTGGCAAAGGCTATTTCAGCTGAACAATATAAAACTGAGCTGGAGTGGGTTGTGGCAGGCAAACCTCCTCAGGCTTTAGAACAACCAACAATGTGCTCTTGTCCCCCAAGTTGGGGTGGGAGCAGGGAGAAATCCTCTTAATTTTTTCTCCTTCCCCATGAGAGTGGCCCCTGCCATCCCTTCTCCAGAGAAGCCAGGCGGGTGGGCAGCTTGCTTTCCTGGCTCTGGGGAATACAAACGGGAGCACCATGGAAACCCCCAGAGTGTGCATGACACCGTTAACAGGAACAAAACTCTTCCAAGTCCAGAAACAAAATCCGGACCCTTTTATGATGGCTGTGGAAGGCCCCTGGTGAGGGATGCTGGCAGGCTACTAGCCCAGTGCCTCACACGCTGAGGATCCTGGACCTCAGCCCAAAGACGGAAGGAGAAGGGGAAGAAAGGGAGTCCAAAACCTGTTCCAATCCTCACATCCTAGCCCTGAAATAACACTGCAGGGATGGAGACCCTCAGGTCTCTAAACTAGAACGCCCCAGAATTCTTAGCAAGACACAGTTGCTATCCCACTTGGACAAAAAAATTACACCAGGCAAAGGCCCAGGGGCAGAAGTGGTTTCATACACAAAAGCAGTGTACCTCTGTTCTCCCTGCTTTCTACAACATGCCCAATAAATACCCTAAGCACTTACCAATGTTTGGATGTTTCAAAAGTCGGCATATCCGGGCCTCACGTTCTAGTTTTTGGTGATCTAAAAGCAGAAGAGAGGAAACAAAAACCATCAACCATCCATTCTCTTTGTGGCCACCTTGCTATTCACACTCTTCCAACTATGCACTTTTTACAATTTGCTGAATTAATGCAGCAAGTCACAGCAATCCCAGGGATAGGTATTATGACCACTTTTTCCAAATGAAGTAATGCTCTAGGAAAGCACCTTAAGCTAGTGACAGGTGGAGTTGGGATTTGAATCCAGGTCTTCAGCTAAAACTCTGGTACCCTTTTCACTATAGCAGGGATTTCACTGGGCCAGGGTGTCCAGAATTTCTTTCTTGATAGAAATACTAATAATAGCTAAGTTTTATTGAACACCTACTATATGACCAGGCACTGTGCTAGGAGTTTTACATATATTCTCTAATTGAATCTTCATAGCATCCCTGAAACATAATGCTGCTGACAACCAAGATGATGATGAAGATGATAATGATTTGATAAAATAATCATAGCTAACATTTCTTGGGAGCTTACTTCTACACCAGGCAGAAACAGCTTTTAACTGATTCTCGTAACAACTCCATGAGGCTGGCACTATTATGAGGCCCATATTATGGTAATCCTGCTTCTCCCCAGGATCTGCTTGGCCATACACTCTCAGATGCAAGCAAGCAACAGTGGTCAATTCCTTCCATAGGAAGGCAGAGCTCCAGGAAGTAGAGAGGATGCTACTATGCAAAGCAAGGTGGCCTAGAAGCCCTCTCCACCCCACCTGCTGGAATTCTGCCAGACAGCCCCCTCCTACACAAAGTCTCCCCTGTTCCTCTCAGTAGATGGGACTTCTCCTCCCCCTGACCATCCCCCCACCTTCCACTGCACTTCTTACAATGTTCACATCATACATTATGTCCACCATCTTTTGGTCACAAGCTCTTTAAAGGGTGGGATCTTTTTGAGTGATGCTTCCTAGAGTTCCTTCCATAACAGAGGCTTCATAAGGGTTTATCAATAGTATCAATAGTAGTAACAACCATTATTTACTAAGGATTTACTATTTGCCAGGCAGAGGCATAGATTATCTTATGTCACCCCCACCAAACCCCTATGAAGTAAAGGATCTGATTAACTCTATTACATTACAAGTGAAGAAATGAGGAAACTGAGGCTTAAAAAGTTGAGGGAACCTGCTCAAGGTCGCAGGCAGTGGATGCAGGTGGTCTGAGCCTAGAGCCCTTTCTCCAGCATGATGCTATGATGACAGGATAAAGAAAAGTAAGAGCAACCCGTAAAAACTCCAGGCTTTGTGGGGGCATAGCTCAGTTCACCTCGACGTCTCCAGGCCCAGGCAGGTACCTTCACATCTCCATCTGCCAAACAATTCCTGCCTCCCTTGGTAAGGGCTTCTCCCCACCCTACCTCTACCTTAATAGCAAAGAGCCTCTGTAGAGCTTGCCATGACTCCCACAACCATCCTACCAGGTAGGTGCTATGACGGTCACCATTTCACAGAAAATGACACTGAAGCCCAGAGAAGTTAAATAACTTGCCCGAGATCACACATCTGGAAAGGGAGGAACTAGGATTCAGACCCAGGCCTGCCAAGATAATGTAGTCTGTGATAATGCAGGGATTATAGACTAAAAGGAATTCCTAATTGTTGTTTCACCAATCACCCCTAGTTTTGTCCTAAACTTTCCCTCTAGCAACAGCTCTGCTTTGTGGAAAAAGGAGGTGGGGACAGGCAGAGATTAGTTCCTGCTGCCCAGGCTAATCCATCCCAGCTGCCCAAAGATCTGGGTCAGGCCCTCCTTCCTATCCTCAGGTTTGGCATTACCTCTAACCGGGATGCAGCCAGAAAACCACAGGTAACCCCACACTCCCACATCACCTGGGACCCATCAGTCCCAGGGACTTTCAGACCCTAGAGTTAGTTGAGAAAGTAGTGCTAGCCCAGCCCAGTTGGCAGGGGGCTTGCTTTTTCCAGATATGGCTGGAAGGATGTCAGGGCTACCCCACCTTCCTCTCAGCCCCTGAAATTGGGATGGGAGTACCCAGCTAGCCAGCCCCAAAGCTTCCCTCTCTCTGACCACTTACCTCACCACCCTCCAACCCACAACCCTTGGGCATGGCTGCCCAGGCAGGTGCAGAGGAACAGCATCTTGCAATGCAGAGGTGGCTGCTAAGGGGAAGGCCTGTAAGATTAATGTTTATCTCCTCCCATAAGTCTCTTACTGGCTAATGGTTCCAGTCCCACAAGAGCAACAGCACTAAAAATAAGGGTGCTCTGGCTTTACCAGTGACTCAGAAGGAGGAGAGACACAGATTCATCCTTCCAGCTCCTTGAAGGAGCTTCCCAGTGTCCAGAGGGTCCTTGTTAGCCACTTAATTCAGCCCTGTCTCCAAGAAGCTGAGTCCCCATGTCTTCTCTGAACCCCAGGCTACTCCTTCGTCTTTGCTCTGATCCTTAACCATGCAGTCCATCCATGAACACAACAGCTCTGGAGCCAGACGGCCCCGGGTTCGGGTTGAGTCCAAGCCCTGCTATATCAGGTAAGCTATTAAACTCATCTGAGCCTCATTCATGCATTCAAAAAAATATTTACTGAGGCCTTCTATGTGACATGCACTGTTCTAAATGCTGTGGATACAGCAGTGAACAAAACAGGACAAAAATCCCTGCCTTGATAGAGGTGATATTCTAGTGGCACTGGGTTGGGGGAGGGACAGACAATAAGAACTAGATGGCACATTAAATGTCTTGGCAAGTGCAATGTAGAGAAATAAAGCAGGGAAGAGGAATAGTACATATCTAAATAGGATGATCACGGAAAGCCTCAGCAAGGAAATGACATTTGATTAGGACCTAATGGAGGTGATAAAAGGAGCCAGATAGATACCTTGGGAAAGAGTGTCCTCACTTCTAAAACAGAGGCAGTCAGGGGCACCTGGGTGGCTCAGACAGTTAAGTGTTGGAGTCTAGATGTCGGCTCAGGTCATGATCTCGCGGTTTGTGAATTCCAGCTCTGCATCCACACACTGCCAGTGTGGAGCCTGCTTGGGATTCTTTCTCTCCCTCTCTCTCTGTCCCTTCCCAGCTCACACTCTCTCTCTCAAAACAGTAAATGAATAAACTTAAAACAAAGAAAGAAAGAAAACAGAGGCAGTGATATCTGCAGATTAAATGAGGTAATCAGGTAAATGCTCGGCACAGTGCCTGGCACATGGAGAACCTCAGCCGTGGCTATCACCAGAGACACTGAGAGAGTTGGACCCATTCTCTCTCAGCTTGGGCACCCAGAGAGTCCACAACACACCAGCAGAGCCCTCTGACTCAGCTCTGTTGCAGCCCCCCTGGGCATCGAGGTATTCCCTCCTGTTTTGGTGGGGCCCGCCTGTGTCTACAGCCTGCAGGTGAAAGGTTAGCAACAGGGGCTTCTCAGAGAGAGGAAAGCCTAAGGAAGTGCCACTGCCTGCAGGATCCCTCCTCTTCCTCAGCCTCACCTTTGTTGGCTGTGGCGTCCTGCCATGCAGAAGCTCTGCTCAATGAACCATGTGGTTTTTGCCAACCATTCTCTCTCTGCCTCCTCACACCATACACAGCCAGCCGGTACCCCGGCCTCTCTGCTATTGTCTCCTGTCTCTTTCCTCCACACACCTCCTGGCCTGTAGTCCCCTCCAGGACTGGTCTACGTCTGGGGAAAAAGCAGAGAGCTCCACCCTAGCAGAGGCTGTGGTATTTCAGGAACAAATATGGTTTGTAGAGCATCTTTCCCAATTGCAAGGGCTGTCCTGGCTAACGCACAGTATCACAACCCCAAAAGAGGTGAGGCCACTGAACTGACTTGGTCCACAGTGGCAGGTCAAGGGCCTGGCTGGGCATCCTAAGGTGATAACACACCAGCTGGTGCTCTTGTCACAAAGGTGGCCTTCTCCCTTGATACACCCCTCCTCCCACTGACCATGGAGCTCACCGTTCCTAGGCCTTCCAAGGCTGACCCTCTTCCCACCCACCTTTCAAGCGGGCTATTCCCCGCCCCCTCACGTGGCCCAGCCCCCCCTTCCTGTTTGACAACAGCCACTTCCCGCTTTTGCACAGGGCCACTTCCTGCCTGCCTGTGTGCTGCTGCCATGGAGAGACCCACCCCTGCCGACCTTCAGCCCAGCTCCAACCACATCTCTCTGCAAAGTTCTCCCCCTCAATAGCAGAGGTAGCAACAGGAGCAGAAAGCAGAAGTGGCTGTTATCAGGGATCTGCTTGGGCCTTCCCCAACAGCCCCTCCAGACAGAGCCAGGCCCAAGAAACAGGCATCCCTGGAGGCTGTGCCTCTCCTGCCTTTTGCCCAAGTATGTCCAGACCTGGTCCAAGCCAAGTACCCATCACAGGAAGAGCAGCAAGGAGTGACCAGAGGGTCAGTGCCAAGCGAGACAGAAAAGAGGAAGCAGTGAGGAGACAGCATACGGCAAAGGGGAGGCAGAGTTCTAGAACCACCTCTCCCCTAAACCCAAAAGAGAAGCCTACTCCAAATGCACTTTCCTTCCATCACAGGATCAGGGGCCAGGGAAGGCTGGCCATTGATCCTCCATGGCCCTGTAGGGATATGACTGATTTAGCGACTTTTCTCTATAACCACAAGTGCCAGCACTAATTTAAAAAAAGATTTTTTTTAACGTTTATTTATTTTTGAGAGAGGCCAAGACAGAGTGTGAGCTGGGGAGGGGCAGAGAGAGAGGGAGACACAGAATCCAAAGTAGGCTCCAGGCTCTGAGCTGTCAGCACAGGGCCTGATGTGGGGCTCGAACTCACGAACCGTGTGAGATCATGACCTGAGCCAAAGTGGGACGTTTAACCGACTGAGCCAACCAGGCACCCCGCCGGCACTAGTTTCACATAAGATCCTATTGCCACCTAAATACACAACCCTCTATCATGGAAAGGACACAGAGCTCTACTCTGGCTATGAGGACACTCTCCAAGTTCTAATCCCAATGACATCCTTGACTTTTCAAAGGGTATTTCAAGGGTCTGTGCCTATGATCCCAACATGAATGATGAGAAGATTCCTACAGTTTCCTAAAGCCCAATTTCAGATGCTTCAAGTGGAATGTCTCCTCTTGCTGCCCTCCTGAGTGCCCTCCTCTTCCTTACTAAGCAGCAGAGACCTCCGTCTGGCCTCTGGGGCATCACCTGGAGGAGAAGAAACAAGGGCACCAGAGGGATCTGGTGTCATTATCCGCATTTCCAGCTGCTTATTAACAGTCCCTGGCCTTGGGCACTGACCAGTGGGAATCCCAAGTCACAATCCCATTGACCTCATCCTGACACTGTGATGCCACATCCCTTCCTGTTTGAATCTCACTCTAAAGGTGCAAAGAGTCTCCAATTAAGAGCACAGTCCATCCACCATGTAAGAGCAGGGGTCATGGCTTCCAATTCCTTCACACTCACACACCCGGGGCCAGCTGAGGGCTATGAGTACAGTGGGATAGGCCCTGAAATGTGCTCATGTGAACCTCCAAGGTTCTGTCCCTTAATCTGGTATTCTCCCTTTCTCTTCAGTCCTAACTCAAGCAGGTTTAACCAGGTGACACAAAAAGCCAAGCCCTACTTTGGCCTTTGTGTCGTAAGATAAGAGAAGCTTTAACTAAGGAGGGAAAGGAGAGAGGAACCAAGAAGCTGTTCCATAGCAAAGGTCTCCCAAACCAGCTTGGGTGGAGAAAATCCCCATGGGGTCACTAGCAAGGTCCAAGAAGGCAGGGCTCTGCCTCTGGACACTCTGGATGCTCTCAGGGCCAGAACAGGGTCAGCCGCTGAGTTCTCCATGCCCCCGGCACGGCTCTGGGTGCCTGCAGCCTTTGCCCACTGTTTTGGTGACATTTCCTTCATGGTAACCAGCCCCAAGTAAAACATCCCAGGAAGCAGCCCCTAAAAATAGCTCCTCCCAGGGCAGCAGCAAGCGGGGGGGGGGGGGGGGGGGGAGGGGAAGAGAGAGAGGAGAAAAGAGGGGAGCAGATGGGAAGCTGTTGCCGCTGCTGATAGGACCCAGGAAGCAGAGACGGTGTTGGTGGGGAGTGGCTGGAAATGTCCCCACCACAAAGGGTCTGTACCCAGAGAGGGGGGGTACAGATGAGAGCGAGGCCTCAGCCAGCAGAACGGAGGGATTTGCTCCACTGGGCTTAGAGCTCTGGGCCTAGATGGAGGTGTGGGGATGATATATCAACATTCATCACAGGAACAAAATGCCCAGAATCTGGTTTAAAGGGAGGAGCCAAGTGAAGACCACACTGCTTGAGGATGCTGGGGTCTGAGCACTAGCAAAATCACTGGCATACCTACAGCTCAAAAGAAACAAACCAACCTTCTGTGCCTTGGTTTCCCCACTGGCCCTGGGGCAGATCTTTTTGGCCCTGGGCAGATGACAAAGGCCTCTGCTGAGAGGCACTCAAGAGGTGCAAAGTGCCCATCTCTTCCTGTCATCACCCTTTTGGCACCCATGGGATCAGGCGCTTGTTGGCCTGCCAAGGCTGTCCAGAGAGCGAGCACAGAGATGGGGACGGGAGCCCGTCATACCCACGCCTCCCCTTCCCTGCCTGTAGCCTCACCAGAGAATGGGGTCAGCCACTCACCTCTAGGGTTTCAGCATAGCCTCGAAGCTTGGAACACAGCTTCTGACAAGAGACCAGGGCAAGCAGCAGGAAGAGATCAAGGATGGGGCCACCTTCCAACCTCCATCCCCACCCCATGAGGCCAGCACCCGAAGTCACTCTGGGAAGGTGGACAGGATGGCAGGGTGACAGGCCAGTGTTGTATGAACTAAGCCACATAGCTCACAGCATGACTGTATGACAAAACCGGCCCAGCATAAGCCTTGGCACAGAGAAGGGACCTCCAGGCTGTTTTCTCATCCACTTAGGGGGACGAGTCAGTGGAGCTCAGTCACTTATATACAGGATGCCCATCTCTCTGTCAACAGAAACTGACTGGCCTATTATCCTCAGGAGGAAAACACAGTTCTGCATACAACCTCCTTAAATGCTTCCTCAAGTCGCAGAGTCCTGGCATTCCAGTGCTGCATAGATCTCTCTTCCTTCTACCCTCCCGCACTGCTGCTTCACCCTCCCCTCTCTGCCTCCCCTCACTTCACCCAGATCCTTAACAGGAAAGTCTCATTTGGAGATACCACAGGGGACACAAATGTCATGGGGGCTACTCAGGCCAACACTAAGGGGGTGGGGACTTACAGCTGGCACCACCCAGGGGGATCCTATTTCAGTCCCCAGGGCCAGCTGGACCCAGAAAGGGACAGCCTTTGCCCTTCTGGTGGCCAACATGCCACAATCTCAGCCACTCAGCTTGCCACAGGCTTGGACACAGACTGACACCTCAATCTGGGGGCTCAGAAGGAGGCCCCTAATCACAGAAAAGCCCATGTGCACAGATGGCCACATACAGGCAGAGATGCCACCTAGAAAAGGCTGGGCCAAGGTTTGTCTGGTAATCTCGGAGAATGTGGCAAGAGTGATTGTTGATGCTGTTACTGATTTTAGATGGCATTTCTTAAAGCATGGCTGAGGGACCACCTGCATGAAATTCACTAGGGCACCTGTGTAAAATTTAGATTCTGGGACCCAACCCCAGACCTTCTGTAGATGGAGACTAGGAATCTGTATTTTTTAACCAGTACTCAGGTGATCCTTACACATACTAAAATTGAAAATTGTGGCTGAGAGGAAGTCCCAACATTGCCCTATAAGGTCATTTCTGAAGGGAAGAAAGAATCATAAGCTACACTATCTTCCTACATCACCCACCTACCATATATGCCCCAAGCACGGTCTATAACTTCATGTGTCCTCTCCAACAGTCATGTCAGGCTTACAGCTTGGCTCCATGGATTCACAAAGGGGGAACCCAAGCCAGCCACAAGGTACGAGGGTTCCTACAACTTGGCTCCGAGTTTCCTGACAGCCAAAGCCAAGAAGCAACCATGACCGGTTATGTGGTCCTTTGAATCCATTCATTCAACATGTATAGGTTAGGTATGTGTCAGGCACTTTGTTGGGCCCTGCCTGCACAGAAGTGAAGAAATAGATATGGTTCCTACCCTCACTTCACAGGTCCTCAGGAAGAGGAAAGCTTGCTTACATTTAGCCTCAATAGAAATTTCTTCACGGGGGTAGGGGGTATACAGACTAAATAAATAGACATAGCAAGTGCTGTAACAGATTTCAAAATACTGTTTCTGGTAGCATCTCTTAGTAAGGCCAAGTATCCACTGTAGTAAAAGCAACTGGAATCCAGATAAATGGTCCAAAAACAGAGATTTCTTATAATGCTAACTGTTCCAAGGAAAAATCCTAAACTACGGAAGAAGAAAGGACCATTTGCCCTTCAACTATAGCAATATGGGGAAACGCTTTGGATGTAAGCAAGAGAGCAGGATATAAAATGTTAGGCTCCACGAGGTGAAAATCTATATGCATATGAATAAAGATAAGAAGGGAATATGAAGATTTAAAAATAAAAAAAGACATAAGGGCTCAGGCTCCTTGGGGGGTGCTCTTAAATCTTAAAATAACGACTTATCATTGCCATCACCTGGCCCACTAGCTCCTGCATCCAAGCCTATTTTAAATGCCTCCTTCAGCCTAGTGGAGAGCTAAGCTTGGAACCACAGGCTCCCTTCAGAGCCCCAACTCCACACCTATCACTGTTCCAAGCAAAGGGAGTGACGTTATGTGACTTCCAGTGACTTTATGTAGACAGGCCAGCAGACAAAGACGGTGCTCAATGCACAGGCACACGCACGCCCTACCTTGTAACACGGCTATGAACATGGGCCTCTGAAGCCGCAATGACAAGAAACAACAGAGCAAAAGAAGCATTCCCATCCAGATCAGATCCCCCATAAGACCAGGTGATCTCTCCCCATGCCTCCTGAACACTTCACCATGGATGCCAAGGAGAAGCAGCTTGATACCCTTTTCTTTCCTTTCGACTTACAGCACAGAAAAATCACAAAACAAGAAAGGAAAAGGCAGAGAGACTCAGCAAACAGAGCAAGCCCCTTCGGACCCTCATGGATGACTCCAGTGGGCCCACCACATTCCCAGACACAGAAATCCAACACCTGCGGAGCCCTAGACAGACAGACAGTGACGAGTGAAACCCAGCCCCAGCTGCTGCACCTTTATAAAATATACAGCGTAAACTGAGAGGCTGCAGGGAAGCCACGGCCTTCACTCCCTAACCCCATAGGCACCAGCCTAGTGGGCACCCTGGCCCAACTCTCCACAAGCTCACATCCCCTGTGCCCACACCTACAGCACAGCCCCCAGCTTGGTCCCTCCATCTCCAAGACAACACCCTCCCACTCTCCCACCTCCAAACGGTACTGGCACCGACAGATTCCTGACCCGTCTTGTTGGCACCTGTGCCTATCAGCCAGGACCAGGCCTCTGTCCCTAAGTTAAACTGGCACGCAAGCCATACAACAGAGCCCCAGTCTTGGCATAACCATCTCGAGAGAGGGGGAGTTGATGTCTGAAGCATATGATCTTACACAAGAATCCTTTTCTTGAGGAAAAAAAAAAAAAATCAAAGAGAAACCAAACCTCATCCAGTTTGGGCAGGGAAAGAAAGATGTCAGTCAGAAAACCAAGACAAGGTTGAAAGGAGGTGAGGAAGGGAATAGAACATGATGACACAGGTCAGGAAAGTTCAGGTGGGTAGGAAAGGAGAAGGAAATGACAACCAAAGGCAGGCAGCTCCACAAAGTCACCACAACAGCTATCTTCACATCCTAGAGTTTGGTTCCTAGAGTCCCTCCCTCCCTTACCCCTGGGTGGGAGGACACTGGTGAGATGAGGAACGCTAAGCATTGCATCACTAACTGGAGACACCAGACACCAGCCCCATTTCTGATGCACCAGGGCTATGCTGCGTGGGCACAGGGAGGTATCCACTCTAGAACTGTCGTCTCTGCCTGCACCCTGCACCCTTGGCCAGAGGATGTCTGCCAAAGAGCCCAGCCCACTGTGTCATCCCCTACCCCAGGGGAGGAGGGCATCTGACTGCCCACATATCTCTATGGCAACCATCGCCTCCGACTCAAGGTACCCAGAGAGAAAGAAAACAAACAAATAAGTCAACTTCATAGCCAATTAGAGGAATGGCAAGAAGTGGAAGCTGGGAAGGAGACAGTAAGACAAGCTCTGTTTTGGGGGATAAAGAGAAGCCCTCCCAGCCAGGAGGCAGACACAGCCTTGGTAAACAGGTCCCAGAACAACTGTACACATAACAGAAGCCCACTGTCATCTCTGTGGAATTTAACAGCTTCTCTGATGCTGAGGGACATTTACTGTATCTCTTACCCCAGAGACGCCTGGGTCACTATTAACCACAGTCCTCACCTTCCCCAGGGTGTTTGTCCTGGCTCCTAATATATTTGTGGCATCCCATTGCCCCATACTAATTCCTTTCTCTGAGTCTAATAACCTTTGTCGCCCTCGATGACGATCCATCCACATTACCTCTGTACTCACTAGACCTGTTCACATAGCACTTCACACATTGCTGGGTCTATACCTATCAGATGAGGTGAGTTTGGCAAGCACCCAATACAAGGTTCAGGGAGTGTAGGTTCGAGGTGTGAAAGACAGGGCCTCACCCTCCTGGCCTCAGGTACTTGGGAGGATCTCACAAAGCAGGCCCCAAGGCCTGGGCCTTCACAATCCTCAGATCTGGACGCAATGCTGCTCCCACCCGGGCCAGGCAATTGAGATTTCCAGACCATGAGGCATCACCCTCTCCCCAGGACAGGCTGCATCTGCTGCTGCACCACCAACTTTGTAATTTGATCAAAAAAGCAATCAAGTTCATCTGGCAGGATTTGTTCCCGAGAAGCCCTCGCCAGTAGCAGCCTCCCCTGATGTTTACAGATTCCCTTCCCTTGGGAGTCTGTTCTGCCGCCTGGTGGGCAGGGGGAGGCTGGATTTGTCAGAGCTGTTCACTTACTGCATTTCCATCCTAAGTCACCACTGGGGCACAGGGAATAGGACAGGCCTGGGGTGGCTACCACTACCCCCAACACAGAGACTCCAAATTTAGAGCTCCCCATTCCATGCTACCACCACTCCCCACATCTCCTCTTCCCTTAAAAACCAAACTCCCTTGAGCCTTCAGGGACCATTCCTTCTCATAGCTATCTCCATGTCTTACATCTTTCTCATTCTTTTCTACCTGAGCACTTCTGGTTCCCCATGCAACTCCTTGCCTGGCTTCCAAGTCAACCAACCCTGAAATCTCAATTCTTCTGCAGGGGCTAAAATGCACAACTCCTAATTCCTTCAGAAGCTATAGCCCTCCGAGGCAGTCTAATGAGAGGCCAAGATGGGGGAACACTCACCCCGGGCAGATAACTTCTTGGTATTGATGATTTTTGCTGCATACTCTTGCGTGGAGGTTTTCTTCACACACCTGCGGACCACAGAGAAAGCACCCCTGGAGGGAGAAGGGGGAAAGAACTGGGACACGGAGCAGAGCAGAGTGACACAGACACGCTTCGGGTCTGAGAACAGCGATGATCGCATTACCATCCCTTTAGTCAAAATCACACACACCAGCATAGTGACCATCGCCATCCAACGTGGGGCAGAAGGATGAGGCCACTGCATGACACTGAACAGATGTGATGGAGGACCACCACATCCCACTCCCACATCTAGTCACTGGACAAAGCAACACCCCAACCTCAGGCTGTACATCAGGAGCTGGTGGGCAATGCTTAAAACACACACCTGCTGCATCTCACAGACAGCTCTGCAGTCCCAACCAGGAGAACCAGGAGAAGGGACAGAGACCCTGCCCTTCCCTCAGCGGGAATAGTTGAGGGTAGGGGAAGGGAAGATTAGACAGAAGGTATAATCCGGAGAGGGAAATCTCCCTCAATCATAGGGGAAGATGAGGAAAGTGAGCCCCCACAACTGGCTTCATCCCACTGCACCCCAGCTCAACTGACAGCACGGAAAGAGAGGATCTCAGACATCAATAGCTCCCCAACCCTATGATATTTTCCACTACTTTCCCCCCAAATGGGAGCTCGCACTCTCTAGCTCTGGAAACGTCTAGGGGGGCGGGCAGGGCGGGGGCTGCAGTGGCCGGGCTCGGCGCCGCGGGTGGGGGTGGGGGGGGGCCGGGGCTGCTGCAGCGGCCAGCTCAGTGCAGAGGGGAGGGGGATGCTGCGGCTGCGGCGCGCGGCTCCCGGGACCACTGCAGGGATAGGGGGAGGGGATAAGGGGGTGCTGCAGCACTGCCCAGAAGCGGGGCTGGGATCCTGGAAGCATCACTAGCGGGGGGCGGGGCCGGGCACCAAACATCCCCCCCACACTCAGGCACCGCAGCGGGGTTGGAGCCGCAGGGCCAGGGAGGGTCCTGAGTGCCAGGCGCGTGGGACCTGAGACAGGGTGCTGAGTGAGCTCCTGAGTAGGGTGAGGAGGGGGCGCGGCGAGCAGGCGGGGTCAGAATGGGGGGCGCCTGATGGATGAGGGAGGGGCGGGGCTGGAGGGCTCCGAGGAGCGGTCCGGGGGCTGCAGTCCCCGCGACAGCGCGGTGTGCAGCAGCCTGGGCAGCTGCTGCAGGGCGCGGAGGGGGCTGCGGGGCAGAGAGCTGGGGACGAGGGGGCCCCGGAGGCGGCAGGCGGGAAAGGCTGGGGGTGGGGCGGGCCGAGGGGGCGCTGCAGCGGCCGGTGCAGGGCCGGGGGGCGGGGCGAGGAGCCGCATAGCGCCCGGGCGGCGGGGACAGGGTGGGGGGCCGCGGCGGGCGGAGTGAGGGCCGTACTTGCCGAGCTCCTCGAAGAGCTGGTAGTCGTCGGTGAAGCGGGTGCAGGTGGCTGTGGTGGCCATGCTGGCGGGCGGGCGGACGCGGCGGTGCAGCCCGCGCCGACGTCGGTGCACAGTCACCGCCGCCCGGCTGAGGGAGCAAGAGGAGGAGACGGGGCTGAGCCCGGCAGCACCGCGAGACTTTACCGGGGAGAGCGAGGGAGGGAGGGACACCCCCGCGCCCGCCCGCCTGCCCCGCCCCCAGTCCCGCCGGCCCCCCGCCCGGCCCCCGGACCGCCTCCGGGGAGGGGCCTTCTGTCGCCGGCTCCGCCCCGCCCCGGGAGCCGCCCGGGTCTGGCCGCGCGCTCAGGGAGGCAGAGGGGAGCAGAGAGGAGCGGGGGTCCCAGCCCCGGGCCACCCCAAGGGAGCCGAAAGCCTCGCGACCTGTGGGTTTGTCCCAGGGCAGACCCTGCAAGGGCTCGGAATGTGCGTGCTATGTGTGTGTTTTGGGAATATGTACCGGTCTGGACCACCGAGTTTTCTAGCAGTCTTTAGCCCCCAGACCGGCTCATACGACGTGGAGAAGAGGCCAAGGTCAAAAAGTCGGCGTCAGACTGCACACGCGGGCGGCGCCCCCAGCCTGTGCAGAGCCAGTGCTTTCAGCAGCCTTCCCTCTGGAAGCTGATAGTCTAGACTTGTGTAAGCATCAGGGCCATTATTAGATAAAA
This sequence comes from Lynx canadensis, assembly GCF_007474595.2. Taxonomy (NCBI): domain Eukaryota; kingdom Metazoa; phylum Chordata; class Mammalia; order Carnivora; family Felidae; genus Lynx; species Lynx canadensis. The sequence continues at coordinate 53,142,857 of NC_044313.2, read as the reverse complement.
CCCTTCAGGCACGGTTTGTTCAGGGAGACCAGGCCAGAGCCAAGGATGCAGGTGGAACTTTGCCTTCCTGCACTCCAACCTTGGAGATAAGACAATGTTCTCTCTCAGGCTAGTAACGGCAGGGATGAAGTGGGAATGATTAGAAACGTTTTGTGCAGTTGTGGGCTGGAAGAGCAAGTGGAAGGAAGGAGAAAATATCCCCATTTTCTTTCAGCACACCCTGTGTTTTTATTTTATGGCACCCATCACAATTTGTAATGATATATTTACTGCTATGAGAGGCAGTAGAGCTAGAATGTGGTTGTCTAAAGAGTGAATTCTGATGTCAGACTGCCTGCTTGGATGTATGGGCAATTCATTGACCAGCTGTGTGATGTTGGTCAAGTCACTTAATCTTTATGTGCTTCAGTACCTTATCTGAAAACTGAGAAGAATAATAGTATCTACCTCGCAGGGTTGTGAGTATTAAATGGGCTAAATCACATAAAGTACTTTGAAGAGCTCCTGGCACCTAATTAGAACAGAGGTAGCTATTATTATTTAATATTTGTCTTCCCACTAAATTGTAGGCTCCAATAGGGCAGGGCCCCTGCCTCCTCTGTTCATCATTGTGTACTTAGCCCCAGACCCTCAGGAAATATTTGTGGAATGAAGGGACTACTTAGGGCTGTGGTAGGGGGAGGGAGCTACCATTCCTTCCTCTGTCCCCACTGTCAGAGGAATGGTAGGACTGAGGCACATAACTGTCTCAGTGAAGGAGAAACACGCTGGGCAGGTTCCCGACCTGCCCTCCCTGGGCAAGTGTACCCCAAGTCCCGGGCCAGCCCCAACTGGGCAGGATGGAGTTGGGCCAACTGCTGCAGCTCAGTCTTGATTACAGCAGGACGCCCACTGGGAGTCAGGCCTCCATTGTCAGCAGGCTGGCTCACAGAGAAGGCAGCTGAGAGGCTGAGAGGCTTTCCAGCCTCCCTGGCTGCCTCCCTGAGGGGTGGGTGGAGCAAATCTCCCAGGGAGGGCTCCCCTCCTCTCCTTAAGCAACAGCCCTGGGAGCTGAGGAGAGCCAGACTGCCCAGTGGGGGCGATTTAAGGAATAGGAGAGGAAAAGCATTAACAGATTGTCTAGGAAGGGGTCAGAGAGGGCCAGAGGAAAGGGCTGAGGTGACAGTACACCATGCTCCACCCCTCCCCAGGGCAACAGGAAGTAAGGCGCTGGGGAGTAAGGCCACTTCCTATCTCAAAGCACTGGGGTGAAAGCCAGGTTCCAAGTCCCAGCGTGGGACTTGGGCAGGGCAATGCAATGAGATTATATATGGGGATGACAAACAGTCCCGAGTTTCTGTCATCTACCTTAAATGCAGAAGTGACAGCTAGTCTGCACTCCAGAAATAGGGGCTGCATATTAATCATCAATATGCCCTTCCCGAGCCCTCAGGACAACTTGGTTCCCGACCTCCTCATGTTGAAACTTAATATTCATTAATATAAGGTGGAGTGAGAAGATGGAGGGAGATCTGAACAAGCACAGACTAGGGCTACTGGAAAGTCCCCTAGGGTATCCCGGGAAAAAATGTTAAAACAGCACTGCAACTGCCAGGTACCTACTGTGAGAGGGGGGGCTATCTTCTCCACTGGGCATGAGGGTTCTACCCTGGATATTTGAGGGTAACCATATAAAGCACTTTGCAATGAGCCTCTGGGTAAAAGGAAGAGTGATGAAAAAAATAGTGGGGGGAAGCCTTGGGGATGACTCACAGTACTGTGTAAGGGGAACTAGCTATCTTTCAACAAATGTTTATCAACTGCCTACTATGTGCTTGGCACTGCCTCTCATTTTGAGAAACATCCAAATAAAGTGGAAAATTAGACTTCACAATCAAAACAAAACTCAAATCATTCTCTCCTTTTTCCTTTCTATGTTTCTCTCACTCCTCCTTCTCTCACTACTTCTGTCAACAAGTCAGACTCTGACGTGGCCAGAGTGGCAATTCGGAGCCTATAGACACCTTTGTGTGCACACACAAATACACACCCTCATACACACCCTCCTGGTTCCCATTGCTGTAGTACCTACGCAACCTCCAGCTACCCCACAGAAATTAGGAGGAAGATGCATATAAATAATAACGAGTTCACCAGCTCCCTGCGCATCAGTATCTATGGCAACCTCATGGGGTCCTCGAGCTGTGCTGTTCTGGTTGCAGCAAGTCCCCTGGGCAGCACCAGCACTCAGGCTGTGCCCACAGCACGGGGAACAGGGAATTACACAGGAAATTGATGCCCTGATAATCACCAGAGGGGTTCCACTGGGTGGGACCCTCTGTCATTCCTCTGCTCTTTCTCTTTCAAGGCTCCAAAAATTGCACCATGGGACTTGCTCCCTGAATGAGAGAAGCCTCCCTTCCTAATTTTGGAATGCAATTTTAGAGTAGAAAGGTACTTGTTCTTCAGACCTGAGGAAAATGGGGCAGTTGAAAGTGAGGTATTTAAATGCAAGGGGGATGACACTTTTGGAAACAAACAATAGTTACCTACTTGTTGGGGGATGTTGTAAAATAAATTTGGAGAGAATTTAGCCTTGTGCCCATGAGGAGTTTTCAATCCATATTCCACAGAAATGTACAGGTTACATGGTCATGCCACAGCAGCTACTCAACATATATATTGAGGTTCAATGTAAGGTTTTGTTGAAGAAGAGTCCCTGGCTTAAAGACGTCCCTGAAAGAAGTTTGAAACTCACTGGACCAGTGGCTTCCGAAGTCCCCTCCAACTCTAAGATTCTATGGCTAGTTTTGGAGAATTAGGGGTGATGAGGTCATGGTCTCTCTCCAAGGACTCTGAGAAAATTATTAGTGGTGAGGCATTTGAACCTAGTGACAACATATGAAAATGGGGATAAGAAAGAGGGAGAAAGACAAATGAAAACATTTAAATAAACAGTTCCTAAACTAGGGGGCCTGGTGAGGGATGCCCCTCTCTCCTCTGGAAGACACATCAAATCACAACAATGCACAGAGTAGTTGCAACCAACCTCAGTAACTACTCCTGATAGCAATCGTCCTTAGTAGGAGTGTTTTCCCATCCCTGCTGTGTCTAAGAACTGAAAAAAGGGTTAGGAACCACAGATTTAACCAATGACTACAGTATTTCTTAACAGAGGACCTGAGGAATGTAAGGTGAGGGGCTGAGCTCTGAAGGATTGGCCACAGGGGATGAGATTTTGGAGGGGATGTGATATATATAATGTGAGGAGCTGTAGTATTTGGAGTGAGGGGCTGAGGGACTGGCAGGAAGGAACTCCCTCCCATTTCCCAGCTAGAGGGCTGATTCCAAAGGACAATCTGATTTCCTTCTGCCTTCCCACCCCCAGTCCAGGTCAGGGCTCTCTCTCACCCCTCCACCATCCTCCTAGAGACTATGCATTCCTTGAAGATAGAGGGTACCTGATCTTTCTCCTCGTATCCTTAACACAGAGCACAAAGCCTGGCATATAGTAGGTGCTCAGTAACTATTTGTAGAATGAATGGAGTATTGGGGGCAGGAAACTGAGACATTTAGGATGAAGAGGGAGCACCAGAGGAGAGGTGACAAAGCTGTTATCAGAGACGGAAGGGAGATACTGAGGTAAGGGGCCAGCTGCCTGCACCGTTGGGGATGGATGGTCAGGGCTGGAAGAGTGGCATGTGGGGCCCCCTGGTGGGCAGACCTGAGGCACACAGGATGCTAGAGGGAGGGGATGGAGAGCCAGAGGCCTATGAATGAGAAAGAGAGGTGTGGTGACAATGATAAAACCATAATTGTAGTTAACCTTTAGGGAGAGCTTGCTACCAGAAAGTCATAGGCACTAGGTACTCTAACCTATGCTATTCCATGTAACCCTCACCACCACACTGTGAGTGTAGGGGCCGGGCCATTAGCCCCATTTTACAGAAGAGGAAACTGGAGTTTAGAAAAGCAAAGTAGGGGCACCTGGCTGGCTCAGTTGGTAGAGCATCTGACTCTTGATCTTGGGGTCTTGAGTTCAAGCCCCATGTTGGGTGTAGACATTACTTAGAAAGAAAACAAGGAAGGAAGGAGAGAGGGAGGGAAGAAGGAAGGGAGGAAGAGAGGGAGAAAGAAAAGGAAAGTAGCTTGCCTAGGAGCAAACAACTAATACGTTGTAGGGGATGATGTGACTGAAGAGAAGTGAAAAAAAAGTGGGTATTGAGGTGGAAGAGAAGTAAATGGCATGCAGGGTTCAATATAGATATGATCATACTAGCAATGGGATCCAGATTGGAATCTTAAACCCAAGGTGGATTTATCCCAATCTAACCCTAGTCCTGAATCCAGATACTTACTCAGAGGAGACACTCATTCATTCATTCATTCATTCATTCATTCATTTCTTTAATCTTGTTGCTCACTATTCTGTTCCAGTCACTTGGGAACCTAAGAGAACAATCTGACAAAATTCTTGCCCTCATGGAACTTACATTGGACTGTAATGTAGTCCTGTATGGACTGTAATGCAGTCTGTACTGTTGGCAAGCAATTAGCCTAGAAAGTGGTCCCTTTAGACTGGAGTAAGTTGCACAGAGAAAATAAAATAAAGCAATGGGGTAGAGTGAGGGAGGAATGGAGAATTTCTTTAACTGAGGTACTCAAACATGGATACTCTTGGAAAGGGACTTTTAAGGGAGACCTAAAGGATAAAGAGGCAGTCATTTGAAGACGTGGGGCAAAAGCATACCTGGTGGAAGGAACTGCAGCAAAAGGCTGAAACAAAATTGGTCACGGTATATTGGAGGAGTGGAAAGAAGGACTGTGTGGCAGGAACAAAAGGGCAAGTGGGAAGCAGTAGGTTAACAGGATCTGGAGACCCCAGTAAACCCCACTGTCCTGGTACAACTACCCTGGTGCTCCTTCCAAGCTGTGGGTCACAGGTAGTTCTCAGGGGCAGGCTGCCTTCATGCTCACAAAGGCATGAGACCTGAAACCCCAGCTCAATGCCAGAAGATACCTTCATCAAGAGTGGACATAAAAATGGGCCTGAAGCTGGAGATGATGCTGTTCCTTATTTACCACAATAGAGGGCGGTGAAGGGGGGCTCAGGGTGACCTCTTAGTGCCCCTGAGGTTTGGGGGATGTTGTGCTGAGGGGTTCTGCACACAGCCAATGTCCTCAGTTCTACTGAGGGGTTCTGGGACAGCCAATATCCCCTCAGTCCATTTAGACAATAGTCTTACAGCCCTAGGTAGGCGTCAGTGCTAACTCTTATAGGGGACAAAAAGATGGGCCAGAAATAGGCCCTGTCTCAAAGGAGCTTTACTCACTGGAGGCAAGAAGATAAGCACGATAATAAAACAATGATACAACAAAAGATAAGTACCATAGTACAAATGGCTACCTGCATCACATTTCCCTTCCCTTGCCTAACCTCCAGTTCTCTGTTCAGGTGCCACTTTCCCCAAGTACCTTTCCCTGGCCTTTTGACTACATCAGATCCCTGAATGGCAGTCGCAAAGTTCCATCCACCACTTCTTCAAAGCGCTTGTCCCAAGTGTAATCTTACATGTGTTTGTGTGACTACAGACTTCATGAGGGTAGGGTCTGTGTCTGTTTATGTTTATCCTGTATCCTCTAAAGTGCCTGGGGCATCGTAGTTACTCAATAATAAATGCATGGGGGGTAAAAAGCAAAGTACTATGGGATTTTAATGGGGGAGCAATCAGATCAGTTGGAACAATTGGAAAAACTGGATGAGCTAAAAGGAAAGGAAGGATGTTGGCAGATGGAGTTGTAGGTGAGGGGTCATTGCTAGTAAAAAAGAGAGTGTGAATCAGACCCTGAGATACTGAGTGCTTGGCAGGTGTTTGGGAAACTGGGTGGTCAGGTGAGCTGGAGGGGAGGGTGGAGTGGAGGAAAAGAACATAAATCTGGGGACCAGCAAGATGTAAATAGTATCTGGCTCTGGGCCAGGCAGGCTAGGCCTCAGGAAGGACCAATGTCCAACTGTCTGACCAGACCAACTCCAGAGGGTCTTAGATCCCAGATCTGGGCTAGAGATGATTACTTACCAGATGATTCCACTTGAATGTCTTGCTGTCCCCTCAAGTTTAACATGATCCATAGCCAAATTAATCAGATTGAGAGAGAGTATAACATAGTGGTTAAGAACAATAAAGCCAAATAAATCCTGGCTCCTCCTCTTACTAACTATGGGAGTCTGTGCATTTTGTGACTTCTCTCTGCCTCAGCTTTCTCATCTGCAAAATAGGGATGATGGTAGAACTCACCTCACAGGGTTTTATGAGGAGTACATTATTTGTACATGAGAAAAGTAAAACAGTGCCTTTCATATTAAGGGCTCAGTAAATATTAATTATTATAATTACTTCTCTTGCCTTGACCAGTTTTTCTCTCCAGTTCCTTTGGCTGTGACAGTGACATGACTATCCTGCCAATGACCTATGTTCAGAATCTTGGAGTCAACTTTGACTCATCCCTTATCTCACTTAGAGGCAGATGTGGGTGTGGATTCTGCCACTTACTAGTTGTGTGACCTTGGGCAAGTTTCTCAAAGTCCCTGAGCTTCATGCTCCTTCCTGGTAAAATAAAGATGTCATAATTTTCACTATAGGGTCCTTATAACAATTTAATGATAATATTTGTAGGTTAATGGCTCAATTCCTGATGCTAAATAAATGGTAGTTATTATTATTTTCATCCTGTGTGTCATCAGGAAACAGCACCAGTATATTTCACCCTTTAAATGTCTTTGTGTCTATTCCTTCTTCTGCATTTCCCTCCCACCACCCTAGACTTGGCTTACCTCACCCTCCAGAGTTATTTCAGTAGCTCTCCTACCTTTGTCAACTTCATTTTATATTTCACTTTTCTTTCTTTCTCTTTCTTTCTTTTCTCTTCCTTTCTTTTCCCAGTGCTGGGGGGTAGAGCAGTGAACACAATAGGGGCTATCCTTGCCCTCAGGAAGCCTACCTTCTTGTGAGAGGGACAACCTATAAACAAGTAAATATTTAATATGTCAGGTGGCGATAAATACTACAAAGGAAATCAAAGTAGGGGAAGGGGATGGAAGTGCTGTTTAATGTAGGGTAATGAAGTAATGTCCCTCTGATAAGATGAACATATGTGCAGAAATCTGCAGGGAATAATATCGCTTTCAGTAGGTCACATCTTGGCTGAAATGCTGTTTCCTTCAGAATTATGTATGAATGCTTATGTATAACTTCTTAGCCAATTCTAGCCAATCTTGTGATTTCATATCACTGACAGAATGCCCCTGCTTCTGTAGACATGCTTAACACATTAAGATCATTGGATTATCATTGGATTAATAGTACTCTGATCATGATATCAGTGTGAACATTTTACTCTTCCTTAAATGTGCTAAGTTTTTTATGATGAACGTAGATTACTTGAATAAGAGCAAGAACAATAACACCATATTTTCTCCTCATCATCTTATTATAAACTTCATGTAACTCTGCAAGGTAAATTTTATATCCCTGTTTTACAGATGGGAAAACTGAGGCACAGAGAGGTTAAGCTATATCTCTGAATTCAGCTCTTGAAATGTTTGGCACCTGATTACAGGCTCACTGTTTGCTTACTCTAAATTTTAGTTTTGCCTTCTTAGAGCATAGGTTTCTTAAGGGCAGAGTCCTTGCTTATTCCTGTATCTCCTTCTTCCCCCTCCTCATGCTTTTATCAGAGTACTATGTACGGTACATAATGGGTGCTTTTTAATGGATTGGCGTGTTTGATGTCTCTTGTCTATTGCTGTGATATGGTTCATTATCTTGCTGATGGTGCCATGGTGTATACTCTTGACCCTGAGTCCAAGGATGGAGAACCTGAAACTCCTGGTTTCAAAGAGGTGAGGGAGCTGGACCTCCACCCCAAAAGGGTAGTGATTCTGCTTGTCCACTAGGGGCCGCAGTAGGCCTGGGTTTAGAGAGACATCAGGGCTGTGGATTACTCAGCAGACCCCACCCCAGGAGTCATTTCCAATACCAAGTCTGTCCTAGAGCCCAAAGCCCCAGAGACAGCCTATCAGTGTACCTGGCTTCAGTTTCTTCCAATAGACCATCAGATTCCAGGACCTGGAATGAGTTAGCTCCAGAATAAAAGCTGCTGATGGCAGCTAGATAGCAGGAGTATGCTGGCAGTTTCCAGATGCCCCTCAATTAGCCAAATAAAGAAACATGCATGGAGCACACTACTGAGCGCCTGCTGTGTACCACGTAGCATGCTAGACCCTGGGACTAGCTTGGTCAACAAAACAGACTCTTATGATCCCAGCTCTTATGATCTAAGGAGGTATGCAGACAAGCCTAAAAATATTGTATTGTGTGATAAACTGCTAACATGATTTCTGTTCCAGGGTTAGTTAGCTCTCCTTGGGTCTCATTTCAAAGTAGGTTATCCCATGGGATATCTACCTGCTTTAGAGAAATGAAATAAAGATGAGAGACAGAGATAAGAACCTTTGTCCACATTTGGAGAATCACTGTGGAGTCCCCTCCTCTCTCAAGGTGGAACGGTTCCCAGTGGCTCCTGGGAGATCTGAGGGTGTCTGGGGTTGGGGTGGGTGCTGGGGGAAAGGAAGTGCCAAGCCACCTCTCCACAGCTTTTTTTCTCTCCTTTCTCCAAGTGGCCTGGGAGCTTTGCTTAGGAAGGAAAGATTCCCCAGATTTTGGGGTGTGACCCAGACTGCTGGTTTTCTCACTGATTTCTCTTTGCCTCTTTCTTTTCTTTGCTCCTTTTTCTCAGATGATTTGTCAATCAATGTATTTATCAAATGAATGTTCTGTTTAGGGTACCCCTTTTTATCCAGAAACATTAAGTCAAGGAAATTACAACAGTTAGAGAAAGAATATAACTAGAGAGATAAAGACAGACACCCATGCAATGCAGCATTTTGACAAGTGCAAATTGGTAGCCACAGACACTCATCCCTGGGGGCTATCCCTGGGGCTGATGTGGTCTGAGGAGACTTCCTTCCTGGACAAGGTGACCAAGACCTTCCAGGATGAGCCTTCAATCTATTCCAGTGGGGTTTCTCTGGGAGAGATATCCTCAGAGAACAGAGGGGAGGGTAAAACATTCCCCACACCCCAGCTGTTCCTTGTTCATTCCCTTGTGCCTGGACAAGGGGCTCAGAGGCCCATGTGCTCAACATTCCTGAGAAGCAGCTTCTGAGTCAGAGCCCCAGAAACAGCTGAGGCAGCTTCAGGCTGGAGTCTTGGCTCTCTTTTCCCCTTTTCTGTCCAAAAGCAACTCCCTCCCTAGCTATTTGGATGTGACCAGAAACCCAAGCAGGGCTGTGGGGTAGCAGCCTGGCTCAGCCAGTCTACAAAATGTATTTGGTCCCTGAATCCCCTTTGAGACTGTGGCCCTTAGGTAAAGGTGTATGCCCAATGCCACCTATGCCAGGAAGTCCAAGGGGTGAGGAAGACTCGCCCATGCCTACAAGTCAAATCTCCCCATGTGGCCATTGTTGGGCTGCCTCTGGGAAGGGGTCGTAACTAGGACTTGGCTTGAGTTAAGACAGCAGCATTCCCCAGGCAGTGTGCCAGCACCTCCTTACTGCCTGGGCGTGGGGCCCAGGACATGCCAGGGCAATGCCAGAGAGCTGACTCAGGGGGCGGCATAAGGGGAACAGAAAAACCCTTCGCACCCACCAGCTAGGAGAGGAGAGGAAGCTGCCCTGAGGCCTGCTGTGATTGCCCTATAGTGTAGACCACCAACAGGTTCTGTGGATGGGTCTGTTTCTCAGCCACTGATCCATGAAGTGCCACATTTCCTGGGGCCACCAGCAGAAGGCCAAGGCTCTCCCACTTTCCCTGAGTTCCTCTCTTCCTACGAAGACCTCTAGATGTGCAAATCTAGGTTCCCAAACCCCTTTCTGTGATTGATTCAGGCCCCACCATTGTCACTTTCTTAAGACTGTGATCTTGGGCAGGTCACTTACTTTGACTTTTGTGAGTCTCAGATTCCTTCTATTTAAGGTAGGATGGGTAAGACCTGCTTGTCCATAGGACTGCAGTAAGGATCAAATAAGATCACATCTATGAAGGTAATGTATATACTCTAAAGTACATTTTTAAGCAGATATTGTTAATTGTCATGGTTATTCCCAAGATGGGAATGCTAGCTGCTAGCCCTTGAAACTGAAGGTCCTCCTCTTTGCCTATTTCGTCAGACAAGTAGCTCTGAAACCAGTGCTGGAATCCTAACCCAGTCCTGGGCCTCAGAAGAAGCTTTTCTGCCTGGCGCTATGGTGCCAACTCAGGGAAGCAACCTCCACCAGCCCAGCTCTGTTAAACCGGTTCTTTCTCTTCTAATCAGACTCCTCCAGTCCAGTTTGCCTGCAGTGATGACAAAGGAACCTAAAATAGCACAGGCTCTGCAAACACTGCTGGAGATGGCTTGGGGCATAAGGTGTTGCCTGTCACCCGTGGGCCTGTCTGGGCATCCCAGCCAGGTGCAGCCCTCTACCCTCCAGGGCCTGGTGTGTCTTCCTCTATGCAGCAGAGGATGACAGTGCCTCCTGTCAGCACTTTAGGTGGCTGAATTGGACGACTACTAGAAAGTTGGCTTGGCTAGAGGTGCCAGTGTGGGGAGGGGGACTCACAGCTCTCCCCACCCCCCACTGACTCCTCAAACACATACTCTGGGGGCCCCTCTTTGCACCAAGAGGCCAGGTGAACTGGGCTCAGATCATGCAGAACAGCAGCTGTCTTGCAGTTTTCGGAAGGGTTGCTGACTGGGAACCAAGAGAGTCTCACTCTGAGGACCCTGCAGCTGCAGGTCCTGGCTTGCCACTCTTGCTGCGGAACCAGTTTGGTACAGGCAGCTGCTGGGCCTGCCTCTGCTCTGAGACTTCGCATAGGACGTTCGTGTAACTCAGGTGGGAGCCATAACTGCTAGCTGCGAGGGGGCTTGCAGCAGGGAACCATGGGCAGGAGCTGCCAACCTCGCAGTAGCATTCATTATTGCTGAGGCCTCCCTAATTCCCCATATTTTAAGCAGTCATTTTCCCACAGCACTAGTCTCACTCTTAGAATTTTCTCATCAGACTCTTCCTTAAGCACTTTTTCTTGACATGTGTATTCCTTTCCTGGGTGATTGCTATAAGAAAGATGAAGTCTTAGTTAATGTCAGGAATCCTAAACTGATGGTCTGTTGGCCAAATCCAGCCCTTAAACCTGTTTTTTTGTTGACTTGCATAATTTCAATTGGGAAGTTTTAACATTAAAAAAATCCAGATTTCAGACATTTCTTAACATTTTGTGTCCTACGTAGGTTTCTCTCAGAACAAGTCTTCAGTTGCAAGTAGTTTATTTGGAAGGTGATCCTAGGAAACTCTAGTTAGGGAGTGAGGGAGTCAGACAGGGAAGGGATGGTAGAAGGGCAAGGTTACCAAGGAAGTTACCATATGGGCATCTGGAGCTTACTTATGCTGGGGCATTTGGGGAACCAGTGTAGAACACGCGTCTCACAGTTGTCTCACCTGAGAGGCAAAGGCATTAGCATATTTATCCACCAAAACCAGCAGTTATTGGCTGGGAACTGCTACAGTGTGGGGGAGAAGGGACAATGGTGGTGTTAATGCATAAGGAACATCCAGCCTGTTGTACAGCAGAGAAGAGTGGGCTCCCAAATCCAGAAGACGCTGGAACTGACAGCATCTGCCACAATATGGAAGATTTAGCAAAACTGCTCCTCAGTTCTCACTTGGCAACAATTGGCAGGAGCTCGATGGCAGGTGCCCCTTTAAACAAGATAAGAGCTCTCTTGTCTGCCATAGTCGTTACACTCCCTTCCCCACGTTGTCCTACACTCAGCCTGCTTTACTCTTTATGTTACCTAGTTAGCCTCTGGGGTGTTGGCGTTTGTGACCCCTGGTGTATGTCTAGTTATAGCTGTGAGTCCCACTGACTCTGTTTCCAATAACTTCTTAGTCTTCTTTGCATCTCACAGGGCAGCTAGCCCAGTGATTCCAAAAGATGTTGACTGATTTCTTCTGTTTCTCTAGCCCTGTACTCTGAATTATTTAATTCTCTGAATTTCAGACCATCTTCCCTCTCTGCTTCCGAGCGTGTAGAGTAGGTCTTCACTTTGTGGACTGGCTTGGGGAGGCCCTTTCTTATCTAACATCAACCTAATTGGCTTTCAGTTTCTAAGACGCATGAAGCTCCTTTCTGCCTCATGTCAATATCCCTGCCTGAAAAGTTCTTTTTTTTCCTTTATGACAGGCTAACTCATATTCATCCTCTAGGACTAAAACTAAGTGTCACCTCCTCAGTGGAACCTTCCATATCATTCAGTCCCTTACGAGGGTTATGTCCCTCTACTATACATTGTCACAGTGCACTGTATTCCTCCTTAACATATTTATAATAATTACATATATATTGGTATAATTTGTATTGACACTGGAGTTCCCTCATTAATGCAGTTATCTTATGCAAACCCGACTATACATACTCAACTGAAAGAGAAAGAAACAAAGAAATTCCTTTATTTAAAGCATGCTCTTCCTTCAAAGCCAGATCTGGACGTCTACTGTCTCAGGTGATACCTGAAATGCTAAGAGAAATAGCTGTTATTTCTTGGTTTTTGTGCTTCTAAATGCCAAAGTCCTGGTGACTTAACATATTTTCAGGGGTAATTTTGCAATCTTTGGGGCGTCTAGGTGGCTCAGTCAGTTAAGTGTCCAACTCTTGATTTCGAGTCAGGTCATGAACTCATGGTTTGTGACTTCGAGCCCCCTGTCTGGCTTTGAGCTAACAGTGAAGAGCCTGCTTGGGATTCTCTCTCTCCCTCTCTTTCTCTGCCCCTCCCCTGCTCGTGCTTGCTCACTCTCTTGCTCTCTCTCTCAAAATAAATAAATAAACTCAAAAAAAGAATAATTTTGCAATCCCTGCCTTTGAACTGATTTTAGAACCTGCCTCCACTCACTAACACACACAAATATAGAAGATTGAAATTTCTTTTTTTTTTTTTTTTTTTTAATTTTTTTTTTCAACGTTTATTTATTTTTGGGACAGAGAGAGACAGAGCATGAACGGGGGAGGGGCAGAGAGAGAAGGAGACACAGAATCGGAAACAGGCTCCAGGCTCCGAGCCATCAGCCCAGAGCCTGACGCGGGGCTCGAACTCACAGACCGCGAGATCGTGACCTGGCCGAAGTCGGACGCTTAACCGACTGCGCCACCCAGGCGCCCCAGAAGATTGAAATTTCAACTGCATTATCTGCCTCTCCGTCTAGACTGAAGCTCCATGAGGACAGACAACATTCTTGCCTCCATCATTATTGCATCCTCAGGATCTGGCAAAGTGCTGGACACATAGTGAGTATCCAATAAATCTTTGTTGAATGGATGATGATGGGTAGGTAGGTGGTGGATGATGGAAGATGTGGAGGGATGATGAGAGCCGTGAGGACCAGCGCTGTGCAGGACACGCCTAGAGACGGGATGGTACTTAATATGACAGCTCATTAGGGGGAGAAGGATGAAGGAGATGAGGTCACTGAACTACTGCAGTTGACTATCTGCCTAAAGGCCTACTCTTCTATAAGTCTCTCGGGATTTGTTAAGTCCTGCATTCTACTTTCCCCCAAACCAAATTCTCTGGATTAGTGCCTTATCCCAGGTAGTGCAGCTGCCTCTGAGTCACTGCACAGAACTGCTGTATCCCTCAGGGCTCAGACAGAGTGCACCATCCGGCCTGAATTCCTAGCCCAAACTAAAAACTCCACCCAACTCCCTACTGTGATCCTGCTCATGACTCCCTCCCTATTTTAGCCCCAAAGTTTATTTTGACCCCTAAGGCCAACACTCATCTTGATCAGTTTGTTTTTATTTTAAGTTTCTTTATCTATTTTGAGGATGGGGGAGAAGGGGCAGAGAGAAAGGGAGAGAGAGAATCTCAAGCAGACTCCGTGCTGCTGATGCAGAGCCTACTTGGGGCTCTGCCTCACAAACCGTGAAATCATGACCTGAGCTAAAATCAAGAGTCAGCCGCCACCCAGGTGCGCTTATCATAATTGTTTTTTATAGCCCTCATGCCAATCCCACCCTTGATTCCCATCTTGACCCTAACCTTGGCCCTAAAATAGGCTTGCTTCTGATTCTGAGTACATTATATACATCCATGCTTTTTGGTTGTTGTTGTTGTTATTTATAAAGCCTTTACAGATAGTATTTAATTTGAAATTTACAACTCTATGTAATCATCCCCATCTTATAAATGAGGAAACCAAGAGTATGGAAAATGCCCAAGGTCACACAGTTAATAAATTGAGGATCCCAGATCAGATTCAGGTCTTCCTGCTCTAAATCCAGGGTTACGGGCGTCTGGATTACTGAAGTTCCAGAATAAGGTTCCATTGCCCTTGGGGCAAAGCAATCCTAGATAATCAAAGACCTCAGGGTACTAATAGTAGCGATAATAATAATAACCTTAACTCACTGAGCAATTTCTTTGTGACAAGCAAAGTGCTGAGAAGCTCTTCATACATGAACTCATCTAATCCCCCCACCAAGGCTACACAGCTCCATAGTTCCATTTGACAAGTGAAGAAACCATGGCTTTCAGAGGTTTAAGTAATTTGCCCAAGGACACATAGCTAGTAAGGGGCAAGACAGAATTCAGACTCGAGTCTCTCTGATTTTAAATGTAGCTCACTTCAATCTTTACAAAGAAATGGAATAGCAACAGGAAGCAGCTTGGAGCCTGGATCTTGCAACCATATACCCACCATACCTTTTGAGCCATGGTGCCAAATTCTAGAGTATTGTGTTTGATTACTAAAATTGGGTCAAAAATGAGTCAAGTCTTGGTAGGACTGACTCACTGTGGTGTCTGTCAGCTCTAAAAGGAGACAGGAAGCCTCAGAGGGCAACAGCCAGCAGACCACTGCAGAGTGGATGAAGGTCCCAGAAGCATCTACCACAAGCCCTGCAGTGGTTAAACATGGAAATCCACGTGCCTGCCAAAGAAAAGACCCAGACTTAAGACTCATTTTGAAAATTAAACCTGCCAAACCCCATTTCTTTCTCCATACTCAGCCCTACTCCCTAATAGGGCTCCATTTTGGTCAACTTCTCTGTCTTTCATCTGTGACTCTCACACTTTATCCTTCTCCTTCATGGGCAGGGCTCTTTGTCTCCCTCCAAGTCCCCATCCCCATCTCAGCTCATGACTCTGAATATCATTGCTGCCACCTTCCCATGTCCCATTTCTCTGAATCTTACTCTCAGTGCCTGGTAGATCCCTGTGTTATGGGATCCCCCCTCTTTTTTAGTAGAATATACATAACATAAAATGTACCATTTTAATTTCATTTATTCTTATTATGGTAAAATATGCATAATATTTACTTTTTTAACCATTTTAAGTGTACAGTTCAGTGGCATCAAGTACATTTACTTTGCTGTATGACCATCATCACTATTCATTTTCAGAACTTTTTCAACATTACAAACAGAAACTCTGTACCCATTAACCAATAACTCTCCATCCCCTCTCTCCTCAACCCTGGTAACCTCTATTCTTAACTTCCTGTCTGTATGAATTTGCCTATTTTAAATACCTCACAGAGGTGGAATCATACAATCTGTGTCTGGCTTATTTCACTAAACATAAAATGTTCAGAGTTCCTTCATGTTGTAGTGTGTATCAGAATCCGATTCCTTTTTAAGGCCGAATAATATTCCGTTGTATGTATATGCCACATTTTGTTTTCCCATTTATCTGTTGGTGGACAGTTGGGTTGCTTCACCTTTTGACCTCACCTATTGTGAATAATGCTGCTGTGAACATGGTGTCCAAGTCTCTTTTTGAGTCCCTGATTTCTTTTGGGTATATACCTAGGAATGGAATTGCTCAATCATATGGTAATTCTATGTTTAACTTTTTGAGGACCTGCCAAACTACTTTTCATAGTGGCCGCACCATTTTATATTCCAACCAGCAATGCACAAGGGTTTTAATCTCTCCACATCTTTGCCAACACTTATTATTTTCCACTTTTTTGATAACAGCCAAACAAATGGATATGAAGGGGTGTGTGAAATCTCTTTTGAATACAGTGTTCCAAGCATTCCTGATTCCCAGGGTCTGCTCCTCCCTCTGGACTCCCCATGCACCTCTCCTGACTGTGAGGGTTGGCATTTCCCTGTGGCAGAGAAACCATCATCGCTGATGAGCAGTCACCACCCTTCTTTCTCCCTGTACTTTCTGGTCTTTCTTCCAAGCTCTGGCAAGCTGCTGCCCATCTCTCTGCCTTTTGCTTACGGAGAGTTGGACTGAGAAATAATACAGGCTTTGGGAAGAATACAAATTCAATATCATCAGGCCCACAATCTTCTGAGCTCTTTTATTCATATCGTCTTCCAGACCAGAGACCATAGGACTCCACGGGGACCAATTTTATGGCTTTGACCTGCCACTGACCTCAGAACTAGAACAGCATCCAGATCCTTAGGCAAAATTGTTTCTTGGTCTCATCGGAACCCAAGGGAACAGCTTATATTCTAGTTACAGCGCCCGATCTATTTGCATCAAGTCCTTTCCTTTGCTGAGGCTCATATTTGGTGGTTTAGGTCTCCAAGACAGATCCTGGGTGTGGTGATTCACCTCCTGCATGAGCCTCATGACTCCTTCAGGGGAACTTGGAGACCTGGAATTTTGGTTGGGATTCCCAGTTCATGTTCCCAGAATCTAGACCCTCTGGGGCAACATTTGTTTGTACTGTTTAGTACTTACGTCCTTTCCATGGACTTCTGATGTCAAGAGCAAAGTGTGTCAAAACCAGCCCCCATGTTGTCATACGTTCTGGGCTTTGCTTCAGCCCAGTCCTTACCTGTTTGCTTAAATTAGGTGCCTGGTGTAAATTTCTTTTTCTTTTTGTCTTTTCTGTCTTCCGTGAAAGCAGGTGGAAAAAAAACGTCCTGCATTTCACAAAAGAGGAGAGAACTATGGAGGGAAGTGATTCACCCTGGTGCACAGATGGACTCAGCAATGAAGCTGGGAATGGAACTCCATTCTCTGACTCTGAAACCACAGCCCTCACCATGGGCAGTCACCCTCTTCTTCAAGAAAAAGCTCTTGGCTTATGCTCCAAGATATGGCCTTTGTACTTGACAGGTGCCACTGGGATTGGGTAGTGGGGCTCTCTACCCTCATTATTCCCACTTCAACCCATGAGACTATTGTACTGACCTTCAAATATGGATTTCATGGTATAACCCTTGAAAGAAAATTTCTAAGGCTCTTTTTTTTTTTAAGTTTATTTTTGAGAGAGAGAGAGAGAGAGAGTGAGAGCAGAGGTGGGGCAGAGAGAGAGGGAGAATCTTTATTTTTTCAATATATGAAATTTATCGTCAAATTGGTTTCCATACAATACCCAGTGCTCATCCCAAAAGGTGCCCTCCTCAATACCCATCACCCACCCTCCCCTCCCTCCCACCCCCCATCAACCCTCAGTTTGTTCTCAGTTTTTAAGAGTCTCTTATGCTTTGGCGAGAGAGGGAGAATCTTGAACAGGCCCCGTGCTGTCAGTGCAGAGCCCTATGTGGGACTCGAACTCACAAACTGGGAGATCGTGACCTTTGCCAAAATCAGGAGTTGGACGCTTACCCGACTGAGCTACCCAGGCGCCCCCTTTCTAAGGCTCCTTCTAAGCAAAACATATGACCTCGCAAGTTTGGAACAAAAGCTCCTGAAGAATAAGAATGGAGGCAGCTGTAGGGGCTCTCCTCTATTCCCTTGAATTGTCACTTCCCCTCTGGTGTCCTCTCATTTCATTTCTCCCTTCAGCTACTGCACCCAGCTCTGGGGGGTATCCTTCCCTCATTCCCTCCAGCCCAGGCCCATACACAATCTAGGTCACTCTCTTTTGCTTCTCTTGTTTCAATTGAGATTAGTAGGAACTTTCAGCTTTACTAAAAACCTTATACACATCCTTGTTTAAGAACTTATAGTGCCTTTCTGGAGTCTATGGTATCATGTGGTTTTTAAGAACTTTTACAATCAGAACTCATCCTACTTAGCTCTACTTTGTTCTCACTACTCGTCAGTGTAAACTCTTCTTAACTGCACCAGATTTCTCACTCTTGTATACACGTGTACACATGTATACACACAACCACACACATGCATACACACACCACAGTTAAGGACATATAAAATTTACTCTCTATAAGATATACAATGTTTATTCCAGCTTCTGTCTTTTTCCAGGACTCTTGTTTGGAACTTCTTTTTTTCTGTGCTCTTACCAATCCATCATGACCCATCCCTTAAGATTTGTTCAGGCCTAGGAAATCTCTAGCTTCAGTGTGCCTGTTCTCTACTTTTACTGTAGTTTTGGTCAGTGGTCAGACTATTTGATGTTAACTTTTTTTTTAAGCATTTTGACTTTAAATTTTTTAAGCTTGTTTATTCATTTTGAGAGAGAGAGAGAGAGAGAGAGAGGAAGAGAGCATGAGCAGAGGAAGGGGAGAGAGAGAGGGAGGGAAAGAGAAACCAAGGAGGCTCCCCACTGTCAGCATGGAGCCCAATGTGGGGCTTGAACTTACAAACTACAAGACCATGACCTGAGCTGAAACCAAGAGTCGGATGCTTAATCAACTGAGCCATCTATGCGTCCCGACCATTTTTTTTAATTATAGTAAAAACACATATAAAACTTACCATTTAACAATTTTTAAATGTACATTTCAGTACTATTAAGTATATTCCCTTTGTTGTGCAATAGATCTCCACAACTTCATCTTGCAAAACTGAAGCTCTATACCTACTAAACAATAACTCCCCCATTCCCCCTTCCTCCTAACCCCTGGTAATTCCCATTCTCCATTTCTATGAATTTGACTACTTTGGATACCTCTGTATCTAAAGATATATGTAGAATCACGCAGTATTTGCCTTTTTTGTTCGTTTGGTTTTGGACTGGCTTATTTCATTTGGCATAATGTTCCCAAGATTCATCCATGTTGTAGCATGTGATAAGATTTCCTTCCTTTTTAAGACTGACTAATTTCCATTATATGTATATACCACGTTTTGCTTATCCATTCATGTCAGTGGACATTTAGGTTGCTTCTACCTCTTGGCTATTGTGAATAGTACTGCTATGACATGAATGTACAAATATCCCTTTGAGACCCTGCTTTCAATTCTTTTGTATGTATACCCCGAATTGGTATTGCTGGATCATATGGTTGTTCTATGTTTAATTTTTTGAGGAACTGCCATACTGTTTTCCATGGTGGCTGCACCATTTTACAATCTCACTAGCAGTGGAAAAGGGTTCCCATTTTTCCACATCTTGCCAATGCTTGTTCTTTTCTTTTTTCTTTTCCTTTTTTTATAGTAACCATCTTGTTTAATAGCATTTTAATTGTTTCATATATAGCATTTTGTCTTCCTTACCAGATTTAAACTTTTTCAGGACACAGATCACGTATGTTCTGTGTGCTCTTAGGGTCTAGCCCAGCACTAGGTACACATTAGGTATTTGAAAGTAATTTTTGGTTGATTGTATGAAATTAACAGCTTGAGTTGAACTTAATTCTTTTATTTTTGAACTTGGGCTGGAGTTTGCTTTCCAAATAGAATAAGCTGACTGCCATGACATAGACTGAATAAATCCTAGGACACTATGCCATGGAGCAGAGAGTCTGTTCAGGGAGAATGTCACTGTTATTTCCTTGTTGACTAAAAATGCAAACTTTGTGGTTATCCCACAAGCTGCTGGGCCCACTGTTGCTGAGGGTGGTTCCTACCCTCCCTGCAGAGGGACAATGCTCTGGAAACCCAGTTTTACTTAGAAGATCCTAGAGGGAAAAATTAAAAAGCTCAGAAGGGTGCCAGCACAAGAACTGTGAGGAACTATCACAGATGGAAAGTAAGTACAGATATTCTCAATTCTGCTATCTTCTCACCTCTACCCAGTTTCTCCCAATTTTCCTGAACCTTAGGGAACCAAATTCTCATCCACTGCCGTGACTTTCAGGGTTACTCTCATTCCCCAAATTCTTTCAATTTCTGTACAGAAAAGTCCCTCCATTAGCCAAACATCTGACATTTTTAAAATGGAATTATCACTAGGATCTAAAAAAAGAACAAGTACAAAAGTGCCGAAGCAATTAGCTTTTTTGAGAACAGATTCTTCAGGAAAGTCGCCTCAGGGTAGCCGGGTTTGCACAAGACTCTCAGGTGTACATTCCCTTCTTGATTCATCCCTGTCTGAGAAATTCTACGCAAAAGTTGGCCTTCCAGCCCTGGATCTTTCCCACTTCTATACTGGTCCTTATTTCAAAGGAAAGGGTTGGAGTAGGAGACATAGGAAATAGAAAGTTTGTGACTTAACTGGGTATTCCCACATAAAAAAGTAAACCAACAGTCCCAATTATGCATTAACTGACATTTTCCCCAAATTGTTTAATGGTAAGAATCTTCTAAGATGCATATTAGGATTCAGATTCCTAGGCCCCATCCTGGACCCAATGAATTAGAATTTCCCCAGAAGTAACCTGACATTCTGTATTGTTTAAACCTTTAAGTCAGGTGATTCTCATCATCAGACAAGGTTAGATAACATAACAGGGAATATTTTTTTTTAGTTTTTTATTTTAGAGAAAGAGAGAGAGAGCACAAGTGGGGAAAACAGACAGAAAGAGAAAGAGAATCCCATGGGGCTTGAGCCCATGACTCTGGAATCATGACCTGAGCCCAAATCAAAAGTCAGACACTCAGCCGACTGAGCTACCTAGACATCCCAGTGAATGTTTATTATTACCATTTCCTGGGCACCTATTCAACAGGGTGCATTGTTTCCCTTGGGAAGGGTAAAGCAACAACACTATCATAGTGATAATCAGCACAAGTTTTGGAGTGAGAAACTGAGGTTTGACTTGCCAGGTATTGGCTTAACTTTGTAACTTTAACTTCTCAGAGCCTTGGTTTCCTTATCCATAAAGTAGGGATGATATCTCCCTCATTAAGGATTAAATGGGATAGTGCACATGAAGCTGTTACCCAATGCTTGCTAAATAAAATGCACACTCAGTAAATAGAAGCTATTGTTATTTCCCTACGGAAGAACTCTTGGGTATCCCCATTACTTAATATGGTTGAATAATGGTTGCAAAAAGGGAAGACTGGCCATAGATGGTTCCAGAGGTCCACTTAGATATAATAAACATAGCCAGAAGACCCAGTGATCACTTCTTTGACTAGATCCAGTTGTGGCTGGTTATATTAAATAAGAGGAAGAACATTTTTATTAAAGTCTGGCTGAAGCTAGGTAGTCAGGAACCAATACAGACAAGACTTGGACAGCTGGGGCTACCCCAGGATAGCATCCGTGGTTAGAAGTGGGAAGATTCCCAGAAAAAAGGACAAGCACCCCCAAAACCCTCACCTTCTTGACAGAATGCATTACTGCCTCAGAGATAGTTCTCCACATTCTGGAATCAACCAGGTGTGAGTATAAATCCCAAGTCTACCATTTACCTACCTATAGCGGGACCTTGGGTAAGCTGCTTAAACTCCATGAGCTTCAGTTTTCTCCTTCATAATGGTGAAAATAATAGTACCTTCTTTCTCATCAAAATAAAAAGCTTCAGGGGCGCCTAGGTGGCTCAGTCGGTTGAGCGTCTGACTTCAGCTCAGATCATGATCTCACAGTCTGTGGATTTGAGTCCCGCGTTGGGCTCTGTACTGACAGCTCAGAGCCTGGAGCCTGCTTCGGATTCTGTGACTCCTTCTCTCTCTGCCACTCCGCCTCTCACGCTCTGTCTCTCTTTGTCTCTCTCTCAAAAATAAATGAACATTAAAAAAAACATTAAAAAATAAAAATAAAAACCTTCTGCACAGCGAAGGAAACAATCAACAAAATTAAAAGGCAACCGACCGAATGGGAGAAGATATTTGCAAATGACATATCAAATAAGGGGTTAATATCCAAAATCTATAAAGAAATTATCAAACTCAATACCCAAAAAACAAATAATCCAGTGAAGAAATGGGCAAAAGACATGAATAGACACTTCTCCAAAGAAGACATTCAGATGGCCAATCGACACATGAAAAAAATGCTTAACGTCACTCATCATCAGAGAAATACAAATCAAAACCACAATGAGATACCACCTCACACCTATCAGAATGGCTAACATTAACAACTAAGGCAACAACAGATGTTGGCGAGGATGCAGAGAAAGAGATCTCTTTTGCACTGCGGGTGGGAATGCAAACTGGTACAGCCACTCTGAAAACAGTATGGAGGTTCCTCAAAAAATTAAAAGTAGAACTACCCTATGACCCAGCAATTGCACTACTAGGTATTTATTCAAGGGATATAGGTGTGCTGTTTCAAAGGGACACTTGCACCCCAATGTTTATAGCAGCGCTATCAACAATAGCCAAAGTATGGAAAGAGCCCAAACGTCTATCGATGGATGAATGGATAAAGAAGATGTGGTGTGTATATATACAAAGGAGTATTACTCAGCAATCAAAAAGAATAAAATCTTGCCATTTACGACTATGTAGATAGAACTAGAGGGTATTATGCTAAAGGAAACTAGTCAGTCAGAGAAAGACAAATATCATATGACTTCACTACAGATGAACATAAGGGAAGGGAAGCAAAAATCATATAAAAACAGGGAGGGGGACAAAACATAAGAGACTCTTAAATATGGAGAACAAACAGAGGGTTACTGGAGGGATTATGGGAGGGGGGATAGGCTAAATGGGTAAGGGGCATTAAGGAATCTACTCATGAAATCATTGTTGCACTATATGCTAACTAACTTGGATGTAAATTAAAAAAAAAAAGTACCTTCCTTAAAAGTTGTTGCCAAGACTGAAAAAGAATTTTAAGCAAATAAAAATTGGTTCCTATCATCTATCTTTAACAAAGGATAGATTATAACATCTCCTTGGGGAGAACAGCCTTCCTCTTCCTTTTTTTTTTTTTAATGACTTTTTTTTTTAAGTGTCTTTCTTTCTTTCTTTCTTTCTTTCTTTCTTTCTTTCTTTCTTTCTTTCTTTCTATAATCTCTACACTCAATGTAGGGCTTGAACTCATGACCTCAAGATCAAGAGTTGAATGCTCTTCCAACTTAGCCAGCTAGGCACCTCCAGCTCCACTTCCCACCATCCACTGCTTTAATTCTAGCTGCTGTCTTTAACTGCTGTCTTCTTTAACTGCTGTCACACTTCCCACCATCCACTGCTTTCAGAGTAAAGAGAAGCCTCCTGGTTAGACTACCTGCATGCTGTTTTTCCACTCACTCTGCAAACACACCTATCTCAGGGGCTCCCTGCTGGGTCCCTGCTCCCTCCTCTCACAGACTTCCATACATTTCGTCCTGTGTGCCCTCTGAAAGGAAACTGACCTCCCCCCAGGGCTTGGCTGCCTCATCACACTAGTATCAATCACTGTTTGGAGAAAAGAAGCACCTTCAGAAGACAAAGAGACTGAGGGTGGGGATTGAGGGTGGTCAGGAAGGGAGGCGGTGAGGATTCAGAATAGGAGGGGAGAGGGTGGAAATGTGTCATGAGTTTCCTCAAAATCGGTGAATTCTGAATCTCATCATTTTCAGTGAATGAACTCAGATGATTCACTTCCCTTCATTAGCCCTCTATTTTCCTCTCTGTGTAATGGAAAGGGAAGTGCTTGCACTTGCTTTACAGACAGAGAAGCATATAGAAATCATCTCGGGAGAGCCATGAGCACATGATATTATACATCGTATGGGCTACGGATGCTATGTTGGTTTTCTTCTGAGCAATGTTTTTTAATATACTAGCTCCTGGCTTAATGTATTTCCTTAAACATCATCGACTTCTTGGTATTACCCACCAGTTTCCAGTTTCCCTTTCCAGTCCTTTCTTCCTAGGTATCCCCTTACCTTCCAGTTAAGGAGCCATTGCCGTCCAGCACGGTAACTTAAGCAGAATTTCTAGGACCTAGCTTTAGTTCTTGGAGGGGACTCAGAATCTACGTCTAGAAAGCCATGACCAACACTCCTTTAAGGACACAAGTTCCTGATTTAGGAAGTTAAAGACAGATTTGGGTTAAAGATGAAGAAAAATTTGGCCAAGGCTCAAAATATTCACGCAGAGATCTGAGCTAATTGACTTCAGCGGGGTAGGAATTGGAACAGAAATTGTGAGGCGTAAAGGGTGAGAAAGAGTAGGGGTCAGAGGCTGAACTGGAGGGACCAACGTGGCCTCTCTGTTTAGGGCATTACTGACGACAGACTATAACCTCAGGATGCAGCCCCTGGGCTCTTTGCTTTCCATGAGTAAGGAAGCAAGTATGTGGCTTCCTCTGCCCCACTCTTTCCACAGGCTGCTGGGGGCCTAGCGGTTCCAGAAGCTCCCCTATCATGTTTCAGTGCATACTGTGACAACAGCGTCTTTTCCCTTAGCTCTAAACACACGTGGGAGTCCTCAGACCCAGGGAAGCTATGTGACCGGCATTCAGTGCCTCCTTCCCAGAACTGCAGAGGAATCTGTCTGCCCTGGGTGTAGGGGAAAAAAAGAGAGGAGCTTCAGGCCACAGACAGCAGAGAAGTGGGGGAGGGAATGGGAGTCAGGGCTATAGAGGGTGAATAGCACATGCAGCTGGCCAGCTGCTGGGAACTATTGGCTAAGGACACGGCATCCCCACTTAACCGGAATCCTGGGACAGACTCCAGAGAATTGCTGGTCTTCTGGCCCAGTACAGCCATAGTCAGGAAGGCAAGGCAAGCACTCAGGGTAGGAATTGTAGTTTACAAAGTTCATCCCTCTATCTCTAGTATCCAGAACTGTCCTTGGCATTGGGTCCATAAATAAAGGAATGAACAAACACTTCCACACACACAAGCATGATCTCATTCAATCTGCAAAGTGAGGAACAGGCAGAGCAGGCATTGCCTCATTTTGCAGCTAGGAACTGAGATGAAGAGAGTTAAGTGTCTTGTCTGAGGTTATTCAGCCTGGATGTGTCTTGTCTGAGGTTATTCAGCCTGGATGTGGCAGACCCGAGGCTAGACGCTACTCTCTATGTAGTACCATGCTGAACATTCTTTTTTTATTATTATTATTTTCACTTTATTTATTTGAGAGAGAAGTGCAGAGAGAGAGAGAGGGGAAACCCCAAGCAGGCTCCACGCCCAGCTCAGAGCCCAACGCAGGCCGTGACCTGAGCCAAAACCAAGAGTCGGATGCTCAACTGACTGAGCCGCCCAGTCACCGCCATGTTGAACATTTTTGGTACAGCAGACCAGGAATACATCCTGTGCCTTGATGTGAGCTTCCCTTTGGTTCCTGCTGGTCAGAAAATAGCCTTTTCAGGGGCCCAGTTTCCTGGACATAGTCTCAAGGCCAAGTTTGGACATCCTGGTTCTTCTTGCGCACCTGGCATCTGCCTGCTCTTTTATAAGAAGCTTTGGGAAAGGGGACCCCTTCATTAGTCTCTGTTGCCACATCTGACTTTGAAGTTTGGTCTTCTGAAACACAGAGGTGGGGGCAGGTGGTGTGACTCTGGGAGTCAGGAACAGAAGGAAACCATATACATTATGCTCCTTATTCTCTTACCCTCGATAGAAACTTCAGATAGCCTAGACCACCAAGTTAGTTCTTAGAACTGAGGCAAGCAACTAACCCATACTACAGTGCAGACTTTCCAAGAACTAGGGGCCCATAGCCCAAGGAGAATTCTGGAAGGTGGTCCCAAAACCAGCAAGAGGGCTCCCCTGAGCTGGAACATTGTACATCATCTGACGCTCATCTTCACAGCATTCTGTCTTATTCCCTTCTCCATGGAGGCAGTGAGGTATAGAGCATGGGAATAAGGATCAGAAAACCTGGGTCCTAGTGCTGGCTTTGCCACTCATCAAGTGTGTGTCTTTTCTCCACCTCATTTTCCTCATCTGCAAAATGGACACGATTTCCAGCTATGTCATAAGGCTGTTAAGAGTTTAGAGAGGAATAGTTTGGGGGCAACTAGGTGGTCAGTTGGTTAAATGTCTGACTCTTGATTTTGGCTCAGGTCATGATCTCATGGTTGTGAGGTCAAGCCCCATGCACCAGGCTCCGCACTAGGGGTGGAGCCTGCTTAAGATTCTTCCCCTCCCTCTATCCATCCTCTGCTCGCAGGCACAGGCGTGCGCGCTCTCTCTCTCTCTCTCTCTCTCTCTCTCTCTCAAAAAAAAAATTGTTTAAAACAAAAGAGGAATAGTTTGTGTCAAATTGCTCTTTAGCACAAGACAGAAACAATACCAGTACTATTTTTCACTGCAAGAAAGAGAGTAGGAAAACTTTCAGGGTGCCCCAAAGCTTTCTATTGCCACTTGTTTACTGATCCATTCCTCATAAAACACCTACATGAACAGGGCATGTACCCAGGGTTGAGGGAGAGACAAAGATGTTTAAGATGTGGTCTCTGCCCTTGAAGAATTGAAAAGACTAGCACAGGCTGTGCACCAAAAGACGGACACAGAGGTTTCAGGGAGCACCAAAGATCATACAGTGGAAAGACAGTAAAGAGTTGGAGGCTCCAGGATTGTTCAACCAGGTGAAGGCACTGCAGGGGGAAGAAAAGGGAAGAAGAGTGTCACGCTGCATAACGGTCTCCAAGCGTCTTTGTCCAGGAGGAAATGAGGTCATCCTGCTCTCAAGAATCAGCATGACAGCCTCCAGCCAAGTAATCTGGAGTCATGAGAGCTGCTGGGGGTGCTCTGTGAATCATGACAGTGTGCTGGGAATTTCCTGATACCTAACCTAGTAGTTTCGGGGTAAGTCCTCAGGCTGCGACATCTCTGTTTACATTTTGATCACGTTTATTTGCAATTAATGGGTTCTAAATCCAAACAAAACATGCTTCAGTTTTCTAGAGGAAGTAGCCAGGCCAGCTCTGAAGCCTCTAGCACCTGTGACTCAGTCCATTCCCTGAGAGCTGGCAGCTCAGCCGGACACAGAAAAACCCTCTCCAGAGGATGATGGGTCACCTTCCTCAAGAAAGCTGAATGGTTAACTTGAACTTTCCCCAAGCAGAGGTTGGCATCTTGAGACCTCTGGCTGGAGCAGAGCAAAGAAGCTTTCCTCCTTCCTACTGGCATTCTCCCTGCCTTCCTCCTCCCCTTCTCAAGTGGATCCAGACCCAAGGTTCAGGTTTGCCAGGCAGCAAAATGTTGTAGGCCTAGGCATAAAAAGGGACCAAGCCTGGGGCTTGGCTTTAGGATGCTAATGAGTTACAGGGACACAGCCCTCTTTCTTCCCATTAAGGGGACAGTCCCTGTGGATAGAAGGAAGTCACCCCAAGCCATTCCTTCACGCAGGTGTTGGTTCCCAACACCAGGGGAAAGGGAAAGGGTTGACTGAACCTCAGAGTCCCCGCTGTGCTCCTTCAGCTATGCCTGAGAGATATGTGAATGTGCATGGCTATACAACTATGTGTGCTTGCCTTCGGGCAGGTAAAGCGGGTGGAGTCCTTTACACATGGCCTGTCTTTCTGGAGGCCAACCTTGTTTGATAAGCAATTATTTTATCTCATTAGAAACAAGGCTTTATGGTGAAGTCTAGAATACTAAATACGTGTGCATTTTTTTAAAAGTTTATTTATTTTGAGAGAAAGAGAGTATGAGAGCAAGTGGGTGAGGGGCAGAGAGACAGGGAGAAAGAGAATCCCAAGCAGGCTCCACAATGTCAGGGTACAGCCTGATACGGGGCTCACCAACCGTCGCCTCATGACCTGAGCCAACTGAGCATATGCATTTTTTAAAGTTTATTTATTTATTTCGAGAGACATAGGGGTGGGGGGAGGAGGAGGGGGAAGAGAGAATTTCAAGCAGGCTCCAAGCCCAGTGCAGAGCCCTATGAGGGGCTGGGACCCACCAACTGTGAGATCATGACCTGAGCCGAAGTGGGATGCTTAACCGACTGAGCCACCCAGGCACCCCAATACATATGTTTGTTTGTTTGTTTGTTTTAAATCTGTGATTATGGGGCACCTGGGTGGCTCAGTCGGTTAAGTGTCCCACTCTTAGTTTCTTTGGCTCAGGTCATGATCTCACAGTTTTGTGATTCAAGCCCTATGTTGGGCTCTGTGCTGGAAGCAAGGAGCTTGCTTGGAATTCTCTGTCTCCTCTCTTTGGCCCTCCCCCCCACTCATGCTGTCTCTCTCAAAATAAATTTTAAAAACTTAAAAAAAAAACTGTAATTATATTTTTGGAATGGGTGATATAAAGGTATGTTTTCAAAAGTTGAAACAGTGCAAAAAGGCATAGAGTGAAAAACAAATCTCATTCTTGTCCTCCAGTTCCCCAGTTTCTCTCCTCAGATGTGAAAACAGAACTTCCTGCGCCTCCACAGCTTAGTGTCTACCTTAATAAGGCTTTACATTCTATTGTCTTTATTAACTGACTATACTCTGGCCCAGGCAAATAAAGGGATTGTTTGTTACAGGAAATTTTTGAAAGATCCATCAATACTTTAATAGAAAGCATCAACAGTTTGTGCCCTTAGACTTTGTTCTCACAATCCTATAATAATATATCGTGTGTGATCCTTATGTAATCCTTACCAAGCCCTCACTTTGAAAGGCTACCCTTAAGTTAAACCAAACTCTAAATTCTCAATAAAATCCGATCTTGCCTACCCGCTGCTCCTGTCCTTAGGACGGTAAGCAATAAACTCAACTTTGTCTTATCCACTGGTTGTGTTGATGAATTTCAGGGAGCTGCTATTCAACAGCTCCTGTTAGCAGGAGTAAGCAAGCATGTGTCACGTGCATTTTCACGTTGAGAAACAGACTTAGCTCTCTGAGCTGCGGACTATGACCCCACACCCAGTGGTCCGAATCATTCTCCCAGGCGTTTGGGGCCCAAAGGTGTAAAGGCTGGAGAAGAGCTGTTTAGGGGATCTGGGGAGAGACATCAGAGCTGGACGGAGAGTCTCCCAAGAGCAATTCGGAGGCCCCATGCACTGGGATGGGGCCCAGGACAGGTGAATGGGAGGAGAGGGCGAGGAATTTAGATGCCTCTGTGTCTCTGTTTTCAGACCTCGTACGTCCCCTTCCCTGGGGACCGCGCAGCCCCTCACTCTCAGACAAGGTTGAGGAAACACACTTCCCCAGGGAAGCGGAGAGAAGGGAGGGGTTGGGGAGATCCCAGGCTGGGGCGGGGCCAGGGCTGGGGCGGGTCCTGATATAGAGCCCGGCGGCGGGCTAGCAGCACAGCGCAACTGCTGGAGCCCCAGAGCCCCTCGGATTTCAGTGTCAACCTCGCCGTCCCAGCGCCGAGTCCCTCCTGCCGTAGCCGCCGGTGAGTGCAGGCCACCCTAATTGCGCAGAGCTGCTCCTGCGGGTTTCCCTTCCCCCTACCCCGGCTGCCCCAGCGGCCCGGCTCCGCAGCGGCAGAGTCCGAGTCACCGCTCCCGGTGCCTGTGCATCCCCTTCGGGTGCCGGAACCCCTGAGCCTCCAGCGAGGAGAGGCGGCGGGGCCTGGGAAGCCTGGTCACCGCAGGCGCCCCTCTGGGGAGACCTTGGGATTTCTGTTCTGAACTGCGGTGACCCACCCGGCACGCCTTCTCTCTCCTCTGCTCCTTCCTCAAGTTGACTTCTCCCTCCTTTGTAGAGTGCTGTCTAGAGCCCCAGCCTGGCCACCATGAGAATCCTGATGACCTGCCTGCTCCTCTGTGTCCTGGTGGTGAGCGACTCCGAAGTAAGTGGCTTCCCCGCTTTGACTTATGGCGGCGGGAGGGGGCTTGGCAGGACTCCTGAACAGCGTCAGGGGAAGGAAGGAGAGCGGTGCATAGGGAGCTGGGGTCCTCTGGATTCCATCTACAGGGGGCTAGCCTCTCAGGAAAATAGGACAGGTGTGGCTGTGGGGACCCTGAGAACCAAGGGAGTTCACACCTTCAGCCAAGGGAAGAAGAAACTGCAGAGACTGGCCTAGCTCTCTTGCACCCTAGCTTGCTTGAGTCAATCCATTTCTCCCTGCTTGAAACCTATGATCTTCTATTTGAGGGCTAGTTAGATATGAACAAGGTGAAGAGAGAGGGAGCGGGAGGAAAAGGTGAGATTTGGCAGGAGGCCAGTTTATCCTTCCCCTTGGGTCCCAGGAGCATGGCACCTTTGATGAACTTTCCCCTCCCTCTCATCATTTCCAGGGCAGCCATGAACTTCATCCAGTGTCTGATGCATGTGAGTATCCACCCCTTGCATAATATCTGGCAGTACAGACATCTTGGAAAAGCCTCAGGGGGCAGCCCCTCCCTGACCCTGTTGCAGGGCTGGCTCCCCCCTTGCCTCCTCCCACACTCCTTGCTTACCCCTCCACCTCTGTGCTCTCCAGCAAACTGCGGCTGCCTGAATGGAGGAACATGTGTGTCCTACAAGTACTTCTCCAACATTCAGCGATGCAGCTGTCCAAAGAAATTCCAAGGAGAACACTGTGAGATAGGTATGGATATCCTGACCCTAACTGGGGAGTAGGGGACACCAGAGCTTTGGGGACAGGGAGAGATGGGTGGGATGTAAGAGCAGGCAGGAGTTAAGGGCTGGAGGTAGAGTGGAGGACATCTTGATCCCCATGTGATGTACACAGACACACTGTCTCATGAATCTGTGGCTGCACAAATGTGGGGTGGGGACGGAAGGAGATCCTTTCTAGTGTTTTCTGCCAGGTCTGAAATCATGCAAGGCCTGACGGGATCTCTAAAACGCCTGTCTGAATTTCCTCCTCTTTCTAATATCTCTCATCCTCACATTCTTCCTTAGATACATCGAAAACCTGCTATCAGGGGAATGGTCACTCTTACCGAGGGAAGGCCAACACCGACATCGTGGGCCGGCCCTGCCTGGCCTGGAACTCTGCTGCCGTTCTTCTGAAAGAGTACCATGCCCTCCGATCTGATGCCCTTCAGCTGGGCCTGGGGAAACACAATTATTGCAGGTGAGGTGGGGCAACAAAGACCCTCCCGTAGCCACACAGGAACCTTTGGTACCATTCTGTGTTTCAAGAGTACTGATCGTAGCATGAGAAAAGCAAGGCCTCTGGCTGAGTTTTCCCTGGAGGGGAAGGAAACGTATTCTGGGTTGGAATGACAACCCCCCCCCCTTCCCCTCTGTGTTACCAGGAACCCGGACAACCAGAGAAAGCCATGGTGCTATGTGCAGGTTGGCTTAAACCAGCTTGTCCAACAGTGTATGGTGCACGACTGCTCTTTTGGTGAGTGTCACTGACCTATTTATGACAGTAGGGTGGAAGGGGACAGCCTCATACATCGCCTTATTCCATCAGGAGAGTTGAGGAGGGAGGTCTGCCCGGCTTTGAAAAACTGGGAGGTCAAAGGACAAGAGAGGGACACTATCCTACTTGCCTCCCCAAGACATCCCTCTCTTTCTCCTCCAGGAAAACGTCCCCTGTCTCCTCCAGGAAAAAGTCCCCTGTCTCCTCCAAAAACAGCAGAGTTTCAGTGTGGCCAGAAGGCTCTGAGGCCTCGCTTTAAGATTATTGGGGGAGAATTCACCACCATCGAGAACCAGCCTTGGTTTGCAGCCATCTATAGGAGGCACCGTGGAGGCTCTGTCACCTACTTGTGCGGAGGCAGTCTCATCAGTCCTTGCTGGGTGGTCAGCGCCACACATTGCTTCATGTACGTCCCTCTGTCTCTTCTGCCTGACCCTCCTACCTTACCCCAGACACATCCCATTCTCCTTCCCAGCAAAGGATTCCGCTTAAATTCTACCCCCTTAGCCCCTCTCCATGTGGCCCATGGCCTTGGGGACAAGTCATGCTCTGAGCTCGCTGTGGAGGGGAAGTGACAAGATCTCATGAGATCAGACTATCTAACAGGTCTCCCCTCCCACAGTAATAACCCGAAGAAGGAGGACTACATTGTCTACCTGGGTCGGTCAAAGCTTAACTCCGATACACTTGGGCAGATGAAGTTTGAAGTGGAAAATCTCATCTTGCATGAGGACTATAGTGCTGACACTCTTGCTCACCACAATGATATCGGTGAGTAGAAAACCCTTATCTGCCATAATGATGATGGTTGGAGGAAGAGGGGTCCAAAAAGAGAACCAAGGGGGAGGTTGAGGTTGTAGGGGAACTGAAAAGCCTACTTTATATAACAAAAGGACATATGTGAAGGGCCTGCTGCTCCTCTGCAGAGTCTTTAAATTTTCAAACATTTAGCCTCCTATGGATGGCAGTGACCCTGTGGGCATATGGCTTGGGCTGGGAGGCCCCTTCTTTTGTTGGATACAACCTCTGCCTGTCCCAGGATCTGCAACTTAGAGCATTGGGCTGAATTCAGCTCATCTACATCAGCCAGGGCTGTTCACAGAAAACAACCATATGGCTGTATACAGCGGCTCTGGCTGGCCAAGCTCTTCTTGGCAGCTGTAACAAAGCCCTTGAGACATGGGACAGGGGAGACTTGTTTCAGGTAATAAGCTACAGGCAGACTTTCCAGGATGATCTCTGACCCTAACCGATTTAGGGATAGACAGCCAGTCCTTCAGCATTTGGAGGCGAAACATGGTGACCAACTGACCAGGTGGAGATCTTTCCCCCTGACCTCTCCTGCTTCCCTCCTCCGCCAGCCTTGCTGAAGATCAGATCCAACACAGGCCAGTGTGCACAGCCATCCAGGTCCATACAAACCATCTGTTTGCCCCCATCGTATGGTGATGCTCATTTTGGCACAAGCTGTGAGATCACTGGCTTTGGAAAAGAGAATACCAGTAAGTGACATTTGGGGCTGGGTGAGAGGGTTCTGAGGGAGTGTTGTAACCTGGAAGTGAACTCAACTTGATCAAGAGAGGACCGTAGAGATAGAGATGGGAGCGTTGTGGAGGTAGCAGACGGGTCCAGGGATGGAGTAGGGAGCACTGTTTAGGGAGTAATGGCCATAAAGGTAAATAGATGGGGGGTGAGGGGCTATAGATGGAGTAAAGGCTCAGATTTGGGTGGAAATGAATAAAGGTTTTCCCTGGTGAGGCCACTTTTTGGTCCTCACTCCAGCAGAGAGTCCCAGTGGAAAGACTAGACATATGCAGCTTAATGTAAACTTCTCCTTGTTTCCTCCCTCCAGCTGACTATCTCTATCCAGAGCAGCTGAAAATGACTTCTGTGAAGCTGATTTCCTACCAGGAGTGTCAGCAGCCCCACTACTACGGCTCTGAAATCACCACCAAAATGCTGTGTGCTGCTGACCCACAATGGGAAACAGATTCCTGCCAGGTGAGAGTTCTAGCTTCTCTCCTTGTCACCCCCAAACCTCCCCAGGGCTCCTGGGCCTGTACCTGCCAGCTTTGGGGAGCCTCTGTCCAACCAAAGCCCTAAGAAGCCAGTATTAGGAGCTTAGGTCTTAGTTTAAACTAACCCTTTTATGTTTCCCAAACATTTGCTGTGAGCCTGGCTCTGTGCTAGACACTTTGCACTGGGGAGGGAAAGAAAGAAGACCACAAGAAAGAGGAAAACAATAGAAAACAATACAACTCAGTGCTCAGGGTGTGGTATGAATTGTAAATGATTAGATGTTTGGGAGCAGAAGGTGAGTGCCAACTGGAGGGAAGGCTTTAAAGAGAATGTGACTCTGCAGGGATTTGAGGAGGTCTAGGGAAGAAAGGAAAATGTTCCAGTTGAAAGATACAAAAATGGGTGAACATGGCATAGTCCAGGATGGGGAGGAAAAGGATCTGAGAATGTAGATGGAATTGTGGCAGATAGCAGGGCTTTGAAAAACAAGCAGAGGATTTTAAACTTTATGTGGTAGAAAGTGGGGAGTCACTAAGGATTTTGACTCTAAGAAACTCTCCCTTCTCTCTCTCTTGCGTATGATTGGGTGATTGGATCAGATGGCCCCCTCCTCACTTCTCTCTGGGCTCACCTTTTGTGTCTTTGGCTTAACAGGGAGACTCTGGGGGCCCTCTGGTCTGCTCTATCCATGGCCGCCTGACTCTGACTGGGATTGTGAGCTGGGGCAGCGGATGTGCCATGAAGGACAAGCCGGGCGTCTACACAAGAGTCTCAGGCTTCCTGCCTTGGATCCAAAGGCACACTGGGGAGCAGAATGGCCTAGACCTTTGAGGCTCCCCAGGGAGCCAAGGGAAGAGAAGGGTAGCACCCACTCCCATGCTGTCGTTTTTGCAGTAGAACCATCTGCATCAGCTATATATAAGGAAGAAACTGAGGAAGATAGGCTCTGCAGAGATGGTTTTGCATGTGCCGCCCGCCAGGGTGAGCAACAATAGCTTTATCCTTAGATACAGGCCTGGGTGCTGAGTGCCCAGATCCCCTGTGGCCAGGATGGAGGGCTCGTTCTGACCCAGGATGGTATTGACCAGTAGTTTGTCTTTTTCGGAACTAAAGCCTCCTGGAGTTAAAAATGCCATTTCCTGTGCACAGCTAGAAGGAGAGCCAGCTCCCCCAACAGTGGGCATTCATGAGGCCCACTGTTGGGGAAAGGAACAATTTCTCAATTAGGAAGTAGAACAGAACTGAGGTCTTTTGAGTGAGCTCGGCCACTGTGGAACAGTGGTTTGGGGAGTGGAGACACTAATGACTTAGGGAAGGGCTCTGACATTCCATGAATGTATCAGGAAATATTATATATGTGTATGTATGTTTGCACACCCGTGCACAGGCTGTGTCAGTGTGAATGAGTAACAGCTGGTATTCCTGTGTCTGACTGCAAGTCTAGATATTTCCCTAAACTGAATGGACTATGATGCCACATAGAATGGTCTGTCTGGAGAGGTCATGGACTCCTATGTCCTTTTGAGTCTCTCATGTGATGCCTATGAATGTATCATTCTGGGGCATGGCCCGTGACCAGCACTAAATTTTCAGTTTCACTTTTACATAGATGTTCTTTCTTGGCCAGTTATTCCTTCTGACCTTTCAGCTGAGTCTATCCAATCCTCACTGGGTGAAGTGAGGACCACTCCTATACACTGAATATTTAATAATTATATTCTGCTATTTTTATTTATATCTATTTTTGTAATTTTGAATAAATATGATCAAAAAATGTGATTTTTCTGAAGACTTTGGTTCTTTCTTGGTACTTGTTTGGGAGGAAGTTGGGGAGCATAAAAAGTGGAAAATGATGATGGCGGCATATACCTCAGAGTTCCTTGGGGGCTGAATCTCCGGACTTAATGGCACTTTGAGAAGTAGAGGCTAGAAGAATTGTAGGATAGGTCCTGCATAGCATGTAAGGTACAGCCTAGTGTGCAGATTGGATGTCTGCCCTCAATTCCCTCCTTAGCCTGATGCCTTTGTACAACACACATCTTGTATGGCTGTACACAGTGGTCCTCTAGGATAAGTCCCACCACATTCTCTCTACTCTGCCCATAACAATCCTGGGGTTGACCTCAACCTAGGAGAACACTGGCATGAGTGAAAACTGCTGATTCAAAACCCAGTCTGGCTTGGGTCTGTGTCATTCAGGGAATAGAAAACAATTTCCCATCATCTGTGTGAGGGGCTGGTGCTGAGTTTTCTCAGTGTGTTAATGAAGCTCATGACCAGTCACTGCTATCCCTAGTATCAGAGGACCCAGAATCTAAACCTAGGTGGTATCCTAATATAGGTGACCACATATTTTGAACCAAACATCAGTTTCTGAAGAAGTGGGGAGATATAGTTGGATGCTAAAGTGTTGGGATTTCCAGCCTATGTTAATGGTTTTTAGCAGTGTTTCTTAACCAAGTCACATGAAAACCTTTTAAAAAATACATACATGATGATGCCCCCCCCCCCCCCCAGACATTGTGATTCAGGTCAGGACTGGTGCCAGGGCTTGTGATGTTAGAAAAGTTTCCCAGGTGTTTCTTATAAGAACTCCTGATTGAAATCCTTTGGGGACAACTGGCCAGATTATGTGAAGGGCTCAGTAAATTCAAGATTTGTCAGCATGCATTCTCTGCATGAGCAATCAGTTTTCTGAGTGGGGTTTGGGGGTGCAAGGTCTCCTGGGCTTCCTGTTCAGAGGTTCCCTAGATCATGGGCCTCTGGAGGTCAGGGACCCAGAGTATTTCATTTTTAGTCCCTCTAATCTGGCATGTTGTCTTATTACTATGATACAGTGGTTCAGAGCATGGGTTACAGAGTCAAGTGGTCTGGACTAGAACCCTGGCTCTGACACTGGCTGTGTGACAAGGGAAAGACTCTTAACCTCTCTGTGCCCCAGTTTCCCCATCTGAAAAAAAGAGACCGTAATATCTACCTCCCAAGAATATTATAAGGATTCGTGAGTTCACAAATTTCTTAGTATAATCCTGGCACCTAATAAAGGCACAAAAATGATGGCTTATACTATAAAACTATAGATTGAGTGGGAGCCCCCTCTCTTCCACCCCAGGATTGCATTTGTGGGTTTTGTGGGAGCTGAAACTTGCCAGGAAAGAAAAGGCATGATGTGAAGCTGAGGGACCCAGCCCAGGCTGAGTTGCTTCTCAGCCTCTGCATTTCCCCTGAGGGGCCAAGAAAGATCTTGTTCCAACATGAGCAGCTCCAGCATCTGGGCTCACAGACACTGAAAACAGGAAGTGTGAGCCCCACTGGTGGGATTGAGCAATGACACTGCTCTTTTCAGACCATTTCCCAGCCACCACCCTGACCTGACTCCCCCCTTCCCCTGCCAGCTACTATCTCTTCCCTAATCTCTCTCTCAAGACTATCAGGAACAGCCACTTCTCCAGCAACCAGTTTCAGGGTTCCATATATTAACCTGTCACTCACCTTAGGGACTGCCTTCTTCTAGTCCTCTCTATGTATTAGACACTGTTTTGTTTTTTAATTTTTTAATGTTTACTTTTGAGAGAGAGAGAGACACGGAGTGTAAGCAGGGGAGGGGCAGAGAGAGAGAGGGAGACACAGAATCTGAAGCAGGCTCCAGGCTCCGAGCTGTCAGCACAGACCCCGATGCTGGGCTTGAACTCACAGACTGCGAGATCATGACCTGAGCCCAAGTCGGACGCTTAACCGACTGAGCCACCCAGGCGCCCCTTGTTTTGTTTTTTAAAGTAAGTTCTATGGTCAACTTGGGGCTTGAACTCATGCCCCGAGATCAAGAGTCACATGCTCTACTGACTGAGCCACCCAAGCACCCCTGTATTGCACACTGTGTCTGGTTTAATCCTTACAACAGTCCTATGAGGAAGGTGCTATCATTGGCCCTATTTTACAGTAGAGAAAGTGGAAACACAGAGGGAGACTTGCCAGAGGCATCACAGCTGGTAAGTGGCAGAGACAGGATTCAGCTGGCTTCCTATGACCTCCTGGCAGGGCCCAGCCTGGGAAAAGGAGAGCAGCCCCCTTTCAAGCTCCCTACTTCGGAGATGCTGGGGTTTCCAGGCTAAGTGTATTAGTATTTCCACCCCTGCCTATATTATAACTCTTTTCTCTTAAAAGATTCCCAGGTCAAATGAGGAGACCACACTCAGCCACTAGTTTCAAAGTAAAATTTCACTCTTCTCAGCTAACCTCATCCTTCTTTTTTCTGAAACCTGATTTCATTGAAGTGGTTTCCGTTTACACCAGAAGCCCTCCTTCTGAAATATTCTGTGGCCCGTTCTATTAGGAGGACTCAACTTGATTTCCACTTATGCTCTGCCTTTCCCAAGCCAACCCCCTACACCACACCCCTCATCTGCTCCTCCACACTCACCCCCAGTGTGTCCATCTTCCTCCCCAGCAGCAAACATTTGAACCTTCCCTTTGAATCAGATACAGTGGGAGAAGTTGCTGAGGTGCTTTTTAAATTACAATACTATAGAGGCACCTGTTAAGCGTCTGACTCTTGATTAGGCTCAGGTCATGATCTCATGGTCATGATCTCACAGTTGTGAGATCAAGCTGAGCCCCCTGTGGGGCTCCCCATCCCCCACCCCAGCACTGGATGTGGAGCCTGCTTAACATTCTCTTTCTTTCTTCCTATCCCTCTGCCCCTCCCTAGCTTGCACAGCTCAGGTGCTCATGCATGCTCTCTCTTAAAAAAAAAACCAAAAAACAAAAAAACCTCAAACAAGCAAACCAAACAAAAGCCACAAATAAAATAATAAAAAAATAAATAATAGTACTATTTAATTTTTTTTTAACATTTACTAATTTTTCAGAGACAGAGTGCTAGCAGAGAAGGGGAGAGAGAGGGAGACACAGCATCTGAAGCAGGCTACAGGCTCTGGGTTGTCAGCACAGACCCCAATGCGGGCTCAAACTCACAAACTGGTGAGATCATGACCTGAGCCAAAGTGGGATGCTTAACTGACTGAGCCACTCAGGCACCCCAAAATGTGTTT
This sequence comes from Lynx canadensis, assembly GCF_007474595.2. NCBI lineage: Eukaryota > Metazoa > Chordata > Mammalia > Carnivora > Felidae > Lynx > Lynx canadensis. The sequence continues at coordinate 53,104,513 of NC_044313.2, read as the reverse complement.
TTAAATTTATTTTTGAGAGAGAGAGAGAGCGTGAACTGGGGAGGTGCAGAGAGAGAGGGAGACACAGAATCTGAAGCAGGCTCCAGGCTCTGAGCTGTCAGCACAGAGTCCGATGCAGGGCTTGAACTCACTAGCCGAGAGATTGTGACTTGAGCTGAAGTCAGATGCTTAACCGGCTGAGCCACCCAGGTGCCCCATAGCAGTAGTATTGAGATATAATTCACATACTATACAATTCACCCCCTTAAAATGTACAACTTAATGATTTTTATATTCAGAGCTGTGCAACCATCACCATAATCAATTCTAGAACATTTTTATCACCTCAAAAAGAAACCCCATGCTCGTTAGCAGTCACTCCCTTTTTCTCTCCATCTCCTCAATCCCCTAATCTAGGTCTGTCTCTGTGGGTTTGCCTATGCTGGGCATTTCATATATATAGAATCATATAATATGTGGTCTTTTGTGAGAGACTTTTTTTTCCCAGATTTTTGTTTTTAAGTAATCTCTACACCCAAAGTGGGGCTTGAACTCACAACCCCAAGATCAAGAGTCACATGCTCTACTGACTGAGCCAGCCAGGCACCCCTTTTGTGACTGATTTCTTTTGCTTGCCATAATGTTTTCCACTTCCATCAATGTTGTAGCATGTATCAGGACTGTTGCTGAGCTTTAATTTTTTTAATGTTTGTTTATTTTTTTTGAGAGAGAGAGTGAGCACGAGCAGGGGAGGGTTAGAGAGAGGGAGACAAAGAATCCAAAGCAGGCTCTAGGCTCTGAGCTGTCAGCACAGAGCCTGACGTGGGGCTTGAACTCATGAACTGGGAGATCATGACTTGAGCCGAAGTCGACCACTTAACCCACTGAGCCATCCAGGTGCCCTGTTGCTGAGTTTTAAATAGAAAATTGGGAGAAAAGATAGTCTAGGGCCCCCTGACCTTGCAGTCCCATTGGCAGTCATTCAACAACCTTTTAAAAAAAATTAGTACCTGGACACCAGACATTGTTTTAGATGCTGGGGATACAAGAATGAGTGGGACATAGTCTTAGTCCTCAAGGAGCTCACAGCTTTGTGAAAGAGACAGAACCAAGACTGCAGTTCAACATGATAAATGCTATAATAAAAGTATGTATAAAGTATATGGAACAATGATGAGGAAACAATTCTACCTTGGGAAGTCAAGGAAGACTTTATAGAGGAGGTGATATTTTACCTGGGCCTATAAAAATGCAAAGAAGTTTGCCAAACAAGGAGGAGAAAGGCATTCTATGTATAGGGAAAATCGTGAAGACATGAAAAGGCAAGGCATTCTCAAGAAATGATGAATAGGGGCACCTGGTTGGCTTAGTTGGTGGAGCATGTGACTCTTGATCTTGGGGTCATGAGTTCAAGCCCCATGTTTGGTATAGAGATTACTTTAAAAAAGGGAAGAAATGATAAATAAATCACTGCAGTAGACAAAAGAGTTTGAGGGTTGGCAATGAGCAGGCAGAGGGCTGGTGGGGGCATGGGGGGAAGGAGCTAGTTGGATCCAGTTGGTGAGGACCCTTAAGCAGGATTGATAATCAGAAATAGCTGTTTGAAGATCCCTTCCATGTGGCCTCCTGCTACCCAGCCTCTTTCCACTTCATGATCCAGCAACCATAGGGCATAGGGCCTCTGACACCCCTCCCTCCTTTAGCTACCATCCATGTGTTGGGGCTCTGAAGTCCTACTAGTTAAATATTTTGAACATCACCTCTTGCCCTCAAATACTATTTTTCAAAAATCTAAAAAGTTAATTAAGGTCAAGGAGCCATAAGAAGTTTTTTTTCCCCTTAACTAAAATTTTCTACCCAATTATAAAAGTAACTATAAAAGTAAAATGCTTCCATAGCATTCCATAGTTGCTGTTAACGTCTCTGGTTTCTTGGGTTTCCTTTGCAATCAACCTCCTCTATTTGGCCCTGAATATTGGGTTCCCTAAGTTCTCATTCTAGAGTTTCTCCTGTTCCCAACTTTCTCTCACACAGTTTCATTCACACACAGGCTTAAATTACCACCAATAAACAGTTGACTTATAAATGCTTATACCCAGCCAGACCTACCCTCATTTTCTGCTACTTTACACCCCCTTTTGGTTGTCACACATAGGGCAACCTGCCCCAAATTGGTCCTGTCTTCAGGCCCCAACCTGATGAACTTCTTCCATCACCTCTGTCTCAAGGGATGGCACCACCTCGATCCACATCCAGAAACCTAGGAGCCATCTCAATGCTTTTCTCCTCTTGCTCCCCTCATCCCATCCTGGCAATTTGCTTCATAGCCCTTGAAGTCATCCATTTCTCTCCATTTGCAGCACCACCATTTCTTGAGCCTAAGTCACCGTCAGCTCCTGCAAGGACTGCCACAATAGCTTCCCAACTGGCCTCCCCCATTGACTCTATTTCCCCCTCCACTCTCTCCCACACCCCACCAATTCATTCTGGAGAAATCTTTTGAAAATGCAAGTGTGCCTAATGACTCCCATTGTTCCTGGCTGGCTGGTTTGGGCAGTGTCTGGCCCCTACTTCCTCTCTAGCTCCACCTGGCACCACCCTCTCCCAGTCTTGCTCTACTCAACCATTCTCTTACTCATCAGTCTCTCTTACCACAGGGCCCTTGTTCATGATGTTTCTTCTGCCTCGGACTTTCTTTGACTAGTTAAATTCTTCCTTGTGCTTCAGAGATCATTTCTTCAAGGAAGTCTTTCCTGGACTGCCTGTAACTGTATAAGATCCCTCTATTTTGTCTATAATCTCATGGTAACAAGTACCACCTCTTTGACGCACTTGTAACTGCTGCAATTTTACCTTTACTGCATCATTCGTTATTTGATTAATGTTTGCTTTTCCCCACCAAATTGTAACTTCCATGAGAGGCGATGTGTTTTTGATCACTACTATATCCCCAGCACTTAGCACAATGTCTAGAATATAGCAGATATTTAATAAATATTTATCGAATGAATGCATTCTGATGTATTTATTTCCTTTTTAAAATATTTGCTTCTTTTTTACATAGCTGTGTTCACATTCTATACATAATTTTTTATCTTGCTCTTTTCTTTTGACTACTTTGTCATAAGCCTTTTCTTGGGGTGTTACAAATTTCTCTAAGCGTTGTATGTACCATGTAGTTAATAACACTCATCCAACCTACCTTTCTGGTTTCAGGCATCATAGATAAAGTATGTGAAAGTTCTTTGTAAACTGCACGTACATATGAGGCAGTATTATTTGCATTTAAAAGGAAATGTGGGTAAAGTTTGTTTTGTCTCTGGTGCCCTCTCTACCCTTGCCTTTATACCTCCTTTCCTTGGGCACCCACGCGTGTGTGTGTGTGTGTGTGTGTGTGCCCTTGTTCTGCCTGATCACCTAGTTAATCTAAAATAACTCATTAACTTTAATATGCTACCAGCCCAAGGATGTTTGCATTTTTTAAAAGGACTTTTAAAGAAGGACACTCAAGGCAAGTTGATGAAGTTTGGGGCCTGGGCAAGGACTCAAGATATTCATTGATTCATTGATTTATTTTTCATTCATTTATTTAACAAACATTTACTGAGAGTTGGTTGTAGGCCTGGCACTGTACTGTGTACTGGGTATGGAGGTAAAAGCCCCAGTCTCAGCTTCAGTGGAATAAAAGTCAAGTGGCAAAACAGATAAGCAGATGAATGGAGTACAGTGAGAGTGAAACTATGAGTCAGATGTGCAAATGGGCATAGATGGCTAAGAGTGGAGTCTTGGAGGGCAAATACAGAAGGGAGAAATGACAATCTGAGCAGAGGAAACAGCATGTGCAAAGGTAAAGAGGAAGGAGAAAGCAAGGAGCACTCAAAGAACTGCAGGTGGTTCAAGTGGATGGGGTATAAAGCCAATTCTGTAGAGGTGATTTGTCTGCCGGGATTGGTGAGAGCTGGCACCTAAGGTCCTAGGCGACCATGCCTGCCACAGAAAGGACTTTGGACTTCATAATGATGGAGAATCATTAAAAAGTTTGGGGCGTGTGGCAACAGTGTTAAAGATTAATTAAAAGAAGATTCTTGGGCCTAGATGATAGTATGAGCAGGGAAACCCAGTTCAGAGACCACTAAACTGAGCTTGGTGGGAACTGAAAAAGGTCTGAACCAGGGCAGCGGCAGTGGGGTGTGAAGAGAGGGTGCAGATATGGGAGATTTTGTGAAGATAGGATTGACTTGGTGCCTGGGTCGGGGGTGAAAGAAGGTATCATTTGGCTTAGCCTCCTGCCTTTAGACAGATAAGATACTGTATACTTTTACAGCTGACGTTCTACCATAAGTGATTTCCCTAAAGCCATATCTACCAGGCACATGAACAAACTAGAGTTATTTCTGGTGGAATTTGGGGGATCAGTATCTACAGGGCAAGCTAGACCTGCTGATGGCCTCTGTGACTCTGTCCAAACCTGCAGGGGTAAATACCCCAAATCTGTTTAGCCTTGTGACTGTGGTTCTGACTCTAGAAACTTCTCCCAAACCTTCCAGTCCTGTGATTTACTGTCAGTGAGTTAGTAGATGGGCCTGTACTATGTATAAAGGGATCAGCAGACTGGATCTAGCTATTTGCCTTCTGGCTTCCTAAAACTGAGACGTGACTTCTGGTGTTTGAGCAGGTCATGTGAACTTAGCACATAACCAAATTCTGCATGCAGAGTGTGAAAATAAAGTGGATTTTGTAAGAACTTTGGCTGGTTGGGTTCTCAGCCCTTACATCCCCTTGCCAGTTATGGCCTGTCAGTTGCCCTTAATTTTTCACTCTCTCTTAATAAAAGGACAGGGAATGACTTTCCTCTCTCACCTGGCTCTTCTCATCTTTGCTCTTTTGGTTTCTTTAGCTCTCCTCTCCAGAGCATGTGTATAAGCTGAGGTCAATACCACTGACGAACAAGACTCTATAGCCTCAGCTTGGCTTTCCCCCTAATTACTTTGGTGACAAGGGTGACCTCAGATTTTCTCTTATTACTCACTATACCTGCATAGCTTTTACTATCACAGGCTGTGAGGCTCTGCCAGGGAAGCTCTAAGCCCTTGAGTCCCAGTGGGGCTGGATGTATATGTGGAGTTAACAGCTATTGATCATATCATTTTTATTTTCCACTGGAATTTGGCCACCATGGAGACTGGCCATGAAGAGCTCTTAGATTTATCCCAGGATGCCCCTGTGGTGAGCTTACCAGAAGTCCTTCCCTAACAGCCCCTCTGTAGCCCCCTCAAGTCAAGAGTCTCTTGGCCAGTTGCCTTAGCCCTTTCTTTCTCCTTGGCTAGACTCTTTCATGGCTGAGAGAATCAGGAGAAAGGATGGATAGAGACACATGGTGAGATCAACACTTTGCTTAAAACGTCAATCTGAAGTGATGGTTCTCCAGGGTACCTGGCTGGCTCAGTCAGTGGAGCATGAGACTCTTGATCTCTGGGTCATGAGTTTAAGTTCAAGCCCCCAAGTTGGGCATAGAGCTTACAACAAACAAACAAACAAATAAATAAAATAAAGTGGTGGCCCTCCAAGTGTTCTCAAATCAGCAACTTGAGTATCACCTGGCACTTGTTAGAAATGCAAATTATCAGGCTCTACCCCAGACCAACTGATTCAGAAATTCTATAAGTGCAACCAAACAATCTGTGTTTTAAGAAGCCCTGCAGGTGATTCTGTTACATACTCAAGTACCAGAATCACTGACTTAAGGCATTGATTCTCAGACTTCAGCATGAACCAAAACCTCCTGGGGAGCTTGTTAACCATAATCTGGTTAAACAAAACTGGATTGGTGTCTGAGAAACTATTTTTAGCAAGGTCCCTAGGTGATTCTGATATTCATCAAAGATTGAGAATCATTGATCTAAGGAATTCATCTTATCAATTAGCTGAGTCTTTTGGGGAAGGAGCAGACAGAAGGCTGTGGAAATGTCTCTCCAAGTTCCAAATGCCACCTGCATCTGACCCTCTGAGGAGCTTGTTAGAAGAATAGGACATAAGTATCTAATGTATTGAACCAGACTCTCTAGGCCTTAGCCCGTGGCGTTTACATTCAGAGTTCTCTAGGTAGCTCTTATGCATGTGAAAGTTTGATAACCCTGGAGCAACATGTAGACAGGTGTTCTCAATGACAGTATGCACAGTAGAATCACTTGGGGGAACTTTGATAATGACATACCTGAGAGCCTGCTTTAATAGGTATGGGCCGGGGCTTCAACATTTTTTACAAGTCTTCCCCTTCCCCCACTCCCATCCTCACGCCACCTACCACACCCAAGTGATTTTAATGTATAGTTAGGGTTAAACCAAAGGCTAATGCAGACCTGGGAAGGGTCAGGAAACAGGAGAAAGCGATGGAATGCCAAGGAAACAGTTGGTGGAAGCCTGTGGGGGGAATTAGTTATAAATGTCAAGTTGGAAATCTACAGGAGATAGAAAGGTGGAAGCAGCCTCAGTTGGAAGATTGAGTAGGTTGGCTTGAGCGGTATGGAGCTTGGTGAATGAAAAGGGTTAGCTTATGAGTTTCCTATTGCTGCTGCAACAAATCACCACAATTTAGTGATTTAAAATACCACAAGGGCACCTGGGTAGCTCACTTGGTTAAGTGTCCAACTCTTGATTTCAGCTCAGGTCATGATCTCAGTTCATGTGGGGCTCTGTGCTGACAGTGAGGAGCCTGCTTAGGATTCTCTCTCTCCCTATCTCTCTGCCCTTCCCCTGCTTGTGTGCACACACTTGTGCTCTCTCTTTATCTCTCAAAATAAATAAACATTAACAAACATAAAATAACACAAATGTATTATTTTTATAGCTCTTGAGGTCAGAAATCCAAAATGGATCAGCAGGGCTGCATTCCTTCTGGAGGCTCTGGGGAGTAGAATCCACTTCTTTGCCTTATCTAGCTTCTAGAGGCTGCCTACATTCCCTGGCTCATGAATCCACATCATCACATCTCCTTTAAGTCTGACCCTCCTGTTTCCCTCTTATAAGGATCCCCTTGTAAGAGATCCAGATCTCTTAAAAATCTAGAATAATCTCTCCATCTCAAAATCCTTAACTTAATCACATCTGTGAAGTTCCTTTTGCCGGGTAATTAACATATTCACAGATTCCAGGGATTAAGATGTGGATATATTTTTTAAAATGTTTATTTATTTATTTTGAGAGAGGGGGGTACAGACAGAGAGGGAGAGAGAGAGAATCCAAAGCCGGTACCAAGGTCAGCACAGAGCCTGATGTGGGACTCGATCTCATGTACCATGAGATCATGACCTGAGCTGAACTCAAGAGTCAGATGCTTAACCAACTGAGCTACCCAGACCCCTCAAGAGGTGGATACTCTTGAGGGTCATTATTCAGCCTACTACAGTCTGCCCTCCAGACCCCAAAGATTCACATTTATCTCATATACAAAATATACTCACATACCTATTCCAACATCCCTCAAAATCTCAACCCATTAGAGCATCGACTCAGTCTAAAATATCATCTAAATCTCATCAGCCCAAAATCCTCAAATCTCATCATCTAAATATTCTAAATAAGACATGGGTGAGACATTGGATACAATCCATCCTGAGGACAATTTTCTCTCCATCTGTGAACCTACGAAATTCAAGAAACAAGTTATCTGCTTCCCAGGATGGGCACTGAATACTAGTTATAGATATTCTCACTCAAAAAAAAAAAAAAAAAAAGGGAGAAAATGGAATAAAAAGGAAGTCACTGGTCCTAGGAAATTTCAAAATGTAGCTGGGCAAACTCCTTTAGGTTTCAAGGCCTGAGAATAATCCTGTGGCTTGAGACTCTGACATCTGGGCTTACCCCTCCTCTCTCAGTTGTTCTTCCTTTTTCTTGAATAATTTTATTTTATCATCTTGTTTCTTGCCTGTAGAATGTTGAGAGTCTGGCAACCTTCTTTCAGTTTGTTTTTCTCTATCCCTTTTAATCCAAGTTGACAGGGGCGCCTGGGTGGCGCAGTCGGTTAAGCGTCCGACTTCAGCCAGGTCACGATCTCGCGGTCCGTGAGTTCGAGCCCCGCGTCAGGCTCTGGGCTGATGGCTCAGAGCCTGGACCCTGTTTCCGATTCTGTGTCTCCCTCTCTCTCTGCCCCTCCCCCGTTCATGCTCTGTCTCTCTCTGTCCCAAAAATAAATAAACGTTGAAAAAAAAAAAAATTTAATCCAAGTTGACAGTGTTTCTGCCAGTATAAAATTCACAAGAACCTTGTGGGTCTCCCATACATGTCATAGGCATTCACTCCATTAGACAAAAGTCTCCTCCATAGATTTTTTTCCTAGATGACCCAACCTCTATTTCTGGATTCTTTTTTTTTTAATGTTTGTTTATTATTTTGAGAGAGACAGAGCATGAGTGGAGGAGAGGCAGAAGAGAGGGAGGCACAGAATCCAAAGCAGGCTCCAGGCTCTGAGCTGTCAGCACAGAGCCTGATGCAGGGCTAAAACTCACGGACTGCAAGATCATGACCTGAGCCGAAATCGGATGCTTAACTGACTGAGCCACATAGGCACCCCTATTTCTGGATTCTGCTGAGATGGTTGTGGGGAATACATGAGTCACATGCCTAATATTTTCTAAGAATCCACTGAGAAAATGAATACTCTGACCTTTTGATCTTTCCAAGGCATTAACAAAAGGTTGTCTAGTCACACCTTTGGCTTTCTTTCCAGAGAATTCTTTCCTGACAGTGAATCTCCTAATTTTAGCACCCTTTCCAATCTGGATAGGCTGAGAATTTCCCAAATCATTACTCCTACTTCCTTTCTTTTTCTTTCATTTTTATTTATGGGGGGGTGGGGAGAGGAGCAGAGGAGAGAGAGAGAGAGAGAGAGAGAGAGAGAGAGAGAGAAAGAGAGAGAGAGAAGAGAGAGAGAGAGAATCCCAAGCAGGCTCCACATTCAGTGTGGAGCCTGACATGGGGCTTGATCCCACAACCCTAGGATCATGACCTGAGCTGAAATCAAGAGTCAGGCACTCAACTGACTGAGCCACCCAGGCACCTCCCCTTTTTGTTTATAGTGCTTCTCTCAATTTATCTCCTTCCTCTCACATGTTACTATAAAGACAAAAATAAGCCAGGTTGCACCTTCGATACTTTGTTTGGAAATATCCTAAGATAACTATCCAAGTTCACTCCTCACAAGTTCTGCTTTCTATATAACTAAAGGATGCAATTCAGGTAAGTTTTCCATCACTATATAACAAAGACCCCTCCCCTCCTTCCTCCAGTTTTCAATAAAATATTACTACCTTCTAACCCCTACCAGCATCACCTTTAATGTCCATATTATTACTAATATTCTGTTTATGATGATTTAGATATTCTCTAAAACTATATAGGTTTTCTCTATATTCTCCTCACTTAATTCTCATTCCTCATTAGCAGAATTTTCACCTTCTATAGTTCTACTAACAAGTCTGTTCAAGGGAACCTAGATTTTTTTCTATCACACTTAAAATTCTTCCATCCACTGCCTACCGCTCAATTCCAAAAGCCATTTGGCTTTTAAGGTATTTGTTACATCAGCACCCTTCTCCCAGTATCAGAATCTGTATTAGTTTCCTACTGTTGCTGTAACAGAGGACCACCAACTTAATGGCTTAAAAGAAAACAGATGTATTATTTTATTGTTCTAGAGGTCAAAAGTCCAAAGTGAGCCAGCAAGACTGGAGGTTCTGGGCAGAATCTGTTTCCTTGCCTTTTCCAGCTTCTAAGGGCTGACTATATTCCTTGGCTCATGGTCCCACATCACTCTGACCTCTCTTTCCATCAAGACCTCCCCACTTTTCACTCTGGTTCCTCATTTCCCTTTTGTAAGGACCTTTGTGATGACATTGGGCCCACCTGAATAATCTAGGATAATCTCCCCATCTCAAGATCCTTAACTCAATCACATCTGCAAAGTCTCCTTTGCTATGTAAGGTAGAATTATAAGTCCTAGGGATTAGGATGTGGACATCTTTGGGAAGCCATTATTTAGCCTACTACAGTTAGTGCAGCTTAATAGGAGTGGAAATAGTTGTCAAGGCACAGTGAAAGTCATGCCAAGGTGAAGATTTCCAGTATAGAGTCCAGCCTCTCCCAGGGCTTGGTTGGTCACCTCTGGCCAGCTCCAGGAGGCCCCTGGCATGGTTGAAATGTTGGTCAGGCGCTGAGGCTACTTGTTGGGATCAGTATGCTCATTGGTGCTCCTCATGTCCTGGACTTTCTCCTCAACTCAGAGAGGAGAAAGGAAATAACATTTTTGAAGGCCCATAAAGTGCCTGGGACTTACCTCTGTCCTCTCAGGGAGGTTGTGGCTTTGCCTACTAAGGTACTAGGAGCTGAAGGCCAGGTTGGCTAACCAGCCATGGGTTCCCCATGGGTGGAGGGGAATGAGAAGGAGAAAGGAAAAGGTGTTAGATAAGGAAAGGAGCCTTAATTCTCTACCCTAAGCTCGTGCCCTTGGCCTGGAGCTCCAAAGTCCTTCACAGAACAGTATGGGTTCTTAGCATCTAGGGTCAGATTGGTCCCCACAACCCCCAGTAGCTAATGTCCTTCCTGGGCAAGCAGATGTGTCATATCGGACAGCACCTCTTCCTTGCTGGCACCTGTATGGTGACTCAGACCCCCAGGTAAAGCCCTACCCCATGGGAAATGACTAAGCATTGAAGTTTGCTTCCTCTTAATAGGGAGGGAGGAGGAAGCTGGAAGCTGGGCCTGACCCTCCCCCTCCCTCAGATTTCTCAAGGTAGCAAGAAGGAGGGTGGGGCTTTGCAGGCGACAGTGCTCCTGGGGATGTCCCCTAGAGCGTCCAACTTCTGCTTTTATTCTGGGTATGTGTACGTATGTGCGTGCGTGTGTAGACAGTTTAGGAGACATGAAGGTGGTGACCATGCTGGGATCTACCAGATTTCTCCCTTGCTGTCATCTCTGTCATCTGCCATCTCCTGTCTTGCTGCCTTTGAAGAGGGTCAAAAGTTTGTTTCCTGTCCCATTGCCTCCATTTTCTTGAATATGGAAAGTAGGATTTGCAGAATGGGGAAGACTCATGCTGGTTGCCTGGACTGGAGTCCTAACAGTGGGATAGCACTTAAGAAAGCCCAGTACTAGATTACAAAGGCTCCATTTAAAGTGCATAGTTGGACATCAATGAAAGGCTGCATGGTACTATAGTGGCCTCTAGGAAGGAAGGCTAGGTAGCTGGAGGATGGGAAAGGAAGACTTACTCTTCTCCATATCTATATATATATCTATATATCTACATCTATATCTATCTTTTTAAAAAATAGGTAATACCTTTATTTTTTAAAAGTAAGCTCTATACCCAATGTGGAACTTGAACTCATGACCCAGAGATTAAGAGCTGTATGCTGTACTGACTGAGTCAGCCAGGTGCCCCATTCTCCATATACCTTTTGATAACTCAAATTTTGTTCCATTTTCAAATATTACCTATTCAAATGAAAAGAATAGTACATGGTTATCTGGAAAGGAGGAGCAAAAGAGAGGGCTTTTTTTTCCCATATTAGTGCTGAAGCAGTTCATAAAGTTAGTTATTGATTGTGCAAACATTATAAAGTCCCTGTTGGACGTCAGGCACTGAGCTAGGTTCTGGATACTCTGCATAGGGCAACGTACTATCCCTTGCCTCATAGATATCTGAGTCAGGGGAGCAATTCAGATATCCAGCCAATGATCATGCAAGTGTCAGAAGCATGATGACAGGTAAGTGAAGAAACCAGGGAGTGCAAAGGAGTCTCTTCTGCCCTGACTTGGGAGGTGAAGCCTTCCTGTGCTTGGGGCTGCCCACATGGAGATTTGAAGTGTATGTAGCAAGTTAGCCAGGGGAAAGGAAGAGGGTACCAGGCAAAAGGAACAACATATGTGCACAAAGACCACAGGGGCCATAAAAATCTTGGCTGCTTACCTAGAATTGCAAGGAGTCAGTAGGTCTGGGGTGTTGAGTTTGGGGGTGATGTTAAAGAAATGAAGTTTGAGAGGGAAGGTCAAACATCAAGATGTTTTATAAGGCGGTTTAAGGTCAGTTAGCAGTCACTTTGAAACAGGTGTGGAGCCCTGAGGGACAGGGGTAAATAATAACCCACAGGTATTGGAATGTTCTTTTGTGCCAAGCACTGTGATCTTTTTACATAAATTATCTCATTTAATCCTCCCAGCAAGCCTGTGAACTATGTATTATCATTTTTCTCTATTTTATGAGGAAATTGAGGATCAGAGAGGTTAAATTCAGCCAGAAATATTATAGGGTCCTATCGGAAATAACATAGATTCTAGGCATCCAGCTAGCCTAGGGCAGAACTGGAGTCTAACCCAGACATTCAGTTTGCCATGCTACCTCCTCATTCATATAGAGAAGTGGTTCTCAACAGAGGGAGGTGATTTTGCCCCTCTGAAGACATTTGGCAGTGTCTGGAAACAGTTTTGGTTGTCACAACTGGGGGGATGCTACTGGCATCTAGTGGGTAACTAACATCTTTCAATGCATAGGACAGGTACACCCAGCAAAGAATTATCCGGCCCCAAATGTCAATAGTGCCAGGATCAATAAATCCTGAGATTGAGAATAATCCATAGAGGGCAGGCACAGGGAGGTAGCCAGAAGGTGAGTGTGAGACTTTTGGAAGAGACATTTTTAAAAAGGCCTTGAACATACTGTACTCACAGCAGCAAGAGGCAGGGGTCAGCCACAACAAAGCCTGCAATGGATTTGGCACATCCTTTTCCCAGTGTGCTCCTGCTTACTCCCAAGCACCAGCCTTAAAGCTCAGAGAAAGCCATTAATGAGTTATCCTAGAGTTACTCACTAACTCTGAAGAGTTTCCTGACACCTAACAGATCCAGGACTGCTAAGAGGTACTAGCCAAGATGGCCATTCCTCGCTAGCATATTGTGACAGGCCAGAGTCCTAGCTCTGGCCCTATTGACACGTGGTACCTGAGCCCAATGTTTTTTACCAATGTGTAATTTCAACGAATGATAACATTCAGCAGCCAGAGACCAGAGATACAAGAAGTATATTGGAAGTCCTTACTGCCTGAATCTGGTATTCTTATAAACCCCTTAGTATCCCTTCCACCTGGGTCAAGAGAGGACATTAGGTGGGTTAACTGCCTATTCACTGATTTAACACACCAGCCAGGAGTTTCACTTATCTTTATACCTTTATACTTTTATACCTTTATACTTTATACTCTAGAATGGGTGAATCTTTATAGGAGGCATATAAAAACTCATAGGATGAGGCAAAAGTTGCCTTAGTTTCCAGGATGTGTGTGTGTGTGTGTGTGTGTACTTGGATTCCTGAGTGCTTTAAATTTTGCATATGTCTTGATATCTGATCTCTAGCTGAACTTTTACCTGTTTCCCTCCTTGTTCTTGTCTGGTTCTCTGGTTTGACTCTTGACATAGGTGTTTCTCCTAATTGGGTTTTCTAGCAGGCCCTGTCCCTGTCCCAGACCCACATCAGTCATCAGAGTCTTGCCTCAGTCTTCCTTATTCTAGTTTTTTGTCTTGCCCATAGTGTTATCCCTGAGAATAAGGAAAAACTATCCCTAGGATCTAGGCTCTAAAAGCTTTCAGGGAGATCCACCTTTTCCTATGTCTGAGAATCCACTGTTAGAGAGTTAAATTCTTATGAATATCCTATGTTTCCTAGTGTCCACATGGAAATTCTTTGAGGTATTAATAGATATTAAGTGGAACAAAGAGTTTTGTAGCCAAATAAGTTTTGGGAGTACTCTTTATGGTTCGTTTGTTGTCTACAATCTTTCCAGAGCCTTGAAATGCTATAGATAGGATAAATGAGGGGATTTATACAGTTCACAATCCAGGACCCAAAACCCTTGGGGCCAGATGTATTCAGAATTCAGAATTGTGCATATTTTAATAAGATATTATAATGAATGTACTACTTATGCCATAGCATCCCCAGCAGAGTGGATCACATACTTATCACTTGTAATCACATACTTCTGCAGATAGTCACACTAAGTAGGTTAAATAAAGAATCTGAAAAGAATCAGGACTTTGTTTTTACTTTAACATTGTGGATAAAGGATTGTGGATCTGTATATGATGTCCCCTAAACATATTTGACCACGAACCCCATTTTCCCGGAGCATCCAACAGAACTAGTGTTGCAGAGGCTCTTTAGGATACCCCGAGCTATTAGTCTATAATATAACCTTCTCAGGAGAGGGAGCAAACTGGGGGCCTTGCCGGTCATTCACATTTGCCTTATCATCTCCCATGACAACCAGAGAAGATGGGGATTCTGACAGCTGAACAAGGAGGAAGAGGTTGAAAATGTTGAGCACCAGAGCAGAAACCACAGATCTTGGGGAGATGGGGAGAGGGGTCCATGGTGCTCAGCCTCCAGGTCCCAAGTGAGAAAAGAGACATGAAGACAAGCAGCATCGTGGAAATATGGGTTGTTGTTTTCTCTTCATTGGCAAGAAGTTGTTGTTCTGACTGTTGCTGAGGAGAAGGTGCCCAGGGCACTCGGAGGGCAAGTGCTAGGTCCCTGGGAAGATAATTTCCTGTTGTTTGGGCCTCTTGGCCCAGCCCAGAGAGGAGGTGGGGTGGGCGGGGTGGGCTGCACGCCTGAGGCTAGTGTCCCCTGGGTAAGGAGGAGGATGTTGGATTCCTGGAGAATTTCCAGGAAGATTTCCTGCTCTGAGAAAAACAGCACAACCACAGGAAAAGGCTCTGGGGCCTATGGGGTGGGAGTAATGGCCCAGAGTAGAGGTTTTGGGGGGTAGAGACTTGTACAGAAAACAGCTGGGAGCAGAGAAGCTTCACTCTTGCCATTCATCTATGTTTCTCAAGCCTGCTGGGTGCATTTTTCCACCTAAGGGTGATGGATTGGGAGCTGGAAGAGGGGGACCAGTAACTTTCACAGCTCCCTCTTCTCCATTCTGTACTTAGTGTAATATTTCACTGTGGCCTGGTCCATGGAGGGTAGCGATGGATAGTAGGCAGTGGACTAGAAGGGCCATTTGCCTAGGGTCTCACATTTATGATGGGCCTTAAGTACGGATCTGAAATGTGGGGGTTATGTACGCATCACAGAGCTGCACTCAGTCTCATTCACTGGATGCAGAAAACATGCATCCCAAACCTGTCCCATTACCAGATCATGCCAACTGTAGTGTGCTATGAAGTATTTCCATACAGCTTGTGAATTGTACTATTATGTTGCAGTGTGTATGGGTGGGGGAGGATATCATGAAGTTTAATTTTCTAAGTATAAACTTTTTAAATAAACCACAATTTTAGTAATTTTGGGGAGCGTTAAAAATATATCAGGAGCCATAAAAATGGAAATACTAAACATATTTCTTAAAATAATAAAATGGAAGTACTCTGGCCCTGTCTTCACTTCTGAGAGGGATGAGGGGAGCTCTGAGCAGGAGGCTCAGAGTGCCTGTCCCAGCTAGGTGCTTGGACTGAGAGCTTCTGAAGTATAGGCTATTATGCCAGCCCCTGGGCCCTGTTGGCAGCCCTTCTTTTACCATTCCCGCCAACTCTGGCTCCATCTGCATTACTCTAGCGGCCTCTGCTGGGCTGGGGGTGAAAGCGACCAAGGATGGGGAGGCGCCCAGAACTCTGGCTGTGAAGAAAGGCTGGGAGGGATGGTCTGACGGGCAGCGTGTGGACCTTGCTGTCAAAGGAGGCTCAGAGAAAATAAACTCTGACTACCTCAAGGTTGTTTATGCCATGCTCTGGGTTTTAGAAATTGTTCTGATATTGGGGCTGAGGAAAAGAGGCAAGTCTAGGTCTGAGGGCAAGATGGCTTAGCCCAGGGAGACAAATGGTCTGTTGCTGCATGGGGATTAATGACTCCATTTTTTTCTCTTCCGATTCCTGCCTCCATATGGACCATAAAGGGCCTGGCCTCTCTGAGAAGGGCAGACATCCTCTGTGCAGCTGGTTGGGTCATGAACTCTCTGATTCAGACAAAGGGAACAGGAAGGCTTGCTGAGGCCTTTTGGTTACAGCTGAGTTCTCTGACCCAGCTTTTACTAAAGAACCTTGTTCCAAGGGCATGCAGAAGCCTTACCCAGCCAGTTACTAAAAATGCTTCTTCTTGCCATGGGGCATTCATCCCTGTGAGGTAGATGGAAGCATTCAGGCTCCCAAACACTTCTGTGCACACACTGGTGACCAAGTGGGTACTAGTGAGTATTTGGGTTAAAAATAACACATGGGAGCCCACAGCTTAGTGCAGCTGCTGTGGCGTGTGACAGAAGCTGGTATCAAGTTATTGAGAAAATAGACCCTTTTAGGTTTAGCAAAGGTTCACTTCAAACAGACAGAGGTTTTAGTCATCATGAATAAAGCAGTTTATACCACCACAGCTTGCTTTCCCCCCTTCACCCTGTTTCTCATCCAATATTGCAGATGGAAACTTTAAAGAAAAAATAGCTTAGTTTCATATGGATTAAGAACACTTATGTGTGAAGTTTGGGGCCATTAGGTTGCTAGTGGTAGAAGCCTCCCCCAATTCTGTCCTCCTTCTCATTTTGTATATATTTTTAAAGTTTTTTTTAATATCCATTTTTGAAAGAGACAAAGTGCAAGTGAGGGAGGTGCAGAGAGAGAGGGGGACAGAAGATCTGAAGCAGTCTGACTTTAGGAATCAAGTTTGCTCAGACTCAGGATTAGTATCTGGAATATGCAGAAAACTCCTGCAGATAAACACAAAAAAGACCAGAAACCCAATGGAAAAGTGAACGATAGATAGATCAGGAAATCACAGAAGGGAAATCAGAATGGCTTGCCAGTGTGTGAAGAGATGCTCAACCTTAGAAGCATTCTAAGCAATGCAAATTAAAACTTGTTATCACTTTGTGTTAATTAGACTGGCAAAAGTTAGACAAGTCATCTATTACCTAACAAGTGTTGGCAAGGATGTGGGAAAGAGGGAACCATGGGTAGAAGTATAAACTTACAGAACCATTCTAGAAGCCATCTGACTCTATTTCACGAATTTAAATATACTCTACCCAAAGAGCCAGCAACCCCGCACCTGGGTATACTGCCCTGGAAAAAACTCAAACAGGTCCCTAATGGAACATAAACAAGCATATTTGTCAGAAGATTGTGTGCAGAGGTAACTTAGGTGTTCATCACTGGAGAAATGATGAAGTGAAATGTGTGGATGCATGCTTTGCAGTACTGTGCAGAAGTCAGACGCAATGAACCAGATGTACTTAGAGCCACACAACAATATTAAATTATATGTCATGAAGGAAGAAATACACTAAAAGTTTTGGTATAATACCATTGACGGAGGCTAACATCACATCTATCAACAAAAGAACACTATGTACACTGAAGGATATGTATTACATGCATTACAGAGATTGCCCCTTATGAGGTGGGAAGAAAGATGAATGAGTAGGGAGATGAAGCGGGGGTGGGGGGGATAAAAGAAGGCACCTACCTATTGATGATGAAATAATGTACCATGAACTGAAGAGATTTGTCCAACTTTCTGTACCAGAGACAAAAAAAAAAAAAAAAAAGCTACCACCCCAAAGTTGGTCAACAATAAGGGCATCTGGAGCTTAATGATTAGAATAGTTGGTGGCTATATAAAATTTAGATAGACATTTTAAAGGAAGACCCATTACATTACAAAATGTTTCAGGCATCTTGAAGGCATTTTAAAGTGACATAGGGATTGTAAGAGTGAGAAAGCAGGTAAAGGCTTAGGCTCCCAGGTGACATACTCAGGGAAGTCATGGGGTGGGAATTACAATGGAAGGCATAGGGAAGATGCACACTGAGAGAAGCCAGAACACAGTGGATCCAGGCCAGTCCTGGGTGAGATGCCTCCTAACAGGCAAACCTCCTGGCTGGACTTACCCTACTCAGAGAAAAGGCAGTGAGCAGGATTTGTCTGACCAAAGGAGTCTTCAGAGAGACCTTATATCTATGGGGTCCTCCAAAGGCAGTCTATGGAGAAGCACATGAGAAAAGTAAATGACCTGAAAGCAAGGAGATAAAAAAAAATGAAGGAAGGCACTCTGACCCCATGTTAGTACTACATGTAGTAGTAAAAGAAGAGGAGCAACTTAAGAAGCAGGTGGAATTACGGGGCGCCTGGGTGGCGCAGTCGGTTAAGCGTCCGACTTCAGCCAGGTCACGATCTCGCGGTCTGTGAGTTCGAGCCCCGCGTCGGGCTCTGGGCTGATGGCTCAGAGCCTGGAGGCTGTTTCCGATTCTGTGTCTCCCTCTCTCTCTGCCCCTCCCCCGTTCATGCTCTGTCTCTCTCTGTCCCAAAAATAAATAAACATTGAAAAAAAGAAATTAAAAAAAAAAAAAAGAAGCAGGTGGAATTTATGAAAACTTATTTGTCTCAATGCATTGTGGTATCCTGGAACACAAAAAGGACATAAGTGGAAAAACTGGTAGAATCTGAACAATGTCTAAATTTAGGTTAATAGTACTATACTGGCATTAATTTCTTAGTTTTGACCATGGACCACCTTTATTTTTTTTATGTATTTATTTATTTATTTATTTATTTTTGAGAGAGAGAGACAGAGCATGAGCTGGGAAGGGTCAGAGAGAGAAGGAGACACAGAATCCGAAGCAAGCTGTAGGCTCTGAAATGTCAGCACAGAGCCTGACATGGGGCTTAAACCCACAAACAATGAGATCATGACCTGAGCCAAAGTCGGACACTTAACTGACTGAGCCACCCAGGCACCCTGACCGTGGACCACCTTTAGGTGTATGTAAGGTGTTAATATTAGGGCAAGCTGGGTGAAGGTTATACAGGAATTCTCTGACTCTCTTTGCAACTTTTCTGTAAATCTAAAATTATTCCAGGGGCACCTAGAGGGCTCAGTCAGTTAAGCATATGACTCTTGACTTTGGTTCAGGTCATGACCTCACAGTTTGTGAGTTCAAGCCCCACATCAGGCTCTGTGCTGACAGTGTAGAGAATGCTTGGGATTCTCTCTCTCTCTCTTCTGTCTCTCTCTCTCTCTGCCCCTCCCCACTCTCAAAATAAATAAATAAACTTAAAAAAATTATTCCAAAATGAAATGTTTCTTTGAAAAAATGAAAGTCAGTTCCAGTCCAAAGGCATATAAAAAGAAACAAAAATAGGTAAATATATCAATTAAATATGTATTGTATATATTTGCATACATATGTGTTTATAGATGTGCAAATTATAATGTTTAGAAAAATGTATACCAGAATGTTCTTATCTCTATACCATATTATTACAAAGATGTGAGCTATAGGTTATTGGTTCATTTCTTTGTACTTTTTTGTATTGTCTAAATTTTACAATAAAAATATGTAAATGTTATAATTATGAGAAAAAAAACCTCGTTTGGGCCTCCCTAAGAGAACAGGGTGCCAGGCTCACAGGACACCCTCCCTGGATGTCTTACACAGATTCCAACCTTCACTGGGTCCCAGGTTCATCCTCTCCCAGGGTCAGGTTTGAGTAAATCTCCTAGAGATGAACAGCTTTCTTCTCCCTCTGCAAGGTCCACCCTGAATGAAAATGTGTGGCCTTGTGGATGTTCAGGAGAAAGCGTGGATACTATTATTGGTGGTTAGAGAGCTCCGAGCATGTTTGCATGTCTGGTTGTTACTGTGCATGTATGCAATTGCACAGTATGGACTGTATATATAGACTGACAGTATTTATTCTTCCTTTCTTTTTTATCTTTAGTATTTCTCAATTACCAAGATGGTTAATATATACGTGCAGTGTATAAAATTTGGAAAACATAAATGTGTAAATAAAAAGTTAGAAATCCTCCATATATGGCTCAAGGACGTTTTTTAAAATAGGCTTTTAAAAAGAATATTTTTAAGCTCACAGCAAAACTGAATGGAAGGTACAAAGATTTCCCATATACTCCCTACACCCATCCGTATACAGCCTCCCCCACTATCAACATCCCCCGCCAGAGTGGTATATTTGTTACAATTAATGAATCTACATTGATACACCATTGTCACCTAAAGCCCATAGTTTATGTTAGGGTTGACTCTTGGTGTCGTACATTTTATGGATTTCAACAAATATGTAATGACATGTGTCCATCATTTTTGTATCATATAGAGTAATTTCATTGCCCTAAAAATCCTTTGTGCTTCATTTAGTCATCTCTCCCTTTACATTTTTCATATCAGTAATAGATACATATTTGCCATTCCTTTGAATGGTTACATAATATTCCATTGAATGATGTACCACATCAGGCATTTTCTAAACCTCTGCAATACAAATGATGCGTCCATAGACACACTTTGCACCTATGTCTTAGTGCAGTTTTGCTATTTCTGTAGGATAGACTCTTTCAGTAGGATGGCTGAGTCACACAGTATCACATTTACAATTTTTATAGAGACTCTAAAAGCATTCACTTATTCAACATATATATATATTGGGTGCAATTTTGTGTCAGACATTTATGAGACCCTAGGAACTCGGCTATGAACAAAATGACACAGATTCATCCTATGTCACTGAATAGACATTATCACTAAACAAATAATTACATGAATTAATATATTACTGCGATTAGGGTTACTTCTTTGAAGAAAAAGAACAGGGTTGTCAGAGAATGTAGACAGGGGAACCTAATTTATACTAGGGGTTTAGAGACAGCCTCCCTGAAACTGAGAATTAACAGATGAATAGGAAGATTAGAGAGACTGAGGGTCGGGAGAATGTCTGGGGAAGAAGGATCTTTCCAGACAAGGTAGACCTGTGTAGAGGTCCTCAGGTGGACAGTAGGCTGAGCTGGAAGAATACCAGGGCCAGTGTCAGGGAGAAAATCTGGAGTTGAGGCTAAAGAGGAAGACTGGGCCAGGCCACACTTGGCCTTCTAGGCTGCCTGATTTATAGTCTCCCCAGCAGAGCATGAAGGGTTCCATTTCCTGCACCTCTGATAACAGCAATACTTTGAAGTGTTCTCCTCCCTCCATTCTATTACTGTATGAACATTCCCTGATTGCTGTCCTTGCTTGATTTTCAGTAAAAGTCTTTTTGAGAAGTGAGAAACAGCTCACGTTGAGATTGTCAGATTCAAAATGCACATCAAATTTACTTCACAATGTTAACCAAGTTCCCTAATTCCCTGTGCATCCCAGCATATTTCTTCTATTTTAGGACTTGAAGTATGAGAGAAATTTCCTGTGTCTGCAAAATCAATTTGTTCATCTAACGCAAACTATGCTTGCTCTATTCAGCTCATGTTCTGGAAGCTCCCTCTGGGGGTCCTGGATCCTGCCTTGTTCTAGCCAATGAGATGCAAGGCCTGGGTGGGAGGGAGAGTGCTGGGAAGCTGAGCTTTTAGATTCATACTTGCTAGTAAATCCTTGATGCTACTAGGTGTAGTCAAATACGTGCCTCCCAGCCTATGCATCTCCTCTAGGCTCTCGCAGCATCCTGGGATAAACCTGCCATTGTGAGCTCAACACTGCTATTTATTTTTTCCTATTGGTGCTCAGTAAGTATTTTTTGAATGGATATATTGTATCAATAAAGGGTTAGAAAACATCTAAATCATGGCACACCATTCAATGGAATACTATGCAAGCATAAAAAGAATGAGGTTGGGGCTCCTGGGTGGCTCAGTGAGTTAAGGGGCCGACTTCAGTTCAGGTCATGATCTCACAGTCTGTGAGTTCGAGCCCCACATCGGGCTCTGTGTTGACAGCTCAGAGCCTGGAGCCTGCTTTGGATTCTGTGTCTCCCTCTCTCTCTCTGCCCCTCCCCCACTCACACTCTGTCTCTCTCAAAAATTAATAAACCTTCAAAAAGAATGAGGTTGATATATACTTATTGATCAAGTTGTCCATGAGCTACTAAGTGAAAAAAGCAACACTTTTTTGTGTAGCTATGGATGTACAGTACAGTCTTCTTTTTCTTCCTAAAAATTGTGAATACACATACACACATACATACATGGAAGATATCTACCTATTTATTTATACATTTCTGTATTGTATGAATTTGTTACAGTGCACATGTGTTACTTTTGTAATTAAAAGAACACAGGAATGAATGAATAAAGGACTTTTTAGGTTTCCCAGAAGGGTGGATGGAGAAGGAAACTCTGTCCTTAAGTTTCTATCCCTGACCAATTATTTACCGAGTCTGAGACTTGTGCTTCCAACTTATATTTCAATAATAATGGGAAAAAAGAGACATTTCTAAAGGGTATTCACGATGTAATAAATAAAAAACAGGTTCTGAAATACATGACCCCATTTTTGGGAAAAGAAATTGTATACATATAGAAAAAGGTCTGAAAGCAAATTGCTGATAGGGCTGTCCCTGGGTGTGTCATAGACTGGGGGAAACTTCTGTGTCTGTTGCTTGAATAGTTCATCATATGCATGTATTTCTTTAACTAATGGAGACAGTGCTGAAGGTTTGCTTTCCTTTTTTTTTTTTTTTTTTTACTATTAACATATTTCCTTTTCTTTCAAGATTTATTCATTAATTCAGTATATGTTTATTGAGCAACTGCTATCCCATGACTGCCTGACACAGTGCTAGGAGGTTTTTTCCTTAAGGAACCCACAGTCTGATGGGGAAGACTCACAAGAAAACAATGTGATGTGAGTGGATGTATAACACCAAGTGTTATGAGGCCATCCATCTGGCTAGGAGAGTCAAGGAATGATCAGGGAAGACTTCACAAAGGAGGTGTTGCTCATGCTGAGTGTCAGAGAATGAAGAGAAGTTTGCTAGTTGGACTAGGTGAGAAAAGGTATTCCAGAGAAAAGGAATACCTACATAAAAGCACCTTGTATAAAAATGTGGAGGAGTAAAAGAAGACATCCTGCTCATGAACTTCAAATAGGTCAGTGTGGTGGAAGCATAGGGGTCATGGGGGAAAGATGAGCTGGAAAAAGAGACACTCTAAGAACAGTAGGAAGCCTTTGAAGAACCCTGTGCAAGATAGAGTGCAGGCATTGCTGCCCCATTTAATAGTTTACAAGACTGAGTCACAGAAGGTTAAATAACCTGCTCAAAGGCCACATTAGGGGATGAAGTCAAACTACAAAATAGTTCTAAGATTTTTATGCTTCGGGCTACAGTGCTTCCTGGGCCAGGACATCCTTGAGAGACTTCTGATGCTCTGGCTTGAACCACTCCAAGTTGTTAGCGGCAATGAACAGGCCCAGCCTCACAGTAGGCTCTGACCACATTGGCCACACACTTGGCACACCCTTGTACCAGAAGCCACAGGAGAGCTTTCTCTAAAGGAGCTTTTCCTAGAAAATGGCATGTGCACACTCAATCTTGACTTTGATGGGCACACCTCAGAAATGATGGAGGAGGCAGATGTCCTGGCATGTAGCTGTCCTGGAAAGCCACTTTCCATTCTTGCTGCCAGCATGTAAGTGGTACTTAAGTGGCTTTTTCCTACCCAAGACCGAGAGCTATGGATGTAGCAGGAGCTCTATGATGCTGCATAGGCTTTGGGATGGGAAAGGGCTGATTCTCACACTCATTTTAATGGCTAAAATGAAGACCAACAATTCCATGTATTAGCAAGGATGTGGAACAACTCAACTGTTTGGCAGTACTTAATACTGTATTAAACATTGGCAGTATTTAATAAAGTTAAACTCACTACTACCTAAGAAAAATGTTCATGGCAGTGTTATTCGAAAGGGCCTAAAACTGGAAACGACCTAAATATTCAGCAACAAGAGGATAGATAAAAGTAAATTGGGTGGTATATTCATAAAATCAAATACTGTTCAGCAGTAAGGAAAGGAAAAAACTGCTGATACATACAACAAGGTAGACAAATCCTGGACACACTCTACTGGGCAAAAGAAGCCAGATATGAGTATGATTTCATTCATATGAAGTTCAAATGAATCTATGAGGATAGAAGTCAGAACATTGGTTACCTTGGAAGTTAGGGGGAATGGGCATGGGGGAACTTTTACGAGTTATGTAAATGTTCTAATTTTGATCTGGGTGGTGGCCACATGGCTATATACATATTAAGTGTATGTAAGTGATAGTTCAATAAAGTACTGAGAGAGAGAGAGAGAGAGAGAGAGAGAGAAGCAAGTCTTGATTCTAATTCCCAGTTCTACCACTGTGACCCCTGGGCAAATTAACATTTACGATCCCCTTACCTCATCTATAAAATGGGGATAATAATAGTACTGTTCTCAAAGGGTGGTTTTTATTTTTTTATTAAAAGTTTTTTTTAATGTTTATTTTTGAGAGAGAGAGAGAGACAGAGCATGAGCGGGGGAGGAGCAGAGAGAGTGGGAGACACAGAATCTGAAGCAGGCTCCAGGCTCTGAGCTGTCAGCACAGAGCCCAAAGCTCAAACCCGCTGACCCCAGGATCATGACCTGAGTCGAAGTCAGATGCTTAACCAATTGAGCCACCCTGGTGCCCCTCAAAGTGTGGTTTTTAAATTTTTTATTTTATTTTATTTTTGAGACAGAGAGAGACAGAGCATGAGCAGGAGAGGGGCAGAGAGAGAGGGAGACACAGAATCTGAAGCAGGGTCCAGGCTCTGAGCTGTCAGCACAAAGCCCGATGCGGGGCTTGAACTCAGAGCGTGAGATCATGACCTGAGCTGAAGTTGGATGCTCAACAGACTGAGCCACCCAGGCACCCCTAAAGTGTGGTTTTTAAATTAAATTTGTATTTTTGTTTTACTGTAGTAATAACACTTAACATGATATCTATTCTTAACAGATTAAATAATTTTTTAATGTTTATTTATTTTTGAAGGGGAGAGAGAGAGAGAGAGAGAGAGCGAGCATGAGCAGGGGAGGGGCAGAGAGAGGGAGACACAGAATCCAAAGCAGGCTACAGGTTCCATGCTGTCAGCACAGAGCCCAATGTGGGGCTCAAACTCATGAACCATGAGATCATGACCTGAACCGAAATCAGACACTTAATCGACTGAGCTACCCAAGCGTCCCTAAAAAATTTTTTAACGTTTATTTACTTTTTGAGAGACAGAGTGAAGCAGGGGAGGGGCAGAGAGAGGGAGACACAGAATCTAAAGCAGGCTCCAGGGTCTAAGCTGTCAGCACAGAGCGCGACGTGGGGCTTGAACCCACAAACCATGAGATCATGACCTGAGCTGAAATCGGGTGCTTAACCGACTGAGTCACCCAGGCGCCCCTGTACTTAACAGATTTTTGTGTACAACACAGTATTGTAAGTTACAGACACAATGTTGTACAGCAGATCTCTAGAACTTATTCCTTTTGCATGACTGAAACTTTAAACCTATTGATTAGCAACTCCCCAGGCTTCTCCTGGCAACCACTATTCTATTTTCTGCTTCTACGAGTTTGACTGTTTTTGATACCCCATATAAGTACAATCATATAGTATTTGTCCTGTGACTGGCTTCTTTCACTTAGCATAATGTCCTAATGTCCTCAAGACTCAATCATGCTGTCACATATTTTTAAGGTTTCCTTCTTTTTAAAGGCTGAATAATATTTCATTGTATGTATCTATACATTTTCTTTATCCATTCATCCTTCAATTGACATTTAGGTTGTTTTTACATCTTGACTATTGTGAAACGTGTTGCAGTAGACATAGAAGTTCCAATATTGATTTGTGATCCTGACTTCAATTATTTTGGATCAATACCCAGAAGTGGGTTTGCTCGATGACACAACACTTCTATTTTCAATTATTAAAAATGTTTTATATAAATTCCAGGGGTGCCTGGGTGGCTCAGTCAGTTAAGCGTCTGACTTTGGCTCAGGTCATGATCTCACAGTTCGTGGGTTTGAGCTCTGCATGAGGGTCTGTGCTCTCAGCTCAGAGCCTGGAGCCTGCTTTGGTTTCTGTGTCTCCCTGTCTCTCAACCCCTCTCTGACTTGCACTGTCTCTGTCTCTCAAAAAATAAAAGAATTAAATAAATAAATAAATAAATAAATTCCAGTTAGTTAACATACAGTGTAATGCTAGTTTCAGGTGTACAATATAGTTATTCAACACTTCCATACAACACCTGGTGTGGTCACAACAAGCACACTCCTCAGTCTCCATCACCTATGTGACCCATCTTCCCATGCCTTCTCCTCTGCTAACCATCAGTTGTTCTCTATAGTTAAGAGTCTGTTTCTTGGTTTCTCTCTCTTTTCCCCCTTTGTTTGTTTCATTCTTAAATTCTACATATGAGTGGAATCATATGGTGTTTGTCCTTCTCTGGACGATTTATTTTGCTTAGTATAATTCTCTCTAGCTTCGTGGCCAAAATGAACAAATCAGGAGACTATAGATGCTGGAGAGGATGTGGAGAAACAGGAACCCTCTTGCACTGTTGGTGGAAATGCAAACTGGTGCAGCCACTCTGGAAAACAGTGTGGAGGTTCCTCAGAAAATTAAAAATAGACCTACCCTATGACCCAGCAATAGCACTGCTGGGAATTTACCCAAGGGATACAGGAGTACTGATGCATAGGGGCACTTGTACCCCAATGTTTATAGCAGCACTCTCAACAATAGCCAAATTGTGGAAAGAGCCTAAATGTCCATCAACTGATGAATGGATAAAGAAATTGTGGTTTATATACACAATGGAGTACTACATGGCAATGAGAAAGAACGAAATATGGCCCTTTGTAGCAACGTGGATGGAACTGGAGAGTGTGATGCTAAGTGAAATAAGCCATACAGAGAAAGACAGATACCATATGGTTTCACTCTTATGTGGATCCTGAGAAACTTAACAGAAACCCATGGGGGAGGGGAAGGAAAAAAAAAAAAAAGAGGTTAGAGTGGGAGAGAGCCAAAGCATAAGAGACTCTTAAAAACTGGGAACAAACTGAGGGTTGATGGGGGGTGGGAGGGAGGGGAGGGTGGGTGATGGGTATTGAGGAGGGCACCTTTTGGGATGAGCACTGGGTGTTGTATGGAAACCAATTTGACAATAAATTTCATATATTGGAAATAAATAAATAAATAAATAAATAAATAAATAAATAAATTCTCTCTAGCTTCATTCACATCATTGTAAATGGCAAGATTTTTCTTTTTTATCGCTGAGTAATATTCCATTATATATATATATATGCACATACATATACATATAATATATACATACCATGTCTTCTTTATCCATTCATCAGTTGATGGACACTTTTCTGCATTCCCACCAACAGTGTCAAGGGTTCCAGTTTCTCCACATCCTCACTATCACTTGTCTTTTGCATAGCACTTGTTTTAAGAGTCAAATAAGATAATGCACAAAAATCTTAGTCTAAAAGCCTGAAAAATACCAAGAGTCTGGCAAAAATTATTCTCACTGATGGTTCCTCACTCACCACCTACGAGGAACAGGCCCCTGAAGACTCACCCCCCGCCCCCCAAAAAACAGTTCCACCTCTGGTTAGCAGCGCTTCCAAGCCCCACATCACAAAATGCTGTCATGCTTGCAGAATCCATGAGGCTCCAGTGACTAGAAAGAAGTTTCATTGAATTCTGAACAGGAAGTAGCAATGGCAGCTGATAATCTGTGACCTGAATATAGCTATCCATTATCTCACTGTGGTTTCTTGTTTCTCTGACAGAGGAAACACCCACGACTTTCTTGAAGTTATTCTAAACACTCAGTTCCTTGTTTAGCTCTGGCAGGATAATGTTACCCCTGGGCACTCCTGTGCTTTGGGCTGTGGCCTCCCTGCCAGCCTGCGGCTCCCAGCTCAGCAACCAACCTGTAGAGTAACTATCCCCTCTACTTGGGGGGCAGTGATAGGAACAAATCAGGAATGAGGCCAACAGTATCTATAGCTGTTGGAAGGGGAAAACAAACAAAGCAAGAAACCTTAACTACAACATCCACTTTTTTTCTTTTTCAAGAAGCCAGTCAGGCATAACTGACATGCTGGAAGAGTATGTGTTACCAGCTTCTTCTCATCATCACTAGTTTCTAGAGCAGAATTTTTTTATCTTTTAATGTATTTTGCTTTTTAAATGTATGTTAAGTAGGCTCCATGCCCTACTTGGACTTGGGGTTTGAACTCATGACTGTGAGATTGAGAGTCACGTGCCCTACTGACTGAGCCAGCCAGCACCCCAAAGGTCATTAGTTTCTAAATTGCTCTCCATCTCTGGATACTTCTCTCTGGTTCTGTTCTCAGGGAAGCGAATCTGTCCTAGAGGATCCACCCTCTAGGCAAGGAGCAGAGCTCAAGCCCAAGTCTCAGGTTTGAGCAGAAAAGTGTTGTTGACTCTTGGTTTTATAAAACTCAGAGTCCTGGAGACTCTTGGCCAAATCGTATAGTAGGGAGTTTGTCTTTGACTTCACCTCCTGCTGTCTCCTGTCCAGCCTGCTCTCTTACCAAAGCTTTTGTCACTTACTACTACATCTGGGAAATCACTCATTCTGAAGAATTATGTCATGTGTTGCCTCTCTCAAGAGTACTTCTATTTTAAAAAAGAACTCTCAAGACAGTAATGCTTAAATAAAAGTACTTCATCTCTAGACTTCAGGGGAGCAGTGTTTGGCAGGGCAGGGAAGGCCTTAGGACTCTCTTTGGCCCCCTGGTGGCCATCACTTCTTAGTCAGTTCTCCGGATGTAGATGACACAGCATGACTCTCATTTTAAAAGACTTTTCTTTTTCTGAAGAGGAACAGAAAGGTGGAACTCCTGTAATTTGGTCAGAACAGAATGGGGAAGCTGTAAAAGCAGGTGGCTGAAAAGCCCAGGAAGATGTGTTCAAAAGCTGTTCTCACAGGCCCAGAGCTCATGCTCAGAGTTGGAGGGCCCCCAGAAAGCTGGTCACTCAGGGATTCTGAGACACAGTGGAAGCAACACCACACTGGCGTGAATGAAACCAGATTTCTGACGGCTGGGCTCTGCCGCCTACCAGTTGAGCCCTGAGCAGTCCTTAACCTCTCCAGAACTCATTCTCTTCAATGAAAATACTCCAGGCAGGAAAAATACAGACTGAGATGTTGACAGTGGTCCACTCGGGATGTGGGATTACAGGTGAAGTCTGTTTCTTCTTATTGCCTGTATCAGAGTTTAATTAGAGATGCATAACTACTAAGAATGACCTAGAATCAGTGGTTTATTATAAGGGATTTGAAGTTATGTAATTGTGGGCGCTGGTTAAATAGCTTATGTGCACTTGCTGCTTATGTTTCTCGCGCTGGGCCTGAAGTCAGGAGGGTAGCAGCTAGGAAGAATGAAGAGACATGAAGTATGGGAGAGTGAGGGCAAACTGGAACTTGCAAGAAAAATGTGGCACCCTGAAGGGTGAAGTGGAACCTGCATCTGTCTCCCACTGCCTCCACCACCTCCAACCTCAGTGATGTCAGTGACCTGCAAAAGGAGCTGGGACCTTTGGCATGGAGCTAAACACACATTTGGACCAGGAGTTGAGCAAGTTGAAGGGCAAGATGTGGTGGGAACTATGAGTCCAGTTGCCTTCCCATGCCAACAGGTAAACCAGCAGATCTGAGACATGTATGAGTTGCAATGGTGCCTGCCTTTATGCAGACCTTCTGAACATAAACATGGCTGCTTCACTTCTGCAAGTCTTATGCAAACTTACTTTTTTTTTAAGTTTACTTATTTATTTTGAGAGAGAAAGAGAGAAAAGAGAGACACAGCATGAGTGGGGGAGGGGCAGAGAAAGAGGGAGATAGAGACTCTCAAGCAGGCTCTGCACTGTCAGCACAGTGGGGCTCCAACTCATGAAACCACTAGATCATGACCTGAGCCCAAACCAAGAGTCAGTCGCTTAATGGACTCAGCCACCCAGGCACCCTTTATGCAAATTTTCTAGTGGCTAAATCTAGCCTGGAATTAGATAGGGAAAAAAAATTCTGAAAAACGTAGTTCCAATTTAACTAAATTGACGTGTACAAAGCCACCACGATTCCTTTCTGTATTTGACATACCTTCTTCAATTAGCATGTATTACTTTAATAACCAGGAAAGCAAAACCTTAAAAAATTCCTAGAATATCCAAATGGCTAATAAATATATGAAAAATACTCCATTCACTAATCAACAGGAAAATGCAAATTAAGAGCACAACAGGATATCTGTTCACATCACACCAGAATGGCTAAAATAAAGAAGACAGACAACACCAAGTGTTGGTGAGGATATGGAGCAACCAGAACTCTCACACATTGCTAGTGGGAGTGTAAATTGGTTACAACCACCTTGGAAAAATGTCTGACAATATCTATCCAAGCTGAAAATGTGCATACCCTATGACAGCAATTGCATTTCTAGAAAAACATATGTTCACTAAAACATATATACAAGAATGCTCATAGTGACACTATTTGTAATAGCTAAAAACCAGAAACAATTCAAATGTCCACCAACAATAGAATGGATAAATAAATCATGGTGAATTCATATAAAGGAGTATTAGATAACAATGGGAATAAATAGTCTATAACTCTATACGATAGTAAGGATGAATATCATAAATATAATGTTAAGTGGAAGAAGCCAGACAAAAAAAAGAATACATACTTACAATTCCATTTATGTCAAGTTCAAAAACAGGAGAAATTAATATATGTTTTTAATTTATGAATAGGAATTACCCTTGAGAAACTAGTGACTGGAAGATGTGCTAGTGACATTCTGTTTCTTCATTTAGGTTTTGGTTATATGAAGGTGTTTGCCATTTGAAAATTTATAGAACTGTATATTTATGATTTGTGCACTTTTCAGTATATATGTTATGCTTCCACAAAAAGCAGAAAGAAAAAGAAAAAAATTAGTAATCCCTCATTTAGGAAACTCACAAATTATATCACAAATTGAGGTGATTCAAATGCAATAATGTGGATTACAGTGCTTGGATTACAGTTCTGAGGAATACATAGACATAGGAATAAGGACAGAGAATAGAATATTTAACCTAGGTTGGCTAAATATGATTCTTTTTAATCATAGTAAAATACGTATAACATAAAATTTACCACTTTATGGCTTGGGGTATTTTTTAAGAGAATATGTGTGGTTGTATGTGTGGCAGGGGGAGGTACTGGTTAGTGAGAAGTAAGAAGGAAAGACAGGTTTCCTGATTCCCTGATTAGCTTCTGTCATACTTGCCTCAGTTTGTTCTGCTTGCTCAGCTGAGGTCTCATGACCAAGCAGGGTAATTCACCGACCCTTGAAGTCAGTCCCTTCATTGGCTGTGGGGGATTCTCCAGTCCCCTGAAGTCAGGTTAGAACTGATGACAGGAGCTCCTATGAACTCCAGAAGTGCCATTGAATCCCACTCTGTTCTCCTCACTACCCCCAACACACACATTTCACCTCACCTGTGACTATCTCTACCCCTGAAGCTCTTCTCTTCATCAGTAGTCATGAGAAAGACCAGGAGTACAAATTCAGCAAAGGTTTTAAAGGGCAGTCCCAGGACAGTAGTCATGGTGTCAATTTTGCTCTCCAGAGAGATGACATGTATGTATTTCCAGGCTCACTTGGGCAGTTGGTTCTTTATGTGGCTCCAGCACCAGCACCAGCACCATCTAGAGAGGGAAGGAATTCACAGCTCTTTTTTTTTTTTTTAAGAGGTGGGGAGGGTGAGAGAGAGAGAGAGAGAGAGAGAGAGAGAGAGAATCCCAAGCAATCTCTGCACTGTTGTCACAGAGCCCAAAGTGGGGCTTGATCTCATGAACTGCAAGATCATGACCTGAGCTGAAATCAAGAGCCAGATGCTTAACTAACCGAGCCATCCAGGTGCCCTCAAACTCACAGCTCTAAAATACTTACATTGGAGTAGAGGCCAAGAATAACAGAAAATTCTGTTCCTGATAATACCACTGGAGAGAAACAACTGAGTGCTTACTGTGTGCTTGGCATGATGCTTCCAGCAAGATACCCATGCCTCTTGAAGACCAGCAGAGGGCTCAGGACTCATCCAAGTGCAGGTTGTTTGAGCTAGAGCTTTTTAAGGGGAAGAGAAATCTGGATAAATTACAGTGGGTGACTCATTCTCCCTCTTCCTGGAAGCCCAATCAACCCAGATTTTATTCTACTAAAATCAGATTAAAATAAACACCACACACACTTATGTAAAGAGAGGTCTGGAAAGATAACACAGTACTTACCTTTGAGTGGTGGACGAGGGTTGATATTTCCCTCTTCCTTGTACTTTTAAGGAAGCCTGTGCAATATTTAAGCACATGGCCTTAGGACAGAAAGCACTTGGGTTCAAATCTCAGCCATGTGACTTTGGGCAAGTTACTTCACCTGTATGAACTTTAATCTTATTATCTGTAAACGGGGATGATAATAAACCTACCTGAATAAAATGATGCACATTAAGTGTTTTCATATAGTGTCTTACACAAAGAAAACACTCCATAAATGGGAGCTGTTATTGTTATATTTCCATATTTTTTGACATTTTTTATCAAACACATTTTAAAAATAAAAAAAATAAAGATTTTTTTTTTTTTTTAAAGAAGAACAAGGACAGTCCTGAAAAGGAAGAGAGTTTGTAAGAAGACATCTGGAGACTTAGGAGGTGTGGGCAAAAGGAGGGAGTGGCTCAGCCATGGAGTGGGGGGTAGGGGTTGAATTGGACTATGAGCCTTTCTTTTTTGGCTTCCAGCTGAGGATCTACGTCTTTCTGCCCTGGGTTACTGCTCCCTGCACCCTAAACTCAGACACAAGAGCAATTGCCCCAGTTAGCTCTACTCTGGAAACATCTCTGATACTAGAGAATCCTGGGGCACGCTGGCTACTAGAGAGTTTCTTGCCATGATCTGGATACAGAGTGACCTGACCAGCTCAGCACAAGGCTCCTATCATTTCATTTCTTGTTCTCACATGCTGTGTCTGTGAGTACTGCTTTAAAAACCTCTAAAGGTTAGCCCTTTGAAATCACACCTCTTAGTCCCTGAGGCTGGCAAGGATTTTACTGGTTTTTAAGTGCTTATTTATTTATTTTGAGAGAGAAAGAGAGAGAGCGAGTGCGACAGCACAGGTGAGTGCATGAGAAGGGAGGAGGGGAGGGGAGAGAGAGAGAGAGAGAGAGAGGAGAGAGACAATCACAAGCAGACTCCTCAAGGTCAGCGTGGGCTCAAACTCACGAACTGTGAGATAATGACCTGAGCTGAAATCAAGAGTTGGACGCATAACTGACTGAGCCACCTAGGCACTCCTACTTTACTTTTAATAAGACATTCACTGCTATGACATCATCAAAATAACTCTAGGAAAGGGACACAGTCCTTAGAGGAGGCATCCTCCCACCACTTTTCTGGGGTTGTTCCTTTTCCTTTAAGTGAATACTTGCTCTGCCTCTCCACGCCTGGCCTGGCATTCAGCACACACTGTGGGTTTTGCCTTTTGTCACACTGAGCATGCCTCCTGCAACCGTGGCTGGGGCACACATTCTCCCATATTTGGGAGTAAGCTGGAGACTTGGCGGCATGTGGGTTTCTGTTTAAAATTCCAAAGCCAGCGGGGCGTATATTATCCATTTCCTCAAATCCAACATGCTGTAAAGCATGAGTCAGAGTCGGATAAGCTTCTTCCCAGGGGAAGTTGTGTCAGTTGGTTAGTGAATGTAATTAAACAAGGATAATGTTCACTGGCATTAGCTGCAGATTAATGCAGAGAAAAACAAAATCTCCATCTTGAGTTTACAATCTTCCTGCCAAGATAGGACAACTTCCCCAAGTGTCACTGATCAGGGAAGGCAATCCAATCTTAATGTAATTTCAGGGGCATAGGAAGACCCCTCCATCAATTGTCTCCTTCCACATAAATAAATAATGTAGATATTAGGAACTTTTGGGCACTTGGGTGGCTCAGTCGGGTGAGCGTCTGACTCTTGATTTTGGCTCAGGTCATGGTCTCACGGTCATGGGATCAGGCCCACTTGGGGCACTGCAATAACATTGCAGAGGCTGCTTGGGATTCTCTCTCTCTCTCTCTCTCTCTCTCTCTCTCTCTCTCTCTTCCCTCCCCTGCTTGTGCACTTGCATGTGCATGTGCACGCTCTCTCTCTCCCTTTCTCTCTCAAAGTAAATAAACTAAAAGATATGAGGAACTTTGGAAGAGGGATGTATATTCGGATTATTTTTAAGTTATTTTGTGAGGAGGCTTACATGTTAGGAAATCTCAGTGAGGGTTATTTTATCTGATTTAATCCATCATCATGCAGGGCCAGGTGGTTGAAAGCAGACTCTGAGAGAATGGAATATAGGACAGATAAAATTCGATAAGCACTGGGAATGATATTCAGCTTATTGTGCTTTGCATACTAATGGGTCTTCTGGGAGGTCCCTCCAGGAAGTCCGGGAGCAGCACCAAGGCCCCGGGCTCCAGAAGGGCTGAGGGTTTAAAGGTACCAGGAGGGAAGTTAGGGAACGATGGGTGTGTCTAGAGGTCATTGGAAACCCATGGTTTCTGTTGCACGCTTTAGCCTAGACAAGCCCTTTCCACAATCATGGAAATCACAAAACAGAAAGTCAATTCTGGAAAGGTTATTGGAGGTCATTTAGTCCAACTCCTCTTCAAAGAAGAGCAAAATGAGGTCCACCCAGAGAGGTTAAGTAATTTGCCCAAGTTCACCCAGCAGCAGGGTTGAGACTTTAGTCTCCTCTTTTCATCTTTCTACCAAGCTGCTCCAGGAATAACAAGAGTTAATACTCAGGCCGACCTCATTGGCCCATCCTGAAAATATCCACTTAGTCCCACCTTTTCAAATATAACCTCTGCGTAGGAGAGAAGCAATGCTAAACCCCATCTGAGAAACTATAGTCTCCTGCCATTCAGCTCCCTCCTGGCTTCAACAGCAGTTTCAAAATGTATTTTTTCTTCATTCCAGTAAAAAGTGTGCTAAATTTCATATAACTGAGATACAAAGCTTATTGTTAACTAGAAGAGCTTCTGGGGTTAAAGCAAAAGGGTTTTGTGAATGTTCTTTCTTTTAACTATCTGATGAAGCATTCCCCACCCCATCCACATTCCCCCACCTTCCACTTGAGCAAAGTATTTAGAAATATACTTGATCTTTTTGCCATTTCTCTGTGTTTTAGTGTTTTCAAGTGCCCCTTCTGATGTAGGTCAAAGCATTTTGTTTTTTTTTAAATGTGAGATTGTATTCTTTCTGCCCAGATAGGATGGAAAGGACTTTTCCAAATAAGGAAGTTTTGCTGGAGTGTGTGGCTCAGGCAGCAGCAGTTGCTACCATCCTAACTTAGTCAGATACAGTAGGTCCTCTAAGCCAGGAAGACGAAGCATTTAAGGACTCATTAGCATTTTTGCACCATTGGAGGTCAGGAGGTGCTGCCAGCAGGTGGTTGTGGCAACCAGGGATGTGAAAAAAATTTGTAGAGAAGGCAAAGTTTGGTTTCGGCACACCTCTACTCTCCACATTCCCTACTGCCCAGCCCCAGAGTTCTGCAAGTATTGGTTCTCTCTTCAGGACAGAGAGTGGATGCTCTGGTTTTTTGGAATCAGATAGATATGAGTTATAATTTGTGTGATTTTCAGTAAGTTACTTAACTTTTTTTTTTTTTAGCCCTTTTCCTTTCTTTTAAAGTAAAAATGGGGGCAACTGGGTAGCTCAGTCGGTTAACCGTCTGACTTCGGCTCAGGTCATGATCTCCTGGTTCCTGAGTTCGAGCCCCGTGTCGGTCTCTGTGCTGATGGCTTGGAGTCTGGAGCCTGCTTGGGATTTTGTGTCTCCCTCTCTCTCTGCCCTTCTCCCACTCATGCTCTTACTCTCTCTCTCTCTCTCTCAAAAGTAAATAAACATTAAAAAATTTTAAAGAAAAATGATAGTACTTATCTCATGGCATTTTTATGAGCAGTAAATAACCTACTAAATGTAATATATGTAGTGTGTCCCAATTCCCCTTTTTAGGCTCTAAAATTACTTGTTTTCTACCTTTTTTAAAGTACCTCCTCTACTACTAGAACATCTTAGTCTGTACTTAACCAGGGGTTAAGAGGAAAGTGTGATTATTAAAGTAATTTGTGCTAAGGTGTGAGTGACTACAATAAAAAATTTATTAGCCAATATGAATTTCTGACTTCTGAAACAAGGGATGTTGTTGTAAGCGAAATGAAGAATTTCCTTGCAATAATGAAGACATATTTTCTTTTGTAATGCTCCTTAA
Source organism: Lynx canadensis (assembly GCF_007474595.2). NCBI lineage: Eukaryota > Metazoa > Chordata > Mammalia > Carnivora > Felidae > Lynx > Lynx canadensis. Next base: position 53,068,349 of record NC_044313.2, on the reverse strand, counting down.
TTTATACAACTATGCCTTGCTCCACGTGCCCCTAAAGTCTACTCAGCCTTTTAGGGTGAGAAGAGTCAAGTGCTCCTTAAGAGTCTATATGGTTCTGGAAACTTGATAAACAGGTTCTTTTTTTTTCCCTAGAGAGAAGAATGCTAATCATCGTATTTTCAAAAATGTTGAAAAGCACATACTTTTTTAGATTGCTAAGTTCAGATCATAATGTAGTGAAAGTCTTTGACAGAAGTTTTTTATCTGAACAGCAAGGGCCTGTTTCCAAGGCCATACCCAAATGGAACAACAATTAACCCAAGACCAAGTAGATCTTAAGAGAGCCTTGATGTAAATCTGGCAGTTTCTCAAAAGGTTAAACACATGGACCAGTAATTCCACTCTTACGCATACACCCAAGAGAAATGAAGACATATGTTTACACTAAAACTTGCACATGAATGTGCATAGCAACATTATTCATGATAGCTAAGAAGTAGAAACAACTCAAATGCTCATTAATTAATGAATGGATAAAGAAAACGTGGCACATCCATACAATGGAGTATTATTCAGCCATTAAAAGAAAGGAAGTACTGATACACACTGCAACATGAACTTTGAAAACATTATGATAAATGAAAAAGACTGACACAAAAGGCCACATATTATATGCTGCCATTTATGTGAAATTTCCAGAATAGGCAAATTCAAGGAGACAGAAAATAGATTAGTAGTTGCCTAGGGCTGGGGTGAATAGGGGAATGTTTGTTTGTTTGTTTTGTTTCTGTGATTCTTTTAATTATTTTAACAGTTTTAATGTTTATTTATTTTTGAGAGAGACCTAGAGACAGAGCATGAGCAGGGGAAGCAGAGTGGTAGAGAGAGAGGAAGACAGAGAATCCAAAGCAGGCTCCAGGCTCTGAGCTGTCAACACAGAGCCCAACGTGGGGCTTGAACTCATGAACCACGAGATCATGACCTGAGCTGAAGTAGATGCCTAACCGACTGAACCACCCAGGCACCCCAATTTTCACGATTTTAGATGCTGGAAAATTCTATATCTTCTCAATTTCAATCCTTTTTGTATAAAATATAAATTTCCCAAATTAAAAAATAGGAGTCCTTAAAAATATTCTTTGCACAATTTGAGATAGGACAAAACACAATTATAGAATTTAAAAATTAGAACACTATGCACAGTTTGAGCTTTCCTTTTAATCTGTCCTTTTTGCTTTAGTAGGATAAATTTAAATACTTTTTTTTGGTGAACTTTGTTGTCACTATGTGGAAAGGGGAGTTTTGTTACTGGGCATGGGGTTTATATTTGGGATGATGAAAATGTTCTAAAATTCATTTTGGTGATAATTGCACAACTCTGGAATATATTAAAAATCAATGAGGGGCGCTGGGTGGCTCAGTTGGTTAAGCATTGACTCTTGATTTCGGGTCAGGCCATGATCTCAGGGTCATGAGATCAAGCCCCACGTTGGGCTCTGCACTGGGTGTGGAGTCTGCTTAAGATTCTCTCTGTTCCTTTCCCTCTCACAAGCCCCTCCCCAGCTTATGCACACACACACAAACACTCAAAAAACCCAAAACAAACCATTAAGTTTTACACTTTAAATGGGTAAATTGTGTAGTATATAAACTATACCTCAATAAAGCTGTTACACACACACACACACACACACACACACACACACACACAGAAAGATAGCCTTGAGAAAAGTACTTGTTACCTTGTAGGTACTTACAGCTTGGCTGGTGAAAGGCTATAGGACTCCTGAGGTCTGGAAAATGGCTCTGGTATCCATTTGGATACGCTAGTGAGTGGCCACTTGTTTGAATCCAAGCATGGGTGGGAGGAGCCAGGGTGAGAACCTCATAAGCTCCTCATTCTGCATTCCAGTTCTTCTGACCAGAAACACAAATAAAGCAATAAAAAACAGGCCAGAAAATGGCTTCTAGAATATATTTTAACAGTTATTTGTAGTATTGCTGCTGTTTTCTCTTAAAAATCAAATTTCTCTTTAAGCCCTATAAATAGAACAAAGCTTATTAAAGGGATATCATTATTTAAGATTGGAGTCACAAGAGATATCATATAATTACTAATTCCACAGGCAATGAATTAAAATGGAATACTCCAATCTACCAAACGGAGACGAGACAGGATCTTGGAAAAGATGCTAGATTATTAACAGAGTTCTTTCACTCTAAAACAAAAAGCCTTAGGGGTCAACATGAAATTTAGTTGGAATTGCTTTGCTTCAAAGATCCGAATGACCAATAGAATATTAAAAGGAACTCCTTGTAGATTAGGAAATTCAATGTCATTAGTAGTTGTTTTAGGAACAATTTTGGTAAAAAAGGTACCACAACTTCATGAATTTTTGTGCCCGGGAAAGTGCCCCTCCTTGATTTATAGAATGGAAAAGAATAACTAAAGCACAATTCAGACCTTAAGTGAGCAGTCTCCGTTTCCTCTGAAACACCAAGAAAGCAGGGCAAAATTCCTATTTTGCAGCTTAACGCATGACTTGATAATTTAAGAATGCATTTGTATTAGTAAACGCTCAAAATTAAGGTTGACTTCACACATTTAAAAATTGTTTTTACAATTTCAAAAATGGGGTGCCTGGGTTGTTCTGTTGGTTAAGTGTCTGACTTCAGCTCAGGTCATGATCTCACGGTTCGTGAATTTGAGCCCCACGTTGGGCTTTGCGCTGACAGCTCAGAGCCTAGAGCCTGCTTTGGATGCTGGGTCTCCTTCTCTCTCTGCCCCTCCCCTGTTCGTTCATGCTGTCTCTCTCTCTCAAAAATAAATAAATATTTTAAGAAGTTAAAAATAAATAAATAAAAAATTTCAAAAGCAATGCATTTTCACTATAAAAATGTAACTATGCAGGGTTGCCTGGGTGGCTCAGTTGGTTAAGCATCCCACTTTTGGTTTCAACTCAGGTCATGACTTATTGGTTGGTGGGTTGGAGCCCTGTGTCTGATGCCACAGCACAGAACCTGATTGGGATTCTCCCTCCCTCTCTCTGTCCCTCTGTTGCTTGCCCACATACCCGTGCACACACACACACACAAGCACACGGGTGCACTCTCTCTCTCTCTCTCTCTCTCTCTCTCTCTGTCTGAAAATAAATAAATAATTTTTTAAAGGTAATAATGCAGCAGTATATAAATTATTATTAATAATTACTAACAATTAATACATATTTACAAAGTGCCTAGTGTTAAGTTTGGAGGCATCTGATTTAATCATCACAATCATCTAATAAGATAGTTATTATTATATTTTCCTCCACTTTGCAGATAAAAAAGCTGAAGCTCACAGAAGTTAAGTAACTTGCCTAAGGTCATACATCTTGTGAATGGTAGAATCAGGATTTTAAACAACGCAGTTACGTTTCAACATCTAAGCTCTTAAATGGGTGGCTCAGTTGGTTGAGCATCTGACTCTTTTTTTTTTCCTTAACGTTTATTTATTTTTGAGACAGAGAGAGACAGAGCATGAACGGAGGAGGGTCAGAGAGAGAGGGAGATACAGAATCTGAAACAGGCTCCAGGCTCTGAGCTGTCAGCGCAGAGCCCGACACGGGGCTTGAACTCACAGACTGCGAGATCATGACCGAGCTAAAGTAGGACTCCCAACCGACTGAGCCACCCAGGTGCCCCGAGCATCTGACTTGATTTGGGCTCAGGTCATGATCCCAGGATTGTGGAATCATGTGTTACATGCTCAGTGTGGAGCTTGTTGAAGATTTTCTTTTTCCCTCTGCCACTCTCCCTCACTGGTGCACACAAGTGCTCTCTCTCGCTCGCTCTCTCTCTCAAAAACAAACAGAAAAATCAAATTCATTTACCCTTTTATTTCTAAAATAGTTTTTTATTTATTTTATTTTTTAAATTTAAGTTAATATTTATTTACTTATTTTCTTATTTATTTATTTATTTATTTATTTATTTATTTTACATCCAAGTTAGTTAGCATATAGTGCAACAATGATTTCAGGAGTAGATTCCTTAATGTCCCTTACCCATTTAGCCCATCTCCCTTCCCACAACCCCTCCAGCAACCCTCAGTTTATTCTCCATGTTTAAGAGTCTCATATTTTGTCCCCCTTCTTGTTTTGTATTATTTTTGCTTCCCTTCCCTTATGTTCATCTGTTTTGTCTCTTAAAGTCCTCATATGAGTGAAGTCATATGATTTTTGTCTTTCTCTGACTCATTAATTTCACTTAGTATAATACCCTCCAGTTCCATCCACGTTGCAAATGGCAAGATTTCATTCTTTTTGATTGCCGAGTAATACTCCATTGTATATACACACCACATCTTCTTTATCCATTCATCCATTGGTGGACATTTGGGCTCTTTCCATACTTTGGCTATTGTGGATAGTGTTGCCATAAACATGGGGGTGCATGTGTCCCTTGGAAACAGCACACCTGTATCCCTTGTATAAATACCTAGTAGTGCAATTGCTGGGTCGTAAGGTAGTTCTATTTTTAGTTTTTTGAGGAACTTCCATACTGTTTTCCAGAGTGGCTGCACCAGTTTGCATTCCCACCAGCAGCGCAAAAGGGTTCCTCTTTTTCCGCATCCTCACCAACATCTGTTGTTGCCTTAGTTGTTAATGTTAGCCATTCTGACATGTGTGAGGTGGTATCTCATTGTGGTTTTGATTTGTATTTCCCTGATAATGAGTGATGTTGAGCATTTTTTCATGTGTTGGTTGGCCATCTGGATGTCTTCTTTGGAGAAGTGTCTATTCATGTCTTTTGCCCATTTCTTCACTGGATTGTTTTTTGGGTGTTGTGTTTGCTAAGTTCCTCATAGATTTTGGATACTAACCCTTTATCTGATATGTTGTTTGCAAATATCTTCTCCCATTCCGTCAGTTGGCTTTTAGTTTTGCTGATTGTTTCCTTCCCTCTGCAGAAGATTTTTATTTTGTTGAGGTCCCAATAGTTCATTTTTGCTTTTGTTTTCCTTGCCTCCAGGGACATGTTGAGTAAGAAGTTACTTAGGCCGAGGTCAAAGAGGTTTTTGTCTGCTTTCTCCTTGAGGATTTTGATGGCTTCCTGTCTTATGTTTAGGTCTTTCATCCATTTTGAGTTTTTTTTAATTTAAAAAAAATTTTTTTTAACGTTTTATTTATTTTTGAGACAGGGAGAGACAGAGCATGAACAGGGGAGGGTCAGAGAGAGGGAGACACAGAATCTGAAACAGGCTCCAGGTTCTGAGCTGTCAGCACAGAGCCCAACGTGGGGCTCAAACTCACGGACCGAGAGATCATGACCTGAGCTGAAGTCGGCCGCTTAACCCACTGAGCCACCCAGGCACCCCATTTTGAGTTTATTTTTGTGCATGGTGTGAGAAAGTGGTCCAGGTTCATTTTTCTGCATGTCTCTGTCCAGTTTTCCCAACAGCATTTGCTGAAGAGACTGTCTTTGTTTCATTGGATATTCTTTCCTGCTTTGTCAAAGATTAGTTGGCCATTATGTTTGTAGGTCCATTTCAGGGTTTTCTATTCTGTTCCATTGATCTATGTGTCTGTTTTTGTGCCAGTACCATACTGTCTAGATGATTACAGCTTTGTAATACATCTTGAAGTCCAGGATTGTGATGCTTCCATATTTGGTTTTCTTTTTCAAGATTTCTTTGACTATTTGGGGGTCTTTTGGGGTTCCATACAAATTTTAGGATTGTTTGTTCTAGCTCTCTGAAGAATGCTGGTGATATTTTGACAGGGATTGCAAATTCCTTTACCCTTAAAGTAAAGGTTCCATCAACTTCTCTAATCATCTTCTTCCAAATTAACTATTATTTGCTGTTAACTGGGGATTAGAACGATAAAGTTTAATAACTGGAAAATAACCTTTAGCTTTCTCATAAAAATATCAATGAATCAGATATATTATAGAATACATAAAATTAATTAAATGTAGAAATGTAATTAAATATAATTAATTATACAAAATTAATAAATATATAGAATTAATATATTATAAAATATATTTAAATATTCATGGACCAGATATCAACCCAAGAGAAATGAATACTCATGTCCATATAAAAGCATGTATTTGAAGGGCGCTTGCCACTTTTAGTCAACTAACTTGAACAATGGAAACCTGAGTATGGTAGAAGGGCCCACAGAGACTCCCTACTGAATACAAACAGGCCCATTAGGCCACCCACCTCAAAATATCCATAAGGCCTAGCTGACCAATGAGTTACTTATACCTGGACATAGGTACCAAAAAAGGAAAATTCCCATACCTTCTCACCTTCCCCCTTAAATACAGCTTTCCCACCCCTCACCTGCTGCCTCCTGGCAGGCAGTCTCTCCTTTGCTGTCCTGCCCATTGCTCCCTTGTGGTATAGTCAATAAACTTCTCTCTCCTTTGTTCTGCATTGGGGGAATTCTTTCACCAGCCTCTGATCAGGTCATCCCACAGAGATCATATGGAGAAGTGACTTAGAGACCAGGTAGAAAGGGAGAGACCCTGAGACTGCATGGGCAAAGAGGCCCCAGCCATCTCAGTGGCCTATTTCAGCCCTCTCCCTCTTCTAACCAACCTCAGCAAAGTTCCAAACATGTGAGTGTGCCATCTTGGATGTTCAGCCTAGGGGACACCCAAATGACTGCAGCTTCATCTGCCATCACAGGGAGCAGAACTCCCAACTGAGGCCAATCAATCCACAGAATCATGACAGATAATACAGTAAAGCCACTGAATTTTGGAGTGGTTTTATTATGCAGCCATAAATAATTGAAATGAAACATTTTTGTTTTCTAGTCTTTCAATCTTTTGGAGGTGTGGATGGGCTTTGCTATTCTTAGAGTTATACGGGGGAAGAAAATGCCATTGTCTGTTTTTCTTTCTTTCTTTCTTTCTTTCTTTCTTTCTTTCTTTCTTTCTTTCTTTCTTCTTTCGAAGCATGCGTGCAAGTGGAGGGGGGGGCAGAGAGAGAGAGAGAGAGAGAGAATCCCAAGCAGGCTCTGCACTGTCACCACGGAGCCTGATGTGGGGCCTGTACTCACGAACCTTGAGGTCATGACCCGAGCCGAAATCAAGAGTTGGGTGCTTAACCAACTGAGTCACCCAGGTGTCCCTATTGTTTTTCATTTTTCATTTTTTAAAGTTTATCTATTTATTTTGAGAGAGAGAGAGAGCAGGGAGGGGCAGAGAGAGAGAGAGAGAGAGAGAGAGAGAGAGAGAATCCCAAGCAGACTCTGCACCATCACCACAGAGCCTGATGTGGGGCTTGAACTCATGAACCTTCAGGTCATGACCTGAGCTGAAATCAAGAGTCAGACGCTTAACCAACTGAGCCACCCAGGTGCCCTTTGTTTTTAATTTTTAAAACTTTATTTGGCAATAATTCCAAATCTACAAAAAAAGTTGCAAAGTAGTACACAGAGCTTCTGTATACCTTCCATCTTGATCCTCTACTTATTTCTCAATTATTTGAGAGTAAGTTGTAGACACAATGCCCCATTACCTTTAATATTCTAATTTGTATTTCTTGAGTGCAAGGATTCAGTATAACAATCAAAATCAGGAAATTAATGTTGATCCAATAATATCATCAAATCTATATACCCTACTCAAATCTTATGGTCTCAATAATGTCCCTTTTAGGTTCAGGATTCGGTTTACAATCATATATTGCATTTAGTTGTGTCTCTTTAGTCTTTTTCAGTCTGGAACAGTTTCTCAAAGTTTAATGATCTTTCATGATCTTGATAGTTTTGGAGAGCCCAAACCAATTGGTTTTGAGAATGTTTCTCAATTATGGGGAGTTGTCTGATGTTTCTTTATAATTTATGCATTTTGGCAGGAATCTTACAGAAGTGATGCTGTGCTAGTCTCCAGGAATCATATGAGGAGGCACTTGATGTCAATTTGTTCCATTAATGATGACATCAACTTTTATTACTTAGTTAAGATTGTGTCTGCCAAGTTCTCTATTGTAACATAATAAATTATTATTTTGTAGCAAGACTCTTTGAGATCATTTGACTATCTTGTTTCTTAGCAAATTTTCACCAGTTTACCATCAGTTAATGATTCTAGCCTGAATAAATTATTATTCTGATGATTATGAAATGGGAATTTTCTAATCTTGTCATTCATTCTAGATTAGGTAGGATAGAGCTTTCCTTTCTCTCCAATTAATTAATTAATTAATTAATGTCAGTATGAACTTAGGATTTGTCTTTTACTCACAGGGTTACAATCTGTTATTATTGTTATTTATTTTGATACTCAATTTGTCCCAGACTTACCAGCGGAAGCCACCTCAAGCTGGTTACTGTGTATTACACACATGCCCCCATAATTTTTCAAGCATTTTTTTTAACCTTCTGGTGTCATAAAATGTTCCAAATACATACATCTTATATTTTCCTTGCTCTAGTCCTAGAGTCATATTGTGGCAAGGAGACCTGGTTCCTTTTAGCAGATAATGTTATCTAGAAAAAAAAAGATCTAAATCAGTTCATTGTTATCAGAATGCCATTGCTTCTAGACCCTCTTAGTGAACAGAGCTAGAACACACACACACACACACACACTCTTATATTTGTCTATCTAATCAGGCCATAAGACTGATATCTCCAGTTCCTTTGCAGCACTCCAGGATATATTCTGGACTTCCTAATTTCCATAGTTGTAACTCCTTTCTCTGATAGTGAGAAATCTGTATTTATTTATTTGTCTAACCCTGGACATGCCAACTTCCATCCTTTACTGGGTACCAGTGGAAAGCTCAGCCCTAATGAAGGGAAAGAGGAAGAGAAAAGAAAAGTCCTTTTTTTTTCTATGTGTCAGAAACTTGAGCAACATATAGCAGACATTTATGTATATTTAACTTTTGACCAAGCAGTACACAGACCATTCACGTTCTTAAATAACACAAAGGACAAGCAGGTTTGCTTAAAGATCCATATATTATCATTAGCAAAGATTTTGGCAAACTAGATTTTCAGTGGCATCTCAAAAAGCAACAAAAGATACTAGATTGTGAACCAGAAGGAACTTGGTTTAATTTCTGTCTATAAGAGTCAGTGAAGCAACCGTTGGTAAATTTCTTAATTTCTCTGAAATGCAGTTTCCTCTTCTTAAAATGGAGATAAATGAAAGACATTATTCTGTTTAGGATAAATGAGATAAAATATATGCAGTGGCTTGCCTTGGTAGAAACTGAATCTTGAGCTTTTTTTTTTTAAGCCCAATAAAAACTGTTACTTAAAAATTAGAAGCAGTTCCTTCTTGCTAACAAGTGAAGATTTGGATACATATTGAAAGTTGCCCCCCCCTCTGTTCTGGAAAAGCTGTGACTGTTTTAAAATTATGCAAACAAGTACACAGTATCCACCCTTTGTTCTTAGGAGAATATTTAATAAAATGTAGTGGTTTTCAATCAGGAAGTTATGTGTTTGATCATGTACATTGGGTGTATCTTTAGTGTCCTTGAAGGGGAAACTGTTCTTTCTTCCATGAATCTAGGCTGCCCTATGCCTATAATTGTTACTCATTCTTGGGTAGTAGTGTAAAATTTTTTGTTTGTTTGTTTGTTTTTTTAGGAAGGAACCCTGAGGACTGCAGGAGAGACCACAGACATGAACTTCACCTCACGTTGGAGGAATGACTGTACACAATGATAGCTCTGGGCTTTTATTGCCCTTCACATTATAATTTTTAAGACTGGATAAACCAGAATGTATTGATACTGATCTGTTAGTTCAGGTCCATTGAAAAGCAAATCAAGATGCTATTAAATGTGCAACAAATTTATTAGGAAAAATGCTTGTGAGACAAATGGAGAGAGAACAAAGAGAGTTTGGACAGTTATTTTCCAGACTGTGGATGAAAAAGTAAAGTAATTCAGACTACAGAGGGTGGAGAATGAAGCAGGTGCCCAGGGGAACAAGGGGCTCCAGAAGAAGGCACAGAGAAGATACCTGCTATTGTGCTTGACTACTCCTGGATCCCTTTTGTTCTGTGTCTTATGAGGCTGGGCTGCACATCTTATCCCTGGATTGTGTCAGGTACTCTACTATCTATGCAAAACATGGCTTTTTTGTTCAAGTCTTTTAAAAATATTTTTAAAGTTTATTTATTTTGAGAGAGGGAGAGAGCACAAGTGGGGGGGTGGGTAGAGAGATTAGAAAGAGAGAATTTCAAGCAGGATTCACACTGTCAGCGTAGAGCTGGGCACAGGGCTTGAATTCACGACCATGAGATCATGGCCTGAGACGAAATGAGGAGTCAGCCACTTAACCGACTGAGCCACCCAGGCATCACTGTTCAAGTTTTGATTCACATTGACCTGCCTGTACTCCTAGCAAAACTTCTCCAACTCTGGGACACTATGGACTCTGGGTTCCTCCTCCCTGGCAATGAGCCAGAGCAATTGTAAAGCTCCCACTGCTTGTTTCTCTTCTTTCAGGTGTTACTACCATGCACTGCCTATTGGCTAATGTTTGAAAATGATTGTTTCAAATGTTCTGTGTGGTTTTTCTTTGGTTTTTAGGTAAGAGGGTAAATCTGGTCCCTGTTACTCGGTCTTGGTCAAACTTGGAAGTTAACTTCCTATTTGTTTATGCCAGTCTTAGGGTTCTATTATTTGTAGCTAAAAGCATTCTTAATGGATACATGCCTCGTTGAAATCATTTAGGTGACTAATTTATATTCTGACTAAAATATAATCTTTACTGTATATCAAACAAAGAGTAAAATGATATTAAGTGGTGACATACTAAGGTAATTATCATTAAAAAAGAGATGACTATCAACATCACTAAATTGATATATTGAAGGTTGTAGCTAATGCAATAAGATAAGAAAATAAGATGGAAATGCAAGCTGGTGCAGCTGCTCTGGAAAACAGTATGGAGGTTCCTCAAAAAACTAAAAATAGAACTACCTTATGACCCAGCAATTACACTACTAGGTATTTATCCAAGGGATACAGGTGTGCTGTTTCGAAGGGACACTTGCACCCCCATGTTTATGGCAGCACTATCAACAATAGCCAAAGTATGGAAAGAGCCCAAATGTCCATCGACGGATGAATGGATAAAGAAGATGTGGTGTGTATATATACAATGAAGTATTACTCAGCAATCAAAAAGAATGAAATGTTCCCATTTGCACCTATGTGGATAGAACTAGAGGGTATTATGCTAAGTGAAATTAGCCAGTCAGAGATAGACAAATAGCATATGACTTCACTCATATGAGGAATTTAAGAGACAAAACAGATGAACATAAGGGAAGGGAAGCAAAAATCATATAAAAACAAGGACGGGGACAAAACATAAGAGACTCATAAATATGGAGAACAAACAGAGGGTTACTGAAGGGGGTGTGGAAGGGGGGATGGGCTAAATGGGTAAGGGACGTTAAGGAATATATTCCTGAAATCATTGTTGCACTATATGCTAACTAATTCGGATGTAAATTTAAAAAAACATAAAATTTTTAAAAAGATAAGAAAATAAGATATACAGGAATAAATATTGCAAATAAAGTGGCAACATGAATTTGATTTTTCAGATGATATGATTACATAACAAGAAAACCCAAGAGACTATCAAAAATACATCTTATTCACAGCCAATAAGAGAATTTATCTTATGGTAAATTTAAAAATAGCCTTTCTTTGAATTGTAAATAATTTCCTAGAAAGGGTAATTTCAAAAGCTGTTCCAGTTATCAACAAACTATGAATACCTAGAAATAAGTTTAGTAAGATAATACCTCTCTGTGTGAAAAAAGCAATACATTTTATTGAAGGAACACAACACAAAACTTTCATAATTATCATATACAAAATCCTTATTTGCAAATACCATTTCCAAACATTTCTGAGGGTGGGGACTTGAAGATTTTCTCTCAAAGTCTTCCCTACCACTTTAGATCAGCTAAAGTTTGATAATGATCAAATAATTAGAAACTTCTGCCTGAGTTTCCTAGATTTTGCTTTGGTGCCCAGCCTAATGGTGTTCAAGCTGCTGTCCTTATTAGTGGCTTTTTGCACATTTGAATGATGTCTGTTATTGATTGGCAAAATGCTGAATTGCCAAATACTGTACAGTGTTGTATATTATGTGTGTATGTTAATACATACAGTTAATAGCTTAGTTGGCAAAGATGTGGACAAGATAGAAATTTGAAGAAGATAGCAAAGAACTCTTAAACGGTCTTAGCTGAAAGGGGATGGGAAGTGCATGGGTGCCATGCTTTGTGTGAATATTTTACCTAATTTATAAATTCCAGGATTTCTCTTAAGTGAATTTCTGAAAATCATGGCATTCCTGTACTAGCCAAAGAAGTTTTCTTTATAGAAGCATAGAAATCCATACTGCATATTGTTCTTACAGATGGAATCGATAGTTTTCTAGATTAGTGTTTATCAAATGCCAGATCTTGTACTGATTGTGTCAGAATCACCAAGGGACCTTACTAATAATACATATTCTTTGGCTCCATCAACTGAGTCAGAGTATTTTGGGCAGGGTCTAAAAGTTTGTATTTTGAAAAAACTCCCTTAGTTGATTCTGAGGTGTACCCACATTTTAGAAATAAATATCTGGAAGACTCCATACCACCTAAATGTTTTGCCTGTTGTCCTACCACAATGTCTGAAATTCTCATGTTACATTTAAATGTTGAAGGCTGTGACTAATGCATAAATGTTATCAATGTGTATTAAGCAGTGTTCCTTCACTTGTCAGGGACAAAGACCTAACTTTAGCAAACTGGCTAACACAACTGGGAAGAGGGAGGAGAGATTTTTTCAGTCCTGGCTTGCTCCAATAATTCAAATGATGTCATCAGGGATTGGGGCTTTTCATTTCTTAGAAGGCTGTCTCCACTTAATGGGGAAGAAAGTTGTTTTTAGGCTTTCCTAAAACATGATTTGCAAACTGGAGGTAGAGAGGGAAAACAGGGAGTGAGTGTCAGAAACAGAGAGACAGGGAGAGAGAGAGAGAGAGAGAGAGAGAGAGGGGGAGAGAAATAATTTTCTAATAGCTCAGCATGAGAGTTCCCAAGAAGCTCTAGGCAATCATGCATGACATGCATATCATTGGGTGAGAAAGGGGTGTGGTCAACTTCATCTCAACCATCTTGAATAGGTTCTCTTTAGGAAATAAGGGTTTTGTCACCAAATAAAGATGAATGTGATGCTGAGAAGTCAAAATAAAAGATGATTTATACAAAGTGATATGAGAGGGGCAAAGAATGCATCAGCACAGACCAGTGGTTCTTGTAGCATAGTCCAGGGACTGCTTTGAGTATCTGAGATACTTTCAGGAGGTCCACATTATTTTTCATAAAAATATATTATTCTGGGGGCACCTGGGTGGCGCAGTCGGTTAAGCGTCCGACTTCAGCCTGGTCACGATCTCGCGGTCTGTGAGTTCGAGCCCCGCGTCGGGCTCTGGGCTGATGGCTCGGAGCCTGGAGCCTGTTTCCGATTCTGTGTCTCCCTCTCTCTCTGCCCCTCCCCCGTTCATGCTCTGTCTCTCTCTGTCCCAAAAATAAATAAACGTTGAAAAAAAAATTAAAAAAAAATATTATTCTGGGGTGCCTGGGTGGCTTAGTTGGTTGAGTGACTGACTTTTGATTTTGGCTCAGGTCATGATCCTAGGGTCATGGAATCAAGCCCCACATTGGGCTCCATGCTGAGTATGGAACCTGCCTGGGGTTCTTTCACTCCCTCTGTCCCTTTACCCTGCTTGCAGCTCTCTCTCTCTGTCTCTCTAAAATAAAAACAATTAAAATATGTTATTTATGTTAATGCATGATGGGTTTATCATTATTTTTAAAAGTTAATTAATAAATATATAAAAGTTTTCTCAATTTCTTTAAAGCAGTAAATACTGATAAATATAATCACATAAACAAAAGATCTTTGGGGTCCTCAATAACTTTTAGAAATATACAGAGGTCCTAGGGGTGCCTGGGTGGCTCAGTCGATTAAGCATCCAACTTCAGCTCAGGTCATGATCTCGTGGTCGGTGAGTCTGAGCCCCACGACGGTCTCTGTGCTGACAGCTCGGAGCCTGAAGCCTGCCTCAGATTCTGTGTCTCCCTCTCTCTCTGCCCCTCCTCTGCTCATGCTGTATCTCTCTCTGTCTCTCAAAAATAAACAACAACAACAAAAAGAAATATACAGAGGTCCTAAAAAAGAAAAAAGTATATGGAGATCCTGAGATCAAAAAGTTTGAGAATTGCTGGCATATGCAAAAATTAGCCATTCATCAATTTTGTTATGTAGTAGTTTTACTCACAGCGTAATTCTTGGATCTGCAAAAATATTGCTGAAAGAAGTTCTCTGTGCATAAGAATCTAGGAGGACTGAAAGTTCTTTTTTGATGGATTACAAAAACCTATGGGAATGAGGGAGATAGGAAGAACCCATTCTCCCCACAGCTAAGAAAACAATGTCCTCTGATTATTCCTTTGCCATTATAAGTAGTTAAAATTTACAAATTAAATGTTGTTTGGAGGGGCATCTGGATGGCTCAGTTGATTGAACATCTGACTCTTGGTTTCAGCTCAGGTCATGATCTCAAGGTTCATGGATTTAGGCCCCATGTTGGGCTCTGCACTGATAGCATGGAGTCTGCTTGGGATTCTCTCTTTCTGCCCCTCCTGTGCTTGTGTGCACACGTGTGCTCTTTCTCTCTCTCTCAAAATAAATAAATAAACTTAAAAAAAAATAAAGGTTGTTTGGAAATGTTTAAAAGTTAAGGTTGAGTTTTCAGTCATTTTCAAAAGAACAGCAGGAGAGGCTAATAAGTAAAATATCAGAGTAAGCAGTAGTATAGGAAAGTTGGAAGCAAGAAATATTACTTTAAAATTTTTTTTAAACATTTATTTATTTTTGAAAGAGAGAGAGACACACACACAGAGTGTGAGTGGGGGAGGGGCAGAGAGAGAGGGAGACACACAATCTGAAGCAGGCTCCAGGCTCTGAGATGTCAGCACAGAGTCCAATATGGGGCTCTTGGATGTTTAACTGACTGAGCCACCCAGGCATCCCAGAAATATTACATTTTAAAAATGGCTTCCACGGGGCACCTGGGTAGCTAAGTCGGTTAAGCATCCAACTTTGACTCAGGTCATGATCTCATGATTCCTGAGTTCGAGCCCCACGTGGGGTTCTCAGCTGTTAGCACAGAGCTTGCTTCAGATCCTCTGTTCTCCCCTCTCTCTCTGCCCCTCCCTCACTTGCATGTGCTGGCGCTGTCTTTCTCTCTCAAAAATAAACATTAAAACAGTTTTTCAAGTGACTTTCAAGAAAAAATGAGTATATACATGTCCAACCAAAAGACATATGTGATTGTTCATAGAAGTTTTATTTATATAGTCAAAATGTGCGAAAAAATTAAATTTCCACCAACAGTAGAAAAGATATATTTTGGTATATTTATGAAATAAAATACTATACAACAATAACAAAGAACAGACTATTTCTAGATGTAAGCATATGATGAATCTCACAGATATAACAGTGAGTGGAAGAAGCCAGGAACAAATGAGTGTATCCTGTATGAATTCAATTACATAAATTTCCAGAACAGGTAAAGCTAACTTATGATGATGATAAAGGTCAGATTAGTGGATATGTTTGTGGAAGGGGCATATTATACATCTATTCCTGTGTAAAAAAATACCTGAAATCTTAATACTGTGAAACAACAAAAATGGTTACTATATCAGAAAAATATCTGTGGGTCAAGGACTTAGGAGTAGCTTATCAGGGTAGTTCTGGTTCAGGGTCTCTCCTCTTATGAGTTTGTAGTCAAGATGTCAACCAACTTGGCGGTCATCTGAATGTTATCTTTTAATACCATTTTTACAAAAAAACACAACGGTTTGGAGGCACTTGGCTGGGTTCGTCGGTGGAATGTGTGACTCTTGATCTCAGGGTTGTGTGAGTTTGAGCCCCACTTTTGGCATAAAGATTACTTAAATAAAAAAAAAAAAGCAGTGGTCTTCCCACATATGTTGCTAGACTGGAAGGTCTGTCTTACTGTTTTGGTGCACTTGGCACAGTCTGGCACAGAGTAGATTCCCTATATCAATGTAGCCTTTTTGGTTGCAAGTGAAAGAAAACCCAAATCAAACTGTCTTAAACCACAAGAGGGATTAATTTGCTCAGTGTGCTGGTTAAATTTGGGTCAACTAGCCTGGGCCATGGGGTGCCTGGATATTTGGTCAAATGTTATTCGGAGTGTTTCTGTGAGAGTTTCTTGGATGAAACTAACATTTAAATTGGTAGACTCAGTAAAGCAGATTGCCCTCTAATGTGAGTGGGCCTCATCCAATCAATTGAAGGCCTGAATGAAGCAAAAAGAGTGACCCGCCCCCAAGTAAGAGAGAATTCTTTCTTTCCTCACTAATTCCTACTGGGACATTAGCTTGTTTCCTGCCTTTGGACTAAAAGTGAAACAGGGTTTTTTTTCTGGGCCTTGAGCCTGTCACCCTTTGACAGGAATTACACCATCAACCCTCCTGGTTCTCAGGCCTTCAGACTTAGACTAGAACTAAAACATTCCTCTCCTGGGTCTCCAGATTGCCAATCATCCTGCAGATCTTAGGACTTGTCTTCCTCTATAATGGCACGAGCCAATTCATTATAATAAATCTCTTTGGTTCCTACTTGCTCTGTTTCTCAAGAGAACCCTGACCAATATATTCAGTAAATGAAAAATCCTGAGGTCAGTCTGGCTGTAGGTGAGGATTGAGTCCAAAATAAAAATTTCACTGAAGACAAATTTCTCTATGTCTCTCTCACTTTTTGGTGTTGCCTTCAAATTCAAGCTCCTGTGGTGTTCCCCAGAGCTCCAAACTTTTTCCTAATGAAATCAAAATGACTGCAGATGCTTCCTGCTTTCATATCATGCCTTGAAGGAAAAAGAAAGCATGTCTTTGGTAGCTCCTACACCTGAGACCTGAGAGTCAGTCTTTCTCATGTTGGGCCAAATTGAGTCAAATACTTATTCCTGAACCAAACACTACGAGCAGGTGGATAGACAGTATTGATTGGCCCATGCTTGTCGAGAACTATCCCTGGAGCTATATTCTTGTGTATCAGAAAGGGGCAAGGACTTACATTAGGAAAATGAAAGCTTTACTAGATCTCTTAGCTTAGTTTCATTAAGGCAGAATTTATCACTTGGCTATCCTAGCTGCAGGAGAGCTTGGGTAATTTAGTATGTTTAGCTGTGTTCTGATAGGAGGAAGGATAAATACATTTTAGGTGGACAGCTAGCAGTGTCTTTTATACTAACAATAAAGAGTGGGATTACCATAATTGGTTTGGACAAAGCATAGTTCATCCCTTAGGTTTGGGTAGGGTTCCACCTTCTCTGAGCATTTTTGCTCTTCTGACAGGTTAGATTTTCCAAATGTCTCCTTAAATGTGACTGATACTTTTACATCAAGGAAGAAATGAGGTCCATGTTCCCTTTCTGAAATCTGGGTGGGCCTATCTATGTATGATTCAGGTGGGAAATGATATTTGTGATTTGCATGACTAAGTTAGAAAAGGTGATACAGCTTCTGCCTAGCTCTTGATCTCTTGAGAGATGTGCTTTTTGAAGTACTGAGTCCTATATAAGAAGTCTGGCTACCCTGAAGTAAGCGTGTTTGAGAGATAATGGTGGGGGGACCACATAGATATAGAAAGAGATTCTCTCTTTCTCTTTTCTTTCTTTCTTTTTTTAATTTAATTTTGTCTTAAATTTATTTTTGAAGGAGAGAGAAAGAGCATGAGCGGGGGAGGAGCAGAGAGAGAGGGAGACACAGAATTCGAAGCAGGCTCCAGGCTCTAAGCTGTCAGCACAGAGCCCGTCGTGGGGCTCGACCTCACAAACCGTGAGATCATGACCTGAGTTGAAGTCGGAAGTTGGACACTCAACCGACTGAGCCACCCAGGTGCCCCTCTTTTTTTCTTTCTTTCTTTCTTTCTCTTTCTTTCTTTCTTTCTTTCTTTCTTTCTTTCTTTCTTTCTTTCTTTCTTCTTTTTCTTTCTTTCTTTTCTTTTTTTTTTTTGAGAGAAGATAGAGCATGAGTGGGAGATGGGTCTAGGGAGGCAGAGAGAGAGAATCTTAAGCAGGCTCTATACCCAGCACAGAGCTTGATGTGGGGTTTGATCTCATGATGAGATCATGACCTGAGCCAAAATGAAGAATCCTATGCTTAACCAACTAAACCACCCAGGTGCCTCGAAATAGAAAGGGATTTTTGAAAGGCTCTACCATGTAAGACCCCAGTTTTTCTAATCTTCCCAGTCCAGGCATCAAACATGTGACTGAAGGAGCTTTGGAGATGACCTCAGCTGACTGCAACATTATGAGAGACTCTAAGCTAGAACTTCCCAGCCAAGCCACTTCCAAATTCCTGAGCCATAGAAAACATGAGAGAGAATAAAGGATTATTTTGGAGTAATTTATAATGTTTATTTCTTTTTGAAGGAGAGAAAGACAGAGCATGACTGGGGGAGGGGCAGAGAGAGAGGGAGACACCGAATCTGAAATAGGCTTCAGGCTCTGTCAGCACAGAGCCCAACATGGGGCTCGAACTCATGAGCCATGAGATCATGACTTGAGCCAAAGCCCGACTCTTAACTGACTGAGCCACCCAGGTGCTCCTGTTTTGGAGTAGTTTATAGACAACAATAGATAACTAATACACCTCTCCAAACTATGAGATTCTACAAACTAAGGATGAAGAAGAGAATATCTATTGGGTAGGCAAACAGTAGCATTTGCCCCTCTCATAAGTAAAAATGTGTTAAAACAATAATTCTATGTCTATAAAAATAAAAATACAAGACTATTTTTCAAAGCATTATTTACAATAATGAAAAGTTGGAGACAACTTAAATGTCCAATAAGAAGATGTTTAAATAAATTATGATTCTTGTATACTTTAAAATGGCTATAAACTATAAAAAATAAAGTTTTGGAGAATATTCAATGTCATGAGCACATGTTCTTGACATAATAATGTTGAGGTGAAAATAGCAGGAATAAAAATTGAACACTATACTTTAAAAGGGTAAATTTTATGGTGTGTAAATTATCTCAGTAAAAAATTTGTGTGAGAAAAAAATGAACACACACATAAAAATATATATGAGCAGAGAAAAGCCTGAAAGGTAATATATTAAAATGTTATTAGTAGCTATCTCTGGAGCTGAAATTTTACATAATTTTTAATAACCTTCTTTGTAGCTTTCTCACAGAGTAGAAGGTTGAAGTGCAATAAAAAAGTGAGAACACTGGAAAAATGTGAAGCTGAAAATGATTTAAATCCATACTGAATTTTTAAAAAATTGGTGAATAAAGGAAAAGATCAGGATAAGATAGTTCTATTTTTTATTTTTTGAAGAGCCTCCCTCCTGTTTTCCATAATGCCTGTACCAATTTACATTTCCAACAGGGAATAAAGATTCACTTTTCTCCACATCCTTGCCAACACTTACTATTTTTTGACTTTTTGATAATAACCATCCTAACAGATGTGAAGTGATATTTCAACGTGGTTTTGATTTGAATTTCCCTGATGATTAGTGATGTTGAGTGCCTTTCCATATACCTGTTGTCCGCTTGGATATCTTCTTTGGATAATGCAATCCCACTTCTGGTTATAAATCCAAAAGACATGAAATCTACATCTTGAAGAGATATTTGTACTCAAATTTTTTAAAAAAGTAAAAAAAAAAAAAAAAGAAAAAGAAAAGAAAGAAGGGTGATTACCAGGGGGTGGGGGGTAGTGGGAGAAATGGGGAGATGTTTGTCAAGGGTACAAACTTCCAGTTATAAAATGAATAAGTTTTAGAGACCTAACATACAACGTGATAACTATAGTTAATATACTGTATTGTATATTTCTAAAGGGTAGATTTTAAGTATTCTCACAAGAAAAAATGGTAACTATGTGAATGTGTGAAATAGCTTGATTGTAGTAATCATTTCACAGTATGAATATATATCAAAACACTACATTGTATAGCATATATGTCTGTGTGTGTGTGTGTGTGTGTGTGTGTGTGTGTGTGTGTGTGTGTTTTGTTAATTATACCTCAATAAAGTTAAGGGTAACAAAGAAGAAAAGAGAAGAGCCCTGCTGTTTTCAAAGTGATGGGGGAAGTGGTTGTGGTTTTGGGTGGGGGTGGAGTGTGGTGTACATGTAGCATTTGGGGAAGAAAGGAAGAACTACTGATTGAGCCACTGTGTGGTTCTGATGTGGGGACAGTGTGGGGAAGAGGTTGGTGAGATGGTATAAACAGAGAAGGTACATCTGTGTGAGTTGGGGGATGTATAGTGTGCGTGTAAATTGTAGATTTACCAAAGTGGGCGTGAAGTATACTAGAGAGTATTGAGAAGGTATAAGCCAATCCTCATGCCCATAACTGACATAGAGCAGTCTGAAAACTAATTAGGAGAGCATAGAAACTAAACTAAACAACTAAATACAGAAGACTTAGATTTTATACCCAGCTCTCTCCCTAATTAAAATTTCCACATATTGTATTCATACTGACAGTTGCTACTATGTCTCAATTTCCCAGTCTGTGTAATAAAAGAGAGCTGTACTTCCTGTTTTTCACGTAACCTGGAGAACTGCTACGGACTTAGAAGAATTTAAAGCTTCCCATGCCATGGGGCAATGTGTGAAATAATTGCCATCATCAAAAACTCTTCCTCTGGGGCACCAGGATGGCTCAGTCAGTTAAGCGTCCGAGTCTTGATTTCGGCTCAGGTCATGATCTCACAATTCGTGAGTTCAAGCCTCGTGTCCAGCTCTGCACTGACAGTGTGAAGCCTGCTTATGATTCTCTGTCACCCTGTCTCTGCCTCTCCCCCACCCTCTCTTTCAAGATAAATAAATAAACATTAAAAATAAAACTCTTCTTCAATTATTTTTTACCGAGAAATGCTAAATTTTTACATATCTTACAATGTACCCTGTCATTAGTGGCCTTCAGACTAATTATATGGCAGAGCGATGTTGAGCCAGCTGCAACCACGAGCAAATGTCACACAGTCCTTAACCTCTGCAGGTTATAATCTTGTGGAAATTTATCTTTTCATTCTTATCTTTGAGCCATGTGAACATTCACTTTAGTCTGATGACACTAGTCCCCCTCATCCAAAGCTTCAACTTGGGGGTTTTCAGTGATCTACAGTCCACCGTGGCCCCGAAGCAGCTGCTCTTCCTTCTGACAGACATCAGAAGGGCAATAGCAGCCTACACTTCATCACAGCGCCTATGCCCTTCACCTCATTTGTCCCATCATGCAGGCATTTTATCATCTTAGAGCATCACAAGAAGAAAGGTGAATATCGCACGGCAAGATATTTTGAGAGAAAGACCATAGTCGCAAGCTTTTATTATAGTATATTGTTGTAATTGTCCTCTTTTATTATTAGTTATTGTTGTTAATCTCGTACTGTGCTTAATTTATAAATCAAACTTTATCATAGGAAAAAAAACAGTGTATATACGGTTCGATACCATCTGCAGTTTCAGGTATCCACTGAGGGTCTTAGAATGTACTCTCCTGTGCATAAGGGTAGCTACTATAATTTAATCATGTCCCAGAACATGCTGCCACCTCTAGGTGCCTTCCTAACCAAACATTCTTCCTTTGCAGCTACATTGATTTCACTGTCCCATAAACTCTTTTTTATCCTTAGGTCCTTATCGTGATCTCTTCCTGCTTGGTACATGACAACATGGTCTTCACCACATTATTTGTGACTTAGTTTCTTAGTCTAGTGTAGGCTGTGAATTACCTTTGTTAATATTTTCCTCGTGCTGACTTTGTGCTAAGCCCTTTCCATTAAAAAAGGTCCAAAAGATTACTATCCCTATTTTAGAGATGAGAAAACCAAAGCTTTGTAACTTGCCATGTGTCAAATTGGAACAGTGTGGCTAAGTGCCCAGCTATAAATCTGGGGTTCTATTACTGTGGAGAAAGAGCAGAACAAGTATGGGGGACATTTAGCAGTCTCTGTAATAGGAGAGAAATGTAAAGTGGTCATGTAATAAAAGGGCAATTGTGATAAGTTTTAAGAAGGAAAAAGGGTTTGTATAAATAGTTCATGCCAGGGTTTTGTGGTGGGAAGTCATATAGAAAGGACTAGTAGACCTTGGGGGCGCCTGGGTGGCTCAGTCGGTTGAGTGTCCTACTTCGGCTCAGGTCATGATCTCACAGTTCATGGGTTCGAGCCCTGTGTTGGGCTCTGTGCCGACAGTTCAGAGCCTGGAGCCTGCTTCAGATTCTGTGTCTCTCTCTCTCTCAAAAATAAACATTAAAAAAAAAAAAGAAGTAGACCTTGAAGGTAGGTGCATTAGTATTCTATTGCTATGTAACAAGTTACCTCACAACACTCATGTTCATCTCACAATTGTAAATGTCAGATGTTTGTCCTTCATGGTGTGGCTGGGTTCAGTGTTCATTATCACATTCTGAAATCAAGGTATCCAATGGACTGAGTTCTCATCTGGGGGCTCTGTGGGAAAATCTGTTTCCGAGATCATTCTCCTCCTCCTCCTCCTCCTCCTCCTCCTCCTCCTCCTCCTCCTCCTTCTCCAGAGGGAGAAAGAGCATGAGCACGTGAACAGGGCAGGGGCAGAGAGAGAGAGAGAGAGAGAGAGAGAGAGAAAGAGAGAATCTTAATCTTAAACAGGCTCCACACTGGGTGTGGAGGAGGGGCTCAATCCCATGAGCCTGGGATCACGACCTGAGCTGAAGTCAACACTTGGATGCTCAACCAGCTGAGCCACCCAGGCACTCCCCCAAGATCATTCTACCTGTCAGAATTTAGTTCCTTGTAGCTGTGGGAATGAGGTCTACATTTCCCTGTTGTCAGCCAGGGTCTACTTGCAGTTCCTAGAGGCAGCCTGCATTCCTTGACATGTGACCTCTTGCATCTTTAATCTATCCACAGCTTGTTAAATCCTTCCTGTGGTTCTAATCTTTAACTTCCTCATGACCAGCTGAAGAAAACTCTTTGCTTTAATGGGGCTAATATGGGCACCTGGGAGGATCAGTTGGTTAAGCGTCCAACTCTTTTTTTTTTTAAATGTTTATTTATTTTCGAGACAGAGAGAGACAGAACATGAATGGGGGAGGAGCAGAGAGAAAGAGGGAGACACAGAATCCGAAGCAGGCTCCAGGCTCTGAGCTGTCAGCACAGAGCCCGACGCAGGGCTCGAACTCATGGACCGAGAGATCATGACCTGAGCTGAAGTCAGATGCTTAACTGACTGAGCCACCCAGGTGCCCCAAGCGTCTAACTCTTGATTTCAGCTCAGGTCATGATCATGGTTCGTGGGATCAAGCCCCGAATCAGGCTCTGCACTGACAGAGCAGAACCTGCTTGGCATTCTCTCTCTTTCCCTCTCTCTCTGCCCCTCCCCTTCTCATGTTCTCTCTCTCTCTCAAAATAAATAAATAAACTTAGAAAAAAAGGACTGATGTGATTAGGCCAGACTTGCCTGGATAATCTCCTTATTTTAAGGTCAACTGTGCTATATAACATCACCATGTAGATAAAATCCATTACATTTGCCGTTCTGAGGATTATACCAGGGATAGGAAATCTAGGCAGACATCTTAGAATTTTACCTACCACAGTAGATAAGACTTAGACAACCAGAGAGAGGTTTTAGTTGGAAAAGAAATATAGGCAAAAGCTGAAAAGAAAAATTCCACCAGCAATTTTGTGACTGTTATGACTGCTCCAATCATAGTAACAGCTCCCTTTTCCTGAGGGTCTCCTAGGTGCTTTACACAAATTCATTTAACAATCCTTACATCAGCTCTATAAGGGTGGTATCATTCTACTTTTACAAAGACAGAAATTCAGGGAGAGAGAAGAAAAGCTACTTGTCAGAGTTCTATCCCAATCGAATTGTGAAGCTGGGATTATGGCTTGAACTCTAGATGACTCCAGCTTTGTGCTCTTTGCACTATTTAACCCACCTTTCTGTGGGTCTGGATGAGGAAGGAGAAGGCAAGGAGGTTGGTCTGAACACAGACTGTGGAGGACGTTGACGTTAACATAGGTTAAAAGTTGCCATGGAAGATTTTGGATGGTGTGCATGAGTGTGGGGGAGGAGGTGGACAGACGTGGACACGGATGTGGATGGAGGGGAGCATGTGGCTTGGACATCCCATGTGGTATTTTAGGGAGGTTAAATATGGTTAGTCTGGAGTAGCCTGGAGTATAAAATTGGAGGCAGGGATGATATAGTTAGAAGTCTATTGCATGATTAAGTCTCTGAGTCTTGCTGCTGATTTGCAGGAAATACATGGGCCAGAAGAAAGTGTTAAACTACACTTAAGTATATAATTATTAAAGTGGGGGCAGAGTAAGGATTACAGAAAAAAGATCATATGTAATTCCATTGCCCATATATTACTATTACTATGTGAGATAATAAGCAGAGAAAACAGCTTTGGTAGCTGTGGTAGACTAGACAAAAATGTTATTAGTTTTGTAGAGAGGATCCATCAGGCAAGGGAGTTCCTGCGAGCTGTTTAGTAATTAAGAGTTAGTCGTGGTCAGACTAACATGGTTACTAGCTGTGTAACTAGGGTCAGGTTCACAGGCTGGGGTGGTTGCACAGGGCCCTGCACTCATAAGAGCTTCACATTTGAGGTGTAATGCTCGTGGGTTATTGTCTTAATTTTTATAGTTTTATCTTTGAGGGGCCTCTGGGTGGCTCAGTCAGTTAAGAGTCTGACTTCGGCTCAGGTCATGATCTCATGATTCGTGAATTCAAGCCCCATATCGGTTGTCAGCGCAGAGCCCGCTTCTGATCCTCTTTCCTCTTCTTTCTCTGCCCCTCCCCCACTCGTTCTCTCTTTCTTTCTCTCTCTTTCTCAAAAAAAATAAAAAATAAAAAAAAAAAAACCCAACTTTATCTTTGAGTTTGTATTTTACAAGTCCAATGAGACAATGGAGCACACATCGGGGGTTTGGAATCTCCACTTTTGCACGGTCCTGTCTCTCACCACCTCCTCTGGATGGGTTTTAGGCAGCCTGCTCCCCCAGCCTCTTGGTCCCCTGCCCCCACTGACCTTTTCTTCCCCACTCCTGTCCAGTGACCACAGCTGATTTCTGTTCTGCCTTAGGCAGGATTCCATGTGGGCCCCCCCATAGTATCTAGGGGTGAGGGATTATGGTGGCCATTCCCAACTCAAGCTATCAGGGCCACAGCATGTTTGAGAGCTGTTAGGTGGCCATGGGTCTCTTTCCCTCCCTTGATCCAGTTACTTAGTGAGTCTCAGTGTTGAGGTAAAGATGTCTTTTGAGGTCACCCATCTGCTGAGGGTTGTGGAGGAAGGCCTATTGGAAGGGAAGATGCCTGGCTTGGTTTCCTTACCTTTAGCCGGTCCTAGGTGAAACTTCAGATGAACGACAGAGCTTCAGTTTCCTTATCTGTAAAATGGGGGAGAATAAAGTAGTATAAACTGCATATACCTCAGTTTGAATAAGGGTTTATACAGTGCCTAGAACTTATAAAGTATAAATAAATGTTAGCTTAAAATAGATATAGAATTCTGTGACCTATAAGGATATGGAAGTAGTAGCCAAACAGTGACGATATTATGAGAAGAAAAAAATGCAGGATTTGGCAACATGCAGAGTAGAAATAGGGGATATATATTACCAGACAAAAATAGCTTCAAAAATTGCACAGGAAAACACACATAGTTTAGCCTCTTGGAAAATGTGGGACCTTGAGAAATAATTTCATTTGACTTGAGGAATGTCAGCTTGGTGGTATTAGTGAAAGTGTTACCTTGGAATGGGAAAGTTTGGGTGAAAGAGAATCAGAGATATATTCACAAGATGTCTTTAATATAAAGTGTGCTGTGAGAGGAATAGGTAATTTGGTTGTATCAAAATGTAAAACTTTTGATAAAACTTTTTCATTTTTACTTCCTTTCTAGGTTTCTGTCCTAGATATTTACACACGTGCACAACACAATGCTGGTCATGCAGAATTGTTTTTTGATACTGACAAACAGAATTTAATCTAAATGTCCACTAGTAGGAAATTGGTTATATAAATTGTTTGATTTAATGCAATGGAATACCATGCAGCCATTAAAAAAGAATGAAGTTAGACCTATATTTATCAATGATGAAAGATAACCAGGGGATTTTAATTAGGGGGAAAAATATCAAATTCCAGGAAAATGTTTAATCCCACTTACTTAGAAAATATACATGTACAAGAAAATGAATACCCAAAAGTCTAGAAGGCTACACATTAAACTATTAACAGTGAAAATCTCTGAGGGAGTGGGTGGAGTGTGTGTGTGAATGAATGGGGCACTCATGTTACATGTGCATTCCTGTTATATGAATGTTTTACCAAAAATATTTCCACGTATTACTGAGAGGAAATGGAAAGAGTATTTTGAGGGAACTGTGCGAAGGGAAAAGTTGAGGAGGGGGCGGGGAGACCCTGATCTCTTGGGACTCCAGAGCCGCGGGAGGTGAGGAGACCCCGCCCCGCTGAGGTGATTCTGCAGAGGGGCGGAGCTCTGCAGAGCCCTGGCGGGAGGTGGCTCCTGGGGGCGGGGCTGCTGATTCCAGCCGCACGCTCCGCTCCCACCATGCCCTTATAAGGAGCGCCCCGCGTTAGGGCTCCGGAATCCGGTCGCAATCCCTGCGGCTCAGCCCCAATCCCAGGCCCCTCCCTTGGGAATGGGGGCGGGGCGGGTTCTTGGCGGCGCGGTGGCGAGGGCGGAGCATCTTGAAGTGGGACCAATAGGAGTGGCGGACCCGGTCTGAATGGTGCTGCCATTGGGCGCGGCTACATGAGAGGGCGGGGCGCCCGCGGGGCTGGTTACGCCGAGGGAAGCCCCGACTCCGTAGTTGCTGCTCGCAGTCGGTTTCTTTGCCGGTTCCCGGCCCAGCCGTTCCCAATTCTCTGTAGCCAGCGGTTCGCCGCCTCCTGCTTGCCGCCGCGATGCCGGTGTTTCATACGCGCACGATCGAGAGCATTTTGGAGCCGGTGGCGCAGCAAATCTCCCACCTGGTGATCATGCACGAGGAAGGCGAGGTGGACGGCAAAGCCATCCCTGACCTCACCGCGCCGGTGGCCGCTGTGCAGGCGGCAGTCAGCAACCTTGTCCGGGTGAGCGCGCTAGGCCTGGAGTGGGGAGCGGGGTGAGGAGACATTCCAATGGCTCCCCTTTGCCGGCTTGCTGCCTGTGGCTTTGCGCGTGGGTTCTGCAGCCAGATGGCCGTGGGTTCTAATCCCAGTCCCCCCACTCTGTGACCTTGAGCGAGCCCCTATGCTTCTCTGGGCCTCAGTTTCTTCATCCATAAAATGGGGGCAATCATAATAATGCCTGCCTTGCGGGTTTGTTGTGAAGATTCAGCGAGGTGGTATTTGTAAAGTGCCTAGCGCAGCTTGTGACCCACAGTAGGCGCTCAGTAAAGGATAGTTTTTAGGGTGTCTGATGGCCCCTTTCACTCAGCAGGCTGTCGCCCCTCGCGTTGACAGTCTTGCTCTCAGTTCCTTCTTAGGCCTCCCCAGTCTGGCCTATGTGCGGGCGCGCTCCCCTGCCTTTCCTTCGAGGGATTCTTATTTGAGCGGCCTTGTTCACCTTTCTAATACTTTTGCCCCTCACCCGGAGACCTCCCTCACCCACCACTCTTTCCCCTCGCGCTCCCCGAGTCGGGCTCTTTTGTCTACTTGTCTTACTTGCCACTCGTCTCTCGATCTCCTCCTTCCTTCCTAGGCATTTCTACTTCTGCTCACACCTCTGGCACTCTCAAACACCGGGTAATTTCTTTATATTTGTTTATGCAATAATTCATGACCCCGAGTCCCTTTTCCACTTTTGCTTCACCCTGCGGCCTTTCATTTTATTCCCTCCCGTGGAGATTTCCACCTGGCTTTACCTGCTGTCAAACGGCTTCCTCCTTCTGGGGCCTTTCTAGACTTGGGGGCCCTCCTCCTCCGCCCCTCCTCCGGGCAGGAAGCAAGATGGAGTGTTGGGAGAGGCCTGTGGAATCTGGGATCTGCGGCCCCTGCCGGAGAGAGGCCCCTGCCGGAGAGGAGAACGGGGCGTCTCCTCCCCAACCCACAACTTTGCTGGGTGGCTGAGTGGCCCTGCAGACCTCTGTAGCCCACAGCTGTGACTAATAACAGAGGTGGTTCTTAGGGGAGGCGGAGCTCACTTCTGAAATGGGAAAAGAGGTGCTGTGACCAGCCTCCTAACATTTCCCTGACTAATATCACACTTCTTTCCCACCCTGGGTGGGTGACTCACTCAGACCCCTGCTGCCTCTAAGGGACAACTTTGGAAAAAGTTCATACTGTTCCCCCACTGAGCTGTGTAAATAGTGTATGTCAGGGTAGTTGGCAGCTTGGGAGGCAAGTGTGGGTCTGGGTGGGGCTTGGTTTACTTGTCTGATTAGAGCACTGTAATGTACTAGTGGCACTTTAGCCGCTGAAAGTCTACCTCAGTCTTTAGGGGTCCTTCTCAGCCAGTTCAAGAGACTGATAATTAGGAAGGGGGGGGACCCCACCGACTAAATTCCTCAATTTCGTTCTGTATAGATTTAGTAAGAATCTATTCAGTAAGAATGCAGTATTCATTCAGAATATCTAGTTCTATATTGTTCTTGTTCTTTTTGTAACTAATTTTAATCTAAGACTCCAGAGTACATTCTTAAGTAGTGTTGTCTAACATGGCTGCATTCCAGACCTCCATTTTTCAACAAATAGGAAACAATGTAAAGAGACAGAGTAATAGTGTCCCCCCATGGAATACTTCAGGAAATGAAATCTTAAAACCACATGTTGCACTTGGAACAGAGCTAGTTTAGTCTAGGGGTTGATATCTGGTTAGGCTATTTAGAGAAAAGTTATTTATGAGCTTCATTGCATGAATTAATAAGAAGTGAATGCTGCCTAGGGAGCATTGTAATAAATCAGTGGTTCTCAGGTTGGGGTGTGCATCAGAATCACTAGAGGGGTTTTTAGGAATAAAGTTGTCCAGCTCCCATCTCAGACTTAACTGAGGAGCCTTTCATGGGGTAGTCTCAAGGCCTTTGTATTTTTCAGAAGCTTCATAGTTGGTTGTGATACACCCTTAGTTAGGAAACACTGCAAAGGTATCATGAGACAAATACAAAAGAAATAAGGCCAGTCATGAGCTGAAAAAAAAAATACATATAGTTGCATCCCAACACATACAAAGAAAGGGACTTGAGGTTGGTGGTACATCTGAATTAGCAAAGAGAAAGTTGGGAGGATTGTGCTGATAGTTAAAATGAACAAAGGTACTGGTAAGTCATTTCCAGGTTACAACAAGTATATTGTCTGGACTAGCTCAGGAAGTAAGTTGGAGAGAAATTAGAGACGAAGTCAGTGTATGACATATGGCAGTTAAACAGAAGGCCTTATCCAGTCATCTTATCCAAGATGAACAAAGACAGTGGGAGGGAGGAGTGGATGAGAATAGTTTTTGAGGGAGACTGTATAGGTTGTGTTCTCTGGAGGCCAGGGGACCTATCCATTGCGTGGAATTCTCAGTGCCAGCTGTGGCCCTTATATATATGCTACTGAGTGTTGTGATGAATTGTGTACATGTGTCAAGTTCTCAACTAGGTTGTGTCTGGAGAATGGGCCTCACAGGATGGCCCAATAAGTATTGCTGAAGGAAAGAAGGAACTGTAGGAGAGGAGATAAATTAGGAGAACTTTTAAGTTGGCTGGTCATGAAAAAATTGAGGACCTGGACTTTGAGTGTGGCAGCGAAAATGGAGAAGGAGTTAACTAGAAATATAGTAGAGGAAGAGTTAGTGGAACTTGATACTGGCGTCCTCAGGTTTTGCTAGGAAAAAACGTTGTGTTACTATAAAATAATGAAACTGATTTTTGAACAAATATTCTGGAATCTATATAATTCAGGCTTCTTTCATTTACCTTGGGAAGTTATATCTTTATTCCAGTTCTTCTGTTTGAGAATTTCTCTCAGATTATTTACATATATGTGTCAAATTAGTCCAGAAAATTTTATCTGCGGTGGGCATTCCTTAGCCCTACTATTTTATGTGTCGTTCTTGAGTCCAAGTGCCTTTTGGACATTTCCACAATGAAAGTTTACCAGATGAAGATGAACTTCTTGATTGTTAAGCATAGTCACTCACTTATCAAACAGGTGTTTATTGAGACTCCCTTTTAATGTCAAAGCAGTAAGTATGATTCTGGGCAGAATAAGTATAATACTAGATTGAAAGTCCCAAGTGACACTAAGGAAGTGAAGTACTGTGAAAGTTCAGAGGAAGGTGAGGTTACTTTCGGTGGGAGAATAGGGAAGGCTTCAAGGAGGATGTAGCATTTGAGACAGCTGGAATTTGAACATTTAAACATGTGGTAAGAAAGCATCCTAAGTGGAAAGAATGACCCAAACAGAGGCATAGAATTATTGAGAATCTGAGGACCAAGTTTAGACGTAGGGCATCATTAAGGTGACTACTTTTGGAGGGGTAAGACTCATTTGGAGTTGTAATTTCAAGTATATTTGTTAAACAGAAGTAGTCCGGTCACTTTTAATACCTATCTTATTGCAACTGAGTTATCATTTTTACTCCACACTTAGGGAGGGGTAAGATGGGAGTATTTATTTGCATGTCCTTTTTTTCAGGATCCTGAGGAGGACCATGTTTTAAAAACAGTTTTGTTGAGATGTAATTCACATACCATACAATTCCCCCATTTAAAGTGTACAATTAGGTGTTTTTTAATATATTGACAGAGTTGTGTAACCATCACTGCAATCTAATTTTAGAAAGTTTCTATCCCGTCAAAAAGAAACCTCGTACCCATCAGCAGTCACTCATTCTCTTGATCCCCCACTTTCTCAGGCCTAGACAACTACCAGTCTACTTTCTGTCTCTGTGGATTTGCCTATTTGGACATTTTATGTTAACGGAATCATAAAATATATGGTCTTTTGTCTCTGACTTCTTTGACTTTGCATAATGTTTTCAAGGTTCATCCACAGTGTAGCATAGTATGTATCAGAACTTCATTCCTTTTTGCTGCTGAATAATATTCCATTGTATAGAATAAGGCCATTTTAAACATAGAGAGTGATTCTAATGTAATAAAAAAACAAAACAAGGAAGAGGTGCTGAGACAAAGAAGGGTGGGAAACGAAAAACAGAGGAGGGGTAAGAATTTCCAAGGGTGGGATTCAATGAGCAGTGTGAAAAAGTCAGAAGTCTTAGACTGCCTGTTTTGTAGCATGGCATATAAATTTTTCTTTTTTTCCCACTGAAGTGGCCCATAGAAATCTGTCAGTCTTTGTGATCATATGGTCATGGTAGTTTTATTAATGGGACTTCAGACACTTTGCCTTCTCCATTGCATCTGAGGGCATGTGTTGTAACTCCTCCTTGGGCTCATGAAATATTTATTTTGGGAGTTTTTGTGGCCTTGACTTTTATGAGCCTCACCCATATATTATACCCTGTTGAGACCAGCTATGGTACAAATAGCAGGATTGTCTTTACTTTAAACTGATACATGGGAAAGGCCGTTCTGCTCTTAAAAAAAGATCAGCAATTAATTTTGTCATTTGTAAATTATCATTAACATCGGAAATTATTTTTGCTCTAATTTTTTTTTGGTTGATGTTAGATTTATTTCAGTTAAGATAAATAACGGGGGTGCCTAGCTGGCTCAGTTGGAAGAACATGCAACTCTTGATCTCAAGGTTGTGAGTTTGAGCCCCACATTAGGTATAGAGATTACTTGAAAAAAACAAAATCTTAAAAAACAACAACAACAATGGTGATAGGCCTGTGGGTGATTTTTTTCTTCTTCATATTTTCCTGTATTTTCCAATTTTTAAAATGAGCATATAATTCCTATATTAAGGAAAAAATAAAGGGAATAATAACATTTGTGTAATCCTTCATAGTTAATAAAATACTTTCTTTTTTTTTTAATGTTTATTTTTGAGAGAGAGTGAGTGGGGGAGTGGCAGAGAGAGGGGGAGACAGAGGCTCTGAAGTGGGCTCTGTGCTGACAACAGAGAGCCTGATGTGGGGCTCAAACTTACAAACTGCAAGATCATGACCTGAGCTGAAGTTGGACGCTTAACCGACTGAGCCACTCAGGTGCCCCAATAAAATACTTTCATATGCGGTATCATAGTAATCCATTAAGGTAGGTATTGCGATGGTCCTGGTTTTATAGATGAGGATACTATATAGATCAGAGAAATTAAGTAACCTGCCCACAGTGGCACAGCTAGTTAGTGGTATAGCTTGAACCCAAACTCTGTTTTTCTTCCTCTGTATCCTTTGCTTTCTCTACTCCACTATTCTGTGTCCACTTAGAGCAAAGTTGTTAAATATCAGTGGAAGTTTTCCACCTAGAGTCTGAAACAACGAGAATGCTGTTAGTCATAGAGTTTCCGTTTGTCCTGGGCCTGGCAAGGTTATCTGTTTAAAACCTTTTTTTGGCATGGCCTGCATGACGGGCCTATGTGAAAAGAATGACGTGAAGGTATGGTTCTGTTTCACAGTAACATTTGATTTTGCAGCATTTCTTTAAAAAAAAAAAAAAGAGTAGATATAGATCAGCACCAGAAGTATTTATGCCTGCAAAACAGATAAAGGCTTTTTATAGTATATATGCCTGCTCAGATTGAAAGCCTATTACAACTAATAGTATTTAAAGTAGTTTTGTAGGATTTCTGTATTTAAATAGTATTTGAAGTAGTTTGTGGACTCTTTGGGGAATCATGAACTTTCATTTGAAAAATGAAGGGGTGTCTGGGTGACCTAGTCAGTTAAGCGACTGACTCTTGATTTTGGCTCAGATCATGATGTTACAGTTCATGAGTCTGCACTGGGCATGGAGCCTGCTTAAGATTCTCTTTCCCTCTATTGCTCATACTTTCTCTCTCTCTTTCTGGAAAAAAAAAAAAAAAAGAAAAATGAAAAACTATGGATCAAAAGAGATAAATGGATGGGACAGGTCGTGAACTTTGTTCCAATAATACTTAACATTTACTCATGTGATTGAGAGAACTGGAGAGTTTTGAAGATTATAATGTTTCTACAACTATGGTTTTAATTTTAATAGGGCCCCAATTTAAATATTTGTGTATCTACGTAGTAGAAAGTTGGGCCTTTTTTTTTTTTTTTAAGTTTATTTGTTTATTTTGAGGGAAAGAGAGAACATGAGCAGGGGAGGGGCAGAGAGAAAAAGAGAGAGAGAGAGAGAGAGAGAGAGAGAGAGAGAGAGAGAGAATCCCAAGCAGGCTCCACTGTCAGCGCAGAGACCCTTGCAGGCTCCATCTCACAAACCACGAGATCATGACCTGAGGCAAAATCAAGAGTCTGCCGCTTAACTGATTGAGCCACCCAGGTGCCCTGAAAGTTGGGTTTTTCTAAAGCTTTTGTATAAATAGCACTAGTATAACTCTAAGTGGACAGAATAAAGGTTAGAGTAAAAGTCCTATGGTATTAACCA
Source organism: Lynx canadensis (assembly GCF_007474595.2). Classification (NCBI taxonomy): domain Eukaryota; kingdom Metazoa; phylum Chordata; class Mammalia; order Carnivora; family Felidae; genus Lynx; species Lynx canadensis. The sequence goes on along the minus strand of NC_044313.2, from coordinate 53,034,783 downwards.
CAGTGTCTTAAGTTGGCTTCTGTTACAGACCAGGAATAAGGGCAGCATTAAGGCAACTACTTTAATGGGGATGGGACTTATTTGGATTTTAATATTTCTTGTATATTTGTTAAAAAAGTGGTTTCATCATTTTATATACTTATTTAATGATTAGCCACTTATACACATATAAAATGCTTATGCTTCATATGTATCAAAACTGAGAAGGTCATTTTTATTCCTGGTCTTCTCCTCCAGTTCAGCATGGCATGTGTATACTCTCCTGTGACATTCATCACACTTAGTCAATGTTTGTTTTCTCCACTAGATTATAGGTTCTCCAATGGCAGGGACCATGTCTGTTGTGTTCATTACTTTATTTCTAGTGTCAAGCTGTGACCATAGGTGTGCAATATAATTTTCTTTTAACTAAGTGAACATGTACATAGCATTTCTTTCTTATGTGAAAAATATTGTAATAAAAATTTTGTGCAATGTATATTTTTCATCCCCAGCTTTGAAGCATCTGATGTAGCCAAATTTGAACAGTTGCAGTGAATTTATAGTGGGCTTTGTCTGAAACAAGTAGAATATGTATAAGAGGAAGGAACGAATGGCTAGCTGCCCATTGGTTGAGATAACAAAAGTGTTCAGGCTATTTTGGGTTGTGGTTCTCTGTTTCAGAGTCATTTCAAGTACGCAGGCCACTTATTAAATTCATAATGTGAGAACATGTTCCTAACTGAAAATGGCATTGGGATCTTGCATTCTTTTTAAACTGCAATGTCTTTTTAAAATTTAACAATTTAGACCTGGTATTGATATATTATTTGGAGGCCTGCAGGTTACAGCATAGTATCATACTATGGGTCATGAATTCCTCTGTCTTCTCTCTCTACTTCAAACCAATTTGTGTTTCCCTGGATATAAATACAAATTAAACTATATATAGATGCACCAGTTCTTATTGTTTTTCACCGTTAAAAAACAAACAAACAATACCTCAACTCCTTTAATTCACTTTCCTGTTTAAGAATTTGCAAGGAAAGGGGTGCCTGGGTGGCTCAGTCGGTTAAGCGTCCACCTTTGGCTCAGGTCATGATCTCACAGTTCATGGGTTCCAGCCTTGCATTGGGCTCTGTGCTGACAGCTTAGAGCCTGGAGCCTACTTCAAATTCTGTGTCTTCCTCTCTCTGCCCATTTCCCGCTCATGATCTATCTCTCAAAAATAAATAAATGTTAAAAAAAAATTTGCAAAGAAAAGTGAGGAGACCCAGTCTGTTATAATATCCCAAGACTTTGTCATGTGCCATTGAAGAGCCATGATGTACTTTACTGCTTGTTTCAGTAAGTGTGGAATGAGATGATTTTAAAATAATGGGCTAGATCCTGAAAGAACTAATCTTGACATACTATTTAAAGATATGGGGGCTTTAGTCTGATTAAATCTATTTAGGTATGAGCAATATGTGCAGACAAAGAGATAGGTAGGGTATGAGAGAGTAATGGATAAAAGGGAACTTGTATAATTAGACATAGGAAATTGGGGATTTGTTGCTTTCTTTCCAGTCGCTTGGTAGATTTTGTGTCCTTGTATATTGGGTCATCAGTCTGATGATTGATTTGTGGTTTTTCTTATCCCTCCCACCTGCCCCGCCCCCTCCCTTAGGGTATTTCCTTTAGATTGTTGGTTTCTGGAGGGCAAGAATGGGGCTATATTCTTGGTATTTCTGGTGCTGTTCTTATCCTAGTCCCTTGCTCATGGTATTCCTTCCACAAGTGTGTTGTGCTTTGATAGTTGCTATCCCAGCTAGTCATTCTAATGAGGATAGCTCACTATCTTTTGCCTCCCTTGGAAGGCATGGTGATTCTCTTTTCTTGCCTTCAAATGTTGCTATATACAAATGGCTATGTAATCAAAGAGAAAAACAAAGATTCATAAATGATATTATATTCTGTTGTTACGTATTTGGACTTTTAGATTTCAAAAAATTTTGTTACTTCTACTAGAAGTCAGCTTATTGGATTGGTATGAGTGTGGGATTTTTATGTGTATAGAGGATGAGAGGTAGTGAATCTTAGAACTAAAAATGTTTTACAAATATTGTCAAGTTGCAGAAAATAGAATCTTTGGCCCCTAGAGAATTTCCCACCGATAAGATTTCCAGTCAAATGACTTTTAAGAGGAAAGTGGCTGAATTTCATTGCAGCTGGCCACAATCCAAGTAAAAGTTATTCCTTCTTTTGAAATAAGTTTACCTTATTCCCACAAGTAAGCTTTCTGTGAAGAAAGAGGAATAGCACATTTGTTCTTAGAGTTGAGAGGTGAGGGACCTCTATTACCTAGCTCCCTATATTTTAAGCCTTCTTTCTTTGTTCAGTGCATCTCTGAAGAATTGGTTTTATCTGTAAGGTAGACAACCTGTTTTTATATATACAGTTAAAGTGGATAAGGATATATGAATGGCGGCATAATTCTTACACAGAAAAAAATCAAGTCTACTAACACTTAAATATCTTATCTTTGCTCTTCTCCCCAAAGAACAAAATTATTTATCAGACCCTTGTTATGCACCTTGCTAGGTGTCCTGAGTGATAGTAGGATATGTAAGATATGGTCTCTGGCTTCAAGTTGTTAAAATACAGATGAAATTTATAATCTTAGAAAATATTTATCTTATCCATGTCCTCTCCACCAGTGAAATTGTTTGCAGAATTTAAGTTACCCATTTTAAGGGGTTGTGCGCTAGTACTGTAAATGCTTTATTTCTTGGAGCCACGGAGAAAATATGAGTGGACCAGCAGCAGAGTGAGCAGGTGGTGGGCCTCATAGTGAGGAAAAGACCTTTGAGCATTGGCCTCAGCTGTTGTCTTCTTGTGGTACTCCAGACACACTGGGTTTTCATTTCCTCCAAAGCACAGTGCTGTTCCTCTGCTTGAACTACTTTTCAGTGCTTCTTTATTTGGGCAATTTCTACCAATCCTCAACTTCCATATTAAATGCCAGTGTTTTAGGGACACCCTCCCTGACTTTATCTCCAGAACTAAGTTAGGTCTGTCTATCATATGATTTCTATACTTTTTTCCTTATTTTGCTTATCACAATTGTAAGTAATTATCTGTGTGATACTTAACATCTTTCTCCCCACTAGAGGCTTAAGGAGCAAATACTGGTTCTGCTGTGTTTGCCCCAGAATTTTCAGCACCCATCATAGTGCTTGCACATAGTAGAGTCTTGAAGAATACTTGTGGAATGAACAAATGGGAAGACCATGTGCTGCTTCCCTACCAAAACTGTTTTATGTTTTTTTGGAAAAATATATATCATGCTGTGGGTGAATCTTGGTGAGGTTTAGCTGCCAATTAGGAAAGTAGCTGTAAATTTTTGCTTAGCACAGGGCATTGCATGTAGTAGGACCATCTAATTCCTGTTTCCTGAATGAATCAATTCCAGGCATAAAGTCCTGGGGTGAGGTGGGAATAATCCTGTCCAACATAGGAAGATGCAGAATTTGTTAAGTGTAAATAAAACTATAACATGGATTTGAAATTCTCGATTAGTTTTAGTGCTTTGCAAATAAACAGAATAGACAAGTTTGGCAAAATGCATCTAGTATGAGTTAGCAAATACCAAAGTCAGACTTTAGATAAAGATACAAGGTAAATCAGGATACAAACTTGACAAGAATCTTGGAAAGCAGTAGGGTATAATGGTTAAGAGTAAAGACTCCAGAGCTAAACTCCTTGGTTCAAATCCCACTATTGATTGATACCTCTGAGGTATGTAAATTGGGGAAATTATTTAACCTCTATTTCTCATGGTCCTCCTCTGTAAAATAAAGCTAATCATAATACTACCTGACTCATCATGTGTTATTGTGAGGATTAATGAATTCATAAAAATGTTTAGAACTATGCCTGTCATATAGTTAAGAGCTCAATGAGTGTTAGATATATTAAGATATTTTCCATAATTTTTAAGTCATATTTTAAAATGTTAGTCTAATGAAAAGGCAGTGTTGATTCTTTTTTTTTTAATGTCTAAGCATAACTTCTAACTTTTGCTTAACAAGGCAAAGTGCCAGTGAAAGCTTTCAGTAGAATTCCATATGTTGTGGAATATACAGTTTTACCAACTGTGGGGAAAATATCACTCACAGTTTAGGTGCCTGAGCTTTGATTGCCATTTCCTCATGATTGAATCAAACATCTAAATTTTTGATTGATAACTCCTTTGGAGCAATAGTGAAGGGAAAAGTAAAGTACCCCCCCCCCTCTATATTTGTCCCCCCAATTTAGAATCAAGAAATGGAGCTTAGGATTTGGTATTTTATCCCAAGCATTCATTGTCCCATTTTCTAAAAAAGAAAAAAAGATGAAGGGATAGTCAGGCCACTCACTAAAATAAGTAAGATAGGATCAGCCTTCCAGGTAGAGTTGAGAAGTATAATGCATTTGTAAAATAGAATTCATTTTATTCTGGAACAGCCAAATTAATGTAACAAATATATAACGACTACATACTATGGTAGGTACTGGGTGGGCTTAGTATCTCTTATCTGAAAGGAGGGCTAGAATCTCTTTCAGATGTCCTATCAACATGGGGGTAATAGAGTCAAAGAATATGATGGCCACACTACTAGTTTAGAAGGTATACTGTTATTTCTAGTCTTATGGTGGTTTTCTGGAAATTTTTTAAACATGTGTATTTAATGTCAATGTCTTAGATAGCATTTTTACTATCTTCCTGAGTAATATAAAGATTGTAAAATACTTCTAGTTCCATGATCCCTTTACTTATGGTTGTGCAAAATTTTGTTTGTCTTGTTTTTTCACCCCATAAGTTAGATAGTATTGTTGTCTTATACTGTTGCTTTTTTCCCCATTTACCCACATTTACTATTTTTTTGAGATGTAAGAGAAGTGATGAACAAACAGACCTTCCTTCTAGGTATATTTCTCTACTTCCTGAAGTACACCCTACACTAGTATCTTTTTTTTTTAATGTTTATTTTTATTTTTGACAGAGAGAGAGAGAGAAAAAACACACACGTGGGGAAGAGGCAGAGAGCGAGAGGGAGAGCCACAATCTGAAGCAGGCTCCAGACTCTGAGCTGTCAGCACAGAGCCCAACGTAGGGCTCAGACTCACAAACTGTGAAATCATGACTTGAGCTGAAGTCAGACGCTCAACCAGCTGAGCTACCCAGGGGCCCCTATGCTAGTATTATCTTTAATGGGGTCTTTGGGCAGTATACATTCTAAGCTTTTATTTGGCTGAAAATGTCTTTCTTTTGTCTTCTTTTTTGAAAGATAATTTCATTAGATATGCTAATCAGGGCTGATAGTAATTTTTTTCCAGCACTTTGAAAATATTATTCCAGTGTTTCTGTATTCACATCAGCCAATTGTTGTTTTGCTGCAGGTTACAACTTTTCTCCCAGGGGTTTTTAAGACCTTATTTATCTTTCTTGAGATTTTTTTTTTGGGCTCCCTGATTTTTGAGGATTGATTTCTTTTATCAATCCTAGATAATTCTTAGCCATTATCTTTTTGAATTTTTACCTCTTTCCTCATTTTATTCTCTCCCTTGGGAACTCTAATTAGAAAAATGTTGTACTTTATCACTCTGTCCTTCATATTTCTTAGTGGTTTGTGTTTTACCTTTAGTTAATTTCTTCAGTTCTTCCAGTTTGCTAATTCTCATGCAGCTGTGTCTGTCATTTCGTTCATCTACTGAGTTTTTAATTTAAATGACAGTATTTTTTACTTCTAGAATTCTGTTTGTATCTTTTTCAAAATCTGCCTGTCAGTTTTAATAGTCTCTTGTTCTTTCATCAGACCTTTTAAAAAAGATTATATTCTCTCTCTCTCCCTTTGTTTCTTTTTTTTTTTTTTTTTGGTTTGATAAAAAACATCTTGGAGTGTAGAACTATAAGAGCTTAATACCAGGATGAGAATAGAAAGGTACTTTTGAAATCTGAAGGAATTCTAGGATAATATTACTGTCATGAGACTGTGGAAGTCTCTGATTCTTTTCTTTCTTTCTTTAAAAAATTTTTTTTTTTTTATTATTGCAGGAAGATACATGTAACATAAAAGCTACCATTGTAGAGGCCCCTGGGTGGCTCAGTTGAGCGTCTGACTCTTGATTTTGGTTCAGGTCATGATCCCAGGATTCTGGGATTGAGCCCTGTGAAGGGCTCTGTGCTGAGTGTGGAGCCTACTTGGGATTCTTTCTCTCTCCCTTTGTCCTTCTTACCCCACTTGCACTCTCGGTCTTCAAAAAATAAAAAATAAAAAAAATAATAAAAAGGTGTCATTTTAACTATTTTTAAGTGTACAATTCTGTGACAATAAGTACATTCACATTGTTGTGTTACCATGATCACCTTCTACCTCTAGAACCTTTTCATTGCCCCCAGCTGAAACTCTGTACCCATTACACACAACTTCCCATTTCTTATTCCACTGAGTTCCTGACAGCTATAATTCTACTTTCTGTCTCTTTGAGTTTGACTTCTCTAGGCAACTCATATAAAGTAGAATCATATGGTATTTTTCCTTTGGTGACTGGCTTATTTTACTTAACATAATGTCTTCAAGGTTCATCCATGTATCTTATGTCAGAATTTCCTTCCTTTTTAAAGCTAATAATAATACTCCATTGCATGTATGTACTGCATTTTGTTTATTCATCTATTGATAGCCACTTAGGTACCTTCCTTTTGGCTCATGTGAATAGTGCTGCTGTGTCATCACTCTTTTTATTGCCTTCTGAGGTCTGGACTTTGCATCTGAGGGGTAGAAGCTTCTGATGGATTCAGGTAGGACTGTGAACCCAGCCATGTTTGCCAGGGAGCAAACATGTAATCAAATCAGGCCAAAGGCCCTTTTGCAGAATATGGCAGGAAGACAGGAGGGGAAGTTCATTCCATCCCAGGGAGCCAGTATTTGAAGCACAAGCAAGTTTGTCAGCCAGAGAAAAATGGAAAAGCCTTCTGTGCAAATGCAAAGATACAAGAGTGTAAATGTGCAGTTAGGGAGTGGGGAAGCTTTAGTGATGAGACTACCAAGGTAGATTGTGCTAGTTTGGGAAGGGACTTATATGCCATATTAACCAATCAAAAAGTCCTTTAATTTTTGAATAAGTAAAAAATTCACCTGGTTTGAAATTTGAAAGGTTTGGGATTTAGTAAACAGTCTCTATCCCACCCTTGAACATCAGTCACAGTTTCAATAGGAAACCAATAGGGTTCCTCCTCATAGGAAACCAATGGACACAGGAAACCCAATGTCTTGGGTATGCTTCTAGAGATAGTTTATGCATATTCAGGCAATATGTGTTCGCCTTTTATGTAAGTGGTGACCTATCATTACTGCCCTGGTCCTCGATTTTTTTCCCTTGAAATACTTTGAGAACATTTCTTAATACATATTGAATCTTTTGACAGTTACATAGTAATCCATTGATGACTGTAACATAGTTTATGTAACTAGGCCCTTATGGAGGGACCTCAGGTTATTTGTGATCTTTTGCTATTTCAGACTGTGGCAATGAATGACACAGTTAAGTCATTTTATGCCTGTGCAAGTACATTTATAGGATAATTTCTAGAAGGGGACCATTCTAGGCACTGGATGTGAGGCAGTGGAAGGATTTTAAACTGAGGTATAACATGGACAGTTTTGGGTTTGGGTAGGATAACCCTGGTAGTGGTGAGGAACATAGATTGGAGAGTGAGACACACATTGTTGGAGAGCCATCCATCCAAGAGACAGGGAAGGCTGCCTTCAAGCACTGGGGGAGTGCAGATAGAGAAAGACAGGGCAAATTCTAGAGAGTTCTTTATTACTTCATTTACATTTGGAGTCACAGTATTCTCAATTTCAGAAATGCACCAGTGAAACAAAGTGGTTTTAAAAATTACTAATTATTTTATTTATCCTTAGGGCAACACTATGTGGTTGTTACTCCTATTTTATAGATGAGGAAACTAAGGCTCATAGAGCCCGGGGCTAATAAGTGGCAGGGCCAGAACTTCAGTATTTTAATTATGCAAATGAGCTCACTTTGAAATGCAGGACCAAAAACCTAAAAGGTGTCAACAATGGCTATATTGAAGTTGTATGTTAAATAAGTCATACCATACATACCTTTTTGATTTCATGTGGAAAAAAGAAAAATTAAATACAGTGGCTAGTAGCATGGCTCTACCTATAGAGATCTTGGAAGGAAAGAGAAAAGAACAAGTTGAAGTGGGAGCTCTAAGGAAAGAGCTATACTTGGCCTTCATGTCAGGTAGGCCTGTGGTTTTTAATCACTCCAGTAAGATGTTATGCAAAAACCAGTAGGGAGATATGTTTAGAATGATCCTGTTTTATATTATCCTATATGTGGAAGAGCATATACTAAAATGTGGTGGGATTGAGCGGTGGGATTTCAGGTTAAACTTTTTTTTTCTTACCATAATTCATGTTTTTCCCCTAAAAATGAAAATGTACCACTTTCGAAGTAAAAAAGATACATCCAGTATTTTCTCATATCTTTTTCTTATTATTGTTTGTGCTATTTTCAATGCTTGGAATCACCCTTCCAAGAGTTAAAATGGGCCCGATGTTGATCTCACTTTCTCCCTGAAGCTTCTTTCCAGGCGGCTCAGTTGAAATTAATCTTTCCATAAGGCTTGTCTATGTTTCTTACAAGATACTGTCATGAATTAGAGCTACTTGAGTATATGTGTTTGTACTCTGTCCTCCGACCTCACCCACCTTACAAGTTTGAGTTCTAGAAGGCTTGTAGTGCTCTCGTAGAGTGGGATTGCTTGCACTTGGTAGATACCGTAATGCTGAATCAGTTGTATTTGCAGCACTGCAGTTTTCTCTCTGTCAGAGGAAGAAGAAATAGAGATAAATTCCAAGTCACAGTCAGCAGAGTGATTTTAAAATTCTAAGCGCAATGATATTATCTGTGTACACCAGATGAATACTCTTTCCTAATTTGCGAAGGCTGCTGAAAAGTCCCTGGAGAAAAAGGAGCCGTAAATAAATAAACATCATCTCTAAAACTGCCATATCTAGTGCGTCTCTAACACCTAAACATGAATGCTACATTTTACCTAATATACCAGGAAACTATTATCTTTGAACTGGAAGCTCCAAATTGGCTGCTTGTTCTAGAGTTTCCAGAAACAGGCAAATCCCTCAGTCTCCTGTAGTCATATACTGATGGCACTGAGGAATGGGAATGCAGAATCCCCTTCTTCCCCCTTCTTGTCCAGAAATTGACCCCTTTTATTATGTTTGCCAGATAAACCTTTTCCTCTTCTTTTTTTTAAGTAGTGTTCTGTTGATCTTTCCTTCCATACCTTTCTTCTTCTCCTTCTTCAAAGCTACCAGTCTAGATTAGACTTTAATAATGTCCCTCCTTGGGGCGCCTGGGTGGCTCAGTCGGTTAAGTGTCCATCTTGGCTCTAGTCATGAACTCACCATTGGTGCGTTGAGCCCCGCATCGGGCTCTATGCTGGCAGCTTGGAGCATGGAGCCTGCTTTGGATTCTGTGTCTCCCTCTCTGCCCCTTCCCTGCTCACGCTCTGGCCCTCAAAAATGAATAAACATTAAAAAAATTAAGAAAAAAAGAATAATGTCCCTCCTTGATAGTTACCTATTAGCCTCTCACTCCTATCCATTACTGCCAATTTACTTATTAGTAAATCTAAGTACAGTTCTGATCTCAACACTTGTCTTGCTCAGAAGTCTGTACCTCCTCCTATTGTCTTTTAAATTAATCTAAACTCCTTATTTTAGCTCTTGAGGGCTATTACACTTCACGCCCCCCACCCCTTTGTTTTTATTTCTCTGTGGAGTGGAGAAGTCAGCAAACTATATATAGCCTGTGGGCCAAAATTTATACTGCCCAGGAGCTGAAATAGTGTTTATATTTTTAAATGTTTGAAAAAAAAATCAAAAGAAGATTCCATAGTGCATGAAGTTATATAAAATTGAAGTTTCAATATCCATAAGTACAGCTTTCTTGGAACAGCCCTGCCCACTCATTAACATATTTTCTATGACTGCTTTCAGCTTACAACAGTTGAGAAGTTGTGACAGAGGCTATATGGTCCATAAAGCCTAAAATATTTACTATCTGGCCCTTTAAAAAAAAGTTGGCCAACCCCTGACCCAGAGTCTTAAGAGTTATAAAGTTGGGAATAGACCTCAGAGATGTTCTAATCCAACTCTCATTTTTTTTTTTTTTAAGTAAACTGTATGCCCAATGTAGGGCTCAAACTCACAACCCCAAGATCAAGAGTCGCATGCTTTACTGGCTGAGCCAGCCAGATGGCCCCAACTGTCTCATTTTAAAAATGAGAAAGTGGGGGCACCTGGGTGGCTCAGTTGGTTGAGGGTCCGACTCTTGATTCGGCTCAGGTCATGATCTCATAGTTTGCAGGATCAAGCCCTGGGCTGTCAGCACACAGCCTGCTTGGGATCTCTCCTCTCTGCCCCTCCCCTGCTTGCACGGGCTCTCTCTCAAAAGAAAGAAACTTAAAAAATAAATAAATAAAAATGAGAAAATGTATTCTCAGACATGATCAATAGAGTCTCTGAGGCAGGTACCTTTGACAGTGGAAAAGCCAAAATCAGAATCTACTGCTGGTCCTACCCCAGAGCAGGGCCCCTCCCTCAAAGCCTGCACTTAGACCCCATGAGACTGCTTGGCATTTCATGAACACATTCCAGTCCTTCTCAGTTCTGTTTCTTTGCATATGCTGTGTTTTCTTCCATCTAAGATACCTTCTTCCCTCCAGAAATTATATCCATGCTTTAAGGCTTAGCTCAAATACTGAAGACTGTCTTAATCTCAACAGCTGGTTGCACTCTGTGTCCACCTACCTCCAGTAGTGCTAAGCTCTACTTCCCTGTTGGCCTATACACAGCAGGCATTTATGTAGTTCTGATCTTTTCCAAGCCTAACTAACTATAAACTGCCTAATTGCATCTTTGTATCACTTGCACATTGCCTTACAAATGGAATTCCTAGGACATAATTTAAAGAATAAATTAACTAAAAACATCAGGATACAAAAGATGCCTTCAACATCTCTAGTTTATGTCTTGCTAAAAAAAGGGGGTGCCTGGGTGGCTCAATCAGTTAAGTGTCCAATTCTTGATTTGGCTCAGGTCATGAGCTCACCATTGTGAAATTGAGCCCGTGTCGGGCGGGCAGGCTCCACTCCCAGCGTCCTCAAGATTCTCTCTCACCCTTCCCCTCTGCTCCTCCCCCACTTGTGCTCGTACTCTCTCTCTCTCAAAAAAAAAAAAAAAAAAAAAAAAGAAAGAAAGAAAAAAGAAAATACAACACCACTGAATAATATTTTTGATGGTATTAGCTATATAGAAGAATCTACCTCACAGTCGATGAAGTATGTATACCCTAGGGAGAACTTGGATTTGTTCCAAGGAGGATCATCTAATTATGTGATTATTATTTAAGACTTTAGTATATTTATTGATTACTAGGCTTATAGAAACTTCCCTGCTAAGGTAGGAATTCACACTCTAAATTCAAATTCAACGGTGATAATCTTATACATTCTCTATCTACAGGGATTCTCTGTTGTTATATCTTCCATGTAAATTCAATTCGGGAAGGTTTCCATTTATGAACCAAATACAGACTTGTGTTGTTCTGTAATGAATCATTAGGAGTGAACTTGATATTTAGGGATGACTGAAGATAAAAGGATTGTAGTTTAGTGTATAGGTGCCTTGCCAGCATTGACTTTTGATACGTTGCTTGAAACAACATCAACAATAAAAAAAAAAAACAAAAAACAAAACTAGATAGATGAATAGACCCTCATGATAATGTAATCCTCTCAGTTCTAATTCTCTTTCTTTTCCCCAACTGGGAATAAGTTATGTAAGATGGTAGAGCCAGAACTTAACTGATGGGTTTGGTTATCTGTGGCAGCTCTTCAACATCTAGGCTTGTGGTACTTTGTATTAGTAAGTAGGTGAAACAAAAGGAAATAATGTCCCTGTGAAAGTCTTCTAATTAAACCAAGGTTGTGTCTGATCTATTAATGTTACATGAAGAGCAGTGATGAAATATAATCGGCAAAAGGCACAAACACAAATAGTATAGCTGGGGATGGTTGACAACAGCTTTTTTTCTGTCTGTACATCTCGGCCAGTTTGGTCTGGATGTGCTGCAGCTGTTCTCTTATTTCACTTTTCAGCAAGTTTAGCATTGAGTCTTGCTTAGCCCATATGTAGTCGCACTAAATATGTTTGTAGTCATTAAGAAGAAAAGGTAAAAACGTTAAAAACAAAAGCCTAAAGGTAAAACTTGGGGGTTTTATTTAGTTTAGGTACCATTAAATGAATCTTTTTTATGGGCATTTGAAGTGAGCAGCCTTAACCATTTGTCATATTAGTATTCCCAAACATTGGATTTCTGGTTCTGGCTGTTTATAAGAAATGTGTTTGTAGCTTGAGCTGAAATAGAGTAATTCTGCTTCTGGCCCTAATTTAATGGGTCAGAGTGTCTGTTACAGCCTGGAGCCAAATTTAATTACTAAACTGTAAAAGTGACTCTGAATGATCTCCAGTTAGCAAGCAGGATGGTTCCCAACATTAGTAAAGACACTCAAAGACATTTGTCTTTGGGTTACTATTTCAAATTTTGACCACACCTGTAATTAAAAAAAAAAAAAGTAAAGGGCTACATTATTGGTCAATCCTGGTTCAATTTTAAAAGCTAATTGAGGCCAGGTTGACTCAGCTGATCATTCCTAAGCAAGTAACAGTTATGGAGCTGAAGCAGCTTTATCCCTAGTGAGCCTGACCTGTCCTCGCTGTGGAAACCTTCCAGCTTCTGGGAAGGAAAATCAGAACAATTGGATATGAGTTGATTAGACTGCAGCCTGGTGGTTTATATATACCCATTGTGGGCTTGAAGTCTTTCTTATCCTTGCCGTCTGATAGCTCCATAGAATTATAGAATCATGTAATGTAACAGCAGGAAACATTCCATATCATTGAATCCTTTTCCCTCATTACACACACACATACACACATGCACACACACCTACACACACACACGCACACACAAACACAGTAGAGTGGCTTATTTCATTTGTATTTTTTAAGATTTTGTTTTTAGGCAATCTCTACACCCAACATGGAGGTTCAAACTTACAACCCCTAAGTCAAGAGTCACATTCTCTACTGACTGAGCCAGCCAGGCACCCCTGAGAGTGGTTTAGAATTAGAGCATGGGTGTGCTGAAGTCAACACCAGTATCTGAGTAATTTTAGGCAGATCAAGGAACCTATCTTTGCCTCTGTTATCTGTAAAATGAGATTGTAATGGTACCTACCTCATAGGTATATTGTTATAAAGATTTAATGAAGTAATAAAGAGCTCCTGATTTACAGCATGTGCGCAGTTAAAAAAAAAAAAAAAACTTTTTTAAAAGGAGAAAACAGAACTCACAGATGAATACCACAATGGCAGAGGGAAAGAAAAAAGGACTAATGTTTATTTAGCACCTGTTATCTTCCAGGCCCTGGAAGATACAGATGTATTAGGTGATTTACACATGTATTACATTCTTTAGCCTTGAGAGAGATTTTACTTTTCCCATTTTACTGGTTAGAAGAGAAAGAGATTTTACTTGCCCAAGGACACTGTATTAATAATAGCAGAGTGGGAGGAGAGATTCATTCCAAAGCCCCAGTTCTTTTCCACTACCCTGTTACCTTCCATGAGGTCCCCAGTTTTCCCCACATAAAAATGGGTTGCATTTCAAAAATTCATTTAAAAATTCATTTGAAGTTATTTTTCCATAAGGACAAAGTTACAAATGGTGGTTATAGACCCAGCCTTATCTGCAAAAGCTGCATTGTTACTGAAATTATGCACATTTGTGAACTAAAACTGTCAGAAAAAAATGCATTTGCAATTTTGGCTATTAAACAGAAAAAGTATATTTTAAATTCTGTGGAATAATAGTTCTTTGAGAAAAGCAGATTGGTTAGAGAACAGTAAGAAGATGGAGACTGCTTTGATGCTGGTGGGGCCTTTGGGATACTTTAAGGGACTGAACATTTATAGCACGGAAACAGCCTATGTTTGATGACACTTTGATGATGTACAAAGCACATTCTTTTTTTTAAAAAAATTTTTTTTTCAACGTTTTTTAATTTATTTTGGGACAGAGAGAGACAGAGCATGAACGGGGGAGGGGCAGAGAGAGAGGGAGACACAGAATCGGAAATAGGCTCCAGGCTCTGAGCCATCAGCCCAGAGCCTGACGCTGGGCTCGAACTCACGGACCGCGAGATCGTGACCTGGCTGAAGTCGGACGCTTAACCGACTGCGCCACCCAGGCGCCCCTACAAAGCACATTCTTATTCATTATAATCATGTATGAGACACGTAGGATAGGTAGTAGAGTTGACCTAATTTTCCTTGGCAATAGTTAGCTTTTTTCCCCCCATCATTTCATCCATGATTTTTGTTTTTTAAAGGAGCCCAGCTAGTCACTTTAATACTCAAAGGATTAGTTTATAGGTATATTGAAGAATGAATGAAAATAAAAGAATGAAGGTCTTTGATGTAGAAATGTTGGGGCTTGGAGCAAGCGGTCAAGAAAGAATTCTTGAGGCCTCTTTGGTGCAAAAAGGTGGTTTTATTAAAGCATGAAGACTGAACCCATGGTTAGAAAGGGCTGCACTGGGATTGTGAGAACAATTGATTACATACTTTCAAGTTGGGAGGGGTTAGGGATAGTATAAGTCTCTAAGGAATTTGGAAGCAAAGTTTCCAGGACCTTGAGGGGCTAGCTGTTGTTAGGATAGGTCATTTACTACTGTCTAGTAAAACCTTAGTCATAAGACCCTTCAGATGTATATCAGTGGGCCATATGCTTGGGGGATGATTGCTAACATATATCTTGGGGGGGAGGGTAGAGATAAAGGAAGTTTCCAAAGGAATTTTTATATGTTAATGGAGACTTAACAGGACCCTGGAGGTTGGGATGTTAAGCCCTTAGCAAAGTATTAACATCCAGGCAGTTGAGTTCCTAGAGGAAGGTCACTCTGCCTGTTTCAAGGACTTGTCACTGGGCTCTAAGTTGTAAGGAAACTTAATTTTTTTCTGTTGCTTTTGTTCCCCATATCAGTCTTCCTGAGTTAATTGTGCTGAAATAGAAGGAATTA
Source organism: Lynx canadensis (assembly GCF_007474595.2). Taxonomy (NCBI): domain Eukaryota; kingdom Metazoa; phylum Chordata; class Mammalia; order Carnivora; family Felidae; genus Lynx; species Lynx canadensis. The sequence goes on along the minus strand of NC_044313.2, from coordinate 53,019,575 downwards.
GAATGGAGTAAAGGGTATATGTGGGCAGATAAGAAAATGGTAGAATTAAATGTTAACTTTTTTTTTTTACTGTCTTTAATATTTTCTTATTTTAGTTGGCACTATTTTCTGAGCACATTATCAGTCATTGTGTGTCAGACCTGACCCCAGTGGAATTTGTTCTTTACTTGAAGCATCTGCTAAAGATTATATTCAGATCATGCAATGATCTTTTCCTCCCCACCAGTATTTATGAATATGCGATAGTTATTTAATTATAAGACTAGTGGGACTAGTACGGAGTTCCTGTTTAAGTAATCTTTTTAATAACTAAAAAAAAATTAGAAAAACTAAAGCAGATTGAATGAAAAACCATCCTTTTATTTTCCTGTAATTATTGCTTGTTCTCCTCTTACTAAAGGCAGGACTAAAGGGTGAGAATTGGGGGAACTTTATGTGATGTAGTATTTGCTTATGCACGTTTCAAAACAAAAGGGAAATCCCTTTAAGTAGGATTTGATATGCTGTAAACGAGTGTAGGAATATTTGTCACTTAATGTCTTGCTTGCAAGTTAGGAAGTATACCTGAAAACACAGGAAATGGAGCCAAGATGCTTGGATTTACATTCATGTTCTGCAACTTCTTTAGAGAAATTACCTCCCTGACCCTCCTTTTTAAAGTGATGCATTTAGGTTAGATTGCCAAATTCTTTTTTACTCTGAAATTCTCCGTGAAATGAAAGGAGCATATTTTGTGTTTATTTGAGATGGCTGGGAGAAAGTGGGTGGTGGCGAGAAGTTCACTGTGCTGGAGACCTGCTTTGTTGTTAAATTAGTGGCCATCCAGAGCACAAGTGTAAGTATTTGTGACGCGTACAGAAGAGTACTGAGTTGAGGGAGAGAATCTAGTATTTGCCAATTGGAAGCCTGCCCACAGCATCTTCATAAATATGAATCTGGTGAGCAGGCTGCTCTGTTAACATTTATCTAACCTTAACTGATACAGTCAATCTTAAATTGGTTTAGAATAAAAGGCTGCTGCCTAGGCAGCTTAACACTAGTTCTAAGGAAAGTATGTTGCATCAAATAAGCCTGCTTGAGGTTAGAACTTGCCACTGACATGGTTCATCTACTATTTATCCCATGTGATTGTGTTATCATTGGTGCACATTTAAATTCAATTTTCAGCAGTTGGTCAAAATATGAACCTTTTAGGCACTGGTGGTTTCTCATTACTTTATGGATTATTACTTGCCAGGAATATTTTTTTAAAGTTTATTTATTTATTTTTAGAGAGAGAGTGTGCGGGCAGGGGAAGAATAGAGAAGGAGGGAGAGAGAGAGAATCCCAACCAGGCTCCACAATGTCAGCACAGAGCCTGATGCAGGGCTCCAACTCACAAATGGTGAGGTTGTGACCTGAGCCAAAATCTAGAGATGGATGCTTAACTGACTGAGCCACCCAGGCGCCCCCTTACCAAGAATATTGTTGACACTTTTCATTTTATTTTTAAATGTTTTATTTATTTTTGAGAGAGAGAGTGCAAGCGGGGGAGGGGAAGAGAGAGAGGGGGACAGAGGATCCGAAGCGGGCTCTGCACTGACAGCAGGTAGCCCAATGGGTGCTTGAACTCATGAACTGTGAGATCATGACCTGAGCTGCAGGTGGATGCTCAACTAACTGAGCCACCCAGGTGCCCCTGTTGACACATTTTAGAAATTTAGTTGCTTTTCTGATTATAGAGGTAATGCATAGTCATTTTTTAAAAATCTGGAAAGTACAGGAAAAGATTAAGAAGAAAAGAGAAATCACCTGAAATTCAACTTTCCATGCTGTTTCCTTCTAGTCATTTTTTTCTTTTTTTTTTTTTTTGAGGTAGCTATGTGTTTGGGGGAGAGGGGGATATTTCCTTAGTGAAACAGCTGAGGCATGAGTAGAATTTCCCATGACACTCATGATGTTGGGAATCTCGCCTTGTGTACTGTGCTAATTAAGAACTGAATGATTTTGTCTGGGGCACCTGGGTGGCTCAGTCAGTTGAGCATCCCAACTTTGGCTGTGGTCATAATCTCACAGTTTGTGAGTTCAAGCCCTCTCCTGTCAGCGCAGATCCTGCTTCAGATCCTCTGTCCCCCCGCCCCACCCCCCATCCCTCCCTCACCGATACTTTCTCTCAAAAATAAATAAATACTAAAAAAATATAAGAACTGAATGATTTTATTAAACCAGGTGGCACAAACTCAGATGCCTGCACAACCAAATGTGTAAATGTGTGAATCAGACCAGTTAGAGGACACTGGGGAGTGGTAGGGACTGTGGTAAATTGAAAAATGTAGGACCTGATTGAAGAAGACTGCTACTATCTCCAGCTTATTGTTGCCATATGGAAACAGAGTCTTGTGTTACCAGATCTTCCTGATATCCAATAAAATCTGGAAATCTGTATTTCTTTTTAATGTGAAGTTTTCCATTTTAAAAAAATACCGTGCCTGTCAAATAGGTCTGTAGATTACACCGGGCCCATACACTGCCGTTTTGTCATTCCTGACATAAATACTTCCCTCAGTCTTTCTCACAGCTCTCATAAGAAGAGCACTTTTATAACAAAATATTTAGAGGGGACTTGGATAAGGAATTTCTAAGAGTGGCTTCAGGAATTTTCACTCTGTGTAGACACTGAGAGGGTTGCCTAATGTGGGAATGATAAACCTAGATATCCACAGAGACCAGGAACTGACATAAATGAGTGAAATGGTCTGGATATTAAGATTATAGGGAATGGTACAGAGAGTATATTCCCTATATAGGATATTTGGGTTCTAGCAAATTGTTTCTTTGCTGAAATGCAGATCTGATGTGGCCAATCTTCTAGTATGTCAAGAGTTTCATAAATTTGTATCTTTATGAAATTTCTTGACTTAAAAACAGTGTGGACGAAACATAAATTACCGTTGGTCCAAATCTGCACAAAGGCCACTAATTTGTAACTCGTGGCCTAGATGACTGTTTTCCTAAGTATATCCTACAAATCCCAATTCCATCATAGGTTGGTAGGTATTAAGAAATTGGAAAGTGGTGGATTAAATTAAATTAAACAGATTTCCTGACTGAAAGTTATCTTAGATCCTTAAATAAACTGTTTGTAAATTCCTAAGAAGATATAGGTCACAGGCCCCACAGTTACAGTTAATGTCTCTGTCTTCACTCACCATCCGTCTTGTCTCTGAGGAAGAGATGATTTCCTCCTGGTAAATGTTAGTGTCTCTACCTGTTCTCCAGATTCTGTCCCTGCCTCTTTAGAGACCTTGCTTTATAATCAACGTCTTATTTCCTGCCTCCTTTCCTTCAGCCTATCAACATTCTTGGTTTCTTTAAAGAAAATAATAACCATTTTCTTAGCATACACAAAAATTAACTTCAAATGGACTGTGGACCTAAAATGTAAGAGCTAAAACTATAAAATTCTTAGAATAAAACATAGGAATAAATCCTCATGACCTTGGTCATGCAAAGCCTTCTTAGATACTATACTAAAAGCACAAGCCACAAAAGAAAACAAATAGATAACTTGAATTTCATCAGAATTAAAAATTTTTGTGCTACAAAGGACACCATCAAAAAAGTGAAAACAAGTCACAGACTGGGAGAAAATATGTGGTATAACCGTATAATGGCATATTATTTGACAATAAAAAGCAATGAAATACCGCTATATGCTCCAACAGGAAAGAAGCCAGTCACTAAAGGTTGTATCCTGGGGCTCCTGGGTGGCTCAGTCAGTTAAGTGTCCGACTTCGGCTCAGGTCATGATCTCACGGTTCGTGGATTCGAGCCCTGCATCGGGCTCTGTGCTGACAGCTCAGAGCCTGGAGCCTGTTTCAGATTCTGTGTCTCCCTCTCTCTCTGCCCCTCCCCCACTTGTGCTCTGTCTCCCTCTGTCTCAAAAATAAATAAACATTAAAAAAATTTTTTTAAATGTTGTACACTGTGTGATTCCATTTGTATCAAATATAGGCAAATCTGTAGAGACAGGAAGTAAATTACTGATTGCCTATGGCTGGATGGGGTGGAGAAGGTTTGGGGATAAATACAAGGAGTGACTGCAGATGGTTTCTGTATGGGATGATGATGATGTTCAGAAAATGATTATGGTGACGGTTGCACAACTCTCTGAATATACTGAAACCATTAACTATGGCAGTAGACACTATTGACTCTTCTTTCACATTCTTGGAACTCTGTATTTCTTTAGCTTTCATGGCATAGTTCTACCATTCCACACATCCTGTTTTCAGACATTTCCTTCTCAGCTCTTTTCACCAGCTTGCTTTTCTACCAGCTCTACTCTGTTTCTTCAGCCTAGGCATGTAAACTGAGGAACCATCTCTTCAGTTGCTTATTGAGCAAGTGCTTATCTCCATCTCAACATCCCATAGGTAGTCATGATTTTCTTTCTCAGATCTGGTTTTCTCTTCCTATATTACCTATACTACCAAGTCCATTTGAGTCAGGAGCCTGAGAGTCATTCCAGACTTCTCCCTTAGCCTCCACGTGGAATGTCACATAGATGCACCTCTTAAATCTGCCTTCATATCCATATCCATACTGCTGCTGCTTTTAGTTTATCTTTAGTTTACTTTCACTGAGACTCTAAGCTCTGTGTGATTAGGGGCCACATGTGTTTTCTTCATTATTGTCTATAATACCTGGCACATGGTATGTTATATAAATATTTGATTGAATAAATGAACTAACAAATGAACTGATCATCCTAGTTTTTTTTGTTTTGTTTTGTTTTGTTTTTACCTTTGTTTTATTTTTGCTGCTGAATTTTTCTTACTGAAATGCAAACCTAATAATGTCTTTTGCTTAGGACCATTAAATAATTTCCCATCGGTTAGAGAATAAAGTCTAAGTCCACTGCACACAAGGCCCTCCCTAATGTGGTCCCTTTCTGCTACTCCAATTTCCTATCTTCTTTATATCTCCTCCTTGTGGACCTGTGTTCCTTGAACTGGCCATACCTTCACATAGCTGCTCCACTGCTGGAAAGCTCTTTCTTCCCCAAATCCCATTACTCCTGGAGAAGAACTCTTATCAGCCTTTCTAGAGTTTCTTTTCCTCTGTGAAACCTCTTCTACATCACTGATGCAGAGGTGAAGCTTGGATGTGACTCCGTTAGAGCATGCATTACACTGTGTAACAATGATTAGTTTAAGCATTTGTCTTGTCTTTCTGTGAAGGGCAAGGACTGAATCCCACTTACTTTTATATTGCCATCACACACAATGTTGTGCACAGTGCCTACCACATAGGAAGTACTCAATGAGTGGTTGATTAAATGAGTGAGTTGGAAATCAGAGTAGGTTAGAGAGTCCTTGTTTTTCTGGATATATGGCTTTTTAAACACCTGACTCTAGTATATCATCTGTGAATAATGCAAAAGGTACAGTGAGGGGTGGGTGGATCATAAATCCATCACCATTGCAGGAAAATAAGCAAAAGTGTTGCTGATGGTGGGCATATACATTATTATTGTTTTATGACATAGACATGGTACTGGACACAGCTGCATATCAGAATGGCCCTTCAGTATAATGGATTGATCAGCCTAATAGCTATACTACAGAAACAGAGATTTGAGCCAAACTAAGTGCAGGCAGAATTGTGCACATTCCCTTGTCTGGTCACAATCAGTTGGTTTCCATCAGTTGGCTCCATGGCTGGCCTACTGTAACTTTAAGTGTACATTTGGCTTACATTTTCATTGTTTGCATTTTCTTGTCTAAATACATTAGGGGAGCATCTGGGTAGCTCAGTCGGTGAAGCATCTGACTCGATTTCAGCTCAGGTCATGGATCTCACGGTTTGTGGGTTTGAGCCCCGATCCAGCTCTGCGCTGACAAGGTGGAGTCTGCTTGGGATTCTCTCTCCCTCTCTCTCTCTCTGCCCCTCCCTCTTAGCTCTCTCTCAAATAAAAAAATAAAATAAAAATAAAATACATTAGGAACTTCTGTTGATTACCATCTCCCTGCACCCTTTAAATCTGATGTTCTATGGCTACCACTTATACTGTGTAAATCTCTAACACAAATTCTGTTATGTGTTTTGTCTTTCTGTTTTCTTATATTTAGGCTAGCTAAGGGAGACATCTACATTAACATACTTTTAGTCTGGGTAATGACTTGAACCAGCCAAGTTTTTTTTTTTCTTTCTTTCTTTCTTTCTTTCTTTCTTTCTTTCTTTCTTTCTTTCTTTCTTTCTTTCGCTGGAAAGAAACCAAATCTCTGTACATTACTGAACCAAATTGAGTGGGTCGTGATAAAAGGAGTAATAATAACAACAGCAGAAGACAAAAGGCTTCTCACATAGAATTTTGAACTAAAGTCACATATTGAACAAAAGATATTTAAATTAACTACTGAACAAAGTAAGAGCTCTTCAAAAGAAACAGGGCTTCCCGCCAAGCCCCCTGAAAATGCCCCCAGGCCTCTTACTCATTCACTACCCTTATTTCATTTTATCTAAGGATGCTTTATTTCTTATCTCATTCTCTTCCTACCACCTAGCGGACACATAGTTGGCACTTACTGCCTGTTTATTGAATTGAGGGAATTGGGCCTCAAGAGTTAGAGGCAATTCTCTGAAGAAGAAAATAAAAGAGAAATAGTTTTAGCAGTGAATAGAACCAATAAGTCTGAATTTCAGCAATGGAACAAAGCTTGGAAGTAATAAAATGTATTTACTATAAAGTTAGATTACTCTGAAAGGGTTGTTTTTAAATGCTCACCTGGAAAACCTCAGAACTTATAATTAAGACCTATTTGGCATTCTGGCATTCTTTTCTCTGCTTTTTTTTTTTTTTTTTTTTTTTTTTTTTTTTTAAGTACCCTTCATGCCCAGCATGAGGCCTGAACTCACGGCCCTGAGATCAAGACCCAAGATGAGATCAAGAGTCCGATGCTCAACTGACTGAGCATCCAGGTGCCCTTCCCCCGCTTTGTACCCTTTAACTATGGGCATTTATTTTTCAGAGGGAATATGATTTATTTTAAGGTTAAAAAATCAGACATCAACTTTAACCTCACAATCATAAAATGTATAGATAAAATATACAGGAAGTGAGAGCTTTTAAATTTTGCATTTATTAATCATTTCATACCTTGCCTTGTTCCTAAAAAGAATTTGAAGTGGTAAATGAAGACTGAAGGTAGAAAAGATAAACTTAAAGGTAAATTTCCTTTATCAGAGAGCTAAAAGGTAATTGGGTCAACCTACAGTAGACAAGGAAGGAAAGAGATCACATAGTTGAGAAGAAATATTTGAGTAATTATATGATTCATTTCAGGTCACATACATGACCATATATTTATTTATTTGTTTATTTATTTTTAATGTTTATTTTTCAGAGAGAGAGAGGCAGAGTACAAGCAGGGGAGGGGCAGAGAGAGAGGGAGACAGAATCCAAAGCAGGCTCTAGGCTCCAAGCTGTCAGCATGGAGCCCAACGCGGGTCTTGAAGTCACGAACCCTGAGATGACCCAGAGCTGAAGTCGAACCCTTAACAGACTGAGCCACCCAGGTGCCCCCATACATGACTATTTATTAGCGAAGCTGTAACTAGAAACCAAGTCACTAAATTCCTGTGCATGTGCTCTTAACATGTATGTAGTAAAAACATTTGGCTTAACTACTCAAGTAGTTAAGTGTTTTGATGACTGGTGCTGCACAGGTTCGAGAAGCATTTGTCCAAATTATTACTGACCTGCTTGTTTGCAAAGTGTAGCTTGTATTAAGAATCATGTGCTTCCCCACAGTAAGGCTGAGGCCTCCAGGAGTAATGTTTTCCACAAGCCATGAAGATTCCTGCTAGTTAACAAAGAGCATTTTGTGAATTAATCCCTTTCTTAATTGTTCTACTCTTTTTGTTTGGAAAAGATGGATGCTAAAAAAGCTGTTTTGTTTTGATAGTGTGGGGAAAGAGAAGGAAAGTACATTTCCTGGTTGATGGCCTAAAAAATGTGAAGCTTTATCTTGGCTCTCCTAGATAGACTTTGCCAGCTGTTCACAAATAGAAGATGCTTTTCTGATCCTGCATATCTTTAGAAACTGGCTTCTTTGGAAATTCTTGACTTGGTACTTCAGTGATACAACACTGAATTGGAAAGATCTAGAACAGAGGATGACAACTTTTGAATAAATGGGCAAGTTAAGTTACATAATCTTCTCTGTCTTTGCTTGGCATACAAAGCCCTTCCCAAGGTGACTGGAGCTTCCCTTTCTAGCCTCATTTCTTTTGCTGAGGCCACACCAACCTGTTTTTCTTGTCTACTCAACCATATGCTCAAATACATCGGAGCCTTTGCCTGTTCTCTCCTTTCTGCTTGGACTTTCTGATCCCTCTCTTCTCCATCTAGCAACTCTGTCTTTGCAGACCCAGCTCCTTTGTTTTGTGAAGAGACCATGCAGCAAAGGCAAAAATGAAGGTTAATCTAGCAGCTGTGTGAAGAGTGAATTAGAAGATGGAAGTCTAGAGTCAGGAAGACCAGTTTTAGGAGACAGTGAAAGTCCCATAGACCTGAGTTGTGCAATATAGTAGCCACTAGCCACATGTGGCAATTACAATTAAAATTAATTGAAAGAAGCCAATCGATAAAGGTTACATACAGGATGATTCTATACGACATTTTAGAAAAGGTAAAACTATGGAGACAGTGACATGATTAGTGGTTGCCAGGAGTGAGTTGTCATGTCGACTATGAGTTTTGGGTGATTATGATGTAGTCAATGGTAGGTTTATGGGTAGTAACAAATGTACTCTCTGGTGTGGGTTGTTGATAATGGGAGAGGCTGTTGTATGGAGCGGGGAGTGTATGGGAAATCTGTTATCTTCCCCTTAGTTTTGCTGTGAACTTAAAACGCTATAAATGAAAAATAAAATCTTAATTAAAAAATTAAGATTAATTAAAATTAAATAAAAAGTAATAATTTACTTCTTCAGTTGCACAAGCCATACTGCTCAATAGGCATATGTGGCTGTTGGCTACTGTATTGGGTAGGACAGTTCAAAAAGAACATTTCTATCATAACAGAAAGTTCTATTGGACAGCATTGCTAAAAATCAGTTCCTCAAGTGAAAATGACATTTATTCTACACAGTCATGCTTTATGTGTTTTGCCTTAAAAACGGGAGCATTTATTTATTGTACCTAATTTAATTCTGGACTGAGTATATTGAAGATTGGAGTGACTGTGGATACTGTCACCACAAGTATGAATGCAGCTTAGAATAGTAAATTAAGGGGTGCTTGGGTGACTCAGTCAGTTGAGTATCTGACTATTTCAGCTCAGGTAATGATCTCAGGGTGGTGGGATTGAGCCCCGCATTGGACTCTGTGCTGGGTGTGGAGCCTGCTTAAGATTCTCTCTCTCCCTCTGCCCTTCCACGCCATCTCCCTGCCACCAAAAAAGAAGAGCACAGGCTCTGGAACCACATGCCTTTTTAAAAAAAAAAAAAAAAAGCTTCTGGATAAGTAGCCTTTGAGTATATTTTTATTATCTACTTTTCTTTCCCCACTTACCCCTACCCTTAGAAAAGAGAAATAAAATATTTAAGTAAAATTCATTCATTCTTTAGTAATTACCTTCACCAGGGTCAGGTTATTGGCTATTCGTAAAACTGTTTTAATGGTTTTGCTGGGTGTACTCATGATTGCTTTATTTTTAATTTTAATTTTTATTTACTTTTTTAAAAACAGATTATCTTAATTTTTAAATTTAATTTTTTTGAGAGAGACAGAGAAAGCATGAGTGGGGGAGGGGCAGAGAGAGAGGGAGAGAGAGGATCCCAAGCAAGCTCCCTGCTGCGTGGGGCTCAAACTCCCGAAACTGTGAGATCATGACCTGAGCCAGAACAAAGAGTTGGACAATTAACCGACTGAGCCATCTGGGTGCCCCATGATTGTTTTATTTTTTGAGGGTAAATCTTTGCCATATATCAGCCTTCCAGCATTGCTGCCTTCAAAGACCTTTCACCTAATTGATCAGAAGTCATTTCTGACTCCCCCCCCCACCCCTCGGTCTACTCCCCATCCCCCACTCCTTGCAGTCCAAGAGCAAGTCCTATTAGTTCTTCCTCCAAAAGAGCTAATTCTCCATTTCCACTTTCATGTCTTATTTTAAGTTACTGTCATCTCTCTGCTGGATGACTGCAGTAGCCTCCTAACTGGTCAGCCTGCTTCCCCTTACCCACTAAGATCACTTGGCCACATCACAGACAAAAATATCTTTTTAAAAAGAAAATCAGGTCATTTCAATCTCCTGTTTAGCAGTCCTTCTTCTTACTGTATTTAGAAAAGATTCCACACATCTTAACCTAGCCTAAAAGGCTCTTTGCCATCTGGCCCTTGCCTTCTTATCCAGCCCTATCACCACCACACCTTCTCCCCTCACTGAACTTCAGCCACTCTGGCCTCCTTAAGCTTCCTTGGATATACTCAAATTTTCCTGCCATAGGGTCTTTGTCTTGTTTCTCCCTATGGAGTGTTCTTTCCCAGTTCTTCCATGAGGCTTCCTTCTCAGCTTCAGAGTCTCAACTCCAGTGTTACTTCCTCAGAGAAGTCTTCTTTATCCACTCTTTAAAGTAGGAACCCTCTACTCCTACCCTATAGTCTATATAGCATCATCCTTACCATTATCTGGGGTGATTTTGTTTGTGTATTTATGTACTTGTGCACTTTCTGTCTACTCCTACTAGAATATAAGTTCCATGAGGGCAGGAGGCTTATTTTTACTCTCTGCTCTAGCCCCAATACCTAGAACAGTGCCTGGCTTATGTAGTTGTACTCAATAAATGTTTCATAATGCTGAATAACAGCTGAATAACTGAATGTTTTCTAAAGGAGATATAAGAGGAACTCACTCCTCTTCTTCCCTTGCTGTGTCTCTGTGTGTGTAAAATAAAAGAAATCTCCATGTGTCTAAATATGAATATCCTTCTAGGCCCTTATACTCAGTATGAACTAGTGACTTTGTTGCTGAACTTCATTTTTTATTTCATGAAATCATGGCCCACAGCTTTTTGAATGGTTGATTTTAGTTGGAAAATATAGTGAACAATACATCTGGAAATATTCTGTCATGTTTTGATCTGAGAAACTCTAGAGAACCAGCTGCTGATTTGAAAGGCTTTTATTATGATACAGGCAGTCTATTGTCTACAAAAGCACTGGCTATTACACAGTGGTATATGTGTTTTTGCTTTTTTCTGAGCTATTAACTTGAGAGAAAAAACTTGTATTCATTAACTTATGCATGACTTGTATTCCCTGAGAATAGTTTATTGTATTATTTTCTTTAGCTGATTTACTGTGCACTAAGGGATTTTTCTTACTTGTTTTTTTTCTTTAAACTCAATCAAAAGTTAAACAGTTAAATGGTAGGATTGAGATACTTTCCATTCTGGATTTAAAAAAAATTACAGATTTCTGCATTAAACTGTGGTTTATATTTATGATTTAGCACTTTTATGTAGCTTTATATTGGTAAAATGGGTGGATTTCACCATTTACTATATTCAAGTTTACCTTTCTTTAGAGTACTTTAGAGTATGTGATATAGCTGTAGTGAAAGAAAAATTGACATCCAAGCCCTACAGAGGAATAATTTTGAAGAAAGTGAGTATGTGTACCATTTGTGATATAATAAATATGTATGCACGTAATCTGGTTAGTGTGGCTTTTAATATTTTGATATATTTTTATATTTTTAGATATTACTATTTGGAAGATTTATATGAAATGACATAATTACTACAGTTATTAGGTAGGAAATAATTGCATCTAAATAACCCAGAATAACATTTTAATATTACTTTTTAAATTATAAAAATTGTATATCCACATTTCAGAAGGTTAGAAAAGAGGAAATACAGATACAGAATTTCCTAAGCATCATTATAATCACTGTTAACATTTTGTTTTGTATTCTTTCAGTGTTTTGCTTCATACATATGGATTTTTCTGGTTTGTTGTAATCATAGTGTATTTATTATTTTTATTCTTCCTTTTAAATGAAATATAATGTCAGAAAAATTATTATGTAGTGCTGAGTCTTTATAACCATTGTTTTAATGGCTCTGTAGTACTCTATCCTAATTTACTTAGCTGTTCCTTGTTGTTGGATAAGTTATTTAAAAAATGTTTTGGCTTTTATAACTAACATGATAGTGAATATTTTTGTGAATCTTGTTATTACCACATTTGGTATTATTGCTTATAGTGTATATTCTCTTTAAGTGGAATTCCTAGATATGACTTTTCATATCTCTTAACACATACTAGTAAATGCTTTTCCAAATGGAGTATGCCAGTTTACATTGCCATTAGAAGGGTATAAAACTATTCCATTGTAGCATTCAGCATTATATATTATTTTTTAAAAAGTTGATCTATAATTAGGGGAAAATCATGTTGCTTTAGTTTGAATTTATTTATTTATTTTTAATTAAAATTTTTTTTTTTTAGTTTAGAGAGAGCATGAGCAAGGGAGAGGGGCAGGCTCCATGCCCAATGCAGAGCCCGAGATGGTGCTTGATCCCAGGACGCTGGGATCGTGACCTGAGTGAGCTGACATCAAGAGTCAGATGCTCAACTGACTAAGCCACCCAGGCACCCCTGGTGTGAATTTATTTGATTAATGGTGAAGTTGTGTATTTTCATATGTTTGGTTTCTAGTTTCAGCATCATAATTGCTTTATACTTTTTTTCAGTTCCAGTACTATGTTTTTTTCCCCCCCTGTATAGACATTTAGCTTACTTATCTTGATTCATTGTACTTCATGTACTGTATTAGAGATCTAGGGGTACCTGACTAGCTCCGTTGGTGGAGCATGTGACTCTTGATCTTGGGGCTGTGGGTTTGAGCTCCACATTGGGTATGGAGATTACTTAAATATAAAATCTTAAAAAAAAAGATAAAGTAGTTTGTCAATTAAACATATATTCATATATCTCAGAGATGAGTTTATCTCTTTTTTTTACTGTGCTCCGCGGTGCCTTCAAATGAATTACTCTGAACAAGGGGTGGTACATTGTTTGTATCCCATATTGTTATCCAAGTATATTGTGGAAGGATATATGGGAACTATCTTGATAATTTCAAAAATCCAGAAATTTTCTTTGAATCCAGAAACTTCAATGATAAAGTATATGTTTCAATATGTTTAAGTTTTTAAAAGTCTGAGAATTTATTATTGAATTGTGAATCTTTTTCTCCTGTAGGTTGGAAAAGAGACTGTTCAAACCACTGAAGATCAGATTTTGAAGAGAGATATGCCACCAGCATTTATTAAGTGAGTAAAACATTCTTCTCTTGCTAAGCAGAATAATCCTCTTGGTAGGAAAGAAAATTAACTGATTCCAGGAGCAACTTTTTTTTTTTTTTTTAATATAAAAGTGTTTACAATTGAGATTTTGACTTTTCATCTTATAACACTGTAGTTCCTACTATTGATTGTATTCATTGCTATTAGGCATTTTTGACATAGTGATTTTTAATGAAAGTTTGACTTCTGAGTTTCATTATTTGGAATGGAAAAGATTCAGAAACATTCTGATCTTAGCAGGCATGAATCTGAGTTATATGCTAAACACCTTTGCTTGGAGATGAGGGAATAACAGTAGATACAAACTTAAAAATTTATTGCAGTGTTATTTCAGTAACATTTTAAATTTAAGTTATATTTACTTATAACCCAAATTCCTACAAATAATTTGCAGGTGTTTTGGCTTATCCTGAGTAAAAGTGGAGATACTAACTTTTGATTAGTTAAAACTTTGTCAAGTTTGTCTTTGCTCAGTGATTTTGCTCTATGGCAGTCAAGTCCTAAGTAAATGTAAAGGTTGGTGCATAGGACAGAAAAAAAGTGGAATCTTTACTTTTCAAAAGTCAAAAGTAAGGTAAGGCTATTCAGTTACAAAAAAAAAGTGGCAAAGGATTTGAATAGTCACCTCAAAAGAGGAAATCTAAATGGCCAATAAATTATGAACAGGTACTCTATCTCATTACTCATCAGAGCTGTGCAAATTACTCCATTATAAACCCTAAATTAAGAAGTGTGATAATATTAGTTGTTGATAAAGATGTGGAGCAATTGGAACTCTCATACACTCCTACTGGGAATGTAAATTGGTGCGGCCACTTTGGAAAACAGTTTGGTGTTAGTAAAGTAGAGGACAGACAATTCTCGGAGAAACTTATGCCCATGTACACTAGGATCCATATATGAAAACATTGATATCAACATTGTTCATGATGACTCCACTGGTCTGTTTATTGTAGAATGGATAAAAACAATTATGGTATAGTCATAAATTGGAATACCAATCAGTAATGAAAGAGAATTTTTCAATTCAAAATGGTTGATTTTATATTATGTGAATTTTACTTCAATTAAAAAAATGAATGAATCTCAAAAATAAATGAGAGAAATTAATGATAGATACATAGGTAGTCTCCATTTATTTAAACTTCAGAAACATGTAGAAGTAAACTGCCTTAAAAAGATGAAGATAAGTAAGGAAATAATGATTACAAAAGTCAGGGTAATGGTACCTCTGGGAGGAAGGAAGAGGGTTATACTCAGGGTGAGGCCACACAGGGGCTTCTGAAATGGTAATAATATCAAAATAAACAATATTTTTTAAATTTTATATATATTTTATTTTATTTTATATATTTATATAAAATATAATAAATATTTTATTTATATTTTATTTATATCAAATATATAATATTTGATAAAAATAATATCAAAATAAACAAATAAACGGTAATGTATTTCTTGATATAAGTGTTGAGTTACTTACTCACTCAACACAATATGGGTGATTGTTTTATAACTATTCATTATATTATATGTATGTTTTATACAAATTTCTCTATGTATGTTATATATCACAATTTTAAATAAAGTGAGAAGTATTCTTTTATTTTTAACCTCCTTATGTTCTATTTTCATTGAACAGATGCAAAATTTCACCCATGTTGATGTCTTTTTATTTCTAACTTACTTGAGTGGGTGTTTCTGCATAATGGTGTTTCTGTTAATTCTGCAAAATGTTCATGTGTCAGGAAGTAAGGGGCCAGAAGCATCTGTTTTTTGTAGAGCCTGTTTTGTGGGAGTATCTTTTCTGATTTGCCTCCCTGGACTTGATAACCTCCAAGGTTTCTTCCAGCTCTAACCAATATGAGCCTACTTTGTTTATGTGCCATTTCATCAGCATGGTAATATTAAGAGGAGTCCTATGCTGTCAGTTAAACATTATAATTAAACTTATATTTACCTTACATTAAAAACACAGATCTTGGGAATGCAAGCTGGTGCAGCCACTCTGGAAAACAGTATGGAGGTTCCTCAAAAAACTAAAAATAGAACTACCCTACGATCCAGCAATTGCACTACTAGGCATTTATCCACGGTGTGCTGTTTCGAAGGGACACGTGCACCCCCATGTTTATAGCAGCACTATCCACAATAGCCAAAGTATGGAAAGAGCTCAAATGTCCATCGATGGATGAATGGATAAAGAAGATGTGGTGTGTATATACAATGGAGTATTACTCGGCAATCAAAAAGAATGAAATCTTGCCATTTGCAACTACGTGGATGGAACTGGAGGATATTATGCTAAGTGAAATTAGTCAGAGAAAGACAAAAATCATATGACTTCACTCATATGAGGACTTTAAGAGACAAAACAGATGAACATAAGGGAAGGGAAGCAAAAATAATATAAAAAGAGGGAGGGGGACAAAACAGAAGAGACTCAAATATGGAGAACAAACTGAAGGTTACGGAAAGGGGTGTGTGGGGGGGAAGGGCTAAATGGGTAAGGGGCACTAAGGAATCTACTCCTGAAATCACTGTTGCACTATATGCTAACCAATTTGGATGTAAATTAAAAAAAAATAAAACAAGTTAATACAAAAAGACATTAAAAAATCATTTATAGATTCACAAAACAGATTGGTAGTTGCTGGAGATGAGGCAGAGTGGAGTGGGGGGCCAAAATGGTGTAGTGGGTCAAACGTACAAGCTTCAGTTACAAAATAAATGAGTCTTGGGGGTATAATATAAAATTGTTAAGAAAATGAATTTTAAAAGTTATCATATGAAAAAATTAAAACTATGGATGGTAACTAGTCTTAATTTGGTGATTCTTTCACAATATATACACATTTAAAATCATGTGTACATCTGAAACTAATATAATGTTATATGTCCATTATACCTCAATAAAAAATAAAAAGAGATAAAAACCACATAGATCTAGCTCATACCTGTTTGCCCCTCACTCCCTGGAAAGTATAGAGCATGGTGAGATAATGCACAAGGGGTTTTCAACATCAGGTGGGTATTTGAACTAGGTGACCCTACAGAAATTTCCTTTCAACCCTGACATTCAAGTCTATGAAGATCATTTGATTAATGATTTTTTTTTCAGGAAACTAATTTCTGCTCATCCCCAGAAATATATCCTTGAAGTATGCTATGTGCTCTCACAGGCTTCCTTGGGGACTTAGACAAATTAAGGAGTGTGTCCTAGTGATATTTTCCAAAAAAATAGGTAACTTTAAACCAAAACAAAACTTTAGGGGCACCTGTGTGGCTCAGTGGGTTAAGCATCTGACTCTTGATTTCAGCTCAAGTCATGATCTCACTTTTGTGAGTCTGAGCCCTGCATTGGGCTCCATTGGGCTTCTTCTCCCTGACAGTGTGGAGCCTGCTTGGAATTCTCTCTCTTCTTCTTTCTCTGCCCTTCCCCTGTGTGCTTATATGCTCTCTCACTCAAAATAAATAAAATAAACCTTAAAAAAAAACACCGAAACAAAACTTCATTGATTACCCTTAGTGGTAAGTAGTATACCAGTTCCTTACTCTAGTAGGTTATTTATTTACTGGTAATTGGTGATTTAAAGAAAAAAATTAAGATTTACCTTGCCTTTCCAGAGGTTCTTCAAAAAAATTAAATGTAGAACTACCATATGATCCAACAGTTCCACTTCTGGGTATTAATACAAAGGAAACAAAATCACTACCTCAGAAAGGTATCTGCACACCCATATTCTCTGCAACCTTACTTACAAAAGCCAAGACATGGAAACAACCTAAGTGTCCATCAGAAAATGAATGGATAAAGAAAATGTGGTATGTTTGTATGTGTGTATGTATACAGACACACACACACTGGAATATGGGGGAAATGAGTGAAGGTGGTTGAAAGGTACAAACTTTCAGTTATAAGATATATAAGTCCTAGAGATGTAATGCACAGCATGGTGGCTATAGTTAACAATATTGTATATTTGAAAGTTGCTAAGAGAATAGATCTTAAATGTTGTCTTCACCCACACACAAAAAATTGTAACTATCTTGCCTTCCCTGTACAGACTTTATCTCAGAGTAACCGAATAGTCCTAGTTGATGAGGGGAATTTTAGCCAACAAATGTGAAATTAATGACAGAATTAGGAAGTCGTAATTATGCAATTTTAATTAGGAAGCAATTGATTTAGGTAAAGATCATTAATGGATTTAGGTAAACCATTCATAGGTTTTAACCTTTATTGCACCATGGGGAAAAATCCTGGTCTCCATGGAGAATAAAGGAAAAACACTATGTTATGATCAACTGAAAAACTTACTGAACAGTGTTTTTTTTTCTTAACGTTTGTTAATTTTTGAGAGAGTGAGCAAGCGCATGAGTGCGGGAGGGGCAGAGAGAGGGAGACACAGAATCTGAAGCAGGCTCCAGGTTCTGAGCTGTCAGCACAGAGCCTGACGCGGGGCTCGAACTCACAAACTGTGAGATCATGACCTGATCTCAAGATCAGGAGTCAGTCACTTAGCCAATTGAGCCACCCAGGTGCCCCCTGGGTGGCAGTTTTTTATTGGGACATTGTTTAGGCCAGTAGCCAGGCTTACCAGAAGTGTGACAAGCTCTTGGAGGGGGCTTGGAGAATGTTTAGGTTGAGCCAGCAGGGTAAGACTGAATAGCTCCAGTAAGGGCAGTAGCTTAGTAAGCATGAGATCGTTTTTGATCTCTTTGTCTCGTTTCCTCTTTGATTCCTCCTGTCTGTTGTTAAAGACCCTGAAGGCCAGGTCCAGTAGTTCATATTGAGGGGTTTGAGGGCCTTTATCCAACTTTTGAGGTTTCTTTCTAATGTCTGAGGCTGACTGGGAGATGAAATGCATAGATAGGCAGGATCGATTTTCCTTTGTGAAAGAGAGAGAGAGGGTGCAAGTGAGTGAGGGGCAGAGAGAGAGAGAATCCCAGGGAGGCAGAGAGAGACAGAGACAGAGAAGCAGAGCTCACCTGATGTGGGGCTCGAGCTCATGAGTTTGTGAATTTTTAAAGAGCCTCAGTGAGGTGGGTGAGAAAAAGGGCAGAGTTTTCATCTGATCTGTGGGTGCTTTTTCTTAACCTTTCATAATTGACCTGTTTAGAAGCTGCCCGCTACATGCCTCTTATGAAGCCGGTGGTCCTGTGGTTGCATTTGGCTTTGTCTCCAGAGGAGGGCTGTCTGCAGTTTAGATCATCGGCATATTCAGTAGCCTTGGACCAAATTCTGTTTTTTTCTTCTGGGGTGGTACAGGTGGAGAGAATAACATATAGGTCCCTCCACAAATCACAGGAAAGAGTGAGATATTCAAATTCTTTAGTGAACCTGGAGGAATCAGTTGAGAAATAGCTAAGCTTAAATTCCATATGAGAAAGATCTGGCATGAAGGGAACGTGGACCCAAACAATGCCCCCTGCTGTAGCCACTTTGTGAAGAGGGAATTGGGTGGTGAGAGCATCAGGAGGTTGGTAAGAGTGATCAGAGCGAGTGTGGGCAGGAGAAGGATTGAGAAGTGGAGGCAAGAGCTTAAGGGGGGAAGGGTGTGCTGAAGGGCCTTGAGGGGAAGGAGGGTACTGGGGTGTGTGTGGAGGTGCCAGAGGATCAACTATGGGTAAGTGGAAAGGTGGAGGTTGGTCAGCAGGGTCAAATCCAAGTTGGTAGAACTGGGGAGATAGAAGGAGCATACGACAGGCAGTGCGAAGGTTAGGATGACAAACGAGTTCAAAGAAAGCTTGGACATAAGGAACCTCACCTCATTTACCCAAGCCATGACAATATAAACTCAGTTGGAGAAGAGAATTGTGGTTAAGAGAGCTGTTCTCTGGCCAGCCCTTCTGGTCATCTAATTAATATTGGGGCCAGGCTGCGTTACAGTAGAAAATTAAGACGTTTGGGCCAAATACCTTGTTTCAACTGGAGGTTTTTGAGATTTTTGTAAAAATGGTTTTTATCTATTTATTTTGAGAGAGAGAAAGAGCACGTGAGCAGGGGAGGCGTGGAGAGAGAGGAAGAGAGAGTCCCCAGCAGGCTGCAGAGCCAGACATAGGGCTTGATCTCACGAACGGAACTGTGAGATCATGACTTGAGCCGAGATCAAGAGTCATATGCTTAACTGACTGAGCCACCCATGCACCTGGAGGTTTTTGATATTTTTTTTTTTAAATTTTTTTTTTTTCAACGTTTATTTATTTTTGGGACAGAGAGAGACAGAGCATGAACGGGGGAGGGGCAGAGAGAGAGGGAGACACAGAATCGGAAGCAAGCTCCAGGCTCTGAGCCATCAGCCCAGAGCCTGACGCGGGGCTCGAACTCACGGACCGCGAGATCGTGACCTGGCTGAAGTCGGACGCTTAACCGACTGCGCCACCCAGGCGCCCCTGTTTTTTGATATTTTTTTAAGGAGGCATCCCAGAGGGGAGTCCTTGGGAGGGGTGGACAAGGTATTGCCCATCTGGAAATCTAGGAGGAGAAAGGAGATTTTGAGGACCAGGAACAAAGGGAAAAACTGTGAAGGGAGACATCTTGACTCAGCGTTCCAGGAAGATGAAACCCTGACCAGTGTGGAGCCTGAGAAAGGGGCATCCCCCAAACTCAAGGGTCTGTGTGAAGGGAAGGGATTGAGGATCCCAAGACTGCAGAAAGACCCAGAGGAGGTGTCGCTCCAGTGGTGAACTGTTGATTGTTGACTGAGCCCAGTACTGGGGCTTGAACCTTGCCGTGGGGGAATTGGCCAACACCTGGTGGGTGATTGCTGTCAGTGTTCAAGATCTCAAAGCGCCCTCCTGAAAATGAAAATTTGACTCACCTGAGATAAGTTGAGAAGGCGATCTGGTTGAGATGGATTCCGGTCAGTAGGTAATGGCCAGTCCTCTTACGGGCCACCAAAGCTGTTAGGGAATTGCACAAAGCATGTCCAGACAAGCAGGACAGAGTTTATTCACTCTCTAAGGGAGGAGAGGGGCCAGACATCAAGAGAGATGTCGGCCACAAGTTTCTGTCAGGCTGAGCCTTGTAAGGGGTTTTAAAGGATGTTGAGAGGGGACACAGTGTGTGGAGAGAGGGTCGACTCTCGGCCAGGTAGAGTAGAAGATGGCGTGTTTTTCAAGCTGCTCTGTCTGGGGCTCCTCCAGGATGTGGGTTGTGGTCTGACTAGAGAAGAGTATGTTCTGTAGTTGGGGTCTGTTTTCTGAGAATATAGGCCCTGTGACCTAAAAAAGCAGAGTTAGGACCAAGTGCAGACACCTGTGAGTTTTACCTGTAAGCTTGGCTGGGAGGTTGGGGGGACTTTGAATAGATTCCTTTCAATTAACTTAATATGTTACTTGAAAATAGCACAGGTTAAAAACAACAATATGGCTGTGGCTGTCAAACAGATTTGGGGGGGCAAATATTCCACAGTTTAAAACATTATAGCTCTTTATGCTTTTCTTACTTTTCTTTAGAATGCAAATGCAAAATGAAGCAGAAAATTTTTGTAGATGCCTTGACTTGAAGGGGGAGGGGACAGAGAGAAACAGATGGAAGCAATTAATGACATCCTTGGAACTGTTGAGTAGGACATTCTTTTGGGCTGTTTGGTTGATGTTTGGAGGTTTCCAGGGCATGACAGAGCTTCCTCTGTCATCTACTTTTACAAGCACTTCTAATAGTGTCTGCTTAGGCAACACTAAAGAATAAAAGTTTCAAAAATTTATTCTTGGATCTATTTCTACTCCTAGAATGGTAGAATGTCAGTACTAGAGAAAACAGAATGCTCTTGGTCTGTAGATAGATTTATATCTAAGCAGTCTGAAATATGTTTAGAGATTTTTTTCGGGGCAAGATACGATATTTTCAGGATTTTTGGCATTTTTAAGATTTGGGGGTGTCAAAATCAAATCATAGTCTTATTTGTGTGACTGGCAATTAAGAGCATGTTGACATGTTGGAGAAAACATTTCATATCAGTTAAAATTATATATCTGAGTTATAATTCTCAGTGAGGGACTTCCAATGCTTGAGCAATTCCTTACTGTAAAAGCAAGAACATTTTAATACGGAGCAAGATTTGCATTGTTACAGGAAGTCTTTCTCTTGGGTGGAGTAAGAGTTATCTGATCTCTAACTGCACTAGCAGAATTTACAGTTTACTAATTTTACCCAAGATTGAAGTAATAGCCACACTGTTGCACAGGACGTGTGGGATTGCACGATGATTGCCATAGAAACTGTCTCAATCTTCATAAACTTCAGGGGTATAATGTCCCTGCTGTACTGTTATAATATTGGTTAGATTTGCCCCGTAAGAAGTCATGTGTTCCTGTAGAGACTGTCAGGAGAAGAGTATTTTGCATCATCGTCAATCATCATCCTTATCAGGCAGCAGCAGCAGTAATATTTATGTGTAATTGATTGATTAATGGGCTGGACACACTAATTGGTTAATTAAGTATTTATTGATCACCTTCTATTATGTGTAGCACACTAATCACTTGTAAGATGTATTATAAGTTATTTATTAGTAGTAATAAAATAGCCACATTTGTAAATGCTTTACTTGGGGGTATGTCATACATGTGGGTTTTATTCTTCTGTGTTATCATGGAGGAACAAAGGTGGAAAGCTGCTGCAGAGAAATTTTTTAAAAATGCTTTAAGAAGGGGGCACCTGGCTGGCTCAATTTGTGGAGCATGTGACTCTTGATCTTGGGGTTGTGAGTTTAAGCCCCATGCTGGGTGTAGAGATTGCTTGAAAACAATCTTTAAAAAAAAAAAAACAGAAGTAAAAAGATGCTTTAAAAAGTTTGAAATTAAAGAGCTGTAATGCAGACTGACTTTCACTATATAATAGGAATTCAGAGAAAGTGCTATTGTGGTAAGTAGGAATAGTAGAAAGAAGCTTCCTGTGGGAAATGGAACTTGGGAAGATGGATGTGGGGAAAAGGAAAATACTCTGGGTGGAATGAATTGCATGAGCAAGTCATGAGGCCTGTGAGGAGAGGGACAGTCATGTTGGGAGTAGTAGGGGCTGAGCTAAGTTCTGCCAGGTGATAAAGGCCCTTGAAAGCCAGGCAGAGGAACTTGGAATTGAGTAGCAGAGAAGCTCTCCAGTTCTTGAGCAGTAAGATGACAAGCTGGAAGTGATTTTCCAGAGTTCATAGCCAAATACTGGATGAATAATAGGTGCTAGTGGAGGAAAGAAAGTAAGCTATGTGAACCTACCAGATCCATTTTCTGTCAGTGTGGATTTACTTCAGATGGATTCCTTATAGGTAAATGTTTATGGCAAACTATTTTATTTGCCTTGGAAAAATTGCTGTTGTAGTGTGCATGGAATTTCATTCTTATTTCTGCAATGGAACAGAAATGAAAAGGAGGGGTGCCTGGGTGGCTTAGTTGGTTAAGCGTCCGACTTCGGCTCAGGTCATGAAGTCGCAGTTTGTGAGTTCAAGCCCTGCGTCAGGCTCTGTGCTGACAGCTCAGAGCCTGGAGCCTACTTTGGATTCTGTGTCTCCCTGTCTGTCTGCCCCTCCTCTGCTCGTGCTCTATCTCTCTGTGTGTCTCAATAATAAATAAATGTTAAAAAAATAAAAAATAAATAAATGAAAAGGAAGGCAGTTTATGGACCCTGTATAAGAGTGTTCAGTATCTGAATGTATCAAAATGTGTCACTTGTGAGGTGGTCTAGTGCTATGAACTCCTTAAAAAGGGCATCAGTGGCTTTGTTTGTTGGCAGGCAAATGATAGTTTCATGTAGAACTGCAAAGTGTTGCCAGTTTCTGTCTCAGTGCTGCTCTGAACAGTCTGCTTGAAATCATTCACCAGCTTGGATTATTTTTGAAACATATTGTGATGTCTAGGCCTATTGAATAAAAGAATGTTACTAAAATACTGTGTGAAAGGGCTTATGTACTGTTGACAATCTGCATGATTAGCATTAATCATATTTCCTAGAAAATTACCTTGTTTTAACTCTTAAAAACTTTATTAGTTAAGCACAATTTTACCTTGGTTGATACTCATGTCCTACAAAGAAGACGTTTGAAAAAGATTGAAACATGCTTACATTTAATTTAGATCTCTTTGACCTAAAGTAGTAGTGTCATATTTTTAGATCACCAGCCTGTATATTTAGCTTTTTCTTTGCTTATGATCTTGAACACTCAAAATAATCTGTGATGAAATTTGTATTTTTAAATGTTCTTCTCAATGAACGTGCCCAGAATATTTCTTTTTAGAATTAATTCTTTGATTATACCACTCAATGCACTTTGCTTATCTGGGCCTAATGTGCGATTCTAATGCTTTATTTTTTTAACTTGAGTTTTTTTTGTGTGTGTGTGTGTGTGTGTGATTATTTCCATTGCTATTTAAGAGAAGATTTGTGTCTCAACATAGATGACCAAGGTTCTGTGAGACTATTCACATCTGCCAGCTGACTTGCTTCATTTTTGACCTAGAGCAAACACCCAAACTTTAAATAGTTCACCTTTGAACTTGCCATATTAAACATATTTGGGTACTACTGTTTTTCAGGGACTTTTTAAAAAAAATTGTTTTTTAATGTTTATTTATTTTTGAGACAGAGAGAGACAGAGCGTAAACAGGGGAGGGGCAGAGAGAGAAGGAGACATAGAATCTGAAGCAGGCTCCAGGCTCTGAGCTGTCAGCACAGAGCCTGACGTGGGGCTCAAACTCATCAACTGATGAGATCATGACCTGAGCCGAAGTCAGATGCTCTACTGACTGAGCCCACCCAGGCGCCCCTTCAGGGACTTTCTTAAACAAAAATGGTTTAACTTTTGAGTCTTGTCAATAATGAACTCTGAGTCAGTATTATTGATTTGCAGAAGAGTTCTAAACAGTTTGGCAAAGATTTGATCCTTGGTTTACTTTGTATACCCTTTATGATTAAGAAATCATACACAATTTTAATGTGTAATTCTTTGGCTTCGATTTCTAGAGAGTAATCAAAATCATATGATTGAAAGGAACTCAAGGGACCAAGGGAACTCACCTTTTTGAAAAGCATATTATTGGGCCAGGTACTTATGTATTTTCATTTTCTCATGTAATTCTGAGAACATCAACTTCAGGATATTAATAAAGTAATTCTACAGGTAAAAAACTGAGGCCTGACAAACTTTAACTCACCCAAGGTTGGCTCAGCTTGTATGTGGCAGGACATGTTTCCTATTGGTGGTTTCATGGCTTCTTCTGAATCCACGGTCTTTCCACAATCTGACCTTCCATGAGGGTCATGTAGTCCATCGTCCTCTCTAAGGCAGTGCTACTTTTATACCACTCTTAGAAGATAACAGTTTACACTTTTCCTAAGTATTTCCAGAGAAGGAATATTACATGTGTAATTTGTGATGTATTGTGATGTCTTGCAACTCTTAAGCTATAAAGAAGTTAAATTCATAACATTTTAAAGTTAAAAGGAATCCTAGAGATTATTTAATCCAACTGCTTTATTTTATAGATGAATTGAGGTCATTGTCTATGTCAGCCCTACTGCCCCAAACCAAACACTATAAATAATTAGACACAGGTATTCCCTTAATTATTACCTTGACTGTCCATAAATAGGTCAAGTCCCAAATCAAGAAGTTCTCAAGATTGAAAAATTTTTTCCCACATCTGTTTAAAATCTTTATTGCTCTTTCCTTAGTACAGCAAAAGAACCTTATAAAAATAGCTCCATTTCTTGAGCACCTTTTGTGAACTGGATATTTTAAGTTGTACTATTATGATTTTTTAATGTTTATTTTTGAGAGAGAGAGAGAGTGAGAGAGAGAGTACATGTTCATGGGGGGAACAGCAGAGAGAGGGAGAGAGAGAATCCCAAGCAGGCTGCAGAGCTTGACCTGAGCTGAAATCAAGAGTCAGATGCTTACTGACTGAGCCATCTAGGTGGCCCTAAGTTGTATTATTTAATTCATCTCATCTTGCAGTTGAGGAAGCTACGACTCGGAGAAGCTCAGTAACTTGTTGCAAAGTCACCCAATACATCAATGTCAGAGGTAGGATTCAAACCCTGGACTGACTCCCAGGCTGTGCTCATTCCGATATGCTAAGACTCTTTTTCTGTCTTCATTATAAGAACTCCTTATAACATAATTACTGTGATGCTTAAATGTATGAGATATTGAATGTGAAAGTACCTGGGGGAGGGGGGAAAGACATTGGTGATTATTACCCTCCTTCCTTGGCTTCTCAATCTTTTTTTCTTATTCATTTTCTTCAAATAAAGTTAGTTGCTTTTTAAACTTTACTCAGAGAAAAATTTCCCCTCATTTATTGTTGCCTGTAGTAAGGTCTTTTAAAAAAACCCAAAAAACTAAAAACATGATTGCTTGTTTTTATTTAAAGTTCTTTCTGTATCTATTGAGATGATAATGCAATTTTTATCCATTACTTGATAAGATAGTCTCTGGTCTACTACATGAATATCAATTTTCTGCGATAAACCCTGCTTGGTTGTGATTTAAAAAAGAAAATGCAGTGCTAAATTCAATTTGCTAATATTTTTGAAGGATATTGCTTCTTTGTTCATGGGGTGTCTTGATCTATAATTTTCTTGTTCTGTTCTTATCTGGTTCTGGTGTCAAGGTTATTTTAACTTCATGATATAAGAGCTTTTTCTAGTCTTTGAAACAGTTTACAGAAAATAAAGATTATCTGTTTTTTGAAAGTTTGGCCAAACTTACACGTAAAACTCTGGGTCTAGTGTCTTTGAGAGAAAGAAACTTGATTATTCATTGTCTTTTTTTTTTTTTTTTTTTTTTTGTAACTCAGGTTTTAAATTCATTTTGAGTCAACTTTGGGCTTTTTTTTTGTTTTGAGTCAACTTTGATAATCTGATACTTTTCTAAGAAATTATCCATTCACCTAAGCTCACAAGTTTGTTAGTATGAAGTTCATAATAACCTATTATTATTTTTCATCTGAGTTACGTCTCTAGTTATATCACTTTTTTTGTTCAGTATTATTTAGTTCTGCCTTTTTTCTTTATCACTCATTTAGAAATTTATGTTTTATTATATCCCCCCAGAATTCTTCTTTCATGTTTATTATTTACTTTAAGCTTATTATTTATTTTTTATTTAATTGAAGTATAGTTGACATACGATGTTATATTAGTTTCAGGTGTACAACATAGAGATTTGACAAGTTTATCCTTTGTGCTTGCTCATAAGTATAGGTGCCATTTGTCACCATACAACACCATTGACTTTATTTCTTATACTATAACTTTTATTCCTGTGACTTATTCATTCCATATTAAGTTTATTATTAAAATGCCTTATTTTCAATATTTCAGTCTTTATGTTCAGTCTTTTTGTTTTTAAATAAATATAGTTTAGACTCTTAATTTTGTTCTAAGTTCTACTACAAGTTTGGAAGCAGCTATAGGTACTTTTTGTTATTCAATGTATTTAAACTAAAGAAAAAGATAAAAGCAGTTCACCCATTTCTCTCACTCCCAACCCCTGCCTCTGGCAACCACCAATCTCTTCTCTGTATCTATGAGCTTGGTCGGTCAGTCGGTTGGTTGGTTGGTTGGTTGGTTGGTTATACCTCCGTCCGTCCATCCGTCCATCCATCCATCCATCCATTTGATTTATTGCTTTCACATATAAGAGAGGTGATGTGTTATTTGTCTTTGTCTGACTTATTTCACTTACCATAATTCTCTCAAGGTCCATCCATGTTGTTGCAAATAGCAAGATTTCACTCTTCATGTATATTTCATTTCATATCTATATTTCACTCACACAGACACCACAGTTTCTTTATCCATTCATCCATCAATAGATACTTAAGTTGTTTCCATATCTTGGCTATTGTAATAAGTAATACTGCAGTGAACATGGTGCATATATCTTTTCAAGTTAGTGTTTTCATTTTCTTTGGGTAAATACCCAGAAGAAGAGTTGCTGGATCATATGATAGTTATATTTTTAATTTTTTGAGAAACCTCCATAATGTTTTCCAGAGTGGCTGCACCTGTTTACATTCCCACCAACAATGTACAAGAGTTCCCTTTTCTTTACATCTTTGCCAGCATTTGTTATTTCTAGTTTTTTTGATAATAGCCGTTCTGTCTAGGTGAGGTGATCTCTCCTTGTGGTTTTGATTTGCATTTTCTTAATGATCATTGATACAGAGCATCCTTTCATGTGCCTGTTCGCCATTTGTATGTCTTCTTTGGAAAAATGTCCATTCATATTTTCTGCCCATTTTTATTTGATTTTATTTTTTATTTTTTTTCTTCAGCCCATTAAAATTTTTTTTTTAATGTTTATTTATTTTTGGAAGAGATAGCACGCATGGGGGAGGGGCAGAGAGAGAGAGAGACACAGAATCTGCAGCAGGCTCCAGGCTCTGAGCTGTCAGCACAGAGCCCGATGCGGGGCTTGAACCTCTCACAAGCTGTGAGATTATGACCTGAGCCGAAGTTGAACACTTAACCAACTGAGCCACCCAGGTGCTCCTCTTCTGCCCATTTTTAAATTGGATTGTTCGTTTTTTTGTTCTTGAGTTGTAGGAGTTCTTCATGTATTTTGGATATTAGCCCCTTATCAGATATATGATTTGCAGATATTTTCTCCTGTTCAGTAGGTTGCCTTTTCATTTGGCTGATGGCTTCCTTTGCTGTGCAGATTTTTAGTATGATGTAGTTCCACTTATTTTTGGTTTTGTTGCTTTTGCTTTTGTTGTTCAGATTAGAAAAATCATTGCCAAGACCAGTGTCAAGGAGCTTTACCACTTACGTTATCTGCTAGGAGTTTCATGGTTTCAGGTTTTATTTATTTTTTTTTTAATTTTTTTTTCAACGTTTATTTATTTTTGGGACAGAGAGAGACAGAGCATGAATGGGGGAGGGGCAGAGAGAGAGGGAGACACAGAATCGGAAACAGGCTCCAGGCTCTGAGCCATCAGCCCAGAGCCTGACGTGGGGCTCGAACTCCCGGACCGCGAGATCGTGACCTGGCTGAAGTCGGACGCTTAACCGACTGCGCCACCCAGGCGCCCCTCAGGTTTTATATTCAAGTCTTTGATCCATTTTGAGTTAATTTTTGTGAGTGATAGAAGATAGAGGTCCAGTTTTATTCTTTGGCATGTGTCTGTCCAATTTTACCAACACCATTTATTGAAGAGACTGTCCTTTCACCACTGTATATTCTTTACTTCTTTGTCATATTGACCGTATATGTGTGGGTTTATTCTGGGCTCTCCTGTTGCATTGATCTGTGTGTTTGTTTTTATGCCAGTACCATACTGTTTTAATTACTGTAGCTTTGTAACATAGTTTGAAACCAGGGAGCGTGATGCCTCCAGCATTGTTCTTCTTTCTCAAGATAGCTTTGTGTACTTGGGGTCTTTTATGGTTCCATACAAAGTTTAGGATTGTTTGTTCTATTTCTGTGAAAAATGCCACTGGAATTTTGAGAGGGATTGCATTGAATCTGTAATTGGTTTGGGTAGGATGGACATTTTAACAATAATAGTTCTTTTAATCCATGAGCATGGAACACCTTTCTGTTTGTGTCTTCTGTTTATTTCATTGATGTCTTGTTTTCAATATATAGGTCGTTCACCTCCTTGGTTAACTTAATTACTAGGTATGTTATTCTTTTTGATGCATTTGTAAATGGGATTGTGAATTTTCCAGCTATAGACATTTAATAGTTGTAATTTTGGTTGTGAATTCCTCCTTCATAATATGCTTTATTCAGGAGTATATTTAAAAAATTTCAAAAATCTTTTTACTATCTTTTTATTGTTCTATTTCTAATTTAATTGCATTTGCCCAAAACATGAATGATATAATATCAATTCTTGGAAATTCTCTTGTGATATAATATGTGGTCAGTTTTGTGTGCTATGTGTGCTTGAAAAGAAAGTATATTCTCAGGGAGCCTGGGTGACTCAGTCGGTTAAGCATCCGGCTTTGACTCAGGTCATTATCTCACAGTTCGTGCATTCAAGCCCCATGTCCAGTGTTGTGCTGGCAGCTCAGAGCCTGGAGTCTGCTTCAGATTCTATATCTCCGTCGCGCTGTCTTTCTCTCTCTCTCAAAAATAAACAAACATTAAAAATTTTTAAAAAAGAAAGTATATTCTCTTTTACTTGGGTTAGGGTTTTCTTTATATCAGTTAGGTCAGTGTATAAAATATTATTATTATTTTAAGGTTTTATTTTTAAGTAATCACTACACCCAAAGTGGGGTTTGAACCCACAACCCTGAGATCAAGAGTCGTGTGCTCTACTGACTGAGCCAGCCAGTCACCCCTAAATATTATTGATCAAACTGTTTATAGCCTTACTATTTTGTTTGTCTGAATTATCAGCTTATGATGATGTATCTTGAAATCTATAGTAATTGTGGGTTTGTCAGTTTTTCTCATAATTGTCAGTTTTAGCTTTATATATTTCAAAGCAATAGAAGTAAGTGGTTATAAGGTTATGATTAGTAAGTGGTTATAGGTTATAAGGTTATATATAGTAAGTGGTTATAAGGTTATGATTCTCCTGGGTCCTAAATTCTGTCAATTATTTTGTTATTTATAGTCCTTTTTTGAGAATGACTTTTGGCTGATGTTAGTCTACTGTTGACTTGTATCTCAAGATTTTTAAAGACCATATCTTAGAATTTGGCAGTTTTTTTCATAAGTAAAAATATTCTCTTATTGTGTCTATTCCACCTCATTTTGTGTTTAGGCATTTATACCTCTAACTCATTCATTACATTGTGCTGTAGAACAGTGACTGTCAACTTTTTTAGTGTAAGGACCATCAAATAATAATAGACTTTTGTTATTATTTGATAAGGAGTGAATAAGAACAAAAGGTGAAGTGATTTTATAATGTTTTCTGTATTTATTTTTCCCCAAACTCCAGCTGTTTAATAACAAATGCTTCCCCACCCTCACCCCATCACAGCAGCAGGAAAATCACCCATCCAATTGTGGGGGGGAGGGGTGCACTGCAGAAAGCAGGGAACAGGGAGCAGCTGGTGAAGGGCTGGTCAGGCTCCTGCCCCCCATGTCACTGACTCTTGGGAGCATCAAGTTGGGCTGGCACAGAAGCCTTTCCTCTGCCCAGCCACCAGCAGGGAGCTCCATCTAAGGGAGGCTGGGTCTCCAGCCAGAGAGCTTGAGAGGAAGCCAGGGCCGGCAGCGGGAGCAAGGGGATGAAAAGGGAAGAGACTCTGGTCTGCCACCAAGTCTGGGTCTTCTGGCTTGCCTGTGCCAAGTCCAGCTGCCAGGGGCGGGCCTTGCCCATCAAGAGGCTGCTGCCACTCACATGGACCTGGCCTCCCTGGCCTTCCTCTGAGACCTCACAGCCTCGTTGTGGGCTTTATGCTTCTCTGCCAATTTGGTGTCCTCTTGGATTTTGTGCCTCTTGCCAAATATGATCTTGTTATAAAGGTACTTCTCCTGCTTCATCATCCTGATGGCCAGGCACTTGGCTTAATTCTCCTCCTCTTGGGCCAGCCACTGCCTGTCCTCCAGCTTCACAGTGCCTGCCATCACTCTGGGCTTCTTCCCCTCCATCCTCTGCTCCTCCAGGGCTATCAGTCAGGCCTCTAATGTTTTAAAATAAAGTTTTGTTTTAGTCATCACAACAGCCTTAAGATACATTAAAAATCTACTGGTATCTGTAAGACACGCTTACTTCTATGTTCATCTGTTTCTGCTGTAATCCTAGCATGAGAGAGAGGAAGAGCCATAGGAGCCAAAGGACCTACAGGTAGCAGATTTCTTGCCTGAACTTTGCAGGCTTGGAATCTCCTCTCCCTTATCAGATGTCAGATTTGAACAGGGGGTGAAGGCAGTGGGGAGAAAGACTATGACTAGTCATTCAGGCTTTAAAGGATTCAGAGGGTATGACTCATACTCTACCTTTCAAATAAGTGGCCTGCCAAAACTTGAAGAGCATGTGGCTTGGACAGAGGTGACACTTCTCATCCGCCTTGCCCACGTGCCACTTCCTTTTCAGTTATCTGTTGGCTCTGGCAGAATCCTGTTTTGTTTGAAGGTGAAGTGAAAACTGGTCGCATACTCTCCTACTCTCATCTGAAATAAAAGAATTTAGTGAGCCTGTGGTGTTGGTATCTCAATGTACATATTCTAGCAAAAAGAGGTTGGTGTGGCCCTTGAAAGGCTTTGAATGTTTTAAGTATGATTCACTGTGGTTTTTAATTTTAGTTTTGGGTGTATACATGCAGTGTCCTGTGCTATCACTGAGTTAGGAAAGGGATAGGAATAATTCGTGGATGAGGCCTGTAGGATCTTTAAATCTGGGAGCACAGGGTTGGAACAGCCTGTTTTAGTGTTATCACACAGTGTACACGTGGGTGAGTGGCTGCTGTGTACTTGCTACATGAACTAGATTAAAGTTTGTCATTGTACTCTGTGTTCCTGACTCCCTCCTAAAAACTGTAACTATTCTTGTGGCCTTCACTCAGGTTTCTAGATGACTAATGGCTGAGGATCCTTGACCTTTCTCAAAATGGTAACACTGGGACCAAAGCATATTGGCTAGTCCTAGTTCTGGGATGCCACAGGATGAATCTACTTTTGCTATTTCAAAGTAAAATTTATGCCAAATGGCCAGTATATAAAAGAAAAGTTTATTTTCACACAACTCCCTGAGTCTTTTGTGATCTTCACATTATTTTTATTATTACTTTTTAATCCTATGTATATAAGATCTGAGGATGAAATGAATGGATTATTTCAAATAGGCAGTACTTCCTATTTGAGGGATACTAGAAAGGCTGAACTGCCAGTTGCTGGTGGCTGGAATTTCACTGGAGCTTGTTCCTCAGGTTAACAATTTAAACGCTTAAATGCCTGGTGAAGGGAGAATTTTTGACGCCTCAGCAGTCATTTTCACTCATCATACTTGTGGCTGAGACTAGGCTCTAAATATGGGAAAGCAGAGAGAGTTTGAGAGCCTGACCCTTACCCTACCCCCTGGCATCTCTCTCAGGCCTGGACTTTAATATTCCTTTCAAATGAGACCATATATATAGTCATAGAGAAAAAGGAGCCTTAAAAGGTGTTTTTCATGCAATTAAAATTATTAAATGTAAACACTTAAGTCTATACCAACCATTTTTATGACCCTGTTTTGGCATTTCTTCATTTTTAAATATGATGGACTTCTCAAACTTGGAAGTGATCTGGGCCTTTCTTGACCTCTGAGAGACCCTACCTAGATGGCAAGGAAAGGAAAGCCTCAACAGGGATTAAGATGAGAGAAGGAATAGTCTTGACAGGCCGTTTTGCCTGCCAAATACTTATGTCAAGGCTAACCTGGTTGGTAATGGCAGTGGTGGAGGTGCTGGGCGCAGTGGCCACAGTAGGGAAAGCCTCACTGACCAGTTGATTGTGTTTTCTTTCTTTTGTCTGTTACCTTCCCATTTTGCAAATGTTGTTTTATGTGATTGGACATGCTTGTGGCCTAACCATCTCTCTCTCTTGAAAGGACAAGACCCAAAATGTATGCTTCTTTGGGTGTGCTCCAGGGTAATCCGACTTCCATGAAATCAAATTTTCAGGTGTTCTTCTCCATAGCACTTCAGTCTTTGGCAAACAGAATGCATTTGTGTGTGTGTGTATGTGTGTGTGTGTGTGATAGTATGTATAACCTAAATGGCTGTACTTACTAAGTTCAGATTAAAAAATTTTATTTTAAATATTTATTTATTTTTTGGGGGGGGGTACAGAGAGAGAGGGAGACACAGAATTCGAAGCAAGCTCCAAGCTCTGAGCTGTCAGCACAGAGCCCGATGCGGGGCTCAAAGTCATGGACCGCGAGATTATGACCTGAGCTGTAGTCGGACACCTAACCCACTGAGACACCCAGGCACCCCAGTTCAGATTTTATCAGTGAATTTGATATAGGATTGTTCCCCCCCACACCTGACCACCCCAACATATTTTTTTAAGGTGAGGTATAGTTTCACTTGTTGAATGTTTCAGAGAGGTTTTCAGTTAAAAAAATTTTTTTTTAATGTTTATTTATTTTTGAAGGAGAGAGAGACAGAGTGTGAATGGGGGCGGGGCAGAGCGAGAGGGAGACACAGAATCCAAAGCAGGCTCCAGGCTCCGAGCTGTCAACACAGAGCCCAACACAGGGCTTGAACTCATGAGCTGTGAGATCATGACCTGAGCCAAAGACTGACAGGACACCCAACCGACTGAGCCACCCAGGCACCCCATTTAGTTTTATATTATGGAGCGGTATATGTCTAAATAGGCCTATCAGACTGTCTCCCTGACATTATTTTGTTCCAGGGCACTCTCTTTTTCCCTCTGCTGAATCAGTGAGCTGGGATTTGCTGGTTGATTTTTTTTTTTTTTTTACAGAAGCAGATGGGAGATTGTTTGGTTTCAGAGTGAATGAGTTATCTGTACTTAGTGATAGTAGGCTGCCCTCTCTGGTCAAACCACACCTATGGCAAATGCATGGTATTTTTCACAGAAAGAACTGTGTGTGTGTGTGTGTGTGTGTGTGTGTGTGTGTGTGTGTGTGTGTGTGAGAGAGAGAGAGAGAGAGAGAGAGAGAGAGGAAGGGATGGTAAGAGAGAGAGGGAATATTATCCCATTGGAAAAACAACTCCCAAGATGCTGTGAAGAGGATCATCTTTATAAGTAGTGCTGAGCTTCTGAGGCAGGAACAATGTTGTCTCCACCTTCTCTATCACCACTTTCCTAATTTCC
Source organism: Lynx canadensis (assembly GCF_007474595.2). Classification (NCBI taxonomy): domain Eukaryota; kingdom Metazoa; phylum Chordata; class Mammalia; order Carnivora; family Felidae; genus Lynx; species Lynx canadensis. Next base: position 52,985,472 of record NC_044313.2, on the reverse strand, counting down.
CAAGTAAAAAGGACTACTTCTACTTTTATGTCCCCTTATCCTCTGCTGGAGGTACTTCTAAATACTAATTTATATTTGTTTGTTTACATGTATGTCTCCTCCTACCAAAGTTGTAACCCCTTAAAAGTAGGGACTTAAAAATACTTTCTTTTTTAAAAAAAAATTTTTTTAACGTTTATTTTTGAGAAGAGAGAGACAGAGCATGAGCTGGGGAAGAGAGAGAAGAAAGAGGGAGACACAGAGTCTGAAACTGGCTCCAGGCTCTGAGCTGTCAGCACAGAGCCCGATGCGGGGCTCGAACTAACGGACTGCAAGATCATGACCTGAGTTGAAGTCGGACGCTCAACCGACTGAGCCACCCAGGCACCCCTTAAAAATACTTTCTATTCCTGGGTATCTTATAGCATGTAGTAGGTCCTCAATATGTTAGATGAACAGATGGATGAAGAATTAAATTCAAGTAATTTAAGAGTGGGTGCATTCTGGTAGAAGCTTTAAAAATGACTTAAGGTAATCTTTATAATTTCTGGATCTGTTTTTCTCTTATATTTCTTAAATTAAAAATTCAGCATAAACTTAAGCTTGATAAAGTGATCACTGAAATCACATGGAACTGAGTAGTTTGGGATCTTTATATATCTTAAATTGTATCAAGTTATATCATGTGTAATTCTGGAGAGAATGGATTTAGTAGGTTATGAGTGAACATATTTTGGGTCCTGTGAGGCTGTCATTAGTCCATTGATCTAAAGCATAAGAATTTTCTATTAATTTATGTTGAAGACTCAAAGGCAGAGAGAAGTTTTAACTTGTGATACACTTGATTGATTTAAAGTATCTAAATCAATATTATTAGGATAGAGTCAAGATATATAATTATTTAGGAAACAGACCTTTTTCCTATTGTCATTCTCTGAAATGCTTTTTAAAAATTTTGGATTTGTGTTAAAAAGGAGATTGGGGCACCTGGGTGGCTCAGTCGGTTGAGCATCCGACTTCAGCTCAGGTCATGATCTTGTGTTTTGTGAGGTCAAGCTCTACGTGGAGTTTTGTGCTGACTGCTTTGGAGCCTGAAGCCTGCTTCCTAATTCTGTGTCTCCCTCTTTCTCGGCCCCTCCCCCACTTGCTCTCTGTCTCTCTGTCTCTCAAAAATAAACATTTTTTAAAAATTAAAAAAAAAAGACTTAAAAAAAGTAGGAGATCACTTTAAGAAGTGAGGCAGCTTGAATGTTTAAAATCTCATTTTCCGCAGACGAAAGAGACTTCTGTCTGTTTCTGACTACTGGTTAGTCATGGTGGGATTTGTTTGGCCTTTATGAATGCCATTAAATTTTAATGTACAGATCAGATGTCTTATTGTAGAAAAATGGTACAGTGTCTGTTTTAGACCTATCAGTTTACCACACAAGGGAACCATTAGTGGAGAATCAAATTGATTCCTGCAAAGCCTTTTGATTTCATCATCTTTTTTCTGTTTCTTTTCTCCATGATGGTTATTCCTTTCATTTACTTATTTTTGTTTTTTTATTTTTTTTCCAAATTTGAAACACTTAGGCAGTAATCGAATCCTTGCAAGTAGGTGTAGTACAACAGTTGCATTCTGTGATTCTTGTTTGTTTGCTTTAATTTCATCAGGGTTCATGTCACCTGGGAACAAAACCAAGTTTTGTGACTTTTTAAAGTTAATGATCTCTATGGGTGAAAATTCCTGATTGCCTATACTGGGTGAAAATTCATTTATTTACTCATTCAGCAAATATTTACTGAACATTTGTTATGTGTTGGGCATTCTCTGAAGACATTAATGAACAAGATAGACAAGGTTCTTAGCCTTGTTGAACTTAAAGTCTTGTGGGAAATAGAGAAAACTAAACTGAGAGGGTGTGAGCAGTCTCATGGGAGCACATAGGAGGTGTACCTGTAGATTTGGGATGGTTTCCTGATAGAAGAGTCATTTAAAGGCAGGGTCTAAGAGAGTAAGTAGTGGTTAGGGGGGAGAGAGAGGGGGGAGAGAGAGGTGTTTGAATTCGAGGGAATGGATATGAAATATCTTGAAGCAAGATGCCAGTGCTCTTTAACTAAATGTCTTCAATGAGTGGTTGGCTGTCCCTAAAGGTCTTTTGAAATATTTCTCTTGAATATTTTAAAGTTTTCATTGAAACATTTTTATTTATTTTAATTCCAGTGTAAACATACAGTGCTATGTTAGTTTCAGGTGTGCAATGTAATAATTCAACACTTCCATACATTACCCAGTGCTCCTCATCACAAGTGCACTCCTTAATCCCCATCACTTATTTCACCCATCCCCCAACCCACTTCCCCTCTGGTAATCATCAGTTTGTACTTAACAGTTAAGAGTCTGTTTCTTGGCTTCTCTCTCTCACTCTTTTTCCCCTTGCTCGTTAGTTTTGTTTCTTAAATTACATAAACATTTAAAAATAAGTGTAACTAGTTTTACAGCATGTATTTTCTGCCATATTGTGTATTATATACCTGTCTTAAATGTTTCCATGTAATCTGGCTCATTTGATTTATGGAAAGCATCTGCCATTAATCATTGGCAAAGCCAGTTCTCACTGTCTATCTAGCCAGCTGGATCAAATTTACTTTTTTCAACTTCACTTTTAAAATAGTTCTTGCTTTAGTCAATTGTCTTTTAAACATATTTAAATAATATAATTTTTAATATTTACTCAGTACTTAACATTGTGTTATTTATAACCTCTTGTCTTTTGTTAGTTGTCATTTTTTTCTGTGAATCCAAATTTCCATCTGGTATAATTTTCCTTCTTCCTGAAGGATTTCCTTTAACATATCCTATAGTTCAGGTTTGCTGATGATGAATTCTTTCAGCTTTTATATACCTGAAAAAATCTTTATTTCACCTTAATTTTTGAAATGTGTTTTTTTTGGGGTGTAGATTTTTAGATTGATGTTTTTTTTTTTTTCTTTCAGTACTTTGCTTTCACTGTCTTATGGCTTGCATTGTTTCTAGCAAGAAGTCTGTTGTTATTGTTTGTCCTTTTGTATATAAAGTGTCATTTTTCTCTGACTACTTTAAATATTTTCTTTTCAACCTTGGTTTTGAGCAATTTCCTTATGATGTGTGTAGTTCTCTTCATGCTTTTTGTGTTTGGCATTTATTGAGCTTCTTGGACCTGCAGCTTTATAGTGTTCATTAAAAAAATTTTTTTTATGTCATCCTCTCTTCAAATACTGTTTTCTCTTTCCCCCTTTTCTCTCCTTTGGAGATTCAAATTGCACATGTATTAGGCTGCTTTGAGTTGTACCACATCTCACTGATGATGTTAATTTTTTCAAGTCTTTTTTTTTTTCTTTCTGTTTCATTTTGGATAATTTTACTTGCTATGACTTGAATTTCACTGATCTTTTTTTCATGCAATATCTTATCTGTTAGTAATTTATAAAGTCTGTTTTTGTATCTGAGACACATCTCCAGTTATTGAGTCTTGTTCTTATATCTTTTATTTATCTATTTAATGTACTCAATCTTTCCTTTAGCTTTTGAGCATATGGAATACTGTTATAATAATGGTTTTAACGTTCTTGTCTATTAATTTTGTCATATGTGTCATTTCTGGGTTGTTTTTGAATGATTTCTTTTCATTGTGGGTGGTGTTTTCATGCCTATTTGTATGCCTGGTAAATTTCAGTTGGCGGACAGTATCATATTACTGTTGTAACAGACACAACATTATCTTCCAGTTCTGGAGGTCAGAAGTCCAAAATGGGTTAATAGAGTTGTGTTTCTTCTGAAGATTCTAGGAAATAATCCATTTCTTTGCCTTTTCCAGCTTCTGGAAGCTGCCCCAATTTTTTGGCTTGTAGCCCTGCATCTCTCTTACTTCTTCTGTCATTATATCTTTCTGCTTCTGCTGTTACATCATTGTGAAATAATACCTTCAATGTGCGATAAAATAGCTGTCAACCTAGAAATCTGTACTACAGAAATAGTCTTTGAAGTAGGAGGACAAAATAGATATTTTCGAACAAACAAAAATGGATACATATTGTTATCAGCATTCTCTTAGTAGAGAAAATTCTAAAGAATGCAATTCAGACAAAGTCAGATGATTCTAGATGTAAGGCCTGAGATATAAGAGGGAATGATTAACCAAAATATGGGACAATTTGTTGGTAAATATAAACAAACTTTGACTTACATAGTATAACAATGTAATATCTAATGAGTTATAAAGGTTAAAATGAAAGATAGGACATATTATACATGAAAACAACATAAACATAAACCAAAACTTGGAAACAGTAGCATAAAGGTCAGGAAAGGGATGATTGGGAATTAAACATGCTAAGATCATTCTTTGGGAAGGAGGTAGAAATATTGACTAATTTTAGATTTTCATGAGACTGATGCACTGCCAACTGTGCTAAGAGGACAGCTTTTATTTTAGATTAAAAAAAATTTTGGGGGGGGGCACCTGGGTGGCTCAGTCGGTTGAGCGTCCAACTTCGGCTCAGGTCATGATCTCACGGTCTGTGAGTTCGAGCCCCACGTCGGGCTGTGTGTCGACAGCTTGGAGCCTGGAGCCTGTTTCGGATTTTGTGTCTCCCTCTCTCTCTGACCCGCCCCCGTTCATGATCTGTCTCTCTTTGTCTCGAAAAAATAAATAAACATTAAAAAAAAATTAAAAAAAATTTTTTTTAACATTTATTTTTTGAGAGACAGAGTGTGAGTGGGAAAGGGACAGAGAGAGAGAGAGAGAGAGAGAGAGAGAGAGAGAGTCACAGATTCTGAAGCAGGCTCCAGGCTCTGAGCTGTCAGCACAGAGCCCGAGGCAGGGCTCGAACTCATGAACCGCGAGATCATGACCTGAGCCGAAGTCGGACGCTTAACCAACTGAGCCACCCAGGCGCCCCTATTTTAGATTTTTAATGTGCCAAGTATGCATGCTAAAATATTTAAGGTGACCACAAAAAGAACAGAGTATATAACCTTTAAGGGAATAAGAAAAAGATAGAAAAAACTAGCACCCCCCCCACACCTGCCAACAAAAGATAAAATAAGGAAAAAAGAAAAAAAAATGAATTAAAATTACAGGCCATAAAGAAAATAAATAATAAGATATGAAAATAATCCTAAGTATATCAGTAATATTAATGAATTTAAGTGGGCTGAATTACTAAGTTAAAAGTTCCTAGCTGGATAAAAAATCTGTAGCTATATGATATTTATAAAAGACATCTAAAACATAATGACAGTGGGGCGCCTGTGTGGCTCAGCTGGTTGAGTGTCTGACTCTTGATTTTGGCTCAGGTCATGATCCCAGGGTCATGGGATCGAGCCCTGAGTGGGGTTCCATGTGATGAGCCCATGTTGGGCATGGAGCCTGCTTGTGATTCTTTCTCTCTTTCCCTCTGCCCCTGCCCCGCTTGCACTCCTTTTCTCAAAAAAAGAAAAAAGAAATTTGTACATGAATGTTAGCAGCATTATTCATAATTCCCAAAAGATGGAAACAACCCAGATGTCCATCAACACATGGATGGATAATCAGATTTTCAAAGCTGAATAAAATAGTATTCAGCTATGAAAAAGAGCAAACTAGTAACACATATACTATAACCTGGATGAACTTTGAAAACATTTATGCTCAGTGAAAGAAGCCAGACACAGAAGGTCGCATAGTACATGATTCTTTTTATATGATATATCCAGAATAGGTAAATTCATGGAGACAGAAGGCAGATTAGGGGTTACCAGGGGATGGGGGAAGAGGGAAATGGGGAGTGATTACATAATGAGTTCAGGCTGCATTTCTGAGGTGATAAAAGTTTTGACCCAAGAGAGGGGTGGTAGTTGCTCGGCATTGTGAATATACTAAATGCCATTGAATGGTACTGTTTAGAGTGACTGATTGCATGTTATGTGACTTTCACCTTAATAAAAAACTATGTTGTGATCTAATTTTGGTCTTTCATATTGATGAAGATAAACTTAAGTTTGATTATATACCAAGTTGTTGAGACTGTGAGGAAATAGGTACTCTCAACTATTGTGTTATGTAAGTATGTAAGTACTTAAAGAATGTAAGTAACTTCTGTGATTGGCAATATGGCAACATTTGTCAAAATTCTAAGTGTCTGTACCTTTGACTCAGCAATTCCATTTCTGGACTGTGTCTTACAGATACATACATTTTAAAATGATATTTTTCAAGGTGATTTATTGTAGCAGGCTAATGAATTATGGACTAGTTGTATAGTTATATTAAAGAATGAGGAGGCTCTTTATGTACTTTTATTAGAACATTTCTCAGGTAAATTAGGTGGAAAAAGCCGAATGCAGAGAGTATGAATAGTATGATCCTATTTGTATAAAAAAGTAGAAGCCTGTCTTTGTTTCTGGATGCATAAATGTTTTATTTTAAAGAATACAGAGGAAACGCGTAACATTAATTGCAAGTAGATGGAATTTGAATGTCTGGGAGATAGTGGAAAGAAGGTGATTTTTCACTGTCTTTCATATATAGGACTATACATATTCTATATAACTTAAAGTTAAATTAAAGATTTAATTTAAAAGTTAAAAAGGAACAGTAAACAACCAGGCCTCTAAGAGTGATCCAAAGCCACATCAGTGAGGTTCTGTTCTTCATTGATTTCATTCATTCATTCATTTATTCTGTATGATCAGGTTGTCTATGTTATTGAACTGTATTAATATTAAACTATAAATGGTTTGGTTATTAATGCTAGTGGCCTTTTAATTAACAACATAGTGTTAGAGGGCTCTTTTCAAACAGTCCAGTGGATTTGTCAAATCCTTTTAGCTAGATGAATGAGAATTTATGCTTTACTTCATACTTTTTGTTTCCTCCTAATCCTTTGTGTTATCTGATTATTAAATTTCATTTAACACAGTGCTTTGGCATTTTAATTTACTTCCAGATATTAAATCTGAAACTGTTGTTAAGGATTTTCGTTCTTTGTGTGGTGTCTCTTTTTTTTTGTGTGTGTGTGTGTGTGTGTGTGGTGTCTTTTAACGGCAGTGTCGATGGGGCGAGGAAGAAGGAAACAAAGGAGTTGCAGAGATATATAGCAACCTAAACTGAAAGGTCTAAAACATTTTGTCATCATTTTTTGTTGCCAGGAAATAACAAAGAACAAGGGCTTAGTGAAGTGAATGAGTGAATGTGTGAATGAATGAATGGATGGATGGATGTACCCCCTTAAATTGTAGATTTTAAAAGCTAAAATCTTAAATCCTATTGTAAATTGGTCTTGGCAATTTTCCATGCAGTAAAAAAATGTGGATATGTCTCTTCATTCTTTGCATTGCACGTGATATTCTTCTGCTTGGTTCTGCCAGTGAATTAACTCCATGTTCCTCCCCGCAGGGTGGAGAATGCTTGTACCAAGCTTGTTCAGGCAGCCCAGATGCTTCAGTCAGATCCTTACTCGGTGCCTGCTCGAGATTATCTTATCGATGGGTCAAGGGGCATCCTTTCAGGCACATCAGACCTGCTCCTTACCTTCGATGAGGCTGAGGTAGGCAATCTGAGGCCCATGCAGACCTCTTCCAGGCAAAAGTCTTAAAGATAGTCTTAAAAGTAATAATGGAGGATTGATGACTGTTGAGGATGGGAAGATGTTGAAGAGCTGCACATCTGAATTCGCATGTTTTCTACTTATTGTTCACTCACTTGACTAAAATATGAAATCTGTTTTCAGGTTCGTAAAATTATTAGAGTTTGCAAAGGAATTTTGGAATATCTTACAGTGGCAGAGGTGGTGGAAACTATGGAAGATTTGGTCACTTACACAAAGAATCTTGGACCAGGTTAGTCATGTCCAGTTTTTATAATAAAGAGTTTTTAGAGATTGTCCAGTTTGATCAAGGTGAAAGAAGTACTCCCTCCTGCTTTTTGCCCAAGATTAGTCATGACACATTGGGTTTTGAGGTGTCTGTACTCTGCTGATGGAGCTGACACTGTGTTTCTACTGAGGAGATATCATTGTCTCTGAAAGCTGAATCTGCTTTCTACAAATCCTGGCCCTGCCTAATGAATTAAACTAGACATTGTAAATGTTGCTGGAGAATATAGGAAATACTTTTCTATTACTGTAATGCTTAAGGCCACCCTGAATTCTGACCCCTCCATTCCCTATTATACAGCATTCCTTCACTGTTTGCCAGCTGGCCTGTAGCTCTTAATGACCTCGTGTCTTGTTAATTAGCCTGCCTACTATTATGGATTCATGCCCTAGCCCGAGGCTGCATAATGTAATCAGACCTGGAAGAAGAGAAGAGCTACTGTGACTAAGTCTCATTTTGAAATGATTGTTTAGTCACCTGAGAATTGAATATTCAAAATACATGAACAGATACCAGCTTTTTCTGTTATAGGCATATAACATGAACTTGAGGGTCCTTAAAGTATGATTGAGACCAATGACAGGACAACCTCAGATGTTCAACTTATCAGTAGTAAAGATCACATACCACCTCATAAGAGTCTTTTGCCTTAGGTGAAATGATTTTTAATTCACAGTGTGTTCATGCGGTTCCGATACACTCATTCTGTAAACTTATGGCAGTTAAGACTTTCTCTGAGCCATCTTTTTTTTTTTTAAATTTTTTTTCAACGTTTTTATTTATTTTTGGGACAGAGAGAGACAGAGCATGAACGGGGGAGGGGCAGAGAGAGAGGGAGACACAGAATCGGAAACAGGGTCCAGGCTCTGAGCCATCAGCCCAGAGCCCGACGCGGGGCTCGAACTCACGGACCGCGAGATCGTGACCTGGCTGAAGTCGGACGCTTAACCGACTGCGCCACCCAGGCGCCCCAACTCTGAGCCATCTTTGAAGATCACCAGGAAATGCCTTTAGAGCAGTATTCTTTAAACTTTCCCATAGCACTGGGAAAATAAAGTTTATTTCTTCAAATAAAATCTTACACGGAATCCCAACACATAAAGACAAAAATGGAACTATTCTGAATGAGGCAGGGGCAACCCCTCCTTTCCTACCCCTCTTTGGTATCCTTTGATGATCTGTGAAACTACTTAAGAAATCTTAAGAGCAGTTTGAAAACCAAAGCTTGAGAGAATCACATAGCACCTTTGAATAATAACCAAAGTAAACAAAAAGTGCTAGCAGGCCGGTTCCAAAACACCAGATGCTTTTGATTGCTGTCCTTAGTATAATTATTTTTATAATATTTCTATTTGTTTCTAATTATAAAAATAGTACATGCTTATTTTGGACAAATCGGAAAGTACAGAAAAATATAAAGATGAAAACAAAACACATTATTGTAATTCTTAAGATTTTTTTCAGCCACTAGATTCTCAGTACTAAGCTCGCATGAGATTTTTTTTTTTTTTTACTATTTTTTTTTTTAATGTCTTTACTTTTGAGAGAGAGAGAGAGAGAGCATGAGCAGGGGAGGGGCAGAGAGAGGGAGAATCCAGAAGCAGGCTCCAGACCTTGAGCTGTCAGCGCAGAGCCTGATGTGGGGCTCGAACTCACTAACTGCGAGATCATGACCTGAGCCAAAGTCATACGCTCAGCTGACTGAGCCACCCAGGTGCCTCAGCTTGCATGACATTCTTACATACGTGCAGTGGCCAGATACATTATGTGAACCTGGTATGTGTAGTAACCAGGCAAAATATTTTTATTCATTTTTTGCAAATACATATTTGTTTTTCACAAATATGTTTTTATATTTTATATACATATAATATATTATTTATATTATAATTATACATTATATTATGTATTATTTATATTATTTATAATATATATTATTTATATTATTTATAATATATATTATTTATATTATTTATAATATATAGATATAATATATTTTATATGTCAACCATGTGAAAATTATGTCATAGTTTGGATTTACATTTAACAAATTACTTTTAATGAAATGAATAAAGTTGCATTGTTACAGCTGCCCTGAAAAATTTTTATCAAAAATGCTACAGTTCAGTGACAGTATCTGTTGTTTAAATAAGCTGACAATCAGTTTGGACTTTTGTAGTCATTTGTAATGGATTTAGGCTCAGAAAGTGAATCTGGATCGTTTCACGACTCACCCTGCACAATTTATTCCTTATGCCCCAGGAATGACGAAGATGGCCAAGATGATTGATGAAAGGCAGCAGGAACTGACTCACCAGGAGCACCGAGTGATGTTGGTGAACTCCATGAACACTGTGAAAGAGTTGCTGCCAGTTCTCATTTCAGGTATTTTCTGCCTGTACATTATCTTACAGGGAAAAAAAAGTCACTATATTCTAAACTCCTGAAGTTCATTTTCTTTTGCTGCTCGGTTGCATGTCCTTCAGGCTGGGTAAAAATGAGACCTGATAGATTGGGTGTTACTTGATGGCTGTAGCTGATTGGCCAAGAACCAGTATTCATCTTCTGTAATGTCCTCCTTCTCCTGCTCTTTGTTTGAAGCTGCCTTTCCTGTTGCCCAGCTCTGTTCTCATAGTTCTACTAGGCTCCTTTTCTAGGAGGTAGAATGTCTGGAAACTTTAGTTATGGGCATATGAATATTGACACTTTTATTTGTGTTATGAAAAAAGAATTAGCTGGAATGGATATTATAGAGTACTATATGACAAAGAAGTGACCCCAAAGTCCACAGTTTTTCCTAAAACAAATTGAACTGTACAGAGCTAGTGTACCAGATGGGACTTCTTTTCCACTGGGTAGAGCCCAGAAATGCAAACATGGTGGCCGCTGTCTCAGCTAGCACGAGGGAGCTACACTCATTGGGTGTGTAGTATGTACCAGATACCTCATGGTTCACATAAGCTATCTTAGTCAAGTTAAGGGTTAGTTTTAACTGTCAGAGGGCAGCTCTATAGTCTGTCTTTTTTTTGTTTGTTTGTTTGTTTCCTATTTTCAAAATCTTGTAGGGCATGTCCTGGCACCCCCAGATCCTGCCTTCCTGCTTTGGCATTTCAGGTAGTAGCTAAAAAAGGAGAGGTGAATGTAAGAGCTCAGAAAGCCCTTATATGAACCAGAAAACAAAACATTTGTGAGTAGAGTCTTACTATCTCCGTGGGAAATGTTTTTGAGGCCAGCTGTTCCATGTGATAGAAGAGTTTTCGGAGCAAGATTTCTTTCTGATCTGGGTAACTCAATAAAGTGTTGGTTAGTCTTTGTCTTCACAATTTTAATTATTTTATGGGAAGATATTCTCTTTCTCTAGTGCTTCAAATTATCAGTATTTTCTTGTACTTTCGGGGGTTAAAAAGTTCCTACTACATGTTGAGAGAAATTCTGAAAGATAAACTCAGTATTTTGGGATCTTCATTAGGATTGGGTGCAGGAGCATACTCCAGTTACAGTTGTACTGACTATTTTTGTCTTGTCCTATTGGGTGTGCATTAGATGGGGCACAGTGTTAGGGCTGGGATGATAACGTGATTTAGAAGGATATTGGACATTTTGGGATTATAGGTCATCTATATATGCATGTCAGATTAGCTCCCTGATCATTTGTAGTGATGTCTTGTACCTTAAGGTTGCTGATATTGGAACTTCATTGGCAGCCTTCAGTGTTTTGTTTGTTTGTTTTGTTTTGTTTTTAATATATTCTTTTTTTTAAGATTTTATTTTTTTAAGGTGTCTCTACACCTAATGTAAGCCTCAAACACACAACCCGAGATCAAGAGTCTCACGTTCCACCAACTGAGCCAAACTAATATATTCTTTTTAAGATCTTAGAAACCCAAAACATGTACTAAAATATGGAATATCTTGTGTGAATGTTGTCATACAGCAAGATTAAATTCTAAGCTTAGTTTCTGATCGTTTATTTTTACAGCTATGAAGATTTTTGTAACAACTAAAAATTCAAAAAACCAAGGAATAGAAGAAGCTTTGAAAAATCGCAATTTTACTGTAGAAAAGATGAGTGCTGAAATTAATGAGATCATCCGTGTATTACAACTCACTTCTTGGGATGAAGATGCCTGGGCCAGCAAGGTGTGTGTTCTCAGAGGGGAAATAAGAAAACTCCTGAATTCTCCCCTCACATTTTATCTTGTAATTGTGGGTGGCGTAAGAGTACTCAGATTTTATAAAATAATTTCTACTTCACTCTTCATGGGTTTCATGGGTTACTTGCTGCTTTTGCAAATTTACTTTGCCCCAGACTAGAACAAAGAAATGGGTATGTGGGGTGAATGGCCAGTTGAAGGCTCAGATGTGTAGCTTTTTCTTTAAGCTGGACCCTCGCTGGTCTGGTGGAGGAATTCTGATGTGGTGTCTACTCCCCTGGGTGGGAACCCTCCCTTTTTATGTGGGTGGTTGTTGCTAGGTGACTAAGTAAGATACAGAATATGCCTGTGACTGAATTTTATGGAGACTTTTCCTTAACCAACCTTTGAACTAAGAAATCTACAGAGGAAATTGTTGGCATTTCTAGGTGTGTCCCTTCAGCATACCATTTTCCTTAAGGAAAGCTTAATTAAAATATTAGTTTGCACATTCGTGAAAACCTCGTTTGAGGGTCCTATTCACCCTTTATCTAGAATTTCTTCCTGGACTCCAAAAGAGTTGGTGAATTTCTTCTAGAGCCTAGTAGCAGTGGTCTTGTGTTGCTGCTACTGTGGTCTGCTTCTCCCTGTCTAGTGACTCTCTGGGAGAATAGGGGCACTTGGGTTTACGCTTTCCTGGGTAGAGCCCAAGATACAAGCAGTGGAGGAAACACACTCCATGTGTGACTCAGATGGTGTTTCCAGAGCCCCCAGCAGGCTAGTAGCAAAGAGGGGATTTGTAATATGACTTCCACTGGGTGCGCAGTAGGGCTGTGTTTATCCTCCAGGACACCTATAAGGTAAGGTCAAAGGTGGGGTCTTAAAATCACCAGCCCTCTCTCTTGTTGCCCAGAAAGTGAATCTAAATATGCAGAAGGAAATTAGCTTATCTTAACTATGGATTTGTTTACAGAGGCACAAAGCTCTTGAACAAGTTCTAAGACTGTATTTTAAATCTATATGGTGAAATCATTTTAAGTCTTTGATATTTTACTTAATTTTGCTTTTGCATATTTGACAACTTTCACTTCCCTGTTATGACTTCTTTATGCATCTTTTTTTTGTTCTCTTGTTTGTTTTATTCTTTTTCTCACATTTAGAAGGTAAGCTTTCTCTTGCCCTCTAGTTTCTTTTTCGCTTAAAAAGAGAAAAAGCATGTCTGTGAGGTTTTCTTGTGCTGTGTGCCGTGCCTTATTCCGTGTGCCGGTGTGTAACACTGTTTCCGAATGTGCGTCAGAATGTGGTTTAATCTGGGACTCGGGGCTGTGTCTGGCAGACTGACTCTGGCTCGTATTGAGCTATTTCTTTGGGGAAAGCAAAAGAAAATACATTACTATGGGATATCAGACTTTCTGTGTTTGGTGGGTGCTTTCATCTTTTTGAACAGGCTCCTGAGAACTGTTTTGGCCTGGTCATTCCTACTGACTTCATTTGAGGGGCAAGTTTCTCCAAGTAGCTGGGTGACCTCCAAGTTACCTGTGGACCCTGCTCTTAGGAAAGGAAACTTCTAGCAGATGCCATCACTGTATTTGCATTTGCTACCAGTCTTCTTTGCAGGCTCTGGAATTTTGCTTTAGGAGATGTGTCGCTGAGGTTTTAACCATAATGGAAATGGGTAGGCTAAGGAGTTTAGATGGGGCACCTGCACTTCACAATAATCCTAGCCTTCAAAATCTAAAGGGAAAAAGTTAAGTGTATCTGAAGTTTTTCCTAACTTCAGTTCGTGGTTCACTGCATGTCCTGCTAAGCTGTGAATCAGCCATAGTTCTCCATCACTTCATGGTCCCCTAATCTAATCTCTTTCCTTATTCTCTCTCCTTTGCTTCTAGCAGATGAGAAATAGCAAAAAAGAGGAGCAGGCATTACGACTTTAATGGTTTTCTATTTTTGGAAGGGAAAAGTTATCCATCATTTAGTTAATAAGTGTTATTAAGCTTTATTTTGTGCAAGTTCCATTGAGAGATGCTTCTTTTTTTTTTTAAATGTGGTCAGTGGAGTTTTTCAGGACAAGGATTAGGCACTTGGGGAAATATACAAGGGAAACAGACCTGGTCCCCACTGTGTACATTCTTGTAGATGTTTTAGTCTTATGCTGATCTGGAAGGAACCAGACTGTTAGGGTACTATACAACTATCAGAATGAAAGAAAGTAAATAAAATTAGTTCACCTGAAAGAAGCTCAAGTATATAATCACATCAGAATGAACAAGAAATGTTTATTTTTTTTTTTTATTTTTTTTAATTTATTTTTATTTATTTATTTTTTTTCAACGTTTATTTATTTTTGGGACAGAGAGAGACAGAGCATGAACGGGGGAGGGGCAGAGAGAGAGGGAGACACAGAACCGGAAACAGGCTCCAGGCTCTGAGCCATCAGCCCAGAGCCCGACGCGGGGCTCGAACTCACGGACCGCGAGATCGTGACCTGGCTGAAGTCGGACGCTTAACCGACTGCGCCACCCAGGCGCCCCAGAAATGTTTATTTTTAAATCTCATTTTGCTTTTGTTATACATTTACCTGGTTCAAAAATCAAAATGCTATAAAAAGATGTACATGACAAATCTTACTTCCAACCCCATCCCCAGTCACTCTACTTTGCCCTACCCCTTAAGTTTGATTGTTTCTATTAGTTGCAAGAATGCTTAGAAAAAAAAATTTCACCTTGAGAATGGAAATTGGTAACTAGGATTTTGGTTATTTTTTTAGTTTGGTAGCATTATGCATCTTTCATTGCTCAGCTGTAAGCAGTGAGTTAATCAGACCTTATGTCTGTCTTTGACCACTGGGTCCTCATTCTATTTACATATATTTTTTACCTCCTCTCGACCCTGCCAATAAAGAATTAACTTTGTCTTACCATACTTGTTTCATGCTTCCCCATTGGTGCAGTTTTCTCCTGGAAAGTGATGGTTCCTCTAGAAAAGTGGGGGAAGAAAGTAAGTGGAAAAATTCTTGGTAAAAGTGCGTCTTGCCAAATAAGTTAAATT
This sequence comes from Lynx canadensis, assembly GCF_007474595.2. Taxonomy (NCBI): domain Eukaryota; kingdom Metazoa; phylum Chordata; class Mammalia; order Carnivora; family Felidae; genus Lynx; species Lynx canadensis. Next base: position 52,970,433 of record NC_044313.2, on the reverse strand, counting down.
TTTAAAGAGGCAATGCGATAGCTGATTATTTTACCTTTTATACCTACCTTCAAATTACAGATTTACAAATTTAAAAGTACTTTCACTTAAAACACTTTATTTTATTTTGAAAGTAAAAATTTTCCCCTCCTGAAATCAACAGTCATAGTGATCATTAAAAATTAATTTAGTATACATTGTGAAGCAAAAGAATTTGTGAATTAAACACAATCATAATCCTACCCTTTGTAAATTTAGCAATTTATACCTAATCTCTTTTTTTTTGTATTTACGTTACTTGTTTGTTGATGCATGCTGAGAATCAAGAGGAAGTGAGAAAAATTTTAAAAGCTAAGAGTTTTTGAGCCCTACCTAGGCGCTCCCACAACTGCTCCTTGAGTCATTAGATGCTATTATTCAGAATTAGTTCTTGTAGTGGATCTCCTTCCACTTTGGGCCTAGGCTGGTCGTGAGTAAATGTAGTGACTGACTCAGATGTCTTGCACTGAAGATTACTTTACCCTACCAAAGAAGGAAATAGTGATTAGAACATGTGATCCTATAATACTTGCTGTTAAATACAGACCATTGAGATTTAAGGGTTGATTTTTATATCATTTTTGAAAAAATAAGGTTGTATGTGAGGATTTTTTATATTATTATTAGAATGTCTACTATGAAAATGAAACATGATTTAAGATTGAATCAGTTAATTAAAATGATTCCATTATAGGTGTTTTATTTTTAGTACTGAGATATAGTTGACATATAATGGTATATTAGTTTCAGGTGTACAACATGATGGAGCTTCTTAAGGAGTCTTAGAGTGTTTTATGTTAGCAGCAAATACAATAAAAGACTTATCTCTTGGAGTTTGAGATAAATAGTTAATTAGGCATTTATGATATTTTAGCCCCTCCCCTCTAAAAGGAGAAAAGCCCAAAATGTTAAAGCAATTGAGATTTCCCTTCTGATCCAAGTGATCTTGTAGTTGCTACCTCTGATTGTGTGCACATAGGGTGGCATAGAATTTTAGAGCTGGGAAGCTATTCTTTTTTATTTTGGTGGTAGGGAGGTATTCTCAAAGATGGGGAACTGAAGTCTGGGAGAGTAACTTCTCTGAAATTTCAGGGGTAGACAACTTTCTCCCACCACTTAAATGTAAGTTTGTAAAATTTTGTTCTACTGCTCAGTCTATGCTTTCCAGAAACATCTTTGTTTAAAACACTAATTTTAGGGTAGGGGAGGGGAATGCCACCAGGAATGGAACAGAGTGGGAAGGGAAAGGTGGGAGGGGAAGTGTCAGTGGGAAAAGGGAGAGTAGGTTGGGCAGTGAACAAGAGGGGGTCCTTAGTCCCATACTGCAAATTTTCTGGAACATGGCATTGTAGGACCTCCCTTTTTCTACTACAGTTCCTCTTGATTATTTGTAGGAGGAGCTCTGGTTCCCAGTTCTAGTCAGTGTTCTTTAGATCTCACTTTGTATTACATTTCAGGAGCGTTTCAGTTCCTGGGAGGGTGTACAGAAAGGAGTTCTTTTAAGGTTGTCCCTCTGCTTTCTGGTGTGTGACAGTGCCCAGCCACCGTGGTTTTTTCATTTAAAAGTTGAACTCAGAAGAGTTTTACTGTAGAAGGGACCATAGCGGGAGGTGACATGCCAGCTGTCCCCAGAGCTGCACACTTAGATCTGGTCTTTTTAAAAAACAGTCACTCCTTAAAAAAAGAGAGAGAGAGAGAGAGAGAGAGAGAGAGAGAGAACAGGGGACCTGTGTGGATCAGTTAGTTGAGCTTCTGACTTTGGCTCAGGTCATGATCTTAACAGCCCAATGTCATGATCTTGCAGTTCGTGAGTTTGAGCCCCACGTTAGGCTTTGTGCTGACATCTCAGAGCCTGGAGCCTGCTTTGGATTCTATGTTTTCCTCTCTCTTTGCCCCTCCCCTGCTCACGCTCTCTCTCTCTCTCTCAAAAATAAACATTAAAAAAAAAAAGAACAACAAAAAAAAACTGAGAGAAGAAATTGGTGGAGACTTTTCTCTTTCCCAAATTTGAGATTTTGCAGAGAAGATATTCAAATGAGGTGTGTTTTTTTTGTTTGTTTTTGTTTTTGTTTTCCCTTCTATTTAATATCCAGATTGTACTTGGTATTTAGGCTTCATATGGCTTAATGAAAACTTTGTGGTACATAGTACGGTTGACCACAGGGTTATGGCTATTTTCCCCCTTTATAAATATATCTCAAAATTGACTTCTGGTCCTAGTTGTTCAGTCACTTGGTTTATATCATATTCGATATTAATATACTTCTTATGTTGCTTATGACAATTCTTTTAATTCCATAATAAATACTGCCCTTCAAAAGAAATATATATGGGTTTCTTAGAAGACCAAAATATTTGTTCCCATGGATATTTTTTATTTTAATAGATATGACATTAAAATGTAATATGTTTAAATGTTTATTCACAACTTGCTCTGTTCCAGAAAGAATTTAAGGTGGTCCTTTCAGTTACTGTCTTAAACACCAAAATTATCTAAAATTCAGGCTATTAAAAACTTTGGTAACTAATTGAAATTCCCAGTTTAAAATTGCAGCTTCATTTCAACTTTGCTGTAGATGCTTTTTAGGGGAAAACCAGCACCTCTGAATTTTAATTTATTGATGTCACATCATCTTCCACTCAGGAGTCAATTACTCACTTCCTGAGAATTAGATTCTCTCCTTCAAGAGTGGTGGTCATTGATGATTTATTAGGGAGGAAAAAAAACAATTAGTTTTGAGGGTACTGAGTAGAGCAAAGCCACTTTTTTGTCATTATGTTTCAAATCTTTTTTGGGCAATGGAGAATAAAATAACTCCTTTAGGTTAGTGAGGATTATGATTTTGATTTCTAGAGCTTATTTTCTGGACACTATTAACCCAAGCCAACATCAACAAGGCAAGGACCTGCATAACATAAGGTTAGTAGAATCTTTGGCAGCTCTTCTTGGTAAAAGGAAAAAGTTCATGGGTTTGATGTCAGCAAACCTGAGATCAGTTGGGTTTGTAGGACTGAGCCCTTGTTTCTTAATTTGTGAAATTAAATTATATTTATTTATTTTTTAAATGTTTATTTATTTTTGACAGAAAGACACACACACAGTGCGAGTGGGGGAGGTCAGAAAGCGAGGGAGACACAGAATCTGAAGCAGGCTTCAGGCTCTGAGCTGTCAGCACAGAGTCTGACACGGGGCTTGAACCTACCAGTGGTGAGATCAAACCTGAGCCAAAGTTGGACGCTTAACTGCCTGAGCCACACAGGCGCCTCATGTAAAACTAAATTATATTTAAATTTGAGGTTCAATAAAGAAATGAAGGGAAGAAATACCTAAAACAACTTGACTTGCAAGAAATCCTCAAAGTTAGTTTCCAAATTAATCTTTTTAATCTTTTGTTTTTTAATCTTTTTTAAAGTAGTCTTCATACCCAACGTGGGCTCAAACTCACAACCCTGAGATCAAGAGTTGCATGCTCTACTGACTGAGCCAGCCAGGGAGTCCCAAACTAGTAGCCATTAATGCTAGAGTAGACACACACAAAATGTGATCTTTGTTCCTGTGAATTTAGGTTTTTGAAATGCCATAAATCTCTGATTTTATTTCACTAAAAACATAGTGTGTTAGGGAAATGGTTATGAAGTATTTTTACATGGATATGATTTCTCTTCAGAGTGTGTGCATACTGCCTCGGTCAGAGATCGTGATTTTTTTTTTTTTTCTGTATCCAGTTGAAGTCCTATAACTTATATTAGACACTAATGGCTATCTAATTCTCTGAGGTTGGGAGTTGCCCAAGACTCTCTAAACAGGTATTGATTTGGGCCTTGCTAATTTGGAATCATGCTAATGCTGACTTTTAAAGGCAGGCTTTGCCGTAGAACAAGATGGAGGAGGAGCAGATATTTAAGCCACTGAGAACGAAAGCACTTAAAAAATGCCATTTGTCTGCTTGTACTAATTACAAATGGATTTCGAAATACTGTCATGACTCTCTCTGCCTTCTGTTGGTAGATAGCCCCCATAATTCCAAATAACTTAGAAATAGAAAATATTTTCTTTACATTTTTTCAGTAATTTAGTTCACTTCTCATTCATTGCTGTGGCTGAGAATTTGCTATTCAGAGTCTTTGATAGCCAGGGTTAAAATGGAGAGCAGTCATTATCAGTTTAAATGGGGAAGGAAGAAATCCTAAAGCCGAGAGTCCTTATAATGTGAGTAGGTACTTTGGAAAAACTGTGGTCAGGCTGCTGACCTTAGGCCTGTGGGCGTTGTCAGCACTTACTCTGTATTAGTATACTGTACTAATTCTTGTTTGAATTAAAAGTTGGTGGGGGGGGGGGATGCTCCTTGTGCCCCCGTGTGGAAACATGGTGATACAACACCTTTAAGAACCCCAGTTTTGCAGGATTGGAAAGTGAAAAAAAGTTAAGGATTCAGGGCATTGCCCAGAGCTTCAGAGGTTAAATCCATGCTTTGATGGATGAACTCTCTAAGAGCCAGTTCCCTAGAGCAAAACTTTGATGAAATTTTAAAAACTTCATCAAACTATAGGTATAGTTTTAGTCTGTTTCAGCTTCTCATGCCATATCCTGGGAGATTTTATGGTTGTTTAATGCTAGCCATTTTGAATCCTGATTGTAAGCAATAAATTGAGACCCGCTTTATTTTATTCTGCCTCTCCTTCCAGGTTAGGATGGTAAAGGAACGAAGAATGAGGAGGGTGAGGAGGATGGCAGGGAAGGCCAGAAAAACACTTTTTTTCTTACATTACATTCAGTGGTTTATTTGTGGAATTAAAACTAAATTGCTAGATTAAAATTTTCAGTTTTTTTCCAACCAGTAATTCCAAGTTTTTCAGATTAATTAAGTATAGTGAAGCATCATCCAGTGTTTGTGTATTTCAAAACAAGATGTAAAAGAACTGTGATTTGTGGCGCCACATGCTAATGAGGCTTCCCTGATGCAGGGAGGGCTTTGCCAGGGTTGCGCTAGATGAGTGGAAAGGCTGATAATGAGGCATGTGACAACAGGGCTTTTTCCTGCTGCAGACATTAAGCATCTTTTGGCTTGAGTGATTTTACCAGTTTTCACAGTCTAGCAATAGAGAAACCAGAAAACAAAATAGAATTAACTGAAGATTTGCATGCACAATGCTGCATTTTGACAGAAATAAGCACTCTGGTGTGATGAGAGTATTTTTAAGGCTGTTTTAGGACTACATTAGCTATTGTATGTTAAGTGCTGTAACTTTTTCTCTGTCTTACTTTGTATCATGGTATCTCAGTTTTTGCAAAGAAAATAATTGTGGTGTTTCTCTTCAAAAGGACACTGAAGCCATGAAGAGAGCATTGGCCTCCATAGACTCCAAACTGAACCAGGCCAAGGGTTGGCTCCGTGATCCCAGTGCCTCTCCAGGTAACCCACTGGTTCTACTTTCCGACAGATACAGTAAAAAGCGAAAAGTCAAGCAAACAAACAAATAAAGAAAGAGGGTCTTTCCATAATCTCATAATTCTGAGATAACTACTGCAACATTTAGGGGCATACTCCATTCTCTGATAGTTTTGACTAATTGAAGCATTACTGGTCCTTAAAAAGATGAACGGCATAGACTAATCACCTCTCATCATGGAGGAATAAACCAAGCTGAAGTGGGCATTCTCTGCCAGAATATTGGCTCACTTCTTCCCTGAATCTGAAAGGTAATTATTCTGAATAAAAACTCTTGTCTTGGGGCACCTGGGTAGCTCAGTTGGTTAAGTACCCAGATCTTGGTCTCAGCTCAGGTCATGATCTCATGGCTCGTGAGATTGAACCCCAGATTGGGCTCTGTGCTGACAGTGCAGAGTGTGCTTGGGATTCTCTCTCTCCTTCTCTCTCTGCGCCTCCCCCATTTGCTTTGTCTCTCTCAAAATAAATAAACTTAAAAAAATTATTTAAAAAAAAAACCTGTTATCTTTAGGGGAGTCTGGGTGGCTCAGTCAGTTAAGCACCCTACTACAGCTCGGGTCAGGATCTTGTGGTCCGTGAGTTCAAACCCCACGTCGGGCTCTGTGCTGACAGCTCAGAGCCTGGAGCCTGCTTCGATTTGGTGTCTCCCTCTCTCTCTGCTACTCCCCCACTCATGCTTGCTCTCTGCCTCTCAAAAATGAATAAATATTAAAAAAAACCCCAAACTCTTCTCTTTCTAGTTCCCATTGGGCAGATTTCCATTTATGTCAAAAAAGTATTTAATTAAGCAGATTAAATGATGCCAATAAGAATTGGAAAGAAAATTTGACTTACGTAAAGACCCAAATGGGTTATTGAGCTGGGTTTTATGGATTTTCTAATCTAATATTCAGTTTTAGATTAATATTTGAATGAATGTGAAAAGCCTAATGGAGGTTAGAGGTGCTAAGTAGTATTAAATTAGTAGAGCTTATTTTCATCATCTGTATTCTTACCACAAGCTGCTTATCATCTCCAGATGGATATGGTTCCAAGTATTTTTTTTTTTTAGAAGTATCTGTGGTTAAAACCTCACCCTCTGCTTATAAGGGCACTGCTTGGCTGTTAGCTATCAGATGTATTGCCTTCTATTCACTTGTCTTCTAAAATCACCCATTCCTTCATGAATGAAATGACTTGTAAAGTATCCTTTCTAAATAATTAATATGTCAGCAGTGAGGATATTGAGTATCTCTTTATTTTAGGGGATGCTGGTGAGCAGGCCATCAGACAGATCTTAGATGAAGCTGGAAAAGTTGGTGAACTCTGTGCAGGCAAAGAACGCAGAGAGATCCTGGGAACCTGTAAAATGCTGGGGCAGATGACTGATCAAGTGGCTGAACTCCGAGCCCGGTAAAATTGCTCTACTCTTACCCAAGTTAGGTAACAGATCATATCTCACTCCTGACAAAGTAATTCAGAGACCAAGTCTCTGCTAATTTCCCTGTGTTATTTTTGACTAATGGACAACACAGATTTTATACTCTATTAATTCTTTAAGATTGAAGTGAACTTCTCCTTTGATAAACTTTCAAAGTAGCAGATTCTTTGTAGCAAGGTTGAAATAGAAATAGAAATATGGTATCTTGGTTTCTAGCCACAGGTTTAGAAAGAATAAGGGGCAGTGGTGAAGTCTGGCATGGGTAGCCATATCTTTTATGAAGGATGGGTAAAAAGAAACAAAGAGTGAAAACATTAGAATTATTTCATGTTATTCTAAAATCCAGTTAAATAGGTTATCCTGTAAGTTGGTTATTTCTAGGCTTTTGAGTCTCTATTTCGTCATTATTCATTTGGTTTCATAATTCTTTTACTTCCTTTAAGACTTGACTGTTAGAACTTTTCCCCCTGTAAACTAAATCTATATAGTTTACTGTTAAGAAAACTCAGTATAATATAGGCTTCTTTGAAACTCAGCCATAGAGTTAATGCAGCTCTAAAAGATTATCCTCATTTTTATGGACTTTTATAATATCAGCATTGAGGAAAAATTGAAATATTTTCAATTGAGAAATATTTCAATTGATGAAATTGAAAATTGAAATACTAGTGTAGATGAAGTTTAATTTGGCTTCAAGAAAGCCATGAAACATCTTGAGATAATTGGAACATATAGGGCCTCCATACAAACAGGCCTCAGAAATAACCCCTTGACATGTTGTACACCATTACACTTGGTTTCAAATGTATTAACAGAATAAACTTAAGGATACAGTTTTTTGGGGGTGCCTGTGTGGCTCAGTCGGTTAAGCAGCCGATTTCAGCTCAGGTCATGATCTCACTGTAAATTCAAGCCCCACGTCGGGCTCTGTGCTGACAGCTCAGAGCCTAGAGCCTGTCTTGGATTCTGTGTCTCCCTCTCTCTCTGCCACTCCCTCACTCATGCTCTGTCTCTGTCTCTGTCTGTCTCTCAAAAATAAACATTAAAAAAAATTAAAAAAAAAGAATACAGTTTTTTTAAAGTTTATTTATTTTTTGTAATCTCTGCACGCAACATGAGACTTGAACCTATGACCCTGAGTTGAAGAGTCACACCCTTTTCCGACTGAGCTAGCCAGGTGCCCCAAGAATACAGCTCTTAAAGGAGTGGTTCTTAACCTTTTTTGGATCAAAATAATTTTTATAATCTCATGAGAGCCATTAATCTTTATGTAAAAAGTTGCACATAAACTTGCCCCTATAGTATTATGTATAATTTCCCGAGGATCGTGGATTCACTGCAGTCCTGGGAACTCCAGAGGTTTCAGGTTTAGGATCTCTACCTTGTAGGGGAGAAGGAACTGCACAAATAAATGTGATCTCATTGAACCCAGTGAGCCTTTTTCTCCTGCTGTGAAGCAGTCTCCCCTGTCATGAGCATGACAGGAACTTTACAGAAAGGACAAAAAGAAGTTCTGTTCCCATTCGGAGAAATGCCAATGCAGTTTGACAAGATTCTTGGCTCTTCTAATTTCTCACTGCTGGCTCTTTTGTTTGCAGCCTTTTCACAGTGTGGTAGACAGTTTTTACTTGGAATTCTCAAATACACAGTTGTATGTGTTCAGAGAAAGATGAATTTGAGCAAGAGAACAAGGTGGCTGCTGTATGGGATCAGCCATAAATCTGTAAAGAGAAAAGGCTAGAACAGGGAAGGGAGCTATGGGCCTTCTTCACACTGGAGCCTGCAATATCCTTTCCTGATGAAAGATTAGAAAGCTATCCCCCTGTTAGCTTTTCTTAAATATGCCTAGCTATTTAACATTTTAGTGGCTGAAACTCAGTAACAATTTCCTCATTGATACTCTTCTTTTCACCTAGGGTTTCTAGGTTGTAAGGATATATTTTTCCTCTCATGGGGCTCAGTAAACTTTTTATTTTGAATGAAAAATTATGTAGCCCATCAATATTTTTACATTTTCACAATTGGACTTTTATACTAACATGGTTTCTCATCATGAATTACTAGATATGAAGGAAAAAAGCAAATTAAATCCCCAAAGTCTTCCACTCCTCTGCACATAAAAGGGAAGCCTCAATTACAAATAAAAGGTATATATATATCTTTTATATACCTGGCAATAAATAGTATTTGAGTTCATTACTTCACATATTGGTTTAGATGAAAAATAAGGATGAATTTATTTTTTTAAGTTTATTTTATTTATTTTGAGAGAGAGAGTGTGTGTGAGTGGGGTGGGGCAGAGGGAGAGAGAAAGAGATAGAGAGAGAGAGAGAGAGAGAGAGAATCCCAAGCGTGCTTTGCACTATCAGCGGGGCTTGATCTCATGAATCATAAGAACATGACCTGAGTCGAAATCAAGAGTTGGGCACTTAACTGACTGAACCACCCAGGTGCCCCAATAAGGATGAATTTGAAAAGATAGATAAATGAATGACAGATCCATGCTACTATAAAGGGAAGCAAAGATGTTTTGGAGTTCATCCTAAAATCAGCAGCTCAGGTTAAGAGGATAAGCCATGCCATTATACCAACTGATAAAGTTGCCACCCCATCATTGAGTTTACCAGACCGAGTGGATTAAAAATATCTGAGGGGCGACTGGGTGGCTCAGTCGGTTAAGTGCCCAACTCTTGATTTCGGCTCAGGTCATGATCTCACGGTTTGTGGGTTCGAGCCCTGTGTCAGGCTCTGTGCTGAGACAGAGCCTGCTTTGGATTCTGTGTCTCCCTCTCTCTCTCTCTGCCCCTCCCCTGCTTGTGCTCTCTCTCTCTCTCTCTCAAAACTAAATAAACATTAAAAAATTTAAAAAATATATGAGCTTATAAAAATGTGGCAAATCGTATTTTGTTATGACTTGGAAAGTCTCTTACAAAGAGAAAACAAGTTTCTAATAATGCTCATATTTTTTGAAGTGTATCACTTTTGGGAGAGGAAAATAGTAAAATTAGTTCTTTAAGAATGTGATGGAAAACAACAGTTTCTTGTCACCTCAGTGACAACTGTTTTTGATATTTATAGATTGCATAGGAGTAGAAGGTAGACTTGAAGATTATTATTAGGTTCATTTTAATAATCATGACAATTTAATAACAGTAGTAATTATATGTTCGTATTATTTTATTGACATAGTGTTTTCAAGTTTTTTTGTTTGTTTTTTTTTTTTTTTGCTTGAAGCCACTCTGTTAGGTAAGCAGGGCAAGTATTGTTACCTGCACACCCCTCATTTTATAAGTTACAAAGCTGAAGCCCATTGTAAACAAGGTTCACAGGTCCCAGGAGCCAGGATTTGAACACAGATCTACTTGGTCCTAGTGTCATGTGCTTTCAGTAATACTGTGCTTGCTGCTTCCTGAAACATTTTCAATGTATACTTGCCCATAAATAAGACAATCTAATGGGATTTTTTTTTCTAAAGCACACATTACTATGGTAACAAAACCCTCATAGCAAGAAGATCACAAGCACATTTTCCCCCTGAAGTTCAGACTTGATTATGTAATCACCATCAAAAGGAGAATCATTATTATTGAAATTTGCAGGCTGGTCTGTAAAGTGGTTATGCTGTTCCAGGAAGCTAATGCATATTTTTAAAAGCCAAAGGAGAAAGTGGATGGTTTGGGTGTTTTGCTTTATCTCTTCTGTTTTCTTGTGCTATCCCAGATGTAGTAGGGGAAAGGAAAAAGACAAGCATGTTAACAAAAATGACATATTTGTGCTTCTCATGATATTTTGCCAGTAAGTATTTGAGAGAGTACAATGACAACATCTGTTTTGAGCAGAGGACAAGGAGCCTCGCCAGTGGCCATGCAGAAGGCCCAGCAGGTATCTCAGGGTCTGGATGTGCTAACAGCCAAAGTGGAAAATGCAGCTCGCAAGCTGGAAGCTATGACCAACTCAAAGCAGAGCATTGCCAAGAAGATCGATGCTGCTCAGGTAGTAATGATGGTTTTAAGGAGGGATGGGAAATAAAAGAGAAATGTTCCATAATTATCCTGCATCTCTTTCTCTCCCTCCCCCCCCCCCTATATATATAGATGGGTAGATAATGGGTGTTTCTAAGTGATGACTGATTCCCAGCAATTACCAATGTTAACACTTCCTCTACTACCACAGGTTTAGACTCATGTTAACTCTATTTTGAAATAGAGATCTTAATTTTGAATACTTTGATTAAAGGAAGTACTCTGGGGGGACCTGGGGGGCTCAGTCGGTTGAGTGTCTGACTCTTGATTTTGGCTCAGGTGATGATCCCAGGGGTGTGGGATTGAGCCCTGCATTGGGCTCTGTGCTGAGTGTGGAGCCCGCCTGGGTTTCTTTCTCTCTCTCTCTCTCTCTCTCTCTCCCCCTCCCTCCCTCTGCCCCTGTACCCTGCTTGTGCATGTGTGCTCTCTCTCTCTCTAAAATGAAAAAATTAAAAAGAAAAAAAAAAAAGAGAGAAAGTACTCTGAGCACTAAGAAAATTCTAGTTCCTGGTATAGATCACAGTATATAAAAGCTTTTCTTCATCTTAGAATTCACAACTGTATTTGGTCATAGCAATGTTAAAGGGTTAAAGTTTTCTGATGCCACTCTCCTGTAAAATGATTTTCAAGCAGTTCACAGAGAAACAAATGTTTGAGAAATTGAAGAATTAGTAAGGTGTGATTAAAGCAAAGATACGCTTGTGACGATTCTCTTTTTTAAAATTTATTTTTATTAAAAATTTTAACGTTTATTTTTGAGAGACAGAAACAGAGTGAGAGAGAGGGAGGGGCAGAGAGAGAGAGGGAGACACAGAATCTGAGGCAGGTTCCAGGCCCTGAGCTTTCAGCACAGGGCCCGATGTGGGGCTCAAACCCATGAACCATGAGATCATGACCTGAGCCAAAGTTGGACGCTTAACTGACTGAGCCACCCAGTCGCCCCTGAAGATACTTATTCTGATGGGGAAGGAAAAAAAATCACTTTTAAGAAGATGGAGGATTGATTTGATTTTGCCTGAGCTAAGAACCTGTTTAAAACAGTAAGAATCAACATTGTAAAAGCGATCACTGGTGTGCCTTGTGATTACTTTTGAAATATTTCTGATGGCCTTGTCAGTTGAATGAAATGTGGTTTATGAGGAGATCACAGTATGCTTTTTTTTCCATTTTTATGTGTTTAGAATTGGCTTGCAGATCCAAATGGTGGACCAGAAGGAGAAGAACAGATTCGAGGGGCTTTGGCTGAAGCTCGGAAAATAGCAGAATTATGTGATGATCCTAAAGAGAGAGATGACATTCTACGTTCTCTTGGGGAAATATCTGCTCTGACTTCTAAATTAGCAGATCTACGAAGACAGTATGTATTTAACTTCTGACATTGCCTTTTAATCTCTCTCTTTTTTCCCCCAAGTGCATATATAGTTGAATGCTATAGGTTAAATGCACATGTGATGCTCTTTCACTGTATTCTTGTTGATTCTGTGTGACATGGCTAGGTCAGGTATTACTTCTGTTTTATTATTGACATAACTGAGGTTTAATGATTTATTGCTGATCACATGGTTTTAAATTAATATATTTAGGATGCTAAGAACTCCTTTTTTGAGATCCACTTTTATTTCTAAGCTAGGACTTTTCCTGCTATATCATGTTTGTTTCCCAGGCACAAGAGGGAAATATTTGTGGCTATCTAAGAAAAGATACTGTGGACTGTGGACAGGGGGGAGGGGGAGGAGGCATAAGAAGATGCTTTCTTTTCTCCCCAGCAATGTTATTTCTTATGTAACAGTTATAAAACATCCTTAAATACAATGTCCTCACCACAGCTACTGCTTTTAAAGGCTTTCATGGCTTCTACTTTGATTATATAAAGAGGTGTTGCTTTGTTCCTTTGATCAGTATTTTTCTCTCTTAAATAAACTGCTAAAAGAACATTAAAAAAGAGGACAAAAGTCGCTTCTTCTCCACCTCAGGCTTCCAGCCACTTCTTCAGGGATAACCATAGTCAAGTATCTTGTGAGATTTGGCTTTTCATTTAACTTGTATGTTTCATTTCCTGTTCTTCCGTGGGAGAGTACCTAACCTTGTCTCAGTGACTTGTACTTTAGAATTCTTTCAAGTCTTGTATTGACCAAGAGGACAATACTGGCTAAGAAAGCAGACTCCTGCCTACCATGAATAGGAGATGGGTGGGAGCAGGGTAAACATACTTTAGGCAGGAGGTTGTGATAGAGACCAACTTAGCAGCTCAAGTTTGATTACATATCAAGGTTGATCATTTGGGAATCACTGTTTTATACTCCAAATCTTGAGTTGTTTAGGTAGAGAAAATAATTTGATCATTGTAAAATATAATGTCTATACAGTTAGGTCTATGTTTGTTAATATTAACCCATTAATATAATCTGTTTACATTATCACTAGTTTAAAATACTCAAAGGAGAAACTGTTTTAAGGACCAGAACACGATTCCATATACATATCAGGCACTCATTAATGTTTCTTAATGATGAAGAGAGAATTGATGCTAATGGTGAGAACAGCAAACCTTCCTGTGTGGTCATATGCCATCATTACTTATTAGTATAACATATACATATCCATAGCTTCCTGACAGTGGGAGTAGCCACGATCAGAACCAAAGTAAATACCTTCTTTGTCCAGCTTTATAATGGAGAAGTTACTGAAATTTAAAATCACAAAGGAGTTCTTCAGAGAATATCTAAATTAGTTGTTCTGGCTGGTAGGCTAACATTTTCATTTTTACAGGTGAGGCAGATAAGATTAACCTGAAGTTTTCTCTAGGTGGACTTGAGAAATAAAATGTGTCATATTTTTTATATGTTCATAATGGTTAGAATCTGAAGTCTTTGGAGTAAGGTTTTGGGGGCAGTAATCTCCCTTTGTGATACATAATTGTGATTCTCTTTTTATTTCTGTATTTGGTTACAAGAAACTCAAGAAAAAGTGGAGGCCAGAAATGTGTAGTGGCATCTAATGTCTAATGGAACTTAATAGTTTGAAGTATGGCCAGGTCTGGTGGCAACTGGAAACTACTCCCTCTGTTTGTTAGTAGCTGTATGGCATGCTGTCTGCTTCAGTCTGTGTGTTGATTTTGTTTATTTGGGTTCTTTGTCTAGCTTTGCCCTACCATGTCCCAGGCTTTCTAGTTCCAGACCCACCGCTAGTTGACTATGCAGTGTTTTTGAAGCATGGGCCAAGGACAACATACCTCAGAACCACCTGGGAATCTTGTGAAAAATGTACAGCCTGGACCCCACTGCGTTTGCAGTGGGGTGTACTTAATCATAATCTCTTCTGGTGGTGCATTTAAAACTAAGATCCCAGATGACTTTTATGCACACTGGAATTAGGTTCCTTGCTTGACTGTGTTCATGTTGTCTTTGAGTTAGATAACCAGTTCAATCGGTTATGGCAAGAATTGGAGAATTATTTTGATACCAATGTAAGTAGCTAAGAGTGAGAACTCTGAAGTCATAGTGCCTGGGTTTGAATCCCTAGTCCACCAAAGTAAGTGATAGGATCTTGGATAAGTTATCCAACCTTTTGGTCCCTCACTTTTGCTTTTTGAATAATGGGGATAATACTGGTATCTACCTCTTAGGTTTGTCATGAGGATTAAATAACATAAGAGTGTTATTTACTGTCAGAGTTGGGACTCAAAAAATTGTACTACTTACTACTAGTTCTATAACTAGTACTGTAGCTGCTTCAACTACTGCTATACAACATACATGGCTACTTGGGCCCACCTAATCCCTGAGGGAACTAGTGTTTTCCTTGATGGTCAACTGAGGGGTCAGCCAACGTAGTGATTTTTTTTTTAATGTTTATTTTTGAGAGAGAGAGAGCGAGCGTGCGCGCGTGCGTGAGCACGAGTGGGGGAGGGGCAGAGGGAGAGAGAGACACACAGAATTCAAAGCAGGCTCCAGGCTCTGAGCTGTCAGCACAGAGCCTGACACGGCGCTTGAACTCACAGACCATGAGATCATGACCTGAGCCGAAGTCGGATCCTCAACCTACTGAGCCATCCAGGTGCCCCCCCCCAACTTAGTGATGTTTGATTGAGCTCAGCTAACCAAATGGTTGAGCTTGATTGAGGTAGATTGACTCAAACTCATATTTAATGTTTTAACTGGGATAATGCAATCTGAATTTAAATGATCAATTTCTTACTTTAGTGCCAAATAAATAAACCACTCTCCTTCCAAACTAAGCTAATAATAATCATTAGCAATTTGGCATCTCATTAGCATTTGTGTAGCAATTAAAATCCTCTCACTGTAAATAGTGTCTATGACAGGATGGCTTTTTTTTTTTTTTTTTTTCCTTTTCAGGGGGAAAGGAGATTCCCCAGAGGCTCGAGCATTGGCCAAACAGGTGGCCACGGCCCTGCAGAACTTGCAGACCAAAACCAATAGGGCTGTGGCCAACAGCAGACCCGCCAAGGCAGCTGTCCACCTGGAGGGCAAGATTGAACAAGCACAGCGGTGGATTGATAATCCCACAGTGGATGACCGGGGCGTTGGTAAGGCCATGAGTGCACTTAACCCTCCATAAACTGGTCTTAGTGAAAATAAGCAAGTTGTTGATAGAGATCCTGTTCATGTGAAATTAGGTGCAGAAGGGGTTCTTCAGCTACTGGTGAGTAAATCATCCTACAGTGTGACTCCATTTCCAAATATAGCCCATAAATGATACCTGTGGCTTATTCAAAAATAATTTGTGAGTAAATGTTTTTGCTGTGGGCAAATAGAAAGGTCCTCAGGTTGGAATCGAAACTTTGAACTAATTATTTCCAGTCTATGTGTACTTCCATTCTGTTGTATTTCTATTACACTCATTGGAAAATACCCAGTTAAATGTAGTTTTTGAAAATAAGTAAGAAGCACTTAGCTACCAAGGTTATTTTCATTTTTGAGGGCTCCTGCGTTACACAGTCACCAGTAGAACTGATAACCTAAAATTTTGATTTTGGGGAGTTTTTAGGGATGAATCTGTAAGAAGTTAGGTTATATTATGATAGCAAATCTGCTGAAGCTGAAAGATCTGTTTACTTCATTTACTATTTTTGTTGAATAAAAAGATTAATTTTTAAATTGCTGATTCCCAGTTTTGGGGAATCAGACAGATGTATAATTTACTGGGGGAGGAATAAACTGGTATAAAGGTTCTGAATGGTAATTTAGTATTACATATTAAAAGCTTTAAAAAAGTTCATACTCATTGACTTAGCAATTTGACTTAGAGGAATTTATTATAAGAAATAATTAGACATGTTTCTATACAGAGTTACATATGAGAATGTATATAAACAGTATAAATATTTAATAATAAGTAAATGATCAATAATTATGGTTAATATGATAAAATATTACATAGATGTATAGATCATGATTTTTTAAGAATACTCAATGATGCGGAAAAATGCTCCCATTAAATAAAAAGAGGCAAGGAATAAAAGTTAATGTAAAGTACGATTTCAGTTTTGTAAAAGAGAAATGTGTATTTGTATAGGGACATGCAGTGCATTAAAAAACCACTGAAAGATTTGCAATAACATGGATGGATCTAGAGCGTATAATGCTAAGCAAAATATGTCAGTCAGAGAAAGAGAAATTCATATTTAGAATTTAAGAAATAAAACAAATGGACAAAGAAAATAAGACAAAACAAAAAACTTAGAGAACAAATTATGGTTGCCAGAGGGGAGAGGGGTGGGAGATGGCTGGAACAGGTGAAGGGGATTAAGAGTACACTGATGGTGATGAGCACTGAGTAATGTATAGAACTGTGGAATCACTACATTGTATACCTGAAGCTAATATAACACTGTAAACTATACTGGAACTAAAATTAAATAAATAAATAAATAAATATTAGTAGAATAATTTTTAAAAAGACTGGTAGGAAATGTTCAACTGTATCAGTCTCTGAGGATTATGGGTGGATTATCTATTCTTATTTATACTTTCCTGTATTTCCTAATTTTTTTTCTATTGTTAGGGGAAAAAAACCCCACTAAATGTTTTTATTTAAAAAAAACAACAGGGATACCTGGGTGGCTCAGTCACTTAAGTGTCAGACTTGATTTCAGCTTGGGTGGTGATCCCAGGGTCAATGGGATCGAGCCCTGAGTTGGGGCTGACTTGCACGGAGCCTGCTTGGGATTCTCTTTCTCTCTCTCTCTCTCTCTCTCTCTCTCTCTCTCCCTGTCTCTCTGCTCCTCCCCTATGCATGCACACACGTGTCTCTCTCTCTCTTTCAAAAATAAGTAAACTTTAAAATAAAACAAACAACAACAACAACAACAACACAATAGTTTACCACAATGGTACTGCAGTTGCCTTCTCTGGGTCTCTGTAAGTTACAGTGCTTTCCTCTTGATCCAGGTCAGGCTGCCATCCGGGGTCTTGTGGCCGAAGGGCATCGTCTGGCTAATGTCATGATGGGGCCGTATCGCCAAGATCTTCTTGCAAAGTGTGACCGTGTGGACCAGCTGACAGCCCAGCTGGCTGACCTTGCTGCCAGAGGGGAAGGAGAGAGTCCTCAGGCGAGAGCACTTGCATCTCAGCTCCAAGACTCCTTAAAGGTAGAACTTTGGAGCACACATTATTACATTTCTATGCTTACTATTATTGAAAAATGGGAGGGGAGAGATTTTTAAAATATACAATTTCTTGAATCTAGGGAAAGTGAAGAGTGTGATCAAGGAGCATATAATGAAGTCTAGAACTTACTAGGAAAAAGCTCACCTGTGTTTGACTGCAGCTGAAGTTGTTTTCCAAGTCTCAGTCAAGCAAGACCTCTTTTGTGATATTTGTTCTACCATATGTCCTCTGTGTTTATTTATTTGGTCAATATTTTTCTTAAAATGGACTCCCTTTTTAAATTTAGGTGGATTTATTTAAAAGACAACTTTATAATAATCATGAAAACATGAGCTTGATTTGCTAGTTACATTTTTCCTAATATTCTTTAGAAGAAAACACATAATTATCAAAATGAAAACACTGTTCTATCTAACACCTAACATCATTTCAGGTATCGTGAGTGTCACCCACTTTGAGAAGCAGTAGGAGTGACTGAGACTTCTTTCTATAAATCCAGAAAACTTAGATTGGACTAAGTGTGATAACTATGAAAAGGAACCTTTTCCGTGACTTATAAGAATCGTCTTTAGATTATGTTAAGAAATGGGTACATATATTGGTTATCAAGTTTTTCTAGAAACTTAACTGAAAAAACATGTGTCAGAAAAATTTCCCGTTCTTAATTTCTTTACTCTTAATGTAAGAAAATGCTTAGAGATATGGCACTGCATCTGCCAAACAATCCTTACAGCTTCTGTGGCCATGATTAGGCTCCTCCAACATTGGGAGTGGCGAGGAACTCTGTTTACATTTCAGGGTCTTCTGTTCTACCCCATGAACCTCAGTACCATTTCTTAGAAGCCACCAAGAAAGGAAGTAAGATTTCTTGTTTGGGTGGAGAATGTGGGTGCTGTCTTACCTCTCCTACTAGACATGAATCTCTTAGAGGGTAGGATTCATATCTTACACCTGTTCCATGCTGGTTCAGTACTTTGTACATAGTTATAGTAAATACTTACTGAATGAAAGATTAAATGAATGAATGAATGAATGAATGTGTCACTAAAGTAAGGATATTGGCAGATGTACCTTTTGGACATTTTTGGTAATTTTTATTTGTGAACAATGTTTTTAAGGATCTGAAAGCCCGGATGCAGGAGGCGATGACTCAGGAGGTATCAGATGTTTTCAGCGACACCACAACTCCCATCAAGCTGTTGGCGGTGGCGGCCACTGCACCTCCTGATGCTCCCAGTAGGGAAGAAGTGGGTATCTGGAGTCTTCCTTTTCTTCTGTTGGCCAGCCACACACACACACACACACACACACACACACACACACACACCCACACGCACATGCACGCACATGCACGCACGCACACATGCATATTTATATATATTTGGATATTTGTAAAGGTAAAATTTGATTTCAGTGTGCATCAGAGGCAGTGGTTGGGAAATTGTGGGTGAAGGGTGGAAGGGCAGAAGAGGAAAGGCCTTGCTACCTCTTCTTTTAGTTATCAGGTGTGTCAGTAATGTCTTTAGGACATTTCTTGAGTTGTAAGCTGTAGAAGACCTGACTATCAGAGAAGAAAACAAATGGGTTTTGTTTTTATGGTGTAACAAGAAACACGGACATAGGTAGCCCTGGCATTGGTTCAGCAGCTTGACACTGTGACAGCTGGCATTTCTGTGATTTTTTTTTGGTCTTTTCCTAATGGTGTGAGATGGCTGTTGTAACCCTATGCATCATGTTCAAGGCAGGAAGAAATGAAGGAAAGGGCACTCCAGTCACAACTGTCCCTTTTATTAGGGCATTTTATTCTCAACGCAAAAGTCAAGGTAGTCCTTTTAAATGATTTGGTGTCGTTCTTCTACTCACCCCCTTCCGATGACTCCCTCCTGTCCCAGAGGGAAGCCAGGATCACCAGTAAGACCAGTGATGTGCTGGTAGACTGGCACTCTAGGAAAGAAAGCCTAAAAACCAAAAAGCCCTGATTTGTAATGTTTGTTTGTTTCCATGATATAAATATTCCCGTTGTGGCTGTTTCGGTGTGGAGTCACTGAAAGCGGTTGGGAAGAAATGGGTGCATTTGCCTCTTATGAGCTGGTGTGAGTGGTTACGGTGACTTCACACCACTGCATCTGGTTCCCCTCTACCTCTCTGACATCATGTTGTACCACTCTTACCCTGCAGGCTGCTCTGTCTACACTGACTTCCTTGTGTTGTGTTCCCAGCATTCCATGTTTATATTTTCCATGTTTGAACCTTGGGGCCGTTGCACTTGTTGTCTCTGTTCCTCCCATAGATAATTACATGTATTATTTACTCTCTTCCTTGAGCTTCTACTGAAATACCACTTTTGGGTCACTGCCCAAGATAGCATCCATCCCTACCCTGCCCCCAGCGATTTCCTAATCTCCATATCCTATTTTTCTCCTCAGCATTTATCAACATTTGACATGTTTGCCTCATTTTTTGTTTGTCTGTCTCCCTCACATTAGCATGAAAGGCCATGTAGGCAAGGAATTTGTTTTGTCATACTTTATTCCCAGTTCTTAAAACAATGCCTGGCACATTGTTGGTGAATGAATGAAAGTAAAGTTTTTCCCAGAAATCCTCCAGGTGACTTGCTTATGTTTCATTGACTCCATCATATGGCTGCTCCAGCTGTAGAGGCATCTAGGAAAGCAAATATTGGCAGCAAAGAAGAAGGGGTTATTGGGTCAGGCACCCCAGACCAGGTAGCATTGGTGGGTTGGAGGCGTGTGTTATTCTTACTTGCTGATGACCCCGATTTTCTTTCTCTGGCCTGGGCGTAGTTCAGCTCACAGTCCCCTTAGGCTAAGATGATTTGCTATGTTTTTCAGTCCAAACTTCTCTGAGTTTTGACGAGTAGATCAAGTCTCTCCTGGTTATCCCCAATTTGATGCTTCGTTGGGACATCAGCATGTGTTGTCCTTTTCCTATTCTCTCTCTCTTGGAAATTTGGGAGTTGCCATTGACTCTTCTCATACCAATAAATAACTTAAGGCAAGCTAATTTGATCTCACAAATATTTCTTGAATCCTTTACATTTTCCATTCACACATTGCTGCAGCTCTAGCTCTGATCCTTGTCCCCTGCTGCCTAAATGACTGCACAGCTGTGACTCGTCTTCTTTGAACCTGTCACCAGGCCACCAATAAAATAAAAACAGAGATTTGACCTTCTCTTCCTACCCCTTCAGTGAGTCTTTCCTTTCACATAGGATAAAGTAGCACTGGGATCTACTTCTTTTTTTTTTTTTTTTTTTTTTTTTTAATTTTTTTTTTCAACGTTTATTTATTTTTGGGACAGAGAGAGACAGAGCATGAACGGGGGAGGGGCAGAGAGAGAGGGAGACACAGAATCGGAAACAGGCTCCAGGCTCTGAGCCATCAGCCCAGAGCCCGACGCGGGGCTCGAACTCACGGACCGCGAGATCGTGACCTGGCTGAAGTCGGACGCTTAACCGACTGCGCCACCCAGGCGCCCCATCACTGGGATCTACTTCTAATACTCTCTCTAAACCTGTTTCCCACAAACCTCTGCCTCTCAGTTCATGCCCCAGCAGTACTTAATTGCTTATGGTTTCCGGCATACTCTGCCCGTTCTCCCTTCTATGTCTTTGTTCTTTTTGTCTCTGCCTAATTATCTTCCCCTTTTTCTTTTTTGGCTAATTCCTATATATCATTTATCCTTTAATCTTTTACTTCCTGGATAAGGTTAAGTGCCTTTCCTTTTGCTTGCATGGTATCTGCTTAGTTTTATGATTGTACATAGCACACTCTATATAAGTATCTGTTTATGGGCCCTTCTTACATCTGAAGGATTTGAGCTTCTGAGATGCAGAAATTGTGTCTTAATCATTTTTGTATCTTTAGCACCTACTCCAAGGTCTGGCACATAGTAGGTGCTTAGTAAATTTTGATTGAGTGATACGAAAAGCAGGCTAAGTGGCCAGTTAAGTCAGAGGGAGCAGCAGACAAGGCTGGAATTGAAATGACTGACTAGGGTAAGCAAAAGCCCCGTAGATCCAGATTATGGGAGACCAGCCAAGATAAGAAAAGGACTGAGGCCAGGAGAAGGGGACTAGGAAATCAGAGATTTAGACAAAGATTCTGAGCATTAAATGGCAAGAACCAGGTGGCTGAACCCACAAGAGGCCATTATGGGGAAGAGACTTGTGTGGGTCAAGACAGCACCCTGGCAAGGAGACTGGAGTCTGCTGTTGAACCAGGAGGGCTTGAGGGCTTTACAGGTGGTCTGCCCTGGTCCCTGCGTATGGGCAAGTAGACCCTCAGGAGGAGGCAAAGGAGAGGATGGATTCTGTCAGGCAGTTTCTGATATGCTCTGTGTGGAGTGTAAACCTGACCCAGCACTGCTTGGTATGCCTTGCTTCTTCTCAAAGCATTGTTATCTAAGCAAGTGACAGAAGAGCTTTTGTTATTTTATCTAAGTTAAATAGTCTACTTCATTGTATGCAACTTTGCATAATATCCATGTCAACAGAAAAGCTAACTTTTTTCAAATTTGAGAGCTGAATGGACAATTCAGTAGATAGGTTTTTTATTTGGGATAATAAAAATCAACCTTCCCTGCCCTAGTGTTAGGCCCCATTGTGAGCACCAGCTATCATTTTTCTCATGGAGGTCAGGGGCAGAGTTTTTACAACATTAATGGTAATGGATATGTGAGCGATTCTGCCTTGAGGAGGCTGGAGTTCGGGTTAGGACTGTGGATATTCTTGGCTCTTAATGCACCCAGCCACCTGCACTGGAGCCTTGAGTGGGTTTGTCTCTCTTCTTCAAACTCCAGGATAAGACTTTTGGGAACAGGGATTTTTGGTCTTCACCTTCTGTGAAGTCCTTGTTGTAGACTTCACAGTGCTGTGTGTTCTGTCTGCACTTGGTAAGCATTGGTTGAGCTGAAATTCAAGGGTGTGTGGTTGTGCGGGTGTGCGCATGCATGCACATGATGCCTGTGGCCAAACCTCTGAGGAGATAGAGCAAGGCCAAGACCTGGCGATTGATTGTTGTCTTATTAACTAGGGTTTGATGTCATCTGTGAAGTCTTTGCTTGAGTGGTTGCTGCCTCTGCTTAAAGTGAGAATTTTTCTTAGGCTTCCTGACCCATTTGATTGAAATAAAGTTTCCTAATGTTTTTGTTTTTTTCTCAAGGTATTTGATGAGAGGGCGGCAAACTTTGAGCACCATTCGGGAAGGCTTGGTGCCACGGCGGAGAAGGCGGCTGCTGTTGGAACTGCTAATAAATCCACAGTGGAAGGCATTCAGGCATCAGTAAAGACAGCTCGAGAACTCACACCCCAGGTTAAATTATGCTTGCTTTTTATCGTTTCAATATTCTTCCTACAGTGTTCAGTAAAGGTCAATTACAGAACAGTTTCTATACATTTTTGAACACTTATTGTAAATTGTTGTGAAAGAAACACACTCATAGTCTCAAAATCATTTTTATATTGTTGTAGTTTTCTGTAATGATCATAGATTACTTCTGAAAGTAGAAAACTAGTAAAGTGACCCCTCACCCACACTCATAATTAGGGAAATATTTGGATAATCTTCAGAGGTTAGTCTTTGAATTTTAGAGCTTTTGCCTTTCCCTGCATCTCTTTGAGGATATTTTTTAAAAATTCGGTTGTGTTCATAACTTGTTTTCTTTTTCTACTTCATTATATAGCCAAGTTATAGCCAGTATGCTGTGAATAATATAGTAATCAAATTATAGGAAACTCATCTTTTTAAAATTGATTTATTCAGCAGATATTTATTGTGTACCTGTAGTATATTAGGAACCGTGCTAGGCTTTACATGTCTGTGATACTGGCTTTGGTGGGAACATGCAGGGAGAGATTTAAAAAAAAAAAGCACACCTTTATATTGTTTATCTTTTGCCCACATGGCATGTTAACAAGTTAGATTCTCTTGAAAAATCATACATGTCCAACTTCTAAAAAACACTTCCATAAAATATGAACATGAGTAACTTTCTTTAAAAACTTCCATAAAACATGGAACATAAAACAGGATTTCTGCATAAAAGTGAGATTCCTAAAAAAGAGAAACAGAAAACTAAAGATACCAATGATGGAAAGAGTAAGGATTTTGGAGACAGATCTGGACTTGAATCCTCTGTGACCTTGAGTTTACTCATCTGTAAAATGGGGAGAATTCCTTCCTAGTGGATCATTTGGAGGATTAAAAGGATATGTGTACAGCCTGTAACTAACCAAATACTCAGGAAATGTTAGTTCCTTCCCCAACTGCTATACCTGATTAGCTGGGAGCGCTTGAGCAAGTCATTTACATTTTGCATCTGTAAAGTGGAGAAATTACCTGACCTGTCTCATAGGGTTGTTGTGAGGATTCAGTAAGTTAATAGATGTGAAAGTACTTCATTAACTGTATGTAGTTACTTTTTAAAAAAAAAAAATTTTTTTTAACGTTTTTTTTAAATTTATTTTTGAGACAGAGAGAGACAGAGCATGAACGGGGGAGGGTCAGAGAGAGGGAGACACAGAATCTGAAACAGGCTCCAGGCTCTGAGCTGTCAGCACAGAGCCCGACGCGGGGCTCGAACTCACCGACCGCGAGATCATGACCTGAGCCGAAGTCGGTCACCCAACCGACTGAGCCACCCAGGAGCCCCTATAGTTACTTTTTTAAAAATAAATATTCATAATCAGTTTTAAGTAATTTTTAGTATCTTTCTTGGTGATGATTTTTAAGGTGGAAGAGTCTTCCCAAGGGCTTAAACATAGGTCAGTTTGGTGTATGTTTGGAAGTACCAAGTGAATGCCGTTTATTTTGTCATTTTATTACCTTCCCCACATCAGGCTGTGACTGTAAAATCTTCTGCAGGGGCCCATTTGGGTGAGATGTTTATGAGACCAAATCTAATGTGTTCAGCCTGAGAAGAGACTTACCCATTTTTGGCTTTCTAGCGCCATCTGTAGGCAGAGAGGGGAAAGCTTTGCTGAAAGTTTGTATTCCAGCGGGAGGGTGCCCTGAGGTTTAAAGGTTGTTTTGTCATTGACAGGTCGTCTCAGCTGCTCGCATCTTACTTAGAAATCCTGGAAATCAAGCTGCTTATGAACATTTTGAGACCATGAAGAACCAGTGGATTGATAATGTAGAAAAAATGACAGGTAGAGCTGTGTGCAGAGTTCTTACTGTCTAATCCTTGAGGAATGAGTTCTGAGAAACTCGAGTAGGACTGGTTATATGACTTAGCTGTAATTGGATGAAGGGACGGTCATGTGCCCGACAGTGTACTTGGCCCTGATTAAGGCTGCTGAGCAGCGGCGGCTTCTCATTCAAGCCTTGCAATTTTGTTTGAAGAGAGGCTCTTTGAGTCTCTTTTATTTTAATGCTGCCCTCCCTGTGTGATGTTTATTGTTACAGCTCCTATCTTCTCTTTGAATAGTGCCTTTGCTCAGTCTGAACCAGAGTTTGGTTTCAGAGGCTGGGAGGCAGTGTTTGTGGATACAGTCAGTGTCCCTGTCATTTTCAGTGGGTTCACATTTCAAGGAACCACAATAGCTACCATTTAATTCAACTTGTCTCAGAGTTTCCTCCAACTTATCAAGTACGTAGTTTTAAAAAAAAGGAGAAACCAACCGCCAACAAACCTGTGTCTGTGCAATTGAAGTGGCACCTCTGAATCTTCATTCTTTGTGGAGGGAGGGATGGGAGAGGAGGGAAGAAATGAGGAAGGCAGGCTCTTCGGCTTCCCTGCAGAACTTGCTGGGACAGGGTCCGTAGCAGCCAGAGATGAAAGTGGAGCTCCTGAGGTATCGTAAGAGAGGCAACGGAAACAAGAAACAGGTGGTTAGGGTTATTAGACTCCTCTGAGTGGCTCATCTTGGGCACTACAAGCTGCCAACAAGCAACAGATGGCTGGGGAGTGAGGCAGAAAGGGAGAAAATGTTATTAACACAACGTGGAGATGCGGTAAAGGCTTGAGACGCAATCCTTGTTTCCTCCTGTTGTCGTTGCAATTCTGGTTGTCTGTTGTAGCCACAGGAAGGCCAGTGACCACGGTGGTACGAATGCTATGACTCTATATGGCCCTCCTGGTCTCCATCTTCACTTCTTTTTTTGAACTAAGGTATTCACCTGGAAGCTTCTGATTGTAGAGGAAGGGCTTAGAGCTGAAGGAGAGAATTCTGGGTGTTAGACTTTCACGTGAGAAACTTGAGTGGACAACAGGGTTTTTGAGTCTCTCTTCTTCTAAAATAGAAACTAAATTACATTCCTTTTCTCCTGACAGGGCTGGTGGACGAAGCTATTGATACCAAATCTCTGTTGGATGCTTCTGAAGAAGCAATTAAAAAAGACCTGGACAAGTGTAAAGTGGCCATGGCCAATATTCAGCCACAGATGTTGGTCGCTGGGGCAACCAGCATTGCTCGCCGGGCCAACCGTATCCTGCTGGTGGCTAAGAGGGAGGTGGAGAACTCTGAGGATCCCAAGTTCCGTGAGGCTGTGAAAGCCGCCTCTGATGAATTGAGCAAAACCATCTCTCCAATGGTGATGGATGCAAAGGCTGTGGCCGGAAACATTTCTGACCCTGGTAAGCAATTCATGGTGTGGTTCACCTCACTTGAGAGGTTAACTCAGGAAGCCGACAGAGTGGTAAGACGATATGCACACACCCGCAACCACCGCATACAATATCTGGGAGCCGAAACTGCAGATACTTAGTTTGAGAGTGCTAGATTAATCTTTTCATGTCCAAAAAAAAAATATTGCACAGACTAATTTCTGCAATATTGCAGGTTTGTTGCAAGTTAGTTTCTCTGGACCAACTTTTCTGTGCTTGTCTGATTAGATACCTCCTGGTCCTGTTTACTTGTTATTTTGGAAATTGCCCAAAAGATGCATGATAACCAATGTATAACTTCTTTTCTGCTTTTCTTAAAATGCTTTTACTCTGTTAAACATTTTCTGTTTCTGTCAAATTGGGAGGGCTTAAGTTGACACGTAGATCTCCTAGGTGAGTGTCCTCATCCTCTACCAAAGAGTCTGGACTTTCTTTAGCTGAACTTTGAGCACATTTTCAGTATTACTGAAGATGTTACCACTCCTTTGGTTAGAAACATCTGAATTCCTTCCTGTTCTGAGCATCCAGTGTGTCTAGCCTCGTCTGTGAGTAGAATGCAGTCAGTGTAAGGGAGTGGGTAGGAAGGGCTGCCCTATTCATCCCTAGCCCAGGCAGGATCTTTCTGGTATCTTGAACCCACCATCACTAAGGACACGCTCAGGTTCCTAATCGGAGTTTCTAGTAGTTTGAGGAGAATTCTTGAATTCCCGGTGACTGGACACTGTAGCAGCAGCAGCTCAACAGAGAGGGTTAATACACTTAATGCCAAGGTGAGCAAAGGAGTAGTGAGAAAGATGAGATGGACTCCAGGGAATGTATGCCCAATCTGAAACTGACATCTCCCCTGTTCTGAGTTAGGCAGGCGTATCTCTTGACTGGTTCATCATAAAAGAGGTGATGAGCACCACCTGAGCCCAAAGTGATCACGCCCAGGAGTGTCTTGAGTACTTGTTAATTGTACAGGCAAGAAGGCACCCTGCACCACTGGGAATAGCTGGCTGTGACCCTTCTGACTCTTTGTATGCCTCGAGGCTTCTGCCCTGCCCTTACCTCCTTTCCCCTTCAATCACTGCCTGTGATGCTTCCTGGCAGCTTCACATCCAGCTTTTGTTAATAGAAACCAGTTCTTCTGCTGGACAGACAGTGCTCCAGGGCACTGACCTGCCCAGCTGAAAGTGAGGGTTCTTATGTTTAGGCCTGCAAAAGAGCTTCCTGGACTCAGGATATCGGATCCTGGGAGCTGTGGCCAAGGTCAGAGAAGCCTTCCAACCTCAGGAGCCTGACTTCCCGCCTCCTCCGCCAGACCTTGAACAGCTCCGTGTAAGTAAATTCAGAGTGATGGGGAGAATTGAGCAGAGGATGTTGGGACTCTAACAAGGGGGAGGTTAGCTGTGTTCTGGCGCCTCAGTTACCAGGGGTCTTTGTTTAACTTCTGCTTAAAGCCTAGTTGGATGTACAAGTTGACTTTCATCTTTCATTCTGAAATTAGTGGAGTCCTAACCCCATGGTTCTGCATGGGGCGTGCTGGATAGGTGGGGGTCCGTGGGGTTGGCCTGCTGTGTTGGGAACTGATTGGAGCAGAGGAACTGGCTTTGGTAAGTGTGCATGTGATGAGTGATGAGGTAGTAGTAAGTTAATGAAGAGTGGGAAAATAATCTTGCGGTGAGATTTTTTTGTGTTCCCAGTTGACAATGGCAAACTGAAGTGGGTACACTCTTGTGTGCATTCTTTGTTCCTTTACTTGACGTTTTTTTTTAGTAACAAAGTAATACAGTCTCTTTGTTTTCAAGTTTATTTTTCCCCCAACTATCATGTAAACTCTTTTGACGCACCCCAAAGTACCATAAATTTATTCTTCCATAAATCAGTGGTTTAGAAGGAGGCTTAGCTGGGCAATATCTTATAGATACAAATCCTAGAATAGGAAATAGTGATTATTCTAACCAAGTATTAGAAATAGCTGGACTTTGGGAATAGTTTATCAAGGCAATACTTTGATTTACTCTCCTTGACTTACTTTGCCATGTTTAATGTCGATAAAAGATGTAAATTTCTAAGTTGTTTGAGGATACAACTGGGTCATTTTGCCCAAACTAAGACACAGTGCTTCCCTAGCCTCCAATGCTTCAGCCTCATTTGATTCTTTATAGCTGGACTGTTGGTGGGTTGTTAGGGCCAGGGTGGGTGGGGGCTATTTTGCCAAATGGCTTTTTATGGGATCATCAGATTTTTGACACGCAGAATCAAGATCTTCGAGGCTTGTCTAGCTACCTCTTATTGACAGAGGAGGAACCTGAGGCCCAGGGGAGAAATTACTTGCCTGTGCAGCTTCCCTTCAACACAGGGCCACAAATTAGATCTTTGGGAATCCTTGGTCCAGTAGTGCGTGCGTGCCTCCCTGGAATATGTCCAAAACTGTAGCTGCTGGCTTTTTGTGGAGAACAAGGAAGAAAATATGCATCTGTTGAGATTGAAGCAGGTGGTCCTTGCGCTCAGTGTGGGTGGTCTTATATGGAATGAATGTGGGTGGCTTTTCTGGGGATGCTTTTTAGAGGAAAGGAAAGAATTCTAGAGGGGAGTAGTTCCTAGGGTTTTACTTACAACCCAGTAATTCTTTCTTAGCTGACAGATGAGCTTGCTCCTCCCAAACCACCGCTGCCTGAGGGTGAGGTCCCTCCACCCAGGCCCCCACCACCAGAGGAGAAGGATGAAGAGTTCCCTGAGCAGAAAGCCGGGGAGGTGATTAACCAGCCAATGATGATGGCTGCCAGGCAGCTCCATGATGAAGCTCGCAAGTGGTCCAGCAAGGTAAGTAATGAAGCTTTTCTTGTGGAAAAAGGATGAAGAACTGTACACACAGCCCAGGAAGAAGAGTCTGTTTGGAAAGTTACCCTCTGTCTGCTTTGGTTCCTGTTGTTGTCAATAGCATGTTCCTCTTCTTACTTGTGGTTTAGTAAGATGCTTCTGGCGCCTGATGGCTTCTCCTTCTATTGTCATCTAGGCTGCCTGTGATTTAAGAGGAGGGTTCCTGTCCTCTGTCCATGCAAGGGTCAGCTGCTGTGACCCCGGACATTTGGGGTCTTTGAGAAACTGCTTCTCTTTCTTAAGATTGCTGAATGTTTTTAGATGCTTTCTTGCTAATTATCAGCACTCCAAACATGAAATAGTCTTCTGTGGGCTCTGCTAGAGCTAGGTGAAGTGTTTGCATTTTCCTTCTGTTTTTCATAAAGTTTCATAAAGTTAGATTGGTGTCTTAAAAGCCATGTGCTTTGTCCTTTCCTTAGAGTCATCTTACCCCTTGGTTCAAGACAGCTCCAGGCTAACTCCACCTCGACAAATCTGAAAGTGTAACTATTAGTGTGGTTGGTGAAAATTTAGATGCTGGCAGCAGTCATGCCCTGGGAATAACTTTTGCCTATTTTCCCCTAAATGATGGAAAGTGAGTGGAAGCTTTTCTAGATTTGAGCTAAATGTTATTGCTAACCTTGCAATGAAATATAGTTCTAAACTGTTCGTGATATGACCCTTTCTTCTAGATCTTTATTCCCACCATTTATTTGCCTTTTTACACCCTCAGCTGTCTCAAGCTCTTGTATCAAATGCAGTTCCCCAGGGACCTTCTGCACGCAGCTGATCTTGGGTTTTTCCAGCCTGGGAAATTGACCTTGGGTTTTTAATTCTGTATTTTTCTGTGCTGTTAGCTGTGAGCCTAGGTTCTAAGAAGGAATGAATAGTGTGACCTTGCTGGTGTTGGGCCTGACCATGGAATTATTTATAATTGTATCTTTCTAACTAGGGCATGCACACCTCCAGGACCTTAGCAGAGTCCCACTGCATGTGGAGAGTGGGATGGAGGTGACGATGAAGGTTGGTTTTACTTAAAGATTTTAAAGGAAATTTAAGCTTTATTACAGAAAACCCAGATATACTGTGCAGCAGGACACAAAACATACATGAATTATAAACAAACAAGGGGCAGAGAGCATCAGCCTACATATTTTTCCGACTCTGCCATTTGTGGCCAGAAGTCTTTAGGTCTGACTATCCCTGGAGATTTGGAACATTAGGAGATTGCCAACTTTGAGCTGTGTGAAGTCAGGAGCTATTTGAACCGTGTGTATCTGGGGGATGGGTGTGTTATGTGTTTGTGTATCTGTCAGTCTGTTTTTGTACATTTCGAGACTCTGAACCCCAGTAGCAGTGAGCTGGCTTCTCTTCTAAGGAATGGGGATGAGTCCTACTTGAGACAGAGTTTAGGGAAAGAGTTTAGAATGTACCTGAACCCCTTGTTTTCCCTGAATTCTCCAACTCTATCATCAACGTTTGGAGACACGTTTCCTGTACAGGATAAGAATTTTAGGAGTGATAGCAACCTCAGTTAAACTTCCATGTAAACTCTTACTTCCTCTTGGTTAGCGATTTTTTTTTTTTTAAGTAGG
This sequence comes from Lynx canadensis, assembly GCF_007474595.2. NCBI lineage: Eukaryota > Metazoa > Chordata > Mammalia > Carnivora > Felidae > Lynx > Lynx canadensis. The sequence continues at coordinate 52,939,824 of NC_044313.2, read as the reverse complement.
CCCCATGACCAGTGTGGAGTCCAATGGAGCTTGAACTCATGACCCTGAGATCAAGACCTAAGCTGAGGTCAAGAGTCGGACACTTAACTGACTGAGCCACTCAGGTGCCCCACTGATGTTTGATATAAAAAAACCCGTGTTCAGGAGCACCTGGCTGGCTCAGTTGGTAGAGCATGTGACTCTGTATCTTGGGGTTGTGATTTTGAGCCCCACAAAATTCTTAAAAACAAAACAAAACAAAAAAAACCTGTGTTTACCATTCTTCATATACATGGTTTGGCTTCCTTGAGGCAGTTCCTTTTATTTTCTTTCCCCTCAACCTATTTCAGCATCTGATCACACTGCTTCTTGCCCTGGCCTTTCAGAATCCCCATCCCTGTTATTAAATTTATTCTTTCCCCTCATGGGTCCTGTTCTCTCGTGGGCCCACATTTGGGCTTCTCTGAACCCAGCCTTGGTCAGTTGCCACGTTCATGTGTTATCTGTGAAGTATGTAAATTAAGTTTGGGATGAGAACCCTAGTTTGCAACAGGAGAGATTTAGTTTGTACCCAAGGAACAGCTTTCTGAGTCAGTAGTAGCAAGGGATGCAATATGAGATTGTAGAAGTGTTGGCCCTGAAGATCTTGAGGGGGAGAGAGAGAGAGAGAGAGAGAGAGAGAGAGAGAGAGAGAGAGAGAGGTGGTCTGAAGTGTGGGTTTTCCCTAAGATGGGAAGCTGGATGGGGCATCTTCTGGAGACTTCTTTCAGCTGGGTGGTTGTGGGGTATTTGATAAGTCCTCTTCAATCACCATTGTGTTTGGTTTTTTTGCCTCTTTCCTGGTTTCATTATCAGTTGCCTCTGATGTATCATTTTAAACTCTGGGACTTTTTAATTCCTGAAGGAAATAATGATCTGTGTCTGGTTACTGCAGAGCTGACCCAACTCACTTCCTGTGCCCAGGAAGATATAGAATAGTGTCCTTATGAGCCAGCAGGGAGTACTCACTTTCTTCTGTTCAAAGCAAGTTGTGTGGCTGAATTTACTTTTTCCTTCTGGATTCCTTTTAAAGGTAATCAGCTACTATTGTTTGGTTGTTTGGCTCCTCAAAACTATTCTGAGAATTACTCTTGGCAGGTTTACCTTTGGTGGTGAGTGTATGTAAAAGGAATTGCACTTGCTTCCTTGGTATGACTTTTTCTCTGGAAACCCTTCACCACTGGAGTGAGGCTCTTTCTTTTACTATGAACAGGGCAGCTGGGATTGGTGCTGGAGGCTGAGAATTCCCTTTCTGTGAGTTTGGTTCATCTGGCTTCTGGAGAGTCTGCTGTTTTCTTTCCCATCCTAGGCAAGCTTTGGTGACTAAACCAGCTGATGCTCAGCTTCCCCAGTCCTACTGCTCTTACTAACACTGTCCCTGTTTCTCATCCTTCCTGCCATCGACAAAGCGGGGTAACCCAGCCGCTGAGGTGGGTATAGGTGTTGTAGCTGAGGCAGATGCGGCTGATGCTGTTGGGTTCCCTGTCCCCCCTGACATGGAAGACGATTACGAACCTGAGCTGCTGTTAATGCCATCCAGTCAGCCGGTCAACCAGCCCATTCTGGCCGCGGCTCAGTCATTGCATCGGGAAGCTACCAAGTGGTCTAGTAAGGTACTGATTAGCACCCCCGGTTGGGGCTGCTCCATATGCATCCGGCCATGTGCAGCCTTGACACATTGCATCACTCATGATCTGTGCGAGTCCTGTGAGTCTGAGCAGGGCGGGCATCTGTCTGTCTGCACCTTGTTGTTAGGACTGGCTTCACAAGTTTGATAGGTCTGCTAATGCCAGATTAATTTGATTGCATTTATGTTTGGGGGTAGAGATGGGGTCACTTTTTGAAAGGATTTCTTTTCTTACCTCGGGGCCACAATTGGAACCTTAAAGCCCTTGGGAAGCCGTGGATATGTCTCTCAATGACTTGCAGGTCTGGAACCATTGTAGACCATTAAGAGGTCACCTGGCCTGACCATTGAGCTTTGCCTGCCACCCCCTTCTCTGCTGACCTCTCACTGATGGCTCAGGCAGAGTTGATCAGGGTGAGAAGCAGCTTTATACGGCAGGGTCTCTGGGGCGGACTGCTTGTGGCCCTGCACTTGGCTGCCTGGCAGATGCTGGCTTCAATGGGAACCCACAGGGAAGGGGGTTTACTGACTGCTTGTCCAGGTATTTCAGTGGGAGGGGCTGGGAGTGGGGAACAGTGGGCGCTTCAAGGCTGTAGGACAGGCAGCCACAGAGCTTTGACCTTGGGACTGAACCAACACTAGTTTGGGGAGTAGGGAAGAGGGTGATTACTCTTTTTTCCTTTTGAAGGTAGCATGTTGCAAGAAGAAAGGGTTTGAAGACTGATGGGTAATAACTAACCCTGGCACTACACTGTCTTCTAATCAAGGTCATAAAATCCTGGAATGATACCAGGTCTACACTGGAAGAGATGGGCCCAGACAGCCTTGTCTAACATGCCCCTATTCTCCTGACTACTTCCCATACCTGCATTCTCTCTGGCCTCAATTACTGCCTGAGATGTTCCACGCCTCCCTCCATAGTGATCGGCCACTTCGTGATGCCTGTGGGGGTGTCTCACACGGTGCCCTGCAGTGGCATGGTTTGTGTATGCTTCACTGCCTTGTATAGAAATTGAAAAGCATGAGGGGAAAAATGAGTAGGGCCTGACCTTTTAGGTAGTTTTGAATATTGCAGTTGTTATTTTTGGTTTTTATCAGTCAAAAGAGAAACCTTTTGAAGGCATAAATTACTTGTACATTTCTTTATTGTGACCCATGGGGTTTTAATGAACCCAGATGCCAAATCTCAGATAAACTGCTATTTGTTGGAGTGGGGGTTCCATTTATAGCTTTGACTCATGATTTTTATTTTTCTGGTGCCTCCACGGCATCCTCTTAGCTGAGGGTTTCTTTAATTGAAGCCACTTAGCTGAGGGGACAGAAAAATTGATTCTTGGCCTTTTAAAAAGTGATAAATTAAAATACCGTGTTCCTTTAGGCTGACAGGACAAATAAGAGGCAGTAGAGGGAGGGCAGGAGCAGTCTAGGTGAGAAAATACATCTTGTCTCACCAATGCTGATAACAGTTACTTGGTTTAAATTCCAGTTCAGCAGCAATGGTCCTTGGCTGCTATTTGTAACAAGGGTTAGGATGAAGAGGAGGATTTCGGCATCTGGAAAGGCTCCTCTGTATTTTTCCCCTCAGGCCAGCTTACTGCTTTCCCCCTATAGAAAGGAAAATGCCTGTTTAACCAACTTCTTGACCTCATCCTCATTTTTATTGCCATGATTAACTTGGAGATGCTGAAGTGCTGTGTTCAGTGCTATGCCAGGGGTGCACATGTTGCCCTTCCAGACTAATATTTTACCTGGTCTTCCTTTTTTTCAGTTGGATAATCTCTTTCCCTCTCTGTCTCTCTCATTCAGTCCTGGGAGGAGTGCCTTGGATCACTCTTCTCTCTGTTCTCCTGTGCCATCCATGTCACTCAAGAGTAGTCCTTTTATCTTCTTCCCACCCTTCCAGAGGGCCACTGGAGCAGCAGGCTCCCTCCTTTCTTCTCTGTGCTTCTCCTTCCTTCCCTAACTTGGCCAGAGTTGGGGCTGAGCTCACATTATGTCTTTGCTTCTCTCTAGGGCAATGACATCATTGCAGCAGCCAAGCGCATGGCCCTGCTGATGGCTGAGATGTCTCGGCTGGTAAGAGGCGGCAGTGGTACCAAGCGGGCACTGATTCAGTGTGCCAAGGACATTGCCAAGGCCTCAGATGAGGTAACGCGGTTGGCCAAGGAGGTTGCCAAGCAGTGCACAGATAAGCGGATCAGAACCAACCTCTTGCAGGTATTTAAGAAAAGTGTGCGTGTGTGTCGGAGTGGGGAGGATGGGAGGGAGAAAGCAAGAGAGAGAAAACTGGATGAGCAAGGAGGAGGAGGAGCTTTTGGAGTGGAAAGAAATGGCAGAAAGGGAAATACATATATGTACATTTGGGAAAGGCAGAGTCAGGTAAATTTATTCCCTGATCAAATGAAAAAATGTTAATGCTTCCTTTCTGAACAAAGGGACTATATTGGTCCTAGGGAGAAAGCAAGTGGAATCCTGCTGGTAATTTATTGAATGCCTTCTGTATTCCAGCCCCTAGGAATACAGAGGTGGATAAGTCTTGCCCTCAAGGAACTTGTGGGTAAGAAAAACATTAGAAACATACTAAATTTTCTTTATAGGTATGTGAGCGAATCCCAACCATAAGCACCCAGCTCAAGATCCTGTCCACCGTGAAGGCTACCATGCTGGGTCGGACCAACATCAGTGATGAAGAATCTGAGCAGGTATGTGTCTGCTGCTTCTGGTGTCGTGCCAGCAGCTTCTTTGCCAATTATAGCAACTTAATTCAGCTTTGGGTAAGTTTTACCCATGATTTGAGTATTCAGTATGTGGAATGGAGTCTCTCCGAAGGGCATCTGGTTGGAGAGATGCATCAAAAACTTCGAAGGGGAAGTAAAAGTCTTATGCAACTTTGGTCACTTCACAGATGGGAAGTTGAGGCCTAGGGTTAAGCATTGGTAGCAGTTGGGACTCTGCTCAGTTCTTTTTCTTCATGGAATAGGTTTGGCTATCTTGAGGCCTCTAGTCTGTTCACTCCTGCCCATTGTGACCTTTTTGACTGGAGAGAATTTCTCCTTCCTAGCTCACTGGGTGATAAGTACCCTGGGGAGGTTGAATAATGTAGGCTTTTCAGGGGCGTGTGATGAGGCTGAAATGACAGCTCAAAGGAGGTGCTTCTCTCGGTTTCTTTGACAGCAATTGAAATAAGGATGATGGGAGGAGGGTTAAGTGATGGCAGCCACTTTTTGGAGTTTGTCCTCTTTCACTGCCTCCTGGAAATGTGGCCCACGACTATTCAGAAAGTCTTCATCTGAGCAACTGTTTCTCTCCTTACCTCCTCTCTAGTAGGCCCTGCTGTAAGCCAGACTTCCAGTGTCGTCTTACAGTAGGTAGCACAGCTTTTGTTGAACTGCTCAGACAGGCTCATCGTACATGGGCATGCATGTGGCACTCACTGTATTAGGCACTATGAAGGGGGTTTGAAAAAGTCAGACACAGTCCCTCTCCTTGGGGAACTCCGTCCTTGATCTCTGGGCCAGGATACAGAGAACCTACTCCCCTAGTGCCAGTGGTGCTTTCACTACCATATTTCAATCCAGCAGCTCTCACCCTGGCCTTCCTTGTGCACCAGAGGAATTGGATCTTCTCCCCTAACTTCCACGTAATCTAGGCAGGGTTTGGGCACTGGGTTGTTTCCTGTCATGTGATCTCATCTGCCCCCAAGAAAAGGAAGTAGAGAAAACAGGGAAGGAAGAATAGGACTCATAGTTTCAGACCATATCATTTAACCAACAAAAACATATTCTGGGAATATCTACTATGTTCCACCTAATATCCCAAATAAAAAAGGTAGAAAGTGACAGGGTGGTAGAATGAAAAAAAACACAGGACTGCCAGGTCAGAAGTTTTGAGTCCTTATCCTGATTATTGTGTGTTTGGTTGGCAAATCTCTGAGCCTCTCTGGGCCTTGGCCTCTTTGTTGACAGGCATGAAAAGATCAGCTGACCAGGAATTTAAGCCCATAGTTCTGCCTCTCAGAGCCGATGAACCCTCAGAAATTGCATGCACAAATTTTATACACACGAGCATTTTTCGGGGAAGAATCTTTAGACTTCATGAACTTCTCACAGGGTCTGTGGCTCAAAAATAGTTTTGTGGTTTTGTGTGTGTGTGTCTCAAATAACAATTAAGAAATAAATTACTGAGCTAATAGATTGTAAGTTCTCTGAGTTTCTATGGTGGAGTACTAGTGTTATCCCAGTCCTGTAAGTTTGTGTTTAGATTTACTGATTTGGATTTTCATCGATTTATATGACAATGGGTTTGTTCATTTGGTTTTTTCACTCCTTATTAGAATTAAATATTTATGAAATATCTCTTGTGCCAGGCACTGTCCTGAGACATAGCAGCGAACAAAACTGAAAAATATCACGGCCCTTATGGAACTTAAATTTTAAATCAGGTAAAATATCAGATAAAATGAACAACTTAGGTAAAACATACAGTTTATCAGTAATGATGGGTTCTGTGGAGAAAAATGAAGAATTGGAGGATGAAATGCTGTCAGTGGGAAGGTCTTTGTGATTTAAAGTAAAGTGAGCAGGGAATGCCTTACCAAAGATCAGAGCAAAGATCTGGAGGTGAGGGGTGAGCCATGAGGGAAAAGCATTCCAGGTAGAGGGAACAGCAGGAGCATGAGGCAGGAGCTTGTTTGAAGACCAGGAAAAGAGTATGTGCTAGAATCTATCTGCTGGTATAGTACACAATCAGTGATGGCCTTTTTTGGGTTGTTTTTGGTGATTCCCCTATACCACCAGTGATATGACAAGTGGGGGGATGCCAGCTGCAGGCGGGGTAAACTGCAGTCCACTCCTAGCTTAAGCCAGTCTTGGAGGTTGGACTGCGTCAGGGACTGTGAGTAATGGAGAGTTCTTGCTTTCCTTGCAGGCCACCGAGATGCTGGTTCACAATGCCCAGAACCTCATGCAGTCAGTGAAGGAGACTGTTAGAGAAGCTGAAGCTGCTTCAATCAAAATTCGAACAGATGCTGGATTTACATTGCGCTGGGTTAGAAAGACTCCCTGGTATCAGTAGGCACTTGGTCAAACTTGGCTGGCACAGAAACCCCTACTAAACAGAATGAAATGATTGGAGTCCCAGAAGATGATGAAAATTGCTTAGGGGGTTAAAAGCCACATCCTGGCCTGACGTAACAGAAAGGAATGAGGCCTCTTCACTTTAGAAATCATTTATACTCTTGTCATGGACACTTTGAAATATGTCTCCGTATAAAGCCTGTATTCTCAAACACAGTTAATACTTGTGCACACTCTATCCCAATAGGAAGACTGGGTTTATAGCCCATGGACTTCACATAAGCTCAGAATCCAAGACTGAACACTAGCCAGACACCTGCTCTGCCCTCATTCCCTAGGGGACAGTTCCTTCTTTGCTTCATTCTCCTTGTTCCCCTACCCCCTTCTACCTGCTAGGCTCCCAAGACCCAGGGCCCAGACAGCTTAGTTAAGAAGGAAATCACTGTGCCTCCAAAATTTGTTTTGGGCTTTCTATATTGCTCCTGACCCTGGCTGTGTACTATCTAGGTCCTTTTCAGAGTGAGCTTCGCTGCTACAAGGGAAGATGGCCTCTGGGGAGCCCCAGTAGGTGGAGCCTGGATTTACTTCTTGCCCTTCCCCAATTTAATCCTTCTAATTTCCCACAGTACAAAACCAAATTTCACTCTCAGGAGGAAATGACAGAATCACATGATTCTGTCTTTACCTTGCCCCTGAGCAGTGTCTGTGCTAGGGAAAATTCCTGTCCTATATCCGGCCTCGGCCTGTCAAGGTAGCCACCCCACAAACACACTGTGTGTCCTGGTGCTTTCTGCTACTGGAGGGGCAGAGTAGCCGGGGCGTGGCCCTGCCCATCTTCCCAGCAGGGTCACTCCCAGGAGCTTCATGCTTTGTCACTGCCTGCAGAGGTCTGTGCTGAGGCCTTAGCATTCATTCGTATCTCTTGTTCTGAGCTGAAATGCTGCATTTAATTTTTAACCAAATCATGTCTCCTGTCCTGGCTTTTGTATTCTACCCTCACCCCCTTCCTAAACAAGATTTTAAAGATATGTGTTTGTTCATTGTAATTTTGAAAGAGCCTTTTTATCCTTTTGAAATTGTCCTAAGAATTGGTGCTTGCCTCCCAGGAATGTTTAAGAGAAAGGCAGTCCTGTCTGAAGGGCACTTCCTACCTAAGGGAGATTGGTACTTGCAGACTGGAATTCTGGCACTGTTGGGAATGAATCAATGAGAAATAGTCCTCAGTATGTTCCTACCTCCCGTAACCAAGACCCTGTATCCTCTCCTCCCTCCCAAGTATGAGTGTCCAAGAGAATAATGGGTATAATATTTAATTATCACCATAAATTTCCTATTAGCAAAGTGAGAGAAGAACTTTTCCTTTTTTGCACTTATCACTGCTGTCTAAGCATTGCCCAGCACATGAAATCTTATTTCTTCCCAAAGCCAGAACTGGATGAGTAAAGGAGTAAGAACCCTTGCCTGAATGTCCTTTCTTCTCACCTCCAATATGTTAAATCTCAACATCGAATGTGTAAAACTTAAGTTGGTACTGTACACTCAGGCTTCCTCTATTTTCTTTTAACTGATGAATATTATTTTTAAGGCCCTCAGCATATTTGTAGTTGCTTACCTGATATAAATGCAATATTAATGCCTTTAAAGTATGAATCTATGCCAAAGATCACCTTTTGTTTTACGAAAGATTACTTAGAGGAAATAAGAAGAATTATGTTTGCTCTCCAAGTTCTTCCAGTGTTTTGAGACACTGGTTTACACTTTATGCCAATGTGCTTTTCTCTTAATATCAGCGCTCAAGACACAGTGAAGCAAGTTAAAAAAAAAAAAAAAAAATCCCTGAAGACTGATTAGAGACATCACCACTAAAAAACTACATTTATAAGCTAGGATTTGTTATATGCAAATATTTTCTGCCTCTTCTTTTGTTCTGTTTAAAACAATAAAGTGCATTTGTATAAATAATGATTTAAATGATGGATATATTATTTTAGCAAAAACGTTTAGACCAGCTTTCTCCTTTGTTTTGAAAAATAGCCAATGAAACTAATCTTCAGGATTTGGCAACTAAACTTTAATCCAAATGTACTGGATGAACAACATACTACTGTATAGCAGTAGTATATTTACTTAACAAAGATCTGCATAATAAAGGACAGGTTTGGGATTATACACTAGAAGGAGGTGACAAAGGTTAACAATAGAAAGAAAGCAGCCAGTTGATGTGGATCATCCAGTAGTCTGTCTTCATCTAGCTAGCTGTGGAGACCATCACCTCTAAGAAGCTGAAGCTGTTACATGTGCAGGAATATCACATGCCTATTTTTCGAATTTCAAAGCCCAATACAGAACAACAGGGCTGTCAGGGATCCACCAGGGCTGTAAGGCAGATAGCTAGCTTTTGGGGACATTCTCCTTTTGCTTGAGGAAGCACTGACTATAAGTAGGAACAGGTACTTGGGAGCAGAGTGGGCACATCACTGTTTTTGCCTGGTTTTCTAGATCTGAAAGGGGAGTGTGAAAGGGGGATAGTGCTGCAGACTACACCTATTGCCGATTTAGAAGCGTTGCTGACTAGGGAGGCAGATTCCAGACTCCTGGAGTTGAAGAGAAATATCCAAGGCTACAGAATTAGCTCAGCATCTGAAAACAGTATTCATGGTCTAATTTTTGTTACTCACCATATGTTCACTGGTGCTGCCTTCCTGCTGCATCATATTTTAGTTGTTTTCTCAAATCAGAGGACTCTAAGGACAGTGAGACCAGCATCTTCCAAAGGTTCTTCTGTAGCACCACTTTAGGAATGAACCCATCACATGAATACTCTTTGAATAAATGAGAGTAACTTCCTTATACAGAGAATGAGCGTCTAACTTCATTTGCTCTTAGGATGGCTCCTTTAAGAATTTATAAAATGGGGCAATTCTGGGATTAGCTGGATTTCTGTGTTTGAAAAATATTCTACTAAGTATTCATGGATCTTTGTTACTTATTAGTAGTTGGTGCTGGTGGTGGTGGTAGGGAGAGTAGCTTTGATCACTTATTGCTCAGTCTCTGGCCATAGGGTGATGCTTAGAGAAAGTACACATGGCTGTTAACATACTGAGGTTAAGAGATGAGCACCTGGAAGTGCTCTGCAGCAACCCTTACACCTTGTGTGATGATACAGAACAAAATCTGATCATGTTTAGCCTGCTCTGATACTGAGGCATGCCCATCTGAGAATGCTCAATCAACAGTCAAGTTAAAAAAAAATCAATTTGTTGCTTCGTCTTTTTATTGACAGTAAAGCCAGGTTAGATAAAGGACTTACTGGATTCAAATTAATAAATACAATAATTTAATTATAAAAGGAAACAGTCTACTTGGAAGTTTTAGCAGAAATTGCTAAAGACAAAGGACTCTTGGCATATAATATGTTTATATATGAGAAGATAGCACAGAACGAAAACTGGACATTCGCGATATGGATGGTTGAGATTAGGGATTCTGCAGAAAGAAAAGCCAAGGTACTGACTGCTCTTTTAAGATAGGGCATTAAAAGACATTAAAAATGAAAAGCAACTGAACTGGGTAATTAACCTCAGGCAAAGGGAATAAATATTTGGCAACGCCCTGATTTTAGCTGCCAAACTGATATCGGTTACCCAGGAAATTCCAAATTTGCAAAAAGTGCCATTTCCTATTAGATGAAAGGCAGGCTGGGTACCCTAGGCAGGCAAAGGTAAGAATGCTGCTGTATGGTGGGCTCTGTGTACCAGCATCAACCACTAGCCCTTGATAGCACAATGTGATGAATTTAAGGGTCATTCTTAGCATGATACAGAAAAGGCAGTTATAAGCAGAGACGAATGAAGAGAATGGAGTCACAAGGAGAAGAAAACTAATACCATAAGCAAGAACATGTGGGAACCATGATGAACAAGCACTTACATCTTTCAGCCTATCTCCATTCTTCGTATCTCATGAGGCAAAACAACTGGGCAAGGACTTCAAAGCCAATGAAGTTGAGTGAAGTGATACAACTACAGACTGACTTGCCAACCATGAGGATCAATATGGTTTCATCAGTGTTGGTGAAGGTTTTGTTTCTGCCTCAATATAATGCACATCCAAGTATTTTGTCAGTACAGTAGAGACATTCAAGTAATAATTCTGAACAGCTTCAGGAAGGAACCTACTACCATAACCTTGGGAAGCACACAATATGAAAAGGGGGTTCCCCTTGAAGACAAGGGATACAGGTAAATTCAAAGACCTTAAGAACAATAAAAAAGATAAAAGGTTTAAAAGACTGACGATAGTGAAGCAGGCACATTTTCTTCCTTTTGCTGAACTAGGGCTTGAGGCCTTTAGGCTAACTATGGTTTAAGCGGTGTTGACAAGTTTTACAGAACACGAAGGTGGCAAAGGTTCACTGAAGTTTCTCTTTTACTGCTTAAATTTGCTTCAAATCTCAAATGCTTGTGCTTGCAATAACTTCCTAAAAGCAGAAGTAGTGTTCCCTTTTATGACCTTAATAAAGCATTTGCCCCTCTGATACAAATCATTTTTACTATGCTATCTAAATGGCTGAACCAGTGGCACAAAACTGAGATGGTACATATGCAGCAAGGTCCCTGTAAATCAAAATCTGAGCTTTACATAAAAATCTTATTTATAAAAAATACAATACCAAGTATAGTGAGAATGAAGCATGGAGCAGTGGTGCCCCCTGCCAGGGCCATGTGGAAGTGGCTTCTGCTACAGTGCTTGCTTAATGGCACAAGTGAAAAGCTGAATAAGGCAAACACTTGAAGAGGCAGTTTTCTGTAAACTTCTTGGGGGTGGGGAGATTTCCTCTGTTGGGACAGTTGCTGATTTGGGATGGCTAAAATCAGGTGTAACATTTGGCTGCACTTGATGCATCACATTACAGATTAAGACAGTCCTGCTGGCTGAGACCAGTTCACTTGTTTTAGGGAACAGGTGATCACTGTAGACTTTTGCCTTTACTGTTACAAAGTGCAGCCTCCAGCTGATGCCCCCCATGAAGGAAATCACCTCCAGAATCTTCCTAACTGAAATGATACAAAATAAGCTAAGTAATTCAAAGTTTCCTTAGCTTAAAGCTCCTTAAGAACCCTACATTGATTACTAAGCAACTTCGTTAGCGGTGTGTAGCTCAACAGGGATGCTTTAACTAGAATATGTATTCCCACCCACTTGGTACCTAACAGTAATAAACTATAATGACACTAGGAAAACAAACAGATCTTGAGGAATTTTGGCTTCTTCTCATGTCCTCACTTGGAACTTTCCAGCTTTCGTGACATATTTGACTCCTTTAAATGGCTTATATTTCTCCCCATACATGTCCAAACGGTTTACTTTTAAGCCTGTGTCAAAAAGAATAGGTAAGGAAAGGAACAAATTATTATCCTGGTCACACCAACCAACAATATTTGTTTAGCAATGAATACTACACAGTAAATCTGACATTAACCAAGAGTCCCTTTTATCATTTGGAAGCAATCTCCTTTCTACTGTTCATAAATTATAGCACTGTGGAAGGATGGTTTTAGTTTAGATTCCCATGTGGGCAAGGGATGTCTTTTCAAGATGATTCTTTCTGTGAGTATGAATGACTCCTTCTTTTGTGCTGGGAAGGGGGTCTGGTGAAGGAAGTTAAAGTGCTCTCCAAAATCACTGTACCTGAGAGGAGGCCCCATAGCACAGTGTGAAAGGCAGGCTGGAGTTAGTTCTTTTTAGAGGGAATGTTAGTAGCCTTCTAAGCAAAATTCAGTTAACCCTTAAACACAAAACTTATCCTTACCAGAAATAGCAAGCTGCTGGATCTTGAATTGTATGTTGAGACTTGGATTCTCTTCCGGCTTGGGTGCTCCAGACTGTAAATTTACCAGTCCTTTAAGACTTGGGAGCTTTTGTGGAGTAATTTTTCCCACATCCCATGTTAGTACCTTAAAAAGACATAACAACCAAATACAACCTGAACTATTTACTAAAGACAAATGTTTAGAGACAAGGTTCAAAGACACCATAACTTTCTGTACAGAATGGAGCACAGTGTCTTGGAAACAAGAGACCTGGGATCTTCTGTGACTCTGAATGGTGAGCACAGAGAACCAACATTTGTAGACCATCTACTTTTGGATACAGTATTGTGCTTAGCACTATTCACACATTATCTCAAAGAAGCCTGGGGGCGCCTGGGTGGTTCAGGTGGTTAAGCATCCAACTTCAGCTCAGGTCATGATCTCGTGGTTTGTGGGTTTGAGCCTTGTGTAGGGCTCTGTGCTGACAGCTCAAAGCCTGGAGCCTACTTCCAATTCTGTGTCTCCCTCTCTCTCTATCCCTCCCCCATTCGCTCTTGCTCTCAAAAATAAACATTAAAAAAAAAAAAAGCCTGTGATGCAGATTTTATCTTCTTTTTATCAATAAGGAAACTGAAGCTCAGGGGTCAAATGACTTGCTCAGGGTCACATAGCTAGTTTAGAGGCAAAATTGGGATTTGAAGGGGCGCCTGGGTGGCTCAGTCGGTTGAGCGGCCGACTTCGGCTCAGGTCATGATCTCGCGGTCCGTGAGTTCGAGCCCCGCGTCGGGCTCTGTGCTGACAGCTCAGAGCCTGGAGCCTGTTTCAAATTCTGTGTCTCCCTCCCTCTCTCTGACCCTCCCCCGTTCATGTCTCTCTCTGTCTCAAAAATAAATAAACGTTAAAAAAAAAAAATTGGGATTTGAACCTAAGACTGATTTCAAATGTTGTTTCTACTATATTGCCTTCACTGTGTCTCTGGGCCTCAGTTTACTCTTCTTGTAAAATGAGAAAATGGACCTAAACTGGTGTTCTTTAAACTTTTAGCTTTCTTTGTTCAAATGAAATCTTTAGTGTGGAAGCTCAGTAACAGTCAAGAAAGTGAAGCTGTTACGATTGAAGCCAAGGTGAAGGGCTAGGGATCTGGAGCTCCCCCTTCATTGCTCAGCCCTGTGTAGTATCCGGGGAGGTTCTTCAAATCCTTAGGACTGGATTGGATGATGATTTCATTCAAAAATATGCCTTTTCACTTATCAGGCAGTACAATAACTGCCACTGAAAAGAATCATATTTTTTACCCAAGCAGGAAGCTGAGAGAAAATCATCTTTTATAGTTTCTCTGAAAACCCTCTGCTAGAGGCACATTTATGTATAGTGAGGAAGCAGCTTTCCTAGCCAGTGCCCACTGTGGAAAAGTGTGAAACAGTGCTTTTAAATGAAAAAGAAAGGTCTTACTGATCAATTTCTACAGAAAATTTAACAAAAGACTACAATACTATCTTCTTATATCCAGGTAATGCTTCTCTCTTTTTAAAAAGCTTTTTATATCTTCTTCCTCATTAGCGAGTGGGCCTCTAGCTGATCAGTGGATGAGAAAAAGACACACTCTGAGGGAGAACAGAATGAGTCTCAGTTTTCTGTTCATCTCTTCAGCAGCAGATGTGGGTTCCCTCCACAGCCAGGGGCAGGCGCATAGCACAGTATGCTCTCTAGGTTTTGTTAGGAACTTTAGTTTTAACCAAGACATTAAACCCTTCCTTCTGCCCTCCCTGCCATTACAAAATAAAGACTGCAGAAACACTTGCTTACTCTTGATGAGAGGTGGCCATACCTTGGTAACTGGATCAAATGTATAGCTGCCTTGTGTTGGTGTCAGGTTCATATTCAGTACAACTTTTGGCATGTGAACTGTTACTGTGATTCCTTCAATAGTTTTCCCCATATTCTGCTTTGGTCCAATTGTAATATCGAATCTTCCACAAGAACTGTTCTCCTTAAAGCTGATGCAATGTTTCACATACACTGGTATTGCCACTAGACTGAAAAGAGAAAGACAGACTCAACCACAAACATGATTAATGGTGTGAGACAGTTCTAGAGGTAGCCTGAAAACCTCAGTCCAGAGTGTCCTACCCTGCCTTTGACTCCACTATGGGACCATATACCCCCAGAAGTGGAGATTTAGCATCTGTACCAGGGGGTTTGAGTACATCAGGGTTCCAGCATCACTGCACTAAGACTCATACAATTTCTGAGCAATACGTATACAAGTCAAGATAGTATAAACAATTGGGGCAAATAGCCCTAGTTTAAAGAAATGAATTAAGATACCATAGAAAAGATAATTTAAAATTATACTAAATAAAATAGTCCCTATGTGGTAAGAGCCAAGAAACAACTCCTCTGCTTTTAAGTCCTGTCTAATATTACCCGTATACCTTCTGATATTTTCCAGGGACAAACCAGGTACAACCCATAATGCTAATTCATTCATTTGAACCTCAGTACATAAAAGAGTGTCCTGAAGCCAGTTAGTTGGGAGATACCCTGGGAAACTGGAGGTATGTGTGTCCTTTAGTTATGAAGCCTAAAGACCACAGTAAATTATGGCATGGATTCAAGGTTTTGCCCAGGTTACACAATTCCAAAATGCTTGTTCTCAGGTATATATTTTGCTACTCTCATTTACTACTATTTTATACTCTCAGATTCAAGGTACACTGATTATATTAGATACATATTTTCACCAGTTCTTCCTGAGTCTCCTGATGGGCCATGGCTAAAGGGAGCAGTGATGAATTCAAGTATTATCTGTCAAAATGGAAAAGGTAAAGTGAATTCTACCCATCACACTGATCTATGATGGTAGATTTCTGGTTAATGCACCGACATACTTTTGTGAGCTGACACGATATGATATGAGTCGGAAATTTCCATCTGGAGGAATAAATGACAAAACTCTTTCAGATTCCCAACGCTTGAACCGGATGCAGGGGTGGAAGCTGACATCATCTAGAAGCCGTGGGTTCTGCCAGGAAAACAAGATAGCAATATTCATAGAGTGCAGTGAATATGGCAACTCTACTCAGATATGAGAAATTAATAGACTCCCTAAAGATAAAAGAGTCATGTTAAGAGTTGGTTACTATGACCACATTAACACAATCTTAATGGATATTATTTTATTTGAATTTCAATAACTATTAAGTAGAAAATACAAGTAGTATCATGTCCATTTTATAAATGAAAAAACTGAGGTTTGAAGAAGTCAAGGTCAGGACAAGACAGCATCAGAACTCTGTTCTCTTGATTTTCTTAGTAGTGTATCATGCTGAGTCTAAAATGATGAAAAAGATCAATGCCCTTTCATCAGCAAAAAAATAATTCGGTTAAGTGACACTACACATTTGCAGAAGCCAGCCAGCCACTTAAGCCACTTCTGGCAAACTCAGGAAAAGACCTCAGCCTTTTCATAAAGGCCATGCTCATCATGTAAAACACTGTCTTGGGAAGCTGTACTAAGAATACTACTGAGATAATCCTTATAATCTAAGATACAAACATCTCTCAGTATTTATCATTTCATTAGTACTTCATATGTATTAGGCATGCAAAGAACTACAGGGCAGGAGAACTTACCATGAAAGAAAGAGAAAGGTCAGGCATTCCAGATAGCTTAATGCAAGCATCAATGACCCCCTGAATTTCTGCAAAGACTGTAGATCCTGAGGAAAGAAATAAAGTGATAACATCACTGGAATCTGAGTCTTTACTAGAGCTATCACTGTATCTGAAGTAATGGAGACACCTCCTGAGTGTCAGACATAATGAAACTTGCACATTTTCTAACAAGTTAGTGGACAAAGGATCTATTACACCAGTTACAACAACTTCTTCACTAAGTGCCATGGCCCACATCTAACTTTGGTAGGTAATTCTAAGGAATATCAAACCTGACTCTATCTTGATAGTGAACCTTGAAAGACTGCTGGATATGAAGTTAAAAATTAAAAAAAATTTTTTTTCACGTTTATTCATTTTTGAGAGACAGAGCACGAGTGGGGGAGGGGCAGAGAGAGAGAGGGAGACACAGGATCTGAAGCAGACTCTAGGCTCCGAGCTGTCAGCACAGAGCCCAATGTGGGGCTCGAATCAACGAACCGCGAGGTCATGACCTGAGCCGAAGTCGGATGCTTAACCAACTGAGCCATTCAGGTGGCCCTGAAATTAAATATTTTTAATGGAATTTACAAATGAGGCAAGTTTCTCATGAAATGGACTAAACTGTTAACTTTAAGAAATAGGCATTATTCTGTAATAATACAGTTATTATTCTGTAGGATAGAATTTTACAATGAAAAAGAGCACTCACTAAAGAAAAGATATTGGTTGTAATTCGTAATAACTCATTTTCACACGGCAACTAGCTGTGTGACCTTAAGCAGATTATTATGCTCTTCTGAGCTTCAGTTTCCTTATGTATAAAATGTGAGGGTTGGACTAGATGTTTTAAATAAAACTTTATGATTCTAAGACAGTACTGCTGTTTTTTGGGGGGTTGTTATTAGAAGTACTGCATATAGGGGCAGCTGAGTGGCTTAGTCGGTTAAGTGTCTGACTTTGGCCCAGGTCATGATCTCACGGCTCAAGAGTTCAAGCCCCGTGTTGGGCTCTGTGCTAACAGCTCAGAGCCTGAAACTGCTACGGATTCTGTGTCTCTCTTTCTCTCTGCCCCTCCCTGGCTGGTGCTCTGTTGCTCCCTCTCAAAAATGAATAAACATTAAAAAAAATTATACATAAAAAAAAGAAGTACTGCATATTAAAGTGGTAGCAAAAGTATGGTGTATGGTAGATATACAATAAATGTTTAAATGAATAAACGGCAAAAGGCAGAGGCATACAGGGTAATAACTGGCTTAACAAGGCAGCATGAGATCTGATTTATAAGGTTTGGCAGACCTAAACTAGTGGTTATGAAAATTATATGTAACCTCTGGGCAAAATAAACAGATTTTTAAGCTATTAGAAAGTGAATGCCTTTCCACTGAAGCCATACTGCCAAAGGGTTTCAATTTTCTGTTCAGCTTATGTCAGCTCAACTGTTTCTTCCCAAATAAGATTACATGCACACAATTACCTGATTTATCTATAATTGCATCTATTTCTTCTACGACATCAAAATAGGCTTCATTGTTTGTGTACTTTACCCCTGCCCGTCGCCATGGGATGTTGGACAGCTGCCCAGTGGGGAGTGTGTCCCCAACATTACTGCTGCCTAGAAACCGGAAAAGGAGAAAGCAAAGGTAATGCATTAAATGGTCATCAGAAAAGCTATTTACAAGGGCACCTGGCTGGCTCAGTTGGTAGAGTGTGCGACTCTTGACCTTGGGGTTGTGAGTTCAAGTTCCAAGTTGGGTGTACAGCTAACTTGAAAGGAAGAAAGAAAGAAAGAAAGAAAGGAGAGAAAACAGAAAAGAGAAAAAAAGAAAGAGAGAGAAAGAAAAAGAG
This sequence comes from Lynx canadensis, assembly GCF_007474595.2. Lineage (NCBI taxonomy): Eukaryota > Metazoa > Chordata > Mammalia > Carnivora > Felidae > Lynx > Lynx canadensis. The sequence goes on along the minus strand of NC_044313.2, from coordinate 52,921,786 downwards.
AGAAAGAGAGAAAGAAAAAGAAAGAAAGAAAGAAAGAAAGAAAGAAAAGAAAGAAAGAAAGAAAGAAAGAAAGAAAGAAAGAAAGAAAGAAGCTATTAACCAGCAAAACAAAACAAAACCAAAAAACAAAAAAAGAATGCTTTATTTGCTTCTTTACTGTTTGGGTTTTACTTCATTGAAGTATTTGAAGAACCACTTGTGGATGGTTTCCAGAATTGTCGGAGATATATTCATACCAACAGGATCAAATTTCTAGAAGACAGAAGTAGACCATGTGGTCCTCTATGTGCCAAACCAGGTTAAATTCACTTACTTATCTTTTGCTTTCTGCATGTTAACAGTAACCTAACCTGATTCCAGTGGCTCAACAACGGAATCTTATCCTGCTGCCACTGATGAAGAAAAGAGGCTAGTTGTTTTAAAATCTTCTGCTGATAAAATGTCTCCACTGAGAATACAAAGTGATTAGTAGGCCCTTTGGTATTCAGCTTAAATTCTACATGAGATGCTGCCAAGCAGGCCTCAGTGGAGTAACTGGATGAAGAACACACTCTAGCCTTCTCCCATTTTAAGGTCAGACACCCATATGGTTGCAATATCGCTCATGTTTAATGTCTGGCTTTTTTACTGATAAACTGACATATGTCTGAAGAAAGTCTGGTTGTCCAAAACATATCCTTGAGCTGTGACATATTTAACATTTTGGTTAATTTACATTTCCAACATACAAGTAGTACATGCTTGATAACAACAACAACACATGTGAAGTTCAGAAAAGTGGCTAAAAATATCTATCTTCCTTTTACTAAAATACAACTACCATTAACATTTTGGTATATTTCTTTAAACATTTCCCTCATAAGTAGGTTCCACTTATTATTTTTTTTTGTATTTTGATAATTTTGCTTTTTTTACATATAATTTTACAGTCTCATTTGATTGGTGTTAGTGTCTCCAACCTTTTGCCTTCCAAAATTTTTGAAAAACACTGCCTTAATCTTCCTGTTCAAAACTTTCAATGTTTCCACACTGGCTTTGTGGGAAAAAAAAAAAAAAAACACACCAAAAAACCCCCAAAACAAATTTAGCCTAGCATTCAAGAATTTCCTCAACTTAACTCTTTAATTTTATCTCTCACGACTCAGCTAAAAAACAGCTCTGCTTCTGCTAAACAAATTAATACAATTCAAGGCTTTTCACTTTGTGTGTGTTTTCTCATATCGTTCCATCTATAGAATGCTCTTATTCCTCCCTCTCTCCCTAAATTCTGTTGCTTCTCTAGGGCTCTGCCCTAGGGCCAACCAATATAATTCAGAAGGAATTATTTCATCCACTGAACCATTCTCTTGAATTTTATAAAGCACTGCCTTAATAGCCTATATACTGTCATTCTATTATTTTAGTAATTATAAAATACATGTTCATTTTGGAAATTAGAAAGTGTAAGGCAAAAATAAAGATAGTATGTAGTTCCTTAGTTGGAGATGGTCATTGAAAACATTTTAGAGCTTTTTTGTCTGTATGAATGTTTATGTATAATTAAGATAATTAAATAATTTTTATGGTTTTGTGTTTTTTTTTCCATTTAATATTATATCATGTGTACCTTCCAGTGTCACTGCATTATCTATAAAGTATGGAATTGCCTTTTACAATCTTACTATTATTTATGTACTTTATTTTTTTTTCCCAATCTCTCATCCAGAGTTTAAATTTTAGGCACACAGACACTCCATCTTATCTTTCCTTGAATTTCTCCTAACACTCAGCCTTGTATAGAGGATGAATAAAGCTTTCTTGCAAGCCTCCCTTGCCCCATTTTTTTACGTCAGTATATTTGGAGAGGGGTTTATAATGGTCGACATTATAGCTGGTGTGGCATGTAACATTTCACAGAAATCTTTCTCTAGAAGACTTCAATGCTCTCAAAAAAAAAAAAAAAAAGCCATCATCTGGATGTACCTAATTTCTAGCTACACTCAAGAAATAAACCAAAATAAGAAACTTACAAAACAAGTACAAGGCCCACATTGCATGAGATCTCACAAATAGACTAATTTCCTATCTTTTTGTTTTAATAAATCTTCTGCATGTATAAAACAAAGACTTGGAGGAGACAATATGTACTCTGTAGTGAGGATCTTAAATTTTCTATAGTCTAGTAATTTGGGTTTTATATATTTTATATATAACATAATGCCAGTTTTATAATGCTATTTTTGCCAGCTTTTGAGATACAATTGACATATAATATTGTGTTAAGTTTAAGTGTATAACATGATTTGATATACTTATACACTACAAAATGACTCTGAGTATAGTATTAGTTTATATATTCATCACATCACATAAAATAATGCTATTTTATTTTATTTATTTTTTTTTTCAATGTTTTTTTATTTATTTTTGGGACAGAGAGAGACAGAGCATGAATGGGGGAGGGGCAGAGAGAGAGGGAGACACAGAATCGGAAACAGGCTCCAGGCTCTGAGCCATCAGCCCAGAGCCTGACGCGGGGCTCGAACTCACGGACCGCGAGATCGTGACCTGGCTGAAGTCGGACGCTTAACCGACTGCGCCACCCAGGCGCCCCAAATAATGCTATTTTAAATACTACAATGCCAGTCTATACATAGATTGAATGCTCTTCTACGTAGCCTTCTTTAGGATTAACTGGGAAGTTATTCAGTCTTATTATTTAGTGTTAAGTAATAGTAATAATGTTATTGTGGTCTTATAGAAAAATCTATAATAAAAGAATAAAAACCAAAAGTTTTCTTTTTCATTTAAGACCTAGCCTCTTCCCATGAAAAGAAATACACATCCATTTTCACAACAGCACTAACTTTAACTCTGGGCAAGCTGTACTACCTTAATAATCTGTCAGATCATAAACAAGATTATAAACAACTTGTTTATAAAGTTTTATTTGCTCAGTTCCTACGTTTTCACCTTACCTGTAATAGAGTTGACGACAGAACGTAGAATTGTTGGTGGTTTAATCAGTTCTTTCAAAATATTAGATTCAGTAGCCAGTGGAAATCCATTGTCTAACATTTCTTCCAAGAGCTCATATACAATGACCACATTATCCTTAATTGCAGCTTCCGAACACTCACCAAAGTAGTCCTTAACAAAATGTACATAATATTGCACAATGGAAGACATGAAGAAAGGCTTGCTAGACACTCTTTGTTCAGCAGGATAAACTTATAGTAGCATAATTCATTGTTTAATATGTTGAAAATACATAAATCAGAAGGAAAAAAACCCTTTGTAGTTCTCTACATTATTCTTGAATAATTTTCTTAATATTTTTAGATTGAACTGAATTCCTATTACATATTAAGCCAGAGAGTACACTGAAACATTAAACTAGAATGTGAACTATAAACTTCACTTGCCTACCTCCAAAACACAGATAAATTTTCAATTATTTGGTACATTTAGCAAGATAATAAAATGTAAATATTAGAAGACTGCATAACCAATAAAAATCTTGGGACCATTCAGAGAACTGTATGTAGAGGGCATTACTGTTTCCTGATGACATAATTTGTAATACATATAAAAAATAACCTTCTTAAGTGATATTGTTTTTTGGGGGTGCCTGGGTGGCTTCCATGACCATGAGATTACTGTGTTCTACTGAAACAATGAATACAACAGCCATGTATACTGCTACACACCCTACAAAAAAGGGTTTATGAATTTATTCTTAATTGAAAAGGAGAGAGAGAGATAGAATACACATACAAAGCTGGATAATTAAAGAATATCATCATGTGTCCTACCCCTAACTTGAGTAATTTAAGTTCAAAAGATTTGATGAATAACCAACCTGAAAAGTGTCAGCAACTCGATGTAGAAACTCAATTACAAATAGAGGTGGCACTTCAGTCTGTATGACAGACACAAAGAAGAGCTTATCCCGGTAGATACTGATGAGGTAGTGATGAGGTGTTGAAATGACAGGTGGTACATTTTCAACATCAGCAGCTTTCTCTTGAGCTTCAAAGAAATAATCACAGACAGACTGGCTCACAACACTCTTCCAGTGCTTCTCTAGAAATATGTCACCGGAACAGTTTATGAGAAATAGACTGTGAATCATTTTCTGGAGGGAAAAAAGTTTAAACAATTTAGTGTACATCAAAAAGTACCCTTGTATTATCCTGACAAAACCAGACAAAGGCAATACAAGAAAATACAGACCAATATCACTTAAGAATAGCTGTAAAAATCCTCAACAAAATGCTAGCAAATTGAATCTAGCAATATATACAGAAGATTATACACCTCAGCCAATAGGATTTATTCCAAGAATGGAAGATTGGTTCAACATATGAAAATCAATCAATGTAACACACAACATACATAAAATAAAAGACAATAAAACCATATAATCATTTCAAAACGTGCAGGAAAATAATTTGACAAAATCTAGCACCTGTTTATAATAAAAACACTTAAAATAGAAAAAGAAACTTCCTAACATTGATGGGGCATCTATGAAAATCCCATAGCTAACATTATATTTAATGATTACAGATTAAAACCTTTTTCCTTAATATCAAGAATAAACAATGATGTCCACTCTCACCATTTTTTTAAAATATATTTTTTAATGTTTTTATTTTATTTTATTTTATTTTATTTTTTTATTTAAAATAAATTTTTTTTTCAACGTTTTTTATTTATTTTTGGGACAGAGAGAGACAGAGCATGAACGGGGGAGGGGCAGAGAGAGAGGGAGACACAGAATCGGAAACAGGCTCCAGGCTCCGAGCCATCAGCCCAGAGCCTGACGTGGGGCTCGAACTCCCGGACCGCGAGATAGTGACCTGGCTGAAGTCGGACGCTTAACCGACTGCGCCACCCAGGCGCCCCTTTAATGTTTTTATTTTTGAGACAGAGAGCGAGAGAGCATGAGCAGGGGAGGGGCAGAGAGAGAGGGAGACATAGAATCCAAAGCAGGCTCCAGGCTCTGAGCTGTCAGCACAGAGCCCGACGCGGGGCTCGAACTCACGGACCGTGTGAGATCATGACTTGAGCTGAAGTCGGATGCTTAACTGACTGAGCCACCCAGGTGCCCCAACTCTCACCATTTTTATTCAGTATGGTACTGGAGATTCTAGCCAGGGCAATTAGAAAAATGAAACCAAAGGCTTCCAAAGTGGAAAGGAAGAAAAAAACTACCTCTATTTGCAGATGACACAATTTTTATATATGTAAAGTCCTAAGGAACACAGACGTACACACACACAAAATCATAGTGAGTTTGGCAAGCTCGCAGAATACAAGATTAATATAAAAAATTATATTTCCTTTTTATTAAGAAATTTTTTTTAATGTTTATTTATTTTTGAGAGAGACAGACAGAGTGCGAGCAGGGGAGGGGCAGAGAGAGAGCAAGACAGGCTCCAGGCCTGAGTTGTCAGCACAGAGCCCGATGTGGGGCTCAAACTCACAAACCATGAGATCATGACCTGAGCCAAAGTCGGACGCTTTAACCAACTGAGCCACCCAGGCACCCCTAAAAAACAATTCTATTTCTGCACGTTAGCATTGAATAACCTGAAAATGAAATTGAGAAAACAATCCATTTACAAGAGCATCAAGAAGATCAAAATACTTAGGACTAAATTTAACAAAAGTGCAAGACTTGTACATTGAATAGTACAGAACATCACTGAAAGAAATTAGAAATTAAAAATATCTAAAACTTGGGAAGGTATTGCATGTTCATGGATTAGAAAACTTAATATTGTTAAGATAGCAATACTCGCCAAATTGGCCTAAGATTCAAAGCAATCCCTACTATAATGCCAGCTGTCTTTTTTGTGGATACTGACAGGATCATCCTAAAACTATTAAAAACTCTTAGAAAAAACCATATATGCATTAAGTTGTCAGTACCCTGGGTTAGATAATTTTTTTAGATGTGACACAAAAGCACAAGCAACAAAAGAAAAAACAGATAATCTGGACTTATATCAGAATTAAAAATTTTTGTACTTTGAAGGACATTATCAAGAAAGTAAAAAGAGAACTCACAGAATGAGAGAATAATTGCAAACCATATATTTTATAAGGGACTACTATCCAGAATATATAAACACTTAACAACTCAATAATAAAAGGACAACACAATAAAAAAAATGGGTAAAGAATTTGAAGACATTACTCCAAAGAAGACAGACAAATGACAAATAAGCGGAGGTAAATGTGCTCAACGCCTTCTCAGAATGTAAATCAAAATCACAATGAGGTATTATTTCATATCCATTAGACTAGATATAATCAAAATGCAGACAATAACAAGTATTGACAAGAAAGTGGAGAAACTGGAACCCTCATCAATTGCTGATAGGGATTTAAAATGGTATAGTTGCTGTGGAAAACAGTGTGAATTCTTGCAAAAGTTAAAGACAGAGTTATCAAATGACTCAGAAATTCTACTCCTAGGTATACAACCAAGAAAACTAGTAATGGATGTCCATACAAAAATTTGCGTACAAATGTTCCTAGCAGCATTATTCATAATATTCAAAAAGTAGAGACAACTCAAATGTCTATCAACTGATGAATGGGTAAATAACAAACTTTCAAACAATGGAATATTATTCAACCATAAAAAGGAATGAAGTAATACATGCTATTAAATGGCTGAACCATGAAAACATTATGCTTAGAAGCCAGACACAAAGGTCACATATTGTATGATTCCATTTGTATAAAATGTCCAGAATAGGCAAATCTACACAGACAGAAAGTAGATTAGTGGTTGCCAGAGGCTGGGTGTAAGGGGAAGAATGTGGAGTTAGTGGTTATGGGCTTCTCATGTCTTCTTAAGGTGATAAAAACCATCTGGGATTAGAGATAATGATTGTACAGCTTTGTGAATATACTAAAACCTACTAACTTGTATACTTTAAAATGTGAATTTTATAGTATGTGAATTATATTTTATTTAAAAAATATTCTTAATAACTGTGACACACAAATCTACTTCCAGGTAGATTAAAATGTGTACAAATGTGCACCCAAAATATGTATAAAAATATATTGTTATGGTGAAAACCTGCAACAACTCAAATGTTTATTAATAGTGGAATGGAAAAATAAATTACACAATATTACTAAAATGAAAAATTGCACAGCAATGAAAATTAACTTGTTACACGAAGCAAAATCTTAAATCTGTTTGTAAGATTTGTTTGTTTATTGAGCAAAGCCAGAAGCAAAAGGATACATACAGTATGATTCTATTTATGTGAAGTTCTAGAACAGACCAAATTAATCTATGGTTTGATAAAAATGCTTTTATGGAGGAGAGTGAGGATAGTGACTAAGAGGAGCGTGGGGGTGGTTTAGGGTACTTGTAACATTTTATTTTTTGATATAGTTACAAGTTGTATTCATTTTGTGATAATTCATTGGGCTTTATATTATGACATATAATTTTCTGAGTGTTAATTATGCTTCAAATAAAAACTTTATTATCCTTGCAAATGGGGGATGGTGGAAAAATATCTAATTACCTTAACGTGTTCCCTTCTTTTATATGGATAACATCAGTTATCAGGTGTTTAGTCTGGTGGTCCATTAATTCAAAATTATACTACTGTAGAAGTGTAGCCCAACTGTAAAAAATTTAAAATGAATAGTTTCTCTGCATGAAGATAAATCCCAAAGAGGAAAGGAAAACTTTCCAGAATGGATGCATTCATTCAATTCTGTTGACACAGAAAACAATGACATAAACCTGAGCAGTTCTTTTAAGATTAAGTAATTTATTTTATGAAAGCATCTGACATTTAAGGACTAATTGGTGATGATTTCCCCTTCCCGTCTGGCACATGTTTAGAAGTTTTTAAGTCAATTACTAATTATTAAGATGTGTTTTAATAATTACTGTATTATTATACATAAAATAAATGCTGTTAACAGTTCCTGTATTAGAAACAAATACGTTTCTTTGTTCAAAGCCATCTCTACTTAGCAAGCAACCAACAGGACAATAAACCCTGACACTTCAGGCATTGGACCTACTAAATTTTTCTAGATTAATACTGCAACCTGCTCATTTTTCTACTTTATCTAATCAGATGCTTTGTTTAATAGGTTTGCTTAATGTCAGCTTTATATTTCTATTTGGGTGTTAAATAGTGTCATTAGGGGCACCTGGGTGGCTCAGTCGGTTAAGCATCTGACTCTTCGTTTTGGCTCAGGTCATAATCTCATGGTTTGTGAGTTTGAGCCCCACGTTGGGCTCTGCACTGACTGAAGCCTGCTTGGGATTCTCTCTCTCTGCCCCTCACCTGTTCCCACTCTTTCACTCAGAACAAATAAACTTAAAAAAAGAAATTAGTGTCATTGGAATACAGACTTGCTATATAGAACCTACTAACTTTTAACTATCATCTGGGCTAATACACTTAAAAAAAACCAAAGAAACAGGAATATCCAATGAGAAGATCTGCAACTAAACTTGTATTATGATACATTTCTTGTAATAAAATCTTCATCTGAAATATAAAATGTAGCTTAAAGGAGAACACTGTAATTCCCTCAATGAAGACTCCAATTTGAGCACTTCAACCGAGCCAACTTTGGAAGATGGTACCCTTTGCAAAACTAAATTTTCAGCTCCAAAGTGTTTTATTCATTAAGGGTAAATAATAATACCTAAAATGTATTCAGTTACTAACTGTGGGCCAGGCACTATGCTCGGCACTTATCTACATTATCTCACTGAATCTTCACAACTCAATGTTATAAATATCATGCTTATCCCCTTTTTACAGATAAGATGATAAAGTCTTGGAAATGTTAAGTCAGATCCTACAATAAGTATAAGAGCTAGGATTCAAACCCAGGTCCATGAATCTTGGGCTCCCTTTCTCACCTGGCTCCTAGAGACTAGTTATTAGGAACATTCTCTAAGGCAGCAATGTCCAATAGGATTTCTTGCAATGATGGGCTAGTATCCATTGGTCACACGTGGCCATTGAGTACTTGAAATATGGCTAATGCAACTGATGTACTGAAGTTTTAATTTTAACTTAATTTAAATTCATATAACTACATGTAGTTAGCGGTTGCCATATTGGACTAGGCAGCAAATGGATAGCAAATGTGCTCTTTGAGCTTATAATTTAAGAAAAAGAACTGAAGGATGTGCTTCTTATTTAGAAGCCAAAATGTGTTCTAATAAATTATTTTGAGCAAAAATTATATTTAAAAGATCTGACAGTAAGTTATATTCTTAAACCAGTCACCCTATAGAAGGTATAGGTCTGTGGTACTTTGTTGTCACAGTACACCCCAGAAGAGCTGCTTGTTCTCAAAGCAAGTGACTTCATAGTTCCTTTATTTTAGAGGCCACATTCCTATTCATCCTCTTAAACTGGTGAAAAATTCTTTCCAGGAAAAGTGTCCACCAAAGTTGTTTTCACTGGCAATAGTTCAAATCTCAGGAGAATACTGTAAGTTAAACCAGCCATCTGGATTTATTGTTATCCTTAATGCTGAGATGAAAGCATAACACTTGTGGCTCTCATCAGTGCTTAGCTTTAAAACCCACCTTACCCTTCTATTATAAAAGAAGAGAGCTTATTTCTTCTATTCATATTATGAACAAAAGCCTAATACATATAACAATTAAATAAATGCCACACATAGCAGTGTAAGTTGTCTCTTTAAAAAATTTTTTTTAAATGTTTATTTTTGAGAGACAGAGAGAGAGAGAGAGAGAGAGAGAGAGAAACAGAGCATGAACTGGGGAGGGACAGAGAGAGAGAGCAGACACAGAATCTGAAGCAGGCTCCAGGCTGTCAGCACGGAGCCCGACACGGGGCTCGAACTCACGAACTGTGAGATCATGACCTGAGCCGAAGTGGGACCCTTAATGGACTGAGCCACCCAGGCGACCCTAGCCTGTTTCTTTAGCTACTTATTCTTTTAGCAGCTGCAGTTACTTCTTTCATCATTTTAACAAACTTTCTGGGAAATTTATACACGTACCACAACCATAGCCATCTTTTTGTTATTAGTGACTTTTGAATCAGAAAACAGAATGCTACCAGCTTATTTTAAAGCCACTTGAGAAACTTCAGAAACAGTTCTATCAGAGCTTTGACTGCAGCTTACATACTTCATAAATCCTCTTTACCAAATGAACACTCAACCTGATGAGTCACAAACAATGCAAATATAAAACACACAGTTCCTGACTTAGGATGGTTTGACTTAAGATTTTTCTAATTTACAATCATGCAAAAGTGATATGTATCCATTAGAATCCATATTTTGAATTTTGATCTTTTTCCAGTAGAGTGATACCATACTCTTGTGGGATGCTGGCCAGAGGCAGTGAGCCACAGCTCCCAATCACCCACATGATCACCAGAGTAAACAAGAACTACACTTACAACTATTCTGTTCTTCACTTCAGTATTCAATAAATTACATGAGATAGTCAACACTTAATTATAAAATACGCTTTGTTTAGATAATTTTGCCTAACTGTGGGCTACTGTTGAGTGTTCTAAGCACATTTAAGGTTGGCTAGCCTAAGCTATGATGTTCAGTAAATTTAGGTATATTAAATGCATCTTTGACTTAAAATATTTTCAACTTACAATGGGTTTATCAGGACATAACCTCATCATAAATAAGTCAAGGAAGATGTGTAGCCAAATTTCTATTCTTGGAATAGTGTCTAAAAAAGAAAATGTATACTCTGGTTTCTCTTCAGATCACATAAATCTTTCGCCTTTTAAAAAAGAAAATGTATTCCTTCTACATATAACAGAATGGGGGCATAGAAGGGCCTATATGCAAGGTAAGAGAATGAGATCAGAAAAGAATCTAGCTCCTCTGATTCTCAGACAATTCTTAGACCATTTATTCATTCAACAGATAGTTTGGAATATGTTTTATATACAGCATGCAATGGAGATAAAAGGGTGAACTAAATAAGTCCTTGAACTTAAGAGTGTTTAGACTTCAGCAAAGAAGGCAAACAAAACAGTAAGATGTAATTTCTATGACAGAAGTCCTTCAGAATTTCACCAATCTTTAAGGTGACAGAGAACACAAGTAAGGAAAACCAGCACAAATTTAGCAACTTTAGGAGGTGAGGTGATGTGGTGAGATGTGACGGGGAAGGAGATAAGCAGAGACTGGTTTACTTAGTTTTTAGTGCAATGTAAAGTCATTTTTTATGGTTTTAAGCAGGGAATTCATGAAATCCAATTTATAGTTTTAAGAAAAACCACACTGTGGAAACTTAGGCAACTGGATATTGTGACACCGGCTGAGAGATGAATTATGGTGGTGGCCTGGACTAACAGAGTTGACAGCAGGGACAGAGTATAATGAAAAGATAGGAGAAATGCTTAGGCTTGAGCAAAGATTAGGTGGATTTGGGGGGTGGAGATGAGAGGAAAAATGAGGCAGTTAGCCCTGGTCCTGTATACTGACCCAATTCTGGATATATTTGACCTAAATGGATATATTCACAAGACCACTGCGTGTGTAGGTTTGGTGCTTCAGAGAGAAGCCGAGTTGGAGACATGCTTATGAGTAAACACGACTTTTTGTTAATGGGGATTACAGCTATAAGGAGAAAAAAAAACAACAACAAAGAGAGAATGTGCATAGTAAGAAAGAGCCTATGGAAAGAACTCCAACATCTGAGTAGGGCCAAGGAAATGGGCCTAAGAGAAGACTGAGAAGATGTGGCCGGAGAGCAGTAAAAAAAAAAAAAAAAAAAAAAAAAAAAAGGTAGGAGGGAGGGTAACAATTTTTAGTAAATAGAGTGTGTTAGTGTGTTTCCAGAAGAATATATATAGTACAACTATATAAAGTATAATATATAAAGTATACATAAAGTATTATGTTTTTTTTGTCCCTATTGAGAATTTATGATTTAACACATAGAGGGCATTGGTGACTTTAGTAAAAGTAGTTTTTGTGGTAGTTCAGTGGAATGCTGGAAACAAGACAGGATGAAATAGGCTGAGAAATAGCTCAAAGTGGAAAAAACAAAGGAAAGTAGATGATATACTCAAGAACTCTAGCTGTGAGGCTGAAAAGACAAAAAAATAAATGGGAGTATATCAAAATACAGTTAAGGAAGAATATTTCTAAATGCTTAAGGAAAGGTATGAGTAGAAGGCAAAAGGCAGATGATGTAGGAGAGAGGAAATAACTGGAAAAAAAAAAAAAAAAGAGGATCCTGATTAGGGAGGAGAGGACGGTACTGGGAGACTTCAGAGATTTGTTTTCCTTAAGAAGGGACACTTTTCCAAAAATCATATGACTTCACTCATATGAGGACTTTAAGAAACAAAACAGATGAACATAGGGGAAGGGAAACAAAAATCATATAAAAACAGGGAGGGGAACAAAACAGAAGAGACTCATAAATATGGAGAACAAACAGAGGGTTACGGAGGGGTTGTGGGAGGGGGGATGGGCTAAATGGGTAAGGGGCACTAAGGAATCTACTCCTGAAATCATTGGTGCACTATATGCTAATTTGGATGTAAATTTTAAAAAAGAAAAAAGAAAATTAAAAAAAAAAAGAAAAAAGAAGGGACACTTTGTCTCTTTAAACAAAAGGGAAGAAGGTTTGTACATTTGGTTGTAGCAACATGATTGCTTCTGTTTTCTCTGTGTAACAGAAGAGATCATTTGTAGAGGGAGAGAGAATTCTTCTCTATAAATGTCATTTGCTACTCAAGCATTTACATATTACTGAGCTGCTTAAACATATCTCATCTAGAGGGAACTCCAACAGTATAGTATGTTGAATGTTTAGAAATACCATAAAAATCCTAAGATTCAGGTAAGAAAAACTAACCTTACTGCAAAGAGAACTTTCGTACCAAAGATATGTAAATTTCAGGTACTTCCTCATTCAACTCATTCCCCCACTTTTCCTATATTTTAAAGAGTCCTCCTTTCTCTCCATAACTGATCGTTCCATTTGTAATTTTGATCCCATTTCCTTCTCTTTTCTTAGATTTGTATCATACACATTGGTTACTTGCTTTCTGCCCCAAAACATGATGTGTCTTGTATTTTTTAAACCAAACCCCAGAGGCGCCTGGGTGGTTCAGTGGTTAAGCGACCAACTCTTGATTTTTGGCTCAGGCCATGATCTCACAGTTTTGTGAATTCCAGCCCCAGGTCGGGCTCTGTACAGAGCTTGCTTGGGATTCTCTCTCTCTCTCTCTCTCTCTCTCTCTCTCTCTCTGCCCCTCCCCTGCTCGCGCTCTGTCTCTCTCAAAATAAATAAACTTAAAAAAAATTTTTTTTAATAAAATAAAAATAAACCCCAATCCTTACAGGGACTGACACCCGCTCAATAATCTTTTGCTTCATGCTCCAAACGATGAAGGTTTGATTAGTCTACACTTGCAATCTCTCCTCTCAGTAATTGACTGTATTCAAGCAGATCTTTTAACTGGTCTAATGACTTCCTAATCATCAAATCCAACTACCTAGTCTCAAACTTCAAATTCCTCTTTTGAACCTTGCAGCATTTCATGTCATTGATAACTTTCTCCAAACCAAAACAAAGACTTCTTATTACATGAAACTTCACCTGTTTGGTTATCACCTTGAAAGTTTCTTTTCGGCTTACTTCCCAGCCTTTTCTTTTTCCCCCTTTTAATCTTTCTACCATCCACACCTAAGCCCCTGTTTCAAACTCGGTATATCCCAAGCTCCACAAAATTCCTCCTCCTCACGTATGGGCTCCTAATTTTAGTGGCACCACCTTCATAATCATACAGGTTATAAGCTTTAGCTTTGGGTACAAGCCAAACCCAACAAATCCAACCAGCCACAGTGCTCATCACTTTTCCATACTCAGTTTAGATTCCCGTCACCTCTCTCCTGAAGAACTGCAACACCTTCCTCACTGTATTCGCCACCCCAGGCTCATCCAGGCGCCACCCTCTAACAGGACGTCCGTTCAGGTTAGTCAGGGGGTTTGCCTTCCAAAGCAGAAGGCTAGGGCTGAGGTCCGAGTTGTTGCTACTTCAGCTCACCGTGGGTGACAAAATCTTTTTCCCGCGCCGAAGCACGGAGAGGGACCCCAATGAGCCTGAACCTCTTGGGCGTGGGACCCGAGAAGGCCGGGCTGCAGGTGCACCTCTCCCTTCCGGCCCTGCCGGCAAGAAAGCCTGGAAGGCCGAGAGGGAGGCCTGGTCAGCATCAGAAATTCTCCCGAAGCCCAGGCTGGAGTCCGGACCCCCAGCTATTCAGCCTGCTCCCCAGTTTTCGAGCTGTTCCCTGTCCGTAGACTCCCCGCCCCTCACACTCACCCCGACACCTGGGCCAGCCAGTGATTCGGCGCCAGGTCCACTCCGGACCTAGGCTGTGGCAGCTGAGAAGGCCCCGAGGACCCCCGCAGGTGGGGTGCCCAATAGAGTGCCTGACTAACAGCTTCAAAGAAACCAACTGGGTCTACAGTATTGAGAAGATTAAATAAGAAGAAAGACGTTGAATGAGAAGAAGGACGTCTCTTGAGGTTTAGGATCTAAATCTTCTAGATCACCCAGAACCTAGAAGAAAGTGGGTTTCACACCATGTGGACTCAGGCGCTCGTACGCAGCCTAACTCAGTCTGGGGTCCCCATACAGCCGGGGGGGCGGGACCAGAAGGGGGCTGAGCCAATGGCTGTGGAAGGAAGAGACACCAAGTGGAAAGAGTCAGGAGAGGCGGGGTTCGGGGAGAAAGGGGCGGGGATGAGATAAGGGAGGTGGGGCCAGAGAGCAGAAGGGGTGGGAGTTCGAAGATGGCTGCGACCGAGGAGGAGCCGAAGCCCAAAAAGCTGAAGGTGGAGGCGCCGCGAGCGCTGAGGTGAGCGCTCCTCGACATAGGGTGGAGGGTGACGGCGTCTGCAACTACCCGGGGCCCACGTAGGGTTTCACGGCCCTGGAGCCGAATGGTGTCCTCGCTGTCGGCTTGGGGCCAAAGCTCACGATCGGCAGTTTACGGAGCTGCCCGCCAGGCTGCGACCCTTTGCCCCGCGCCCGCCCAGTTTGGCCGAGTCGCCGCCTGCTCGCTCCGGCTGCTCTTGGCCAATCACGACACTGGCCGGGGAGAACCTATCTGGCGAGGTGCACGCTGCGGGCGCCACGTGGGAGCTCCCCCCGGCTGGGCTAGTGGGACTTTGGATGACCTGACTCGTGCAGAGCAGAGTCCAAACCTGCCACCTCCTATTTTCTGGGGGATAACGAGGAGGAGGTCCAGCGACTGCTCTACCCTTGGGCAAAGACAGAATTCTTAGGGATTTTTAGTAGTGTCGCGGAAGGGCGCCTTGACCTTTCTTTTTTGTACGCACTCTGAAAGTTGACATCTTTGAAGACCTTTTGCAGGCTTGGCGGGACGGTTTTGGGCTGAATAGATAGGAAATACTGATTTTTCTTTTTACTTTTTGGCAGCAGTGGAGATAATTTTGCCCCAACACCTGCCTCACATGATGTTGTAATTTACTTATAAAATGTTGTTTGTTAAAGTATTCCTTCCTGATAAGTATAAAGTGTAACATGCACAGTCCTTGATGATTTTGAAATGTTTGTTGTAAGGCATTGATTTTTATATGTAAGTATAGACAAATTGTTTTAAAACTATTGGGATATTCCTTGATTATACAAGACAAGTCTCATTTTTTCCAAAATCATCCTTCACCTCCAAAAGAATGAAGCATTTGTAAATGAAAGGAGAAGGTCAGTTAGAGGCCTGATGCTGTTTTCAAGCTGTTTTGGATGGATGGTGGCCGTATCTCTGCCAGTGCTTTAAAAAAAAATTTTTTTTTTAATGTTTATTTTTGAGACAGAGAGAGACAGAATGCGAGCAGGGGAGGGGCAGAGAGAGGGAGACACAGAATCTGAAACAGGCTCCAGGCTCTGAGCTGTCAGCCCAGAGCCGGACACCGCGGGGCTCGAACCCAAGAACAGCGAGATCATGACCTGAGTGGAAGTCTGATGCTTAACCCAGTGAGCTACCCAGGCATCCTTCTGCCAGTGCTTTTAATGTATTCCTACTACCCTCAAAGGATTAGTTTGCAAAGAAATAAACTTATTTTTTCTTTTGACAACTCAGAATGTTCTCAATTTTAAAATAAATGTTTATTTATTTTGAGAGAGAGAGAGTGAGAGACAATCCCCTGAGTGATCCCACTAACAGTGAGATCATGATCTGAGTGGAAAGCAAGAGTCGGATCCCAACTTACTAAGTTACCCAGGCGCCCCAGGATGTTCTCTTTTTATGTTAAGCTTTCAATCCATAGATTGAAAAAAGCATCGGCTTTTTGAATCAGACCTACCTGGGTTCAAGGGCATGTGCTTTCCCTACTCTGTCCATTACTAGAGTATTTTTTTAAAAGGTACCTCCTTCACAAAGTTTCCTCTACCAAATTGGAAGACAGATGCAACTTTTCCTTTCTATCCTACTAAACATATGGTCCTTAGATTTTTCGCTTATGCTGACACATTTTCAAGGCATTTGCCTATTTTGCAGGTGAGGAGATTGAAGCCCAAATGAAATAATTAGTTAAGGAACTGAAATATGAATCCAGAGCATCTGGATGCAAGTCCATTGTTTGATTCCATTGTCAGCTTTTTTTTAAATTAATTTTTTAAAATATTTGAGAGAGAGAGAGAGAGCAAGAGTGAGTGGGGCAGGGGCAGAGAGAGAGGGAGTCACAGAATCTGAAGCAGGCTTCACGCTCTGAGCTGTCAGCACAGAGCTGATGTGGGGCTCGAACTTATAAACAGTGAGATCATGACCTGAGCCAAAGTCAGATGCTTAACAGACTGAACCACCCACGCGCCCCCAGTGTCAACTTTTATATAGCCACCCAAGAAACACTACTCTCTGCTATGCAGCCTTAAAAACAATGATAAATTGGGGCACCTGGGTGGCTCGGTCGGTTGAGTGGCCGACTTCAGCCAGGTCACGATCTCGCGGTCCGTGAGTTCGAGCCCCGCGTCGGGCTCTGGGCTGATGGCTCAGATGGCTCAGAGCCTGGAGCCTGTTTCCGATTCTGTGTCTCCCTCTCTCTCTGCCCCTCCCCCGTTCATGCTCTGTCTCTCTCTGTCTCAAAAAACATAAATAAACATTAAAAAATTAAAAAAAAAAACAAACAATGATAAATAATAATATTTAACATTTGGTATGTATGTATCAGGCACTGTTTCAGTAGTTTACCTGTTTTAAGTCATTCAATCCCACAACAACCTTACAGGGTAGATACTATAATTCCTTTTCTAAGGAAGAAACAGGCATAGAGAAATTAAGTAAATTGATCAAGGTCACCTATCTAATAAGAGTTGGGGTTGGGATTTTAATCCAGGTAGTCTGATTCCAGGCTTGTCCTCTTAATTACCATGCTGTATACTTATAACTTCAAGCAATTATCCAAAAACCCTTGAGAACTGTTAACTCAGTTTTTGTTTCTCTATTTTTGCTTATTTTTTTTGTTAATGTACATAACTTTTTATATTGTTGCAATATATAGGTGTCTCATACTTAATTTTTTTTTTTAATTTTTAAAAAAAAATTTTACATGCAAGTTAGTTAGCATATAGTCCAATAATGATTTCAGGAGTAGAATCCAGTGATTCATCCCCTACATATAACACCCAGTCCTCAACCCCACAAGTATCTTCCTTAATGCCCCTTGCCCACTTAGCCCATCCCCCCCATCCTACTTAATTCTTAAATATATTGAATGTATCTTATATGTCGTTGTGTTTATTTAAAACTTGTGAAAGTACTTGGGCTCCTAGCTGGCTTAGTTGGTACAGCATGTGACTCTTGATCTCAGCGTCATGAGTACAAACCCCATGTTGGGCATAGTGCTTACTTTAAAAAACAAACAAACAAAAAAACCCACCCCAAATTGTACAAGTCCTTAGGCAACTAAAAACTCACTTTATATAATAACCTATTTAGTGCCACTTGTAGACATGAAGTTAAAAGATTAGACACTTGAGTACTTGGACAAATCTCTTAATTTTGTGTGAAGACCTTTGGGGATTGGCTATTCCTACTTATATTAATTTGGTTTTAAGGGTTGCAGTGTGATAATGCACTGATTGGTTGGATTGCATGCATTATCTATGATGACTGGTTTGACAGTTAAGAGGCTAGCTACCCGTTTTGGTTAATTTTTCAGGAGAGTGGCTTATAAAGCCTAAGCACAATTTAATGTGTGGAATTAGACAGTGAGGAACAAATGAATGTATGATATATGTTTGTAGGTGTCAGGTAGAAGAGTTAGAACTTTGAGAATTTCAGTTAGCTCTGGGGTAGTAGTTCTCAACCAGGGGAAATTTTGCCTCTTAGGGACATTTGGCAATGTCTGGAAACATTTTTGGTACGGAGTGCTACTGACACCTAGTTAAGTAGAGTTCAAGGATGCTGCTAAACATCCTACAATGTACATGAAGCCCCCAACAACAAAAAAGAATTATCTAGATAACATTAACAATAGTGTTGAGACTGAAAAGACTACTCTAAGGGAGAGTATTTGACAAGTCTAGCCTCCCTTTTTCAAATATCCATTATTTTTCTAGGTTGGATTGCTTGTCAGGTTGTAGCAGTTACTAAAGCTGCAGAGAAATAAGCAGGCTTTAGCATGTTTTCACGTGGGGTTGGGGAACAGAAGGGAATATTGAGTGCCAGATATTATACTAGGTGTTTTATATATGCTATCTCCTTTAATCTTCCCAGCAGCCTGTGAGGTAGGTAATACTCCTTGTGTCACCGATGAGGTATTTGGGGCTGAAGGAAGTTGAGAACCATTTTTGGGAACTGATCCCTAGTTGAATATATTCCACGATGAATACCTATATTTAGGACCACTCATTTTCTTTTCTCTCCTTTGGAAATCTCATCCAAGTTCATTTCTTTAGTGGTCATCTCTAAGAGGATCCTGTTCTTTTGAAAGCTTATTGAACATGTGCCAAGTCTGTTTTTTTCCAATCAGTCTTTAAGTGGCTGCTATTTTAGGAATGGTACTAAATATTAGGTGCTAATATGTAGAGAGGTAAGACCCAGGCCCCATCCTCCTGGTGGGAAATGAGTAAGGGTTGGGAAAATGATACCTGAGCATTCTGAAATATGACAAGGAGTTAACCAGGTATGAAGTAGGGTGTTTGGCTTTATAGGAAGGTTTGTTTGGAGGTAGAGATGGGAGAGAGCTGCCTCTGTAGGGGAACTACAGATGGTTTGGTCTGACTGGAGCAGAAGGTAGAGGGTATCCATACTTTGTACTGGACATGTACTGGATCATATTGCTATTGCTAAGTCCTTAAGTTGTCAGACCCTAATTTGAACTGTCTGCTGAATATCTCCTTCTGAGTGTCTTGCTGGCTCTTCAAAGTCATGTATATCAAGCTAAATCTGTCTCTTGTCCTAAATGTGCACCTTCTTACATGGCTCCTACATCTGTTAATGGCATCACTAATTCTTTCTCCACAGTTTGGAACCTAGGTATTTGCTTCATTTTCCATCCACATATGATTATCAAAGTTGATCTTTCTTCTTCAGTAATGTCTTATAAACACCTTTCCTTTTCCATTCCTGCTGCCACAACTCAAGTGTAGACTTTATCTTGCTTACATTTGTTGGCTTCCTAACTAGTCTCTCCACCTCCAGTGTCAAGTTCTTCCTAATCTTCTTGAGACATAGCTGTACTTATTCATCATAGCAAATATTTGTAATTTCTGAAGTTGATGTTAGGAAGGGTTGAATCCTAAGAACCAACATCATAACTTACTGACATTAGCAATTAAAGATTGTTCCAGGTCATGACTTTTAGTAACATTAAAAAGAAAACAAACTGCAATTCTCCAATCAGCAAATATTGAGCTTTTCTCAAATTATTGCTTCCTAACCATTTCACTTCCATGGATTCCTTTTATTCTTTCCCTCTGTGTCCTGCCTTACTAAGGACCCTGTGTTTTAAAAATTGGATAGTAAATATAGGGAGAAAAGGCTAAGTATCTTAGGTGACCAAGTAATAGTTTTAGTAACCCTTCTTCTAAAACACATTTTTTTCTCTTTCAGAAAATTCTCTGGAAGATTAGTTTTACAAACTGAGCACACTGTTCTAGGAGCGTTCTGTTGTGAGGATTAAATGAGGAAAATATATGCAGACTGGCAAAGAGAAAGGGTGATTTGTACGTCCTTAGTGTGTTGCACAGTGCCTAGTCCTTAGGAGTGATTCAGTTAATGTTTGTTGAATGAATTATTAGCACAGTATAGAGTGGCACTGATAACCTTCACTTTTTTAGACTTTATATTTTTTTATTTTATTTTTTTATTAAATTTTTTTTTTTTCAACGTTTTTATTTATTTTTGGGACAGAGAGAGACAGAGCATGAACGGGGGAGGGGCAGAGAGAGAGGGAGACACAGAATCGAAACAGGCTCCAGGCTCCGAGCCATCCGCCCAGAGCCTGACGCGGGGCTCGAACTCACGGACCGCGAGATCGTGACCTGGCTGAAGTCGGACGCTTAACCGACTGCGCCACCCAGGCGCCCCTAGACTTTATATTTTTAATGATGCAGCCTAAAATTGAAGATGGCTCTTTTTTGGATTATACTGCATGCTGTTCACTTATATTCACAAGTGTAATCCTTTATGATTAAGGCTTTGGGCTATGAAGGAAAATGGAAAACAAAAGTCTTCTGAGGTACTTTGTATGAATGTCCTAATAGGGTGCTTTCCTGGGCATTATATACTAGGACAGAGTGAGGGAGGTGGAGAGAGAGCAGGGGCAAGCCTGCATGGATGGTCCTGGGTGTCTAGGGGCACATGGGAAATGCTTAGAGCTCAGGGAAAGTGGGAAGGGCTCTATGAAAAAAGATAGGCATTGAAAACCGTGTTTCTGATTTTAGGTATAGGCCTAGACTGAATAACACTAAATAATATATAAGGCTGATATACTACTTTCTACCTGGAATACAGCTCCACTTCCCTTCCGTCACTTAAGATGCTGCCTGTGTGCAAAATGTTCACAGTTAGGTGGAATGAGAGAGGGAGAGAGAGAAAGAGAAAGAGAGAATCAGAATTATAAAGAGCATTTTGATCAGGATGGAAGGCAGTATAGTGATTAAGAGCGTGGTCTCTGGTATCTGATATCTGGTTTGACTCTTGGTCCTTATTAGCTGGTGATCTTGGAACAGTTGCTAACTGGCCTTGTGCCTGTTTTCTCACCTATAAAATGGGTATAATAATAGTACCTACTTCAAAACATTGTTAAGAGGATTATATGAGAAAATAAATATAAAATTTGCAGTCCATAAGTATACAATAAATGTTAGCTGTTATGGTATTGTTTATCCTACTGTTGACTCTCTGCTCCAAATGCAGCAATTACAAAT